>NW_026606074.1:2407500-3007500 GCF_029834395.1 Sorex fumeus | reverse complement strand
TAGCAACCCTAGAGGAAAATATGGGCGAAACGTTTTTTGACGTTGGTCTGGTCCATGGTTTTTTTCATTTGTTTCGGTTTCAGGGACCACACCCAGCCGTGCTCAAGGGCTACTCCCACGTCTGCGCTTCGGGGTCCCTCCCGGGCGTGATCAGGGGAACACGTGACGCTAGAATGAGACCCCAGACTCCAGCAAGCAGAGCGTGAGCTACCTCTCTGGTCCTCGTCAGTGATTGGGGGAGGGAGCACATGACCCCAAAAGCACGGGCAACTGAAGCAAAATAAAAGCTGCTTCCTGATAAGGGAAACACGCGACAGGCTGGAGCGCTGGCCTAGGGAAGGAGGAGGGTGCTCTCTGCAAACCACGTGTTTAGTGGGGGGCCAGGATCCAAACCCAGTAAGGAACTATATGGCTCCATAAAGTGAAAAAACCGACCACATATGCACTAAGATTTAAAAATGTATAAAGGGGCTGGCCATAGGACAGCACCCAGAGCACATCCTAGCAGGTGCCTGACCCACATTCAATTCTTGGCACCACCTGGTCCCCTGAGCATTACTGGTTGCAGCCCCAAAGGCCCTCCCGAGCACTGTGAGGTGTGGCCCTGCCCAGTGAGCCCTGGCACCACAGAGCCCAGGCTTATACTAGGGCCTTTGCGCTGAACCTTCCTCTTGGCTGAGAATCACTGGTGGGGGCCTCCTAAGCACCACTTGGGAGGAGGTGGGGCCAAAGTAAAGCAAGACAAACGCAAAGGACCTGGATAGACCTCCCCCCATATAAATGGCCAGCAGATGCATGGGAAGGAACCCATCACCCCCCTCCAAGAAAAATCTCAATCAGTGTCACCATGAAGATGTGAGCTCATGCCCATGAGAACACACACACACACATGCACACACACACATACACATGGACACACACACACACACTGTGGGGTGAGGATGTGGAGGAAGGGCCTTGTGCACTGGAATTGGGGGGCAATCACTATGGGAAATAGGATGGCGATATTCCCAGATTTAATAATAGGGCCCACGCCCTGAGCCAGCAAGCCGACTCCTGGGGACAGAACCATAGAGAATGAAATCAGAGTCTCTGGGAGACATCTGCACCCCTAGGTCCACTCAGCATTATTCACACTAGTCGAGGCAAGGGAAAAGGGTCCACAGAGAGGACAGTGGGAAAAGTGCACACGGCTGACCTGAGTTCAATCCCTAGCACCCTCTATGGTGTCCTGAGCCCTGCCAGGAATGAGCACTGAAAGCAGAGCCAGGCGTAAGTCCTGAGCTCAGCTGGGTGCAATCCGACTAAGCAAAAATAAAATGGTGGGGATGATCCAGGGTCTCATGGGGGAGGGAAGGAAATGGGCAGAGATACGGGATGAGACTCATTGGTGTCAGAGGGACAGGACAGGATCAGGGACATGCCTTGCATGCAGCAAACCCTGGTTCAATTCCCCGCCCCGCATGGTCTCTAGAGCGCCATCAAGAAGTGACCTCTGACACACCGTCTTGGGAGTAGCCCCTGAATACCCCAGTCATGGCCAGCCCCTGCGCCCCCAGAGAAAGCATCTCTTCACTGGCGCTGACCCTGACGCAGCTGATGCATTTTGTTCTCATCTCAGAGAGATGCCACTCATGTTTCATTACTCACTGCTCTGCCACTGTTAGTTGCAGTGCTCACTTGGCCAAGGTGCCTTGGTGGGCACTAGTTAAGAGCCTTCATTCCGTCCTGTGCCTTGTGGGGTCTCTCCAAGGCTGGAGAAGAGGGGGCCTTCATTCCTTCATGTGGCCTGAGCGGGTTCCCTTTTGCAGCTGCTCCTGGGGACCAGGGTGGGTCTGATCCAGGGAAAGCCAGAGGTTCCAGGCTGCTGAAGTCTTCACTTCTCATGGAGCTCCGATTTTGGCCCTAACCCGAGGGGCACATCAGACTTCTCTGGGGCTGCTTCGGGGAATCCCTGCTTTATATAACGAGTCCCGCTGTGCTCCCTGGCCAGTGGTGTCTGTGTCTGGCCTTTCACGGTCACAGCTCGGGACTCTGCATATTCTTACTCTGTGTCCCCCCCACGCCCCCTGGTCAGTCCCAAGGGTGGGAGGACCGCAGCTCATTCTGTAGTGCGCGCCAGTAAAAGTCTCTAAAAGCTACATTCTCGGGAAAACATGATTTCTGGGTGACAAGGGCTACCCCGGCTGGAGCTGGTGACAGCTGGTCCCTTGGGGCCTCGGCTGACCTTGTCCCTGTTCGGGAGACCCTCAGGCTGTCAGAGTTGGCCCGACTGCAATCTGCCAACAGCCGTGCTGGGTCTCAAGTGCCACCGTGGGGCCTTTGGACGTGCTGAACCTCGTGGCGCTGTGAACGCAGCCCAGCCTGTCGCGACTGGTGCGCTTGTCATTTAGGGCTGGGCTGTCTGCAGGCACTACGGAGGGTCCCAGGAGCAGTGCACAGGGGTGGGGGACAATGTATGGCTGCCTGCCCAGCCCCCAGGGAGGAGCCATTTCCGCCTCAGGGACTAAGACACAGCCTTTTGGGCCAGCTTTTGGTGCCAGCGCCTGGCACCCAGATTCCAGGCTGGCACCAGGCTCGGGTTCTAAAGTTTTCCCGTCGTCGCAGAAAACAATAGGGGTGCTTTCCTCTGGCCCCTCCACCCAGAGAGGAAGGTTGGGTGGGGGGACAGGACTGGCTAAGTGGTGACCTTTGAATCTGTCATTCTTCTTTGCAGCCCCGCCAGGGACTGAATCAGTCCAGGACCCAGCAAAGGTGGCGGGGTGGGGAGACAAGCTTCCAGCCCTGTCCAGTCCTGGGGGAGGGAGCAGAGCAGAGCAGGAGCTGCAGCCTTGGGTGCAGGAATGCAGCCCCTGCACCCCTTAGTCCTGGCCTGCAGGGAGGGGTCCAGCGGGTCTCAGAGCCCAGCTTCTCTCTTCCCTGCCCTGAGCCCCATGGAAACTTCCTGTCACCAGCCCAGCCCGCAAGGTGGGGCAGCAGGGGCCTGGGCCAGGTGGTGAGGAGCAGGTGTGGGGACAGACGCCACAGGACAGCGGCCATCCCGTCTCCATGGAGGGGACACGGAGTGGGAGGGAAACCAGGGCCCCCACCTACTGAAATAGCACCGCGGGGCCTGAGACGGAAACGGCAGGGGGAAAAATTGTTCTCAGTGTGACTGCAGGTGACTTGGGACTAGAGGGAGTGGGCGGGGGTAGCGGGGTGCTGGGAACTTAGTCTCACTCCCCGGGTTCTGTTCTTTTGTCTTTATTTGGGGGTGGCACACCTGGCAGCACTCAGGGCCTACTCCTGTTCAGTAATCTGGGAGGGCATACAGGACTGGGGGTCGAAGCCTGGCGCCCCGACATGCGTGTGAGCAGAGCCTGCGCTTGGCCATGTCCCGACACCCAGGCTGGGCAGGGATGGGGTGCTCAGAGAACTGTTCTGCCTGGCCTTCAGCCGTCTCAGGGGCAGAGCCTGGCTCCAGTAGGGCAGCCAGGACCTTGGAGGTCTCTGAAGCGCCGGGCAGGAATCTCAGCGCCTCCCGTTGGCCCCGAGATGTTCACTGGGAGTGGGCCCGGGTTGAACACAGCCTTACCAGGGAAGACGGCAGCTGGTGAGAAGAGCACCCCCAACCTGAAAGATCAGTGAGGGCTAGGCACGCACACCGCAGGAGCGAAGCCGGGCATGATGCCACCACCAGGCCGTGCTGGGGGTCGTGGTCCCACCCTGGCCCATCATACCTGGTGCCAGCCCTGTTCTACCAGAACTTTCCCTGCCTGCCCGCCCCTCGAGGGCTGCACCCAACACTGGAAGGCGCCCAGGGTGGGGCACCGGGCAGGCCCCCGCGATGTCAGGTACAAGGACAGGAGCAGGCATGGTGCGACCCTTCCTAGTACATCAAAAAAAAAAACAAACCGGAAGGGCTGGAGCGATCGTCCAGGGGTTAGGGAGCTTGCCTCGCACCAGCCAACCGGGCTTCATACCCGCATCTCGTTGGCATGATCCCCGAGTGCAGAGCCAGGAGTCAGCCCTGGGTGTGGCCCTCAAACAACAGCAGCAAAAGTACGGGGGGGGCTGGAGGAATGGGGCATGAGTTAAGGCACTCGCCTCGCTTCTGGCCGACCCCCCAGGAGTACAGTCGTTGCTGGGTGTGGCCCAAGTCTGCGCCCCCCCCAAGGAAAAGTAACCCCACTGTAGAAGGGTGAGTTCAGCGCCCTACGTGAGGGGCAGAAAGGATGCATGAGGCCCAGCCGGGGCGCTCTGGAAACTTGGCACCCGCCTTATTTGCTTGAGGACCTGCACTTGGGGAGCCCCCACCCCACCCTTCCTGTTACGCCGAAGCACGCGGGGTCAAGTTTTCATGCTGGGCTGTGGTGAAGGAGAAACCAAGAGCCCCCTCGCCCCACTCCCCCCGCTGCCGGCCGGCATGGGCCCCCACCTTGGGCTGTGGGCCCCTCCTGAAGACCCCAGCCCGGCTGTGCCTCTGCGGGCCACTGTCCCGTTGTTCGTAGCTGTGGCCGCCTGCCTGCGGGGGCTCCTGGGAGCAGTTCTGTCCGGCAGGGCAGGGCACGACGTCCTCCCGCCGGGCTGGAAATAGATTTCCTGCACAGAACCCGGCCTGGAGGCTATTTTTGGCCACCTGGTCTACCAGAGGCGGGTCTGAGAGCCGGACGGGGTGCCAGATCGGGCTCCCCAGGCTGGTGAGCCCAGGAAGCGTAACCAGAG
The DNA here is from genome assembly GCF_029834395.1 of Sorex fumeus. Taxonomy (NCBI): domain Eukaryota; kingdom Metazoa; phylum Chordata; class Mammalia; order Eulipotyphla; family Soricidae; genus Sorex; species Sorex fumeus. Next base: position 3,002,796 of record NW_026606074.1, on the reverse strand, counting down.
CACCGCCCCACCCAGTTGTGTGCTGGTTGTCCAGGCCCAGGGGCTGGACTGCGGGGGAGAGAGTTCTGCAGTGGGATTTTCGGGTGGGGATTCTGGTAAACCCAGATGCAGGGTGAAGATAAGCATCCCATAACATGCAGTTCTAGAGCCTTCCTTGGGCAGTGGTGCCAGTTGGGATGGTCGCTCTCAACAGCTCAGTCTGGCAGGGATTGTGGTCGACATCTTAGGGGACCTACCAAAAGCCCCCTACCCGGAACTAGGACTCACCTTCAGGTCTATAGCCCAGTCCCACTACACGTGCACGTCATTAAAGACAAACGACGGAACTAGCTCAGATTCATTGAGTCACTTAGCTCAGAAAGTGCTGGCGTGTGGATTTCAGGTGAAGCTTGACCAGGACTCCAGCACTCTCTTGCCTCGTTCTCTCAGCTCTGCTTTGGTGCGCCTGTGCATTGCCTCTCAGCTGGCCTCTCTCAAGGCAGCCAGGTCGGGTCCCTTACCCACAGGATCTTGGTGAGCGGGGCGAAGAGTCTTTGCTTTCCAAGCCAGACTCCTGAGAGCTGCCGTGATGGGCTGCGTTGGGGTCCCTGCATCTCCGAACTGGTTGTTGTGGTGACAGAACCCAGTCCAGAGCTGCGAGGCGCATTGTCCTTCCAGGGAGATGTAGATTTAGGGAGTGGACTGAGTGGACTGTTGAATGGAAACCAGGCAGCCGAGAAAGGACCATATTTGGAGATTTCATGTGAAAACAATCACTGAAGATGCCTCCCCCCCCCCCACACACACACACACTTGTGCTTTTGCTCAACTATTCCAAGATTTTTTTTTCTTTCTTGGTCTTTGGGCCACACTCAGCGGTGCTCAGGGACTACTCCCTCGCTCAGTGCTCATGAGGGGGACCATGCGGTACCAGGGATAGAAACCAGGCCTCCAACATACTGAGCACATGCCTGACCTTTCGAACCATCCACCCAGCCCCTCCGGCACAATTCCGAATGCACTGCAGTGAACTCTGTTGCTTCTCAGTCTCTCCATCTGTAAAGTGGGTGCACAGACAGACCAGACCCTTCACCTCAAGATCTGCCATTGACTTTTAGCCACCTGTGGCCCATCGTACTGTGAGCGACCGACTCCGTGGCTGTTGGAATGTGTCCTTTTATTTCCCACATCCTGACCTGAGCCCCAGACCCTCTGCAGCTGTTCTTTCGGGACCTTCTGAGTCCCTTTGCCTGCCCCTCACCTTCCCCAGCACCTAGTCAGGGCAGCCCGACCCTCAGGGGCTGCGTCCTGCTCACCACACCAGCCACTGTCCCCAGAAGGGGAGAACTTTGCCACCCCGTGCACTCACTGCCCTCGTCTGGCTCACAAGCTTGTGGGCAGCACCCCCCCAAACTCATCCAGCCAGACTTAGGAGCTGCAAAGATCCTCCCTCCCCTCTGAACCCCCAAACGACTGGTGGCAAATCCCCACACCACACTTCCCCCGGGCCCTCGTTTCTCTGGTTTTAGTTTGCAGTTCTGCTGATGCGCTTGATGATTCCAACACCAGGCCCGTCACTGCGAACCCGCCTCCCTCCCTCAGGGCCCAGCATCCCCCCTTTCATGTTCTTTGGTTTGGTTTGTTTTGGTTTAGGAGGCCGCACCTGGAGTGCTCAGGGCTTACTTCCAGCTCTGCGCCCCAGGATCACTTCTGGTGGTGCTCAGGGATCATCTGGGGTGCTGGGATGGTGAAAGGCAAGAACCCTGCCCTCTGGACCATCTCCCCCTGCCTTCCTTTACAGTGCCCCTACCTGAGCCTAGTGGCTTAGTTCTCCTGCTGCGTTTCCTCTGGCCCTCGGTTGCCCCCTTGCCATGTCTCAGTCCCACCGGGAAGAGATCTCTGTCTCCCATCCCTCCTGGCAGTCTCAGCACAATGCCTGCTCATTCCGTTCACATGTCCGCAAGAGGCATGACTTCTGAACCCTTTTCTCTACCTGCCAAGTGGGGAGCCTGTGCTGCTGACATCACCCCCTCCTGCCCCATCCTTCCACCCCAACTGACCCTGGGCACTTCTCAGCAGACCACACGCAGGGTCTGGGTCTTCTCCGGGGGCCAGCGGTGGCAGGGCAGCTGGGAGGTCAGGAGGGTCCCGGGGTCCTGACAGCCAGTTCCCAGCCCCATGGCCTCTGACCCCGACCCTGCAGGGGTGCACAAGCAGAGGGTCCTCGTTGTGCCCAGAAATAGCCCAGTTGCGCGTCTCGAGGACCTGGCGTGGCGGGTGTGAAGGATGAAGCCCCGTGACCCTGTCTAGGGAAATGTTGGGGGGGGGGGTGCTGGCCACTGGCTCCCCCTGCCCCCATCTCCTTCCTCTACCTCAGTCTCTCTCTGTCTCTGACAGCCTCTCTCAGGCCTGTGCCATTGCCCTCGGAGGGACTTCTCCGTCTGTCCGCCCGCCCATCTGTCCACCCATCTGTCCGTCGGCACAGGGTTCCTTCCTCAGGCTCCCCGTTATTTAGCGCACGAGAGGGCCACAGTCTCCCGAACGCCCACGAAGCACATATTTGAGTGCGGCTTCTTCACAGCCTTCCAGAGAGACATGCAGCCCCCACAGCGTTCTTCCCGCGCACAGAGGCTGGGGGAGGGCTGCACGCACCGGGCGCCAGGCTAGGGAAGGGCGTTGGTGACCGAGGGTGTTGGGGGTGAAGCAGGGGCAGCAGGCAGTGGTACCGGGACCCTGCCCGAACAGTGCTGTCACCAAGTGCCAGATGCCAGCCAGAGCCCACGGGGTCATGGGCAGCTCCAGTCTGTCAAGCCTCAGACTCACTGACTGCCCGTGCTATGAGCCCCACCCCCCCGCTCCCGGGGTGTTTGAGTTTGAGGGGTCCCCAGCAGGACCACTGGGGTAAAGAGCTCCTAGACAGGGCCAAGGCAGTGGCCCCGTGGGAGACAGTCCTGCTTCCAGCATGGGTGAGTGGGCACTCGCCGACCCTGCCCCATGGGGGAGAGGGGAGGGAGGGAGGGAGAGAGAGAGAGAGAGAGAGAGAGAGAGAGAGAGAGAGACAGAGAGAGAGACAGAGAGAGAGTTGCCTCTGGAAACTACTAGGCTAGCTTGTTCTTTACCAGTAGCTAATTCAGGAAGAGTCTTTGAATTCTGGTCCAACATTTAATCAACTCACCCGCCCAGCTCAAGATGCAGGGGCCAGAGCACAGAAAGGGGTCTTGAGCAGTCACATCCTCTGGGATGACTCAAGGTCATCTCCCTCAGGAGACAGAGTAGGCGTGTCCTGCAGAACTTAGGCAAGATCCCAGACCCCTCCCTCTCTCAAGTGCCAGGGATCGAACCAGAACCTCACGCACAAGGGGTGAGCCCTGTCCCGAGCCACATCCCCAGCCAGACCTGCATACTCACTGAAAGGGCAGTTTTGCAAGACACATAAGTCAGAGCATCACACACACACGCGCGCGCACACACACACACACACACACACACACACACACACACACACACACACAGCAAGGAAGGAGATGAATGGCAAAGCTGGTGCTGGTTTGGAGCCATGAATAAGAACCTCTATAAAACAGTAGACCTGGGGCCCTGGACATTGGCTATGGTTGGGTCACATGGTGGGTGGGGAGCTTCCTAGCAGGCAGTATGAAAGGGGACATAGGGTCAGCTGCTCATATGATAGTCACAGGGAACCCTTAGATCATTTGGGGGAGCTCTTTGGGCCACAGCCAGCGATGCTCAGGGGTTATCCCTGACTCTGCACTCAGAGATCACTCGTGGTGGTGCTTGGAGGGCCATATGGGATGCCAGGAATCAAACCCGGGTCAGCCAGGTGCAAGGCAAGCGCCCTACCCACTGTACTATTGCTCCAGCCCCCTTAAATAATTTTCTTTTAATGTCCATGATCCCTTTTGAAGAAATCAGTGCCCCAGGAGAATGATAATAATGCCCTTTCCCTACCCAGGAGATAAAATCAATTACATGGTCCGTAATTAAAATTATACCCAAAAATCTATAAATAGAAGACAGAGAGCAAATGAATAGTACTCAAGAGGGCAACAGAAATCTTTTGAATTTGCATCACTTGCGTGAACTGTTTCGAAGCCTACGTGCACCGGCTGGAAAAGTCTGCCATACAACAAGGGTGTTGGACGCCGCCAGATAAGAGCATTCTGTTGGGTGCTCCCATCAGGGGCACCCCATCCTCACCCTCCCTCCTGGGGTCAAGATTGCTCACCCACAGCCATGCATCTGGCGGGACAAGGGCCGAGGGAGAGCTCTGCGCGGTGGGTGAGGGAAGGCGGAGAGGGAGAGCCCAGCACAGATGCAGAGCGCGGCCTCTGCCCCTTCCACAGGACCCCGCCCGCCCTGCCATGGCCGGCATCCTTGCGGGAGACGCGGGTGATGGAGATTCACGTGTCCCCTCAGCCCTCCGCACAGTCCCACTTTCCTGCCAACGCGCGTTTCGGGTCCTCAGCCCGAGTCGCCATGGCGAGTCTCTGTTCCCAGCTGGCTGCCATCTGGCTGCTTCCAAGATAGACGGGAGAGGAGCTGGGAGGGAAGGTGGACAATCTGTTTCTTAAGCAATCCTCACTCGGCACGGCTTGGCTCCCTGAGCTCTGGCTAAATATTACCTCACCCATTCAACAAATGCAGCTCAGAGATGCACGCTGTTGGGCGCGGCTCGAAGCTTCGGCCTCACCACTGTCAACAGCGCGGATGTGCCCCCGCTGTCGGTGTGGTGCTGACCCTGCCACAGAGCAGAGCGTGAACAAGAAAGACACAAGTGAAGTCCACCTGCCAGTACCAGCCTATGACAGTGACAGGGGCCTAATGAGCCTTGGGGTGGGGCAAAGCAGGTGCCCTTGGAGGAAACCGTTTCCAGATTAATTAGTTTCATTAATCTGGAGACTAAATGATAAGGAGAAATCACCCAGCAAGGAGAAACGAAAACCTGCCGGGCAGGGAGGGTGAGGCCTGGGGAAAGGGCCCGAGTGGGAGAATGGCTTATGGGATTCAAGGAAGGGTTCAACTGACCGAGGTGGTAGGACGTGCGAGTGAGGGGACAGGGGAGTTGTCCCGGAGGATGTGATTAGACATCAGAACATCAGAATCATAAAAGGCAGGTAAGGTCTGGCTTGTCCTTATTAATTTTCTGGAAATTAGACTCCCTGGCAAGTGAATGCTTTCTGCAAAGTCTGTATTGTAGCTGAGAACAGACTCAAAACAAATAATTTATTGGATGGATGGATGGATGGATGATGGGTGGGGGATGGATGGGTGATGGGTGATGGATGGGTGGGTGGATATGGATGGATGGATGGATGGATGGATGATGGGTGGAAGATGGATGGGTGATGGGTGGGTGGGTGGATGATGAATGGATGGATGGATGGATGGATGGGGTGCATGGATGGGACGGATGATGGATGTGTAGGTGGACGGGTTGATGTTTGGATGGGTCATTGAATGGATGATGGACAGATGGGTGGTTGGGTGGTTGGATGGTTGGATGGATGGGTGGAGAGATGTTGAGTGGATGATGGAAGGATAGATGTGTAGGCGAGGGGGTTGTGTGGATGTGTGGATAGAGGGATGGTTGATGAATGGATGGATGATAGATGAGTGGGAAGACGGATGGAGCAGATATTTAATACAATCATGTGTGGAGAGGTGTGCTTATTAACCAGGAAATATTCCTGAGGCTAGGTCTGATCAAATCAATAAATATTAGTAACACGCTGATATTGACTAGTTAAGTTAATTCCAGCATTGAGGTGATCAAATATTCCTGCAGAAAGTGCTTACAGGAGGCCAGAGAGATAAAACAGCGGGCAAGCCTTGCACAGTGCCAAGCCAGGTTCCATCCCTACCACCCTGGATGATCCCCCAAGCACTGCCAGGAGTGACCACAGAGCACAGAGCCAGGAGTAAGCATGAAGCACAGTCGGGTGTGGCTCAAAAACAAAAAAAAAAGTGCTTATGAAATAGTAGCGAGTGAAATCACACACACGCTTATACTCACAAACTCGCCCAGCACAGACCATTCTGGAACTCTCCACGTGAAGATGTATTGCCTGCTAACCTCCTGGGGGAGCGCAGGGGCACCAGGTGTGGGGCGGAAGATCCACTCCCTCTTCATTGTAGAAATGTTATGATGAGCTTGCTTTCCTTAAACTTGTTTCAATTTTAAGTTTTATTTAAAATAATTTCCATAAAAAATAATAATTTCCATATATGTATTTTTTTCTTTTGGTTCACACCAGTGGCGCTGGTAGCCACTCCCAGTTCTGTGTTCCTGGGACCCCACGGTGCAGAGGCCCGAACTTGTGCTCAGCCCACCGGACACTCTCTCCACCCACACACCGTTTGCTTAAACCTTTTTTAAAATACCTTCAGGGCTGGGGCTGGAGCAATAGCACAGCGGGTAGGGCGTTTGCCTTGCACGCAGCCAACATGGCCGACACAGGTTCGAGTCCCAGCATCCCATATGGTCCCCTGAGCACCGCCAGGAGCAATTCCTGAGCATGATCCTGAGCATTGCCGGGTATGACCCAAAAAGCAAAAAAAAAAAAAAATACCTTCAGGGTCAGGTTCGATTCCTCCGCCCCTCTCGGAGAGCCCGGCAAGCTACCGAGAGTATCTCGCCCGCACGGCAGAGCCTGGCAAGCTCCCCGTGACGTATTCGATATGCCAGACACAGTAACAACAAAGTCTCCAATGGAGACGTTACTGGGCCCGCTCGAGCAAATCGACGATCAACGGGAGGGCCTTTACCTTTACCTTTACCTGGAGACCGAAACTAGAGTACAGCAGATGGGAGAGCCTGCCTTGCACATGGCCTGCTTGGGTTCAATCTCCGGCACCCCATATACCCCCAACTCAAGCCCTGTAGAAGTTACTCCTGAGCATGGAACCAGGAGTAATCCCTGAGCACTGCCAGATGTGGCCCAAAAGCAAAACAAGAAAAGAAAAGAAACAAAACACAAAACCCCGTAACTTTTTCCCATACTAGTAAGTAGGTAAAGTAGCTGTGGGGTAGATACCCAATGGAGAGGAAGGAAGGAAGGAAGGAAGGAAGGAAGGAAGGAAGGAAGGGAGGGAGGGAGGGAGGGAGGGAGGGAGGGAGGGAGGGAGGGAAGGAAGGAGGGATGGAGGGAAGGAAGGAAAAAAGAGAGGGAAGGAGGGAAGGAGGAAAAAAGAAGGAAGGAAGGAAGGAAGGAAGGAAGGAAGGAAGGAAGGAGGAGGGTGGAAGAGAGGGAGGAAGGAAAGAGGAAAGGAAGGAAGGAGGGAGGGAGTGAAGGAGGAAGGAAGGGAGTGAAGGAAGAAGGAAGGAAGGAAGGAAGGAAGGAAGGAAGGGAGGGTGGAAGAGAGGGAGGAAGGAAGGAAGGAGGGAGGGAGGGAGGGAAGGAGGGAGGGAGAGAGGGAGGGAAGGAGGAAGGAAGGGAGTGAAGGAGGAAGGAAGGAAGGAAGGAGGGAGGGAGGGAGGGAAGGAGGAAGGAAGGAAGGAAGGGAGGAAGGGAGGGAGGGAGGGAGGGAGGGAGGGAGGGAGGGAGGGAGGGAAGGAAAAAAGAGAGGGAAGAAGGGAAGGAGGAAAAAAGAAGGAAGGAAGGAAGGAAGGAAGGAAGGAAGGAAGGAAGGAGGAGGGTGGAAGAGAGGGAGGAAGGAAAGAGGAAAGGAAGGAAGGAGGGAGGGAGTGAAGGAGGAAGGAAGGGAGTGAAGGAAGAAGGAAGGAAGGAAGGAAGGAAGGAAGGATGGAAGGGAGGGTGGAAGAGAGGGAGGAAGGAAGGAAGGAGGGAGGGAGGGAGGGAAGGAGGAAGGAAGGGAGTGAAGGAGGAAGGAAGGAAAGGAAGGAAGGAAGGAAGGAAGGAAGGAGGGAGGGAGGGAGGGAAGGAGGAAGGAAGGAAGGAAGGGAGGAAGGGAGGGAGGGAGGGAGGGAGGGAGGGAGGGAGGGAGGGAAGGAAAAAAGAGAGGGAAGAAGGGAAGGAGGAAAAAAGAAGGAAGGAAGGAAGGAAGGAAGGAAGGAAGGAAGGAAGGAGGAGGGTGGAAGAGAGGGAGGAAGGAAAGAGGAAAGGAAGGAAGGAGGGAGGGAGTGAAGGAGGAAGGAAGGGAGTGAAGGAAGAAGGAAGGAAGGAAGGAAGGAAGGAAGGAAGGAAGGAAGGAAGGATGGAAGGGAGGGTGGAAGAGAGGGAGGAAGGAAGGAAGGAGGGAGGGAGGGAGGGAAGGAGGGAGGGAGAGAGGGAGGGAAGGAGGAAGGAAGGGAGTGAAGGAGGAAGGAAGGAAAGGAAGGAAGGAAGGAAGGAGGGAGGGAGGGAGGGAGGGAGGAAGGAAGGAAGGAAGGAAGGAAGGAAGGAAGGAAGGAAGGAAGGAAGGAGAAAAGGAAGATTCCCTCTTGCAGCAGCAGGGATGGGACTGACGGGTCGTGGAGAGTGAGATGAGTTAGAAGGAGAAAGACAAACAGCAGGTGGATTCACTCACGGAGAATATAAATAACCAAAGCAAACAAACTGAACAAGTCACAACAAAAATAACTCTTGGGCTCTGAAAATAAGAGTGGGGACTCTCCGGGGGGCGGGGCGGGGGCGGGGAGATGTCAGGGTAGAGGGGCCCGTTTGCAAGTGGGGAGTGGGTACCGTGCAGTATGGACACGTATCGTGATGCGACGCTGTACCCCCGAGTCACAGCTTTTCTCTCAGCCAGTGACGCATCAGTTAAGACAAAGGAAAGCGGGAACAGAGAGAGCGCGCGGTCTCGGGGCCGGTGCAGTGTTTGAGTGCGATTTCGGTGCCACTCGGCCCCCTGGCACTGCCCAGCGCAGTTCAGAAGCCCCCGCACCACGGGGTGACCTGGTGTTTCTGAACAGCACGACAGTCCTCGGCTCTAGCCTCAAGTCCTCTGGCCCAGATGGGCAGGGACCACGGGAGGGGCCTTGAGGAGTCACCTCCCCCACGGCAGAAAAGCAACAGAAAAGACTAGAAAGTTCTAGAGAGGAAAGACAGAGCCGCCTTGTGCTCTGGCGTTAGCAGAGCTGTGTCTGAGGCGAGGGGGGCCCCTTTTCTCATGCCTTGCTCGTTGCTCGGGGTTTCCTTCCCTGTGTGCTCGTCCGAGTCTCCGATACTGCAGAGGGACCTGGGGAGAGCGTCGGGGGACACAGTGGCGCCGGAATGGCAGCCTCCCAGCTCCCCGAGTCCCGCCAGCGGACAGGACAGGACAGAGCTGGGGTCTGGGGACTTGGGCTCAGACTCCCCGGGGCAGGGGCGGGGAGAGGAGAGGTGGCATGGGAGCACCCCTGCAAAGCCTTCCCCTCACGCTGGGGGGGCAAACAGGCACTGGCGGGCTCGTCCACTCAGTCGTTCACAGGCCTGTCCAGCAGGTGGGTCTTCGGTGCTGCCCTCGTGCCGGCTGGGTCAGTGTCCAGAAAGGCCGTTGCATGTGAATCTGGGAATGGCCCCTGCGGAGCAGAGCTGGGGTGGGGGGAAACTGAGGCCCAGGGGTGTCTGCAGATACAGAGTCTCCAGTGCCCAGAGCCCACGTGCAGGACGAGAGGCAGGAGAGAGGAGAGCTGGAGGGAGGGCACGTGTCCTGCACACAGCTGAACGAGGGTCTCTCTCTGGCACCCCAGAGGGACCCTGAGCCCCACTTTGTGATCCCTGCATGCAGACCCAGGAGCAAGCCCTGAGAACCGCTGGTTGTGACCCAAATTTTTTTTAAAAAATTAATTTAGATGCGCAGGACTCTGGCGGGTCAAGGCTGTTTGTTGTTGTTGTTGGTCCTTTGGGAATTGACTTTTCCTTCCTGTCCTTGTTCTCTCTTTGATCCCCAACATAGCAGGAAGACGCGGGCTCTGATCTCACCAGGCCCACAGCACGGCCTCCTGAGCACCTCCTAGAGTCCCCAGCTGGCCATCAGCACCCGCGGACAGGGCAGCGCAGGCTACGGACACTCAGGACTGGCCCCAAAGGCCAGGGCAAGGGTCTGTCACAGTCCCTCTCCCTGCCCAAGCGGCACCGAGCCGCCCAGCCCCACGCACGACCCCTGCAGCTGCCAGGGCCAGGCTGCTCTCAGCTTAGAATCCCCCCGCCCCGAGGCACCCGCCGGCCTCACTGGCGTGGGGGCACACCTGACGGTGCTTGGGGGACCATATGAGGTGCCAGGGATGGAACCCGGCTCGACCTCATGCAGGGCCAGCGCCTTAACCCCTGGGCTATCCGTCCAGCCCAGTTTGGCCTTCTTTTCCTTCCTATATGAGCTCTCAAACCTTGGTCCATCCCTTTTCCAAAACAGAGAAATCCAGAGACTCACTCGGGTCACAAGATCAAGGTGGAGTGCTTGAGACCAGAACCCAGGGCTCCTTGCTCTTCCGCTCTTGGCTCTGCCATGGCGGGGCGGGGCGAGCCAGGGGTGCATTATTTTTGTTTGTTTTTGTTTTGATTTTTTTGCTTTTTGGGTCACACCTGGCGATGTTCAGGTGTTACTCCTGGTTCATGCACTCAGGAATTACTCCTGGCGGTGCTCAGGGGACTATATGGGATGCTGGGGATCGAACCTGGGTCGGCCGCGTGCAAGGCAAACGCCCTACCCGCTGTGCTATCACTCCAGCCCCGGGGGTGCATTTTGAACCCCTGGGAGCCTGTTACTGTTCATGGCCACATCATATTCCACCACTCGAATGTCCTTAGTGAATCCCCAAGGCTGCCATGTGGCACCTAGTTTGGCACAGACCAAAAAGCACCACATGTGACGTCTCAGGAACAGCAATTGGAGTGGCACCCAGCAGTGCTCAGGGGACCCTGGGCTTGGGGATCCAATCGGGATCAGCCTGCAAGGCCTGCATGTGACCCCTAGCGCTATGTCCCCATCAGTGTCCAAAAGCTGAGCAGCTGGTCCCCACGGGGCCCCACGGGGCCCCACGGCGCCTGGTTAGAGGGTTCCCGATATTATCTAGAGGAATCTTGAACGAGTCCCCTGCCCAGAGGCGGGCCCCAAGAACTTCCTGTGCTGCCTAGGGCGAATAACTTAGACCTCTCTGGGGGCCTCCTTGTCCCCACCCATGAACAGGCCAATTGATTGCTCTCAGGGCTGCTATGAGGGTCACGGGGCTTCCCTGCCTGTGGGGTGGGGGGCCCGCTGTACAGTGGGTGCTGTACAGTGAGTGCCTGCCCGCCCTGAGGCCAGCCCCCACAGCTCCTTCAGACAACCCAGGGCCGCCTTGAGCATCTCCAGCTGGAACCTCCCCCCTCCCGAGCCGCCCGCTGACTCACGGTCTCGCCCGAGCTGTGGAAAAACAAACCTCACTTGTTTTCTTGGTGTGTGGGTCTCCCCCACCCCCCACCCCATCCCCCACATGCGCGCGTGCGCACACACACACAGACATAAACACACACACACACACACACGTACACACGCACAACACAGACCCGATCAGCATCTTTGAGGTGGGGAAGGTTTACGTTTCACAGGTGTGTCCCCAAATCTCACAGTACACACACTCTCTTGCACACACACACACGCACACGCACACACAGACACACTCTCCCACGCTGCGCCCCCATTATGCTCCAGAGTTGTTCTCTTCTCTGCTCTTGTAGAGAAACGCAGTTCACAGGGCGCTGCTGGGGAGAGGTCTGCAAAGTGGGCACACACTGGGGGGTCCCCGGAGCGGCGCCCGCTGACCCTTCCCTCCCCACCCCCTTCCCACCCGGCCTTCTCCCACCCTCCCTGCGACTGGACCGTGAACAAGAATGTTCTAAGGCAAACACTGTCTCCCTACTAAATCAAGTCCGCAGAGACGCGCGTTCCCTCTGAAAAATACCGCGTGAGCGTGGCTTACGGGGCAGCTCTCGAAGGCCAGGGGGTGCTGGCTGGGGGACTCGGCGACACATTCCCCGCCACCACCCCAGGTATGGCGACCACGCGCTTCCGGGCGGGCAGGCGCTGAGGCCTCCCACAGCAGAGGGCCACGCGGATTCTGCTTCAGGGGCGTGAGCCCAAAGAGGTCTGGGGACCAGCCCAGGTCACCCGGCACACGGGGGGAATGCGTGGAAGTGGGCCCAGGCCTCTCCGCTCAGCTCTGGGGTGAGGGGTGCCCTCCTCGGGGGCTGCTCTCAGGATTCCCCCGCTTTCTCTTCTTCATTCAATAGGCTCTTCTCCCCCAGAGGGGACAGTGTGTGCAGGGCTGAGGGGTGGCAGCAGAAATTGCCCCTGGAGTGGTTGAACGTCTCTTTAACTGAGCTTCCACTCCATGCCCGAACCTCCAGAAGAGTCGGGCCACCTGGTGCCTCTGCTAGCGGTCAGGACAGTGAGTGGGGCCTCCTTCCTGTCTGTGCTGCTCCACAGAGTCGAACGGAATGAACGAACGGAATGGGGGGGGGGGGGGGGTGATGGGGAGAGAACTCCCACAGGGCCCAACAGAATGGGGGTGATGGGTGGGGACAGCTCCCACAGAGCCTAACGGAACAGGGTAAATGGGGAGAAAGCACCCGCCAGCAGGGAAGGGGGGGAGGAGGTGACAGCAGTGTCTCCCGTCAGGGTGGCCAGCATCTGGGCAGTGTCTCCAGGAGCTGACATTTGAGCTGAGACCTGAGTGGAGAGGTAGGGGGCGGGGCGGGGAGGGGGGTGGCGCAGGGCAGGTGCAGAGGCCCTGCGGTCAGCTGAAGCTCAGGGCATAGACAGGAGAGCATTGACCAGCCCGGTGGGAGGTGGGGAGAGAGGAATCACACCCCAAGGAGGGGCCCGGTGGCCGCGCGGCAGGAAGTGGGCTTTATCCACTGGGGTGACGGCTGTGGGGGGCTGCAGTCGCCGGAGGCCACAGGTGGCAGCAGGAGGAAACTGGACCCCCGCTGCTAGACCATGGGGGAATCACTTGGAGAGCGCCCCCCCGACACCGCACACAGACCACCAGGATTGAGCCCCGAGACCCCCCCACGTACACGCCCGCGAGCCCGCCGCTCCGTTCCCCTTCGCCTGACACCCCAAACAGTGACTCACGGAGTAAGACGGTGGAGCGCGGCTGCGCTTGCCGCGTGTGATATTAAAATCCGAGGAGCATGTATTTCCAGCCCAGGGGATGCCAAGGCGCGGCTGTTTTATTTAAGGAATTATTTGGCTGGTGTGAGCGGATGTTTATCCGAGCTCTTGCTCCCCATGGGGGGCTGGGGTGGGGGTGGGGGGCAGGCAGGTACCCGTGCTGCTTGGCGGCTAAAAATAGGGGCACCTTCGGGAGGGAGCGTTTTCCAGGTGGCAGGTCCTGAGGGATCCCTCCTCCCCTCCCGTCCCCTCCCCCGGCCTCTCCCCTTCCTCCCTGGAGCTGCTGAGTCGGGAGACCTGGCTTCCTTCCCCAGGGCCCATCCGTCAGACCCCCAGCTCCCCGCCAGGGACCACAGGTGGGTTGGGCCACAGTCGGTTGGGCCCTGACTCCTCCCCAGAACCACCTCCTTTGGCCTTGCAGGAGGATCCCTGCAAAGGGACATCCCAGGCCCTTCCATGAGTATACTGAGACAAGGTCCAGAGAGGTAAATAGCTCAGAGGTCACACAGCAGGGCCAGAGCTGGGACACACCCATGGGTAGGAGGACTGGAATTTACCTCTGGGGACTGTGAGGGGAGACTTTCTTTTTTTTTTTTTTTTTTGCTTTTTGGGTCACACCCAGTGATGCTCAGGGGTTACTCCTGGATCTGCACTCAGGATTCACTCCTGGCGGTGCTCAGGGAACCATATGGGATGCTGGGAATCGAACCCAGGTCAGCAGCGTGCAAGGCAAATTCCCTACCTGTTGTGTTATTGCTCCAGCCCCGGGGCGGGGGGTTGCGGGGTGGGGGGAGACTTTTCAGGCAGAAGTTCCCTTTGGTCTTTTGGCCACTTCAGGCTCTGCAGGGAATTTTATTTTGTGGGACCACCCCCCGTGATGGCAGGGATTGAATCCTTGCTGCGGGCAGGGATGGGGTGTCCGCACAGGGCTCTTACCCTGGAACCATATCTAGGTCTCTGTTGGAAAACTGGGAGGTTTTCTGTTTTTGTTTTTATGGAGGGAGGGGCTTGTTTGAGGTCCACACCTAGCGATGCTCAGGGCTTGCTTCTGGGTCTGTGCTCAGGGACCACTCCTGGTGGGGTTCAGGGGATCGAACCCGGGTCAGCCCCATGCACGGCAAAGGCCCTCCCCACTGTGCTCTCAGGCCCCCCAGGAAACTGCACTTAAATCCTAGCTGCTGTCTCTTGCGTTGAGAATATACCAGAGAAAGAGGGGAAGAGAGTCATTTTCAGAAGGGGAGCTGGGGGGTGGGGGGTGCAGGGTGAGCAGAGAGCACCTCCCCCGCCCCCCGCCTCCCTGTCTCTGCTAGCACAGTCCAGAGTGGCGGGGTGGCAGGGAGGGGAGCCTTAGCCGAGCAGCTGCCAGCATCAGTGGTGGTGGTCGCCGCTGTTCTCTTGGGTCCTTCCCAGAGTCGGAGCTACGTGCCGGGGTGGCCAGGGACACCCCGTTTCTTTGCCTTCCTGTGCACCTGGGGCGCGCCCCTCCCCACGCACGCCTGGCCACCACCCCAAAGCAGAATGCCATGGGTGCTGGGCAGTCCGACAGCCCCATGGCGATGGATGCCGAGGTGGACCGTCTCCGTCTCATATCTGTGCTTTGCCTCCTTCTTTGCATTTGCTCTTGAGGGGCCTGAGGGCACATCGGGCGTTCTCAGGATGCTCAGGTGGCCTGGGGGCACCCGCGCTGGTGACTTGGGGCAGCCAGACCTGAGAACGTGGTGCAGTTTGGGCCTGTGGTGCCGAGGCTTGCCTGGGCTTCCCGGGCCACCTCAGCGGTGCTCTGGTGTCACACCCCACTGTGCAAATGCCCGGGTGCATCCCGTGCTGGCCACATGCCAGGTGCACACCGTAACTTCTCCCGCACCCTCTCCCGACCTCCTCTCTTCTCATCATACGTGTGATGTTTCTCTTGGACTGACCCTGAGTCATGCCCAGTTCCCAGGGGCCTGCCTGTGGCTGCGGTCCAAGCCCAGCATGCTAAGAGAGGGGCTTGGGGGATAAAGCCCAGCCCGGTCCGTACCACGCGTGTGTCCCTGATGCTGGCTGGAGCCACACACACTTCTCAGGCTCCCTGGATGCACCGGGCCAGCGTGACCCCAGCTGAGGGCCACAGAGTCAGCTCGGGAGCCACACGGGCTGCTGGTTTGGGGTCACGTCTCCCTGCTCACAATGAGAGATAGACCTGATTCACACCAGCCCCTGCCTCAGGCTCCCCAGCCAGGCCTGCGGCCTCAGCTCCATCCCCAGGGACCCGAGCCTATGGCCCGGACACTCCCGAGATGTATTACAGATAAATGTCAGCCCTTGGCCTTTTCGAGTGTCCGGCCAGGGCCCATCCATCTGAAGACTGTTGATGTGTCTTCGGCAAAACTCGGGAGAAAAAAGCTCGCGCCAGCTGGGACTTCTGGGGCACCGCAGACCACCCGGGCAGGCTCCGGCTGCAAAACCACTTGCCGGCCGGGCACAGGACACGGAAAAACACTTGTACTGCTTTTTTTTTTCTTTTTTGGTTTTGGTTTGGGGCCATACCCTGCAGTGCTCAGGCAGGGTTCACTCCTGGTGGTGCCCGGGGGCCCTGTGGGGTACCAAAGATCAAACCCAGGTCAGCTGCGTGCAGGGCGGCTGCCCTCCGCACTGGCCTGTAGCTCCAGCCCCCGATTTCCCTTTACACCTTGGCCGCCAGGGGAAGTGCAGTGGGATTTGGTGCCCCGCCAGTGTGATTCATTCGCAAATTTGCAAACACGGGGCCTGGGCCTGGGCCACTTGCTCCCAGAATCTGGCTCCTGGCACACTGCTCAGCCACCTCTACCCGCGGGCCAGTGTCCGGAGAGACCCCAGAACCCTGGCAGGCCCACACTTCCCTCCTCCATCTGTGTCCCTCCGGAACTGGGGTAATGATCTGCTGCCGGATGTACCAGGGACCCTGCCCTGGGCACAGCCCTTTGCCCCTGGAGCCCCCAAACCCATCTCCTTGAAGGGTACAGACGCGCGGGCTGGAAACCCGAGGCTTCCCGGGGTTGCTGGAAAGCGGAGCACGTGGTGTGACGGCAGCTGGGCGCCTGGCTCGGGACTGTGGCAGGCAGGCTGGCAGGCACCCTGGCTTTCCTGGAGGAAGACTCCTCTCCCCAGGTGCCCACAGCGGGCATGTCCTGGCACCCTTTCCAGGAGCTGCACCTGACTGCTGGCCCCGGGTACGGCCTGCTGGGACATGCCCGCAGGACGCAATGCCGGGAAGCCTGGCCGGGGGGCCGCCCTGCCCACACTGGCCCAGCACGGCAGCCCCACCCAGGGGCCCTGCCACCAAGCCCAGATCCTGGTGCCAAGGGATGGTGGCAGGGCTAAGGGTCGGTGCGTGGGCAGCTCAGGCAGGGGCTAGGGGGAGGTTGGCCCAATGCTGCTGCCCAGGCCCAAGATTTCCCCCCACCTTCATCCTTGGCTTCTCTTTACAGGCCCCTCTCCTTCTCTCACCCTCCCCCTCCCTCTCCCTGTCACGTCCCCTCTCCCTAAGGACTCGGAGCCACCACCAGCCACCACCACACTTTCTCCCAGACTGAGCTGATCAATGTGCACCAGAACGCCCTCCTTTGTTTTACAGAACATATTTCTGTGGGTACATCCCTCCTTTGTGTGTTATTCCTGGTCCCTCCGGGACCCCACTACAGATCACTCTGGAGTCTAGGACTCCTGTCCGCCAAAACTCACCCCTTTGCAATCCTTTCCCGCCCTCCTCCTTACGATGGCCAGGGTACTGCCGGCAAAAGGCTGCCCCGTGCCAGCAGGGAGCACGGGAGGGCACCCAAGACAGAGGCAACGCTGGGAACTCACTGCAGGACAGGACACTGTGCAGATGGGCTGCAGTGGGGAGGCCCTCACCTGGCTAGGCCCGGTATTCGGTCACCCCGATAAAGCTCTCCCCTTCCTCCCAGATCCAGTCAGGCCGAATAGCATGAATTCCTTGGAGTTTTGTTTTTGGGGGAACACCCAGCAGTGTTCAGAGATTATTCCCACCTCTGCACTCAGGAATCACTCCTGGCAGTGTTGGGGGCGCTGATATGGGATGCCAGGGATCGAACCTGGGTCGGCCACATGCGAGGCAAGCTCCTCACCCGCTCTACCATCGCTCTGCCCCCAACCCCATGACACGAATTCTATGAGATGAACTGGCCGAGTATCTGCTAGTGATTGTCCTTTCTTTCGTCAGACATGCATTTTTTTATACCATCTTCTAGAAAAATGTGCATTTGCAAAACTTGTCTTTGCCCAATCTCAAATGTCCAGAATCCTTCCGGGTCAAATCCTCCGTGTGTGTGTGTGTGTGTGTGTGTGTGTGTGTGTGTGTGGTGGGGAGGGGAGGGCATCTGGTGGGGGCGGGGCATAGCTTCTGTGGTTGTCAGATGTGCAGGGACAAGCTGCTGAAGTGGCCCTCCTGGATCCGTGGGTGTGGAGGGGAGTGGGGTACTGGCCACTGGCCACTCTGCGGGAGGCCCATGTTCCAGGACACTGCCCGCTCCCTGGGCTGCTCTGTCTCAACACTGCTCGGGGTCCGACCCCCATCCATAGAAGGCCTGCTTACTGGCCAGAGGGGTGGCACCCAGGGCTGTGGAGGAGTGGGATGGGGTCCCCAGCATGGCACAGTCCTGCCAAGCCCCACCAGGTCTGTGTCCAACTGAAAAAACAAAATTCCTAAACACCTGTTGACAGCAGCCCTCGCCCTCCCCCAGCCCCCGCCTCGAGGCTTTAAAGGGTTTTTCTAAAGGGCCAAAGGGAGGGGTCTCAGAGTTGCTCAGGTCGGTGGTGCACAAGGGGTGGGGGTCACGGGGACCAGGCCTCAAAGCCAGGGCTCGCTCATGGCAGTCCTGTGCTTGGCCAGCTGACCCAGGCCTGTGCTGCTTCCCGGGAGCAGAAAGGCCCACCTCTCCTTTAGTAAGTGCGGGACCTTGGCGGGGGGCCCCGATTCTCAGGGATCTTGAGGGTACATGGAATGGAATGAACGTGCCCTTCCCGCACAGGTGTTGGTGTTTGAAAATGACATAAAGGGCTGGAGCTTGCCTTGTGTGCAGCAGGCAGGACCAGGTTCCATCTCCGGCACCCCTTAGGGTCCCCCGAGCACAGCCAGGAGTGATTCCTGAGGGCACAGCCAGGAGTCAGCCCTGAGCGTCGCCGGGTGTGACCCAAAAACAAACCAAAAGCAGCTGAAGTGAGTGGTGGCAGGAGAGATAGGGAGGGTCAAGTGGTGGCCATGGGTGCAGTTCTAGCCCCAGTGCCAAGAGGCCGTCGCACACGGCCAGCGGTCAGCCCTGAACACACTGGGTGTCCTCCACTCACACACGCCCCTGTTAATTAACCGGGAGCCCCCATACTCCGAGAGTATGGGAGTCAGGGAGGCCTGAGGAGTAGGGAAGGTTCTGGATGTGAAGAGTCACGCTCCCTGGGGTGGGTCAGGCCGAAGACACAGAGCCTGGGGGAGTCACAGAGCTCCAGGCCAGCCTCTTCCCAGCGCGGTGATCTCAGGCACCTCTGGTCTACCCTCTGAGCCTCAGTTTCTCTACCTGTGCAGTGGGACAATGACATTAGGGTCATAAGGTCCTAAAGGACACCAGAGCTGCCCGGGAGTGGCAGAACCCTGCAAGGAGGGGGTGGTGATAGGGGACTGGGTCTTGGGGCACTTTCTGGCACTTCCTAAGCCTCAAGGCTGCAGCCAGCAAAACGCAGCCCCACCGGGGGCTGCCAGAGAGATAGTACAGCAGGTCGCGGCTGGCCTTGCCTGCTGCAGACCCAGGTGCAATCCCGGTACCCCATAGTATCCCCTGAGCATCGGCGGGGAGTGACCCCTGAGCACAGCCAGCGGGTGTACCCCCGCCCACCCCAAAATACAGCCCTGGAAATCCAGGACCTCCCGGACTTCCCCTCCTCGTTGCGATCTGGGTCGGGAGAGGGTCTGGGAGGAGCGAGAGTCTGAAGACTCGGGTGGGCAACGGGAATGAACGCATGAACGATGCCCGTCAGCTCCCGCGCCGGGAGTGCCCCCCAGCTCCCGGGAGAGCTGATGGGTGCTGGCCTCGGGGTCCCGGGCTGCCCCCGCGTTCACCCCTGGCTCGCCGCCTCCCGCGCTCCCCGCGCGGTGCTGAGGCTCTGGCGCTGCTGCTATTTCTGGCTCCACCTCGGGCGGGCCCGCGGCTGTGCCCAATACATATTTTAATAGCTTCCCGCTCCGCCACCTCCGGGCGGCGGCCGGCGGCCCGGGCACTTGACCCGGGCTGGCCCGTCGGGGCCCCGCGCGCGGCCCACTGACCGCGGTGACCTTCTTCGCCCGGGGCGCGGAGGGGCCCCCCACCCACGGGCGAGGGCCCCGCACGCCCGGCGGCCGGCTGGCGGGGAGCCGGGGACCAGCCCGCGGGCGGCCCGGGGCGCGGGCGCGGGCAGCGCGGGCAGCGCGGGCAGCGGGCAGCGCCCTCCCGCCGGCCGCCCGGTGCAAACTTTCAAAAGATGCGGCGGCCGCGGCCCCGCCCCGCGCGGCGCGGTTGGAGGCGGCGGGCGGCGGGGGCGGAGCCCGAGGCCCGGGCCCGGTGGCTCCGCCTCCTCCCGGCGGCTGCCCAGCTGCCGCCCGCCGCCGCCGCTTCGCCCGCCCGTGCGGCGCGATGCCCCCGCGCCCGGCCCCGGCGCCCGCGCCCGCGCCCGCGCCGCCCGCCGCCGCCTAGGCTCCGTGCGCCCCGCGCGCCCCGCGCGCCCCGCGCGCCCCGCACGCCGCCGCCGCCGCCGCCGCCGCGATGGGCAACACGGTGCACCGGACCCTGCCAGGTACGCCGGGCGCTCGGCGGCTGCCCTCGCCCCCGGGGCGGAATCGGGGCGCCCGGGGTGGGGGGGCTTCCGCGGAGAGCCACCGGCCCCGCTCTGCAGCCCCCCACCGCACCCCGGGCGCGCGGCGCGCTGGAGAGCCCCGTGCCTCCCCGGCCTGGGCTCGGCGCTCGGGCAGGGCGGGCACCGCGTCCTGGTTACCTGGGGGACCCCCGTCCTAGCTCCCCCGGGCTGCGGCCAGATGCGCCCAGGGGTGATGCCGCGCGACCCCCCCCACCACCACCACCCCGCCTTTGTTCCAGTCCGGGGGCGCGATCGAGGAGCCCGGGTTGGGGGGCCCTGCGGGGTGGGGGAGCAGGGGTGACCGAGGAGCTCCCCCGGGGGCTTTCAGCAGCCTGATGCCGCCTGTTGTGGGGATGACAAGGCTGCAGCTGCTGAGCTGAGCGTGCGCGCGTGTGTGTGTGTGTGTGAGCGCGCGTGTGTGTGTTGGATGAGGGTGCTTGCAGGGGCACCCCGCTTGCCAGCCACCCAGTGCCCCCATGGTACATGCTGCTCGATTTCGGCTCCCCCACCCCGGGTTCGCTTCCACACCCTGTGTCCGTTCGTTGCCCCCCCCCAGGAAGTGTTCACCCCAGAGAGCATCGCCCCCTGGTTGGAGGCACCCCAGAATTTCCAGGGCTGGAGTATACGGGGTCCGGAGAAGGAGGGGAGTGGGATGGAAGTAAAAGAAGGTCTTTACCAGAAAACGCCGGTAGCCGTGGGAACAGATGGGATCTGACACGCCCCCCCCCCCTTGCATTACCTGGTTGTCCAGTTTGGCTGCAAAATGTGTGCCCCGGTTTTACAAATGAAGAAACTGAGGCGGGGAGGGGTGCAAATAACTCTCCCAGGGTGATAGCTCTGGTGGGCAAGTCTGTGCGACTGCCCACCCCTCCCCCCCCGCACCCCTAGGCTCCTGGAGGGTGGCTTTTGTGTCTTCCTGTGGGGAGAGGCTGGGAGGTGTGTGGTGTCCTCGTTCCGAGGGCCAGATCAGAGGGAAAGGCAGTGGGGGCCGTGGGGGCAGCTCTCTGGTCTCTGCTGTGATTCACGCCCCCCCTCAAGAAAAAAAACAAACCCTGAGGGGCTTCAGATCCAACATTCAGAGTTCTGGCCCCTCTGGGCTGTGATTGGGTGGTCCCAGCTAATAGCCGAGCAGCCTCCTGCTGTCCAAGCCTCCGGTGGCTTTGGGGCCCCACCCCACCGAATTCTGAGCGGGGAAGTCTCCAGCAAGTGGTGGTGGTGGGGGGGGGGGGGGGTTTCAGTCCAGCCAGTCAGTGGCAACTATGAGATTCCAACCCCGGGGGGGCTTCCAGGGGGAGGCGCCCACCTCCTGCCCATGACACCTGGGGGAAAGGAAGCACCCAGATACCTGACCCGGATGTTGTAGCCGCTCCCACATCCCCAGACCCAGGCTCTCTAGAATCTCCCCAAGGAGTGTTCTCTGTGCTCCCTGGGGGCAGGTAGAGGGCTCATACAGGCAGGGAGTGGGGCTCTCTCTAGTCCCCACCCGCTGGACCTGCTGCCCCTGGGCTGGGAGGCTGGGCCCAGGTCCGGCACCCCGCTGTCGAATCCCAGGGTGGGCTTCGCTGCTCTGGGCTGAGGTTTGCTTCCAGGTTGAGGAAGGGGCAGAGCTGGCATTCCCGAGCGACAGCAGGTGACAGGCGCCCGGAAAACGCAGGACCGCGTGCTGTAATTAAAGCCTGCCCTTTGATTCCACCCCCATGCTCAGCGTGCGATGCCACCCCCCCACCCCGAGGGGGTGGGCAGCGTGGATTCTCTTTCCTGCCCTACCTTTCCCAAAGCCAGCTTCGAGGCCCCCCTCCTCCAGGACGCCTTCCCTGACCACCCACACCCCATTCCGTCGTCGTCGTCGGCTCAGCCACCTCGATCCCTTCTAAAGTTTCTGCTCATTCGTCGGACCACATTGCCTCGTCATCACCCCCGCTCCGCGCCTTGCCTCAGGGCTGCCTGAGGACAGAGCCTGCGCCTTGATCGTCTTGTATCCATGGTTGCCCGGCCCGGAGCCTGGTGCCTGGCAGGCGCTCAGAACCCGGTGGTGGCGCTCACACGTCGCCTGAATCGCGGCTGAAAGAACACTTGGCTCAGCCTGGCCCTGTCAGAGCCGGGTGCTGTGGCGCTCAGGAAAGCACATATGCGTGGGGTTCCTTCCCGGGCCTTGAAATAGAGAGCTCGCCTTTGCCAAGCACCTGGACTCCGTGCCAGCCTGCCTGCATATGTGGCCTCATTTACATGCCAAACACGCGTCTCCCCAAGGCTCCTGCATCGGCTGCGCCCTCCGCCTGGAACATCCTTCCCCCGGCCCTCCGCGTGGCCTCCCCCTCGTCTTCGCCAGGTCTTCCTGCAGGTCTCTCCCGCCCGAGTCCCGTCCTGAGCACGCCGCCACCCCGCACCCGCCCGCTGCCCCTCTGGTGGCGGGTTCCCGGGGGGCTCCCCGCCACCAGGGTGGATTTTGCCTGCTGGATTCGCTCCTGTCTGGTGAGCACCAGAGCAGCGTCTGCACACAAAGGCGGTGCAGGTGGACGATTGACCGCGCGGCCACCGCCCTACAAGGCAGGGGCTGCCCAGAGGCGGACACCCGCCTTCTGCTGGCAGAACCAGGCCCGAGAGCAGGGTCCACCGAGCTCCACAGTCCCCGGGCCCTGCACTGATGCAGACGCCTCCGCAGTCCGGTTCCAGATAACATCTATGGGGCGCCCCGCGCACACGTGCACGGTCGTGTGTTCAATGAGGAAGTGCCAGAGAAAGGGGAGGAGCCGCGGGAGCACACAGGAGATGACCGTGCAGGTGTATGTGGTGCGTGTGTGCATGCGTGTGTGTGTGTGTTTGCATGTGTGTGCATGCGTGTGTGTGTGTGTGTGCGCTAGGGCGCACACACACTTATCCTTAAGAGAAAGAGGAGGGGAGGGCAGGCATCTCCGCCCGTTCTCACGCTCGTAAGCTTCCCACTGTGCCCGCACACGCGCGCACGTGTCTGTTTTCCTTCCAGCTTGCACGCTCTCTCCTCTCTCGCGAGAAGGTGCCCGTTCTCCTCCGCATGACACACAGGGGCACAGGGAGGCCAAGGCACTTGCCTCGACTCACAGCCAGGCAGCGCTGAGCTGCACTTAGAGACCCAGGTCTGCCTTCTGCTGTCTATCCCGGATATCCGTGTCGACTTTGTTTTTGGTTTTAGTGTTAGATGTGGGGGCCACACCTGACGGTGCTCAGGGCTTACTCCTGCCTCTGCACTCAGGGATCAATCCTGGAGGGACTCAGGGGACCATATGGGACACTGGTGTTGGGGGGGGGGGGGGGTCGGTCAAACCCAGGTTGGCTGCGTGCAAGGCAGATGCCCTCCCCCCACCGTCTCTGATCACTCCGGCCCCACACGTCTGTCTCCTCGTGCCTGGCTTCCGTGAACTTGAATATGGACTGGGGGTGGGGCTATTATTTATTTTGGTTTGGGGGCCACCCCTGGTTGTGCCTGAGACTGAGACTGCTCACAGATCAGTGCTCAGGTGTTGCTCCACATGGTGCCCGGGGACCATGTGATCCCAGGGATCAAGCCTGGGGCCCCCCATCCCCCACATGCCAAGCTTGCGATGCGTGCACTGCCCCTGAGTCCTCACTCCGGTCCGGTCCTTAATCTGGATTTTGAAAGCGGACAGGGGTCGGGGTTAGGAAGGAGATGAGGGAGGACCGGCTTCCAGTAGGGGAGAGGGGAGCAGGCAGGGGCCGGGGGGGAGGGGTGGGTTGGGGAGGAGAAACCCTTTCCTGCCCCTGCCAGGAGTGCTGGCGCTCGCTCACTCGCCCGCCACCCGCCGCAGTTCTGGCGGGAGAAGAGGCGCCGTTCAAACTGGACGTTGGGTTTAATGATTAAGTGGCCCTGGCTTGGCCGAGCCCCTGGCTCTTTCCCCTGCCCGCTGGGGCAGCCCCTGAGGTGGCGGGGGTGCGGGGTGCTGCCGGGTGCCAGGCCCCGAGGGGCGTGCCGAACACCGTCCCCTGTTGGTTGCAAATCCTCAGAGCCATCCCTCCTTTGGGGGTGCTCAGTGCCCCCCCCCCGCATTTCACAGGGAGACTCTGCGAGGTGGGGGGGGCACGGGCACACGGGGCAGGGGGGCTCTGAGTGCAGCACCAAGTGTCCCGGCCCAGAGGGAGGGGGTCAGAGGCGCGGCCCCGGCCACGGGAGCAGTGGGCAAGGGGTGCTCCCAGGACCTGCCCCCACTCCTGTTTTTCCTTTCTGACTTTGGGGCCGTTCCCGGTGGGGCTCAGGGGTGCATCCAGGGCTGAAGCCCTCCGAGGGTCTTCCCGGCACCTGGTCCCTCCCACTCCTGGCCTGTCTATCTCCTGCAGCAGCTCCTGAGGGGTCACTTTTACAGCCGCCACTTGAGGAGGGCCCGCAGCAGGCCGTCTCATCCCGTCCCGGGGGCAGCTTCCCCCACAGCCCTGAAACCTCCAGGCTGTCAGCGCCAGTGGGGGGCAGGGAGCCCCGGAGCCCCAGGAACCGGGCCTTCCTCTGTGGACCCCTTCTTCCTGCGCCCGCTGCCGCCCCCTGCTGGAAAGGTGGGAGCTGGGCGAGGTGGGGCTGGGAGAGCTGGGAGGTCTTCCTGGAGAAGGGAGGCATCGTCGCGTGCAGGCAGGTCCTTCCCCACTCCCCTGGCCCCCACCCGCTTGTAGGGCCTCCTGTGCCTCTCAGGGACTCCAGGGCCTCCCTGATGCCAGGGTGACCAGGCCGGGGTTGGCTCTGCTCTGCTCTGCTCTGCTCTGCTCTGTCCGCCGTTGCCTTCTGTTCTGGTACCTGACGTCGCGGGGGCCTGCCTGCTGCCCCACCCTGGGTGCCTTCCAGCGCGGGTGCAGCCCTCGAGAGGCAGGCTGGCAGGGAACATTCTGGTAGGACAGGGTGGGCCCCAGGTGTGATGGGCCAGGGTGGCACCGTGCCCCCCAGCACGGCCTGGTGACGGCACCAGGGTGCGTGTCCAGCCCTCGCTGATCTTTCGGGTTGGGGGTGCTCGTTGTTGGAATATGGGGGGTGGGCCAGACCCGGCGGTGCTCAGAGCTGACTCCTGGCTCTGTGCTCGGGGAGCCCTCATGAAGGGGCGTGGGGTCCCCTCTGCGGTGCAGAGGATCTAGCCCGGGTTGGCCCCAGGCCAGGGGAGTGGCCTGCCCACTGCGCTCCACCCCCGGCCCCTCGGAGCTGACCTTAACAGGATGAAAGGACAGTAGCTGGACTTCGGACGTGGGCTTCGGACTGCCCTAGGATGCGTCGGGGATCAAGAGGGGCCCTCAGCCCCCTCCCCGCGCACATGCAGCCCCGACTCTGGCTGCCTGGGCCCAGCCTTGGCGGAACGCAGCTGGGCACGTGCTTCCCGCCCCGAGCCTCAGTTTCCCCACCCCGCGCCTGGAGGGGTGTGTGTGCATGTGTGCACGTGTATGTGTGTGCTTGTGCATGTACGTGCGTGTGTGTGTGCACGCGTATCTGTCTGTCTGTCCCACCTCATGCTGACTTCGGAGTTGGACTAAGTGGATGAGGCCAGGCTGAGCCCCCAGAAGGCCCAGTCACGGTTGCCGCCATCACTTGTGAGTGGGGGGGAGACCTAGACCCGACCCGGGGTCCCTGCGGCCGGCTGGGAAGGAAGCAGAGGGCAGGGGACAGCACTTCAAGGGGGTCCCCGACCTGTGACCCAGTGAGGGTCACACTTGGCAGTTTCCTTCTCTCCACTGACCCTCCTGGCCAGGCTCTGTGCTGGACACAGGGATCCCCACCCGGGACCAGGGACTCTGGGTCCAGAGGCAGCAGCCAGCCAGGCCAGGGTGGGGATATTCAGTGGGGAAGGGAGCAGGGTAAGAGCAGGGAAGGAGGGCTTCCTGGAGAAGGTGCCGTCCAGCTCGGAGCAGAAAGCAAAGAAATTCACCAGGAAAAGGGAAGGAGCGGGGCAGTGTGACCCAAGCCCCCCACCCCACCCCGCCCCAGGGTTCCATAGGCCTGTTCCTGGGGGAGGGAGACGGGGCACGTGTGGGCACGCGTGAGAGTGGTGGGCAGAGGGGTCGGGAGGAGGAAGGAGCCCCTCTGTGGGAGGTGTCCACGTGGTGTTTCCTCTGGGGGCCTGGCCTGTGGCCTGCTGTTCCGCCCTCCCCGGGGACACAGAGCAGCCGCCCGCCGGGGCCTGTGGGACCAAAGGACTGTCGGCTGCACCGTGCTCCTGCCGGAGCCCAAAATAGAAGCCAGGCCAGGTGTGTGGTGAGAGCCAGAAAGGGCGGGCCGCAGGGCCTGCGGAAGTTTCCAGAAGTGGGGGGAACTGAGCTCCCAAGGGTAGGGGTCAGCCGGTCGGCGAGTGGCAGCCCCCACCCCTCCCGAGCCCCCCACCCCAGCCCAGCCCGAGCCACTCTTCCCGGCTTCATCCTAGGCAGGTCAAGAATTCCCAAGTCTAGATTTTTTGGAATTGTCTGTTTGTTTGTTTGGGGGCCACACCCGGTGGTGCTCAGGCCTTGCCCCTGGCTCCGAGTCTGCCTCGGGATCCCTCCTGGGGTGAGGGGGCGGAACCCAGGCCAGCTTATGCCCGGGCAAGTGCCCTCCCCTCCGTGCTATCGCTCGGACTCCCAGATCATGGCTCTGTGTCTCTGTGTGTTTGTGTCTGTGTGTGTCTGTGTCTGTGTGTGTCACTGTGTGTCTGTATCTGTGTGTGTCTGTGTTTGTGTCTCTGTGTGTCTGTGTGTGTGTCTGTATCTGTGTGTCTATGTGTGTGTGTGTGTGTGTGTGTCTATGTCTTAGTGTGTGTCTGTGTGTTTCTATGTGCATGTCGGTGTGTGTGTCTATGTCTGTGTCTGTCTGTGGATATGTGTGTGTGTCTGTGTGTATGTCTGTGTGTGTGTGTGTCTGTGTCCATGTGTGTCTGTGTGTGTAGTGCTGGGGGTGACTCCTAGGGCAAGTGCTGAGCTAGTCACCTCCCCAGCCCCGACTGAGTGGGCAGGAGTGGCCCCTGGGATTGTGCTCTGGACACTGAACTTGAGCCCCACACCCCTTTCTGCTCCCCAGAGGCCCCGAACACACCTGCACAGGGCAGCCTCCCATGCACCCCCAGCTCCAGGCAGCCCCCCAAACACCTCTGCCTGGCAGAGTCCTTATACCCACCAGCATGCCAGGCCTCCGGGCCCCTGCCACACAGACTCATGGGCCAGGCAGAAGCATCCAGAGGTGTCTCTTAGCAGGGCGCAGGCCCTCAGGACCAGCCTTGGGCAGTGGACACTAACCTCAGTCCTGTCTCATGGTGGAGGGAGGAGGGAGGCACAGAGAAGGAAAGCAACTTGCCCCAGGTCACACAGCATCCCAGCTGGAGGAAGGTTGTTGGAGGGTTGGCGCAAGGTGCATGACTGCCGAGTAGGGCAAGGGTCTGGAGGCAGGAAGAGGGTTTTGGAAAAGCCAGCAGATTCCAGTCCTTTCCTCTTTGGAGATGCATAGCAGGGGTTGTGGGGTGCTCCCTGGGTGACCTGAGGGTTCACGTGGGGACCCCAGCAGATAATCCTCCAGGACCCGTCAGACGCATCCATGGGCAGCTCCCTGCTGAGGTCGGCCAGGGTACTGCCCACATACTGGCGGCTTCCTGGGCAACACAGTGAGATCCATCTCAGCCCCAGAGGACCCAGACACCCCGGCCCATTGCTCAGCCCAGGGGCCCCTCTGTATTCATGTGATTCGGGGGCCACACCCGGCGATGCTCAGGGCTGACTCCTGGCTCTGCACTCAGCGGTCACTCCTGGTGGGGCTTGGGGGACCCGATGGGGTGCCGGGGATTGAACTCAGGTCGGCCGCGTGCAAGGCAGATGCCCTCCCGACTGTGCTGTCACCCCGGCCCCCCAAGGGTCGCCTCTCAGACTTGGAAACTGCCCCCAGATCCCTGAGGCTCGGAAGCGACTCAGTGTGACCGGCAGGTGGCCGCCACCCAGCCCCAGCTTTCTGCTCAGCTGGAGGGGGAACTTCCTAACTGCAGGGAAGTGGGGGGTTGGGGGGACTACAGCCACAAGGGGCCTGGGAGCATCAGGAGTGCCCCGAGACCCCAAGGGTCGACAGATGTGCTACTCAGCATCTCCCGTCTGTGGGCAGGACCCACCCTCTCCCCCCGCCAAAAAATATAAATCTCTCACTTATAGGGTCCTCCTGCCACTCCTGCAGGGTTGGAGGTTCGCGCCCACTTCACAGATGGGGAAACTGAGGCACAGAATGCTGCCAGAGGCTCCTGTCCCTCACAGGGTCCCCGGCTCCCCATGTCAGACTCATGTCTTCTCAAATGTTTCTGAGCTGGGGCCAGAACAGGAGTCCTAGGGCAGGGGTGGGGGGAGTGACAGGTGCGTGGGGGCTGCTGGCGTTGTGATGCAAATGGGGGGGGGGGTCTGGTCTTCATCTGGCCCTGCCCGCACGCCCCCATGTGGTCCCGTCTGAGGTGGACAGGACACACACCCCATGTCCGCTGGCTACCCCTCCCCCGCCCAGCTCAAGGTGCACCTCCCCCGCAGCCCCCCACACACCACCCCCCAAGGTTCCAGGTAGTTCCAGGCAGTTCTGGGGCAGGACACCTGTGTCCTTTCCCTCGGGGCCAACAAGGGACAACCAAGAGCTGATCCCCTCACCACCAGCAAGAACACAGCAGACAGCACCCTGACCTGGGCAGGGGGGTGGGCAAGCCTGGCCCCTCATCGCAGGTGTGGCCTCTTTTGCTGTGTGACCCCAGCTAAAAAGTCACTTGCCCTCTCTGAGTCTCCGTATGGTCACCCTGAGGCTCAGATCCTGAAGTGCCCTGGGCTTCTGCGATGGGGAATAAACAGGCTCTCTGTGGGGTCTGAGCCCAGCCCAGACCGGCCACGGGCGTCAGGTGAGGGCAGAACCGCACGGATCTAGCCGACGAATCAGCCCCACTCTGGCCGCAGCCCGGGGTGGTGTAGGTGGGAGGAGGAAGGGCCCCTGCAGGGCCTGTAGGGAGCACTGGCATCGGGGAAATGAGTCACAGGGGGCAGGGCACGGGCTCTGGGCCCTCCTGAAGGGACCATCCCTGAGCACTCAGGGCCTGTCCCTGTCCCCTGCAGCTCTCACGGCCCTTCTCCCTGAAAGCTAGATCCCCCGAGTCCGCCCACCCCCACCCGTGGCCGTGGCAGACCCCCCAGCCCTCTCATCCTCCTGGCCAGCAGGGTCCGAGAGCCCCCTCAGGGTCCCAGGCCTGCCTGGTGGAGGGGCCAAGCGCTGTCCCCTCATGCTCCACCCAGGTGACCATTGCCGGGCCTTGGTCCATCGCAGGGCACTGGGCTCCTTTCCGCTGACCAGCGCCCCCCTCCCTCCTTCCGCACTGCTCTGCCCATCCCAGGTACCCCCAGACCATGGCTTCTGGGCACGCCCCGCGGCTGAAAGAGGAGTACCAGGGAAGGAGGGCGTTAGACCTGGGGGGTGTCCAACAGTGAGAGGGGCTCCCCACCACTGAGAGGGGGTCCGACAGTGAGGGGGGCCTGACATTCAGAGGGTCTGACGGTGGGGGGCTCTGAACAGTAACGGGGGTCTGACATTGGGGTCTGATGGGGGTCTGATATTCAGGGGGTCTGACAGTGGGGAGGTTCTCGGCCGTGTTCTCGGGCTCCTTCACACCTGCGGATGGGCAGTGCTGGGTGATGGCCACTAGCGCCCGCTCCCTGGATGTGATCTAGTGCTTTCGGTCCGGGAGGAGCCGAGCGTCAGCCCACCGGTGGGCTGTCCAGCCACGGGGGAGTGGCCGCCGCTACCCCCCTCAGCTGGGACCCACAGAAGCGGCGAGTGAATCTGTTGTTTCGAAAAGTTCAGCTGGGCTGTGGGGTTCTGGGGGCTGCAGGAATCACCGTCCTCAAGCCGAGAGGAGGCGACAGTGGGCAGACGCTGGGCTTCTCGGCGGGCAGCTGCCCGCAGCCAGGGCTAGGACCTGCCAACCGTGCCAGCCGTTGGAGGCAGCATCCAAAGCCGGCCAGTTTCTCACTCCTGCGCTCAGCCAGGGAGAAAGCGAGGGCAGGGTGGGGGGTGAGGGACCCTTCTTAGGGCAAGAGTCGGGGCTTGGGTCTCCGCCTCCAGAGAGGCTCTGCGTTCTGGACTTTTCTTCCCTGCGACCAGCCTCTCAGCCATCTGCCAAGTCGTGAGGCACCTTAACCTCCACTGCCCTGCCTTTAAGGCCCTTTGTGATCTGCCCCTGCCTCCACACCCCGGCTCAGCTCCACGTGCACTCGCGCAGCCCCTTCTCGCCTCCACCCCTTCCTCTTCTGCCAGAGAGTCCTCCCCATCCTTCCAGCTCCTCCCAGCTTCCTCACTCTGCAGAAGGGCTCCGCCTTCCCCCCAGAAGCTGCCCCTCCTGCCCCTCCCTGCCGGTGTCCATCCCCCTGCTGCTGGGGTCCTGGCTCCCCGCAGGGACAGCCTGTGACTTGCGGGGGCAGGTGTCCCTGCAGCCCACGCCGCCGGCCTGGCAGGGAGCGGATGTCAGATGGAGGAAGTGATGCAGTCGACAAAGAATGAAGACACATTCTGGCAGCAGGCAGAGGGGGCCCCAACCCCGGAGCCCACGCCTCGGAGCTTGCGGTTTCCCGGGTCCGAGTGTCAGGAGGGGACCTCTGTCGGGGGGAGGGGGGGACGACATAGCATACACTCGCACACACACACACACACACACACGCACATGCACACACACACACACACACACACGGAGGTAGGGGTCAGCTCAGCAAGTCTCGGGTATCAGATGACCTCAGCCCCTGGGAACTGAGCCCAGAGGGTGTCACAGGGGGCGGGGGGGTGGGGTGGAGGGTGCTCGCCCTGGTCTGCAGGCCTCCTGGGGTCGCAACAGGCTTTGTTTGCAGAGAAAAGGGGAGGGGTTCGGCGCGGGCTGGCCCCTGTCCACGCCAGGTGCTGGCCGCTGAGCCAGGGCAGCAGAGAACAAAGTCCCTCGCGCTGGCAGCCGCCTCGGGGCGCGTGTCCCCTGCCCTCGCTGGCCGAGGTGAGCGCGGGTTGGCCACCTGGGTGGCCTTTCAAACCCACCAATGGGAGGGGAGCGACCCAAGGCCGCGCGCCAGGCCGGCCCTGCTCTGGCAGCAGGAAACAACGGCCAAATGCCAGCCGTGGCTTTCCTCCTGAGGCGGGAAAGAAGTCCGCCCACTTGCCCCTGCACACACAACGTGCACACATGCACCCGTACACACATGTGCGCGCACAGGTACATACATGCACTGATGCACACAGACCTACATGCATGCGCACATATGTGCCCGTGTGTTCACATAGCATACACGTGTGTTCTGCACATAGGTAGACACGTGTGCACGCATGCATGTGTGTGTGTGCACCCACATTGGACGATGTCTTTGGACTGAATGGCTTTAGAGCCAGAGACTTCTTCCAAGAGGCTCTGAGGTCGGATGTTGTTGGGTTGAGGAAGGTCCTGGTGATTCTGGAATTATGCACGCGTGGAATGTGCGCGCGTGTGTGTGTGTTTGTATGTGTGTGCGCACGTGTCTGGGGAGAGATACCTATATAAATCGATGTCTTCCATCATCTTCTTATCCTGGGTGGCTCTTGTCTGTTTGTTTTGTCGTCCCCAGGCGTGACCTCAGAGCCGGGCACGTTGCTTCTGAGCCCCCGTTCCGGCTCTGTTGCTCTGAACCAGGCCCGAAGGTGACAAGCCAGAGGGGTGCGCAGGGTGACGTCCCTGGCTGGCGCAGCTTAGCTTCTTTGGTCTCGCTGACGGGAAACGCGAAGTGGGAAAAACCGACCCTGCAGGCTGACTTCCGGGAAGTTAGACGAAGCTGCTCCATGAGCCCCCGAGCAGGAGGGAGGGAAACAGAACGTGGGCGAGAGCATCCCTTCCCGGGAGTGGGGGACCCCCGGGAAATCCCCAACAACAGACAGGCGTGGAATGCGGGCCGTCGCTTGCCGCCATCCTCCCGGCCTCAAATGCCGTTTCCTCGACTCCTTGTAGAAGGGAGGATGAGACGGGGCTGGGCAAAGGGGCAGGCACCATGGGACAAGCATGTGCGTAAGTGTGTGTGTGTGTGTGTGTGTGTGTGTGTTGGGGGGTGCAGGCCAAGCCTCTGGGACTAGAGAGATCGTCCCCCGGGCAGTGTGTTGGCCCTGAATGTGGCTGGCCCGGGTTCAATCCTCAGCACCTCAAATGGTCCCGCAAGGACAGCCGGGAGTCACCCCTGAGCACAGAGGCAGGAGTAAGCCCTGAGCACCACCAGGTGTGACCCAAACACAGAAACAAAGAAAAGCCCCAAGCTTCTGAGACCTGGATGCTAAGTCAGGGGAGCGCTGGTTTTCAAGGTCCTCCTGGCCTTGCAGGGGGGGGAGTGCTCCCCAAGAGGACACAGCTGCCCCAGCCTGTCACTGTCCTTGTCCCAGGAAGGTGTTGAGGTGGACAGAGCGAGAGAGCCAGGGTGCCCTGAGCATGCACTCAGGACCCCCTTGATCCCCATCTGGTTGCAGCGGGGGGGGGGGGGGCGTCCCATGGAGTGAGGCTGAC
This sequence comes from Sorex fumeus, assembly GCF_029834395.1. Classification (NCBI taxonomy): domain Eukaryota; kingdom Metazoa; phylum Chordata; class Mammalia; order Eulipotyphla; family Soricidae; genus Sorex; species Sorex fumeus. The sequence goes on along the minus strand of NW_026606074.1, from coordinate 2,970,439 downwards.
TCCCCTGCACCCTCCATCTCGGTCTGGTTTGGGGGACCCAGAGCGGCTGAGCGTGTCTGTACAGCTGAGAAATGCCAGAGCGAGAAGTTAAAGTCCGTTAAAGTCTGATTTGCCCTCTGCTCCCCACCACGCACCCCGTTCTCGGAGAGGAGGCGCCTGGTGGGCCCCCGGGGTGGGGGTCTGTGCTCCCGCACTCTCACAAGGCCCCTCCTCCAACACCCTCCCGTCTCACCCACTCCCAGTCCCCTGCACCCCACCCCCCCATGGCTTCCTCCCTGCTGGGCCAGTCACACCTTAGGTCTCTGCTCATCTCCCTGTCTTTTGTTTGTTGTTGTTTTGGGCCACACACCGCAGTGCTCAGGACTTAGCCCTGGCTCTGCACTCAGGGAGCACGCCTGGCGGGGCTCAGGGGGGCATCTGGGGTGTCGGGGATCCAACCCAGGTCGGCCGCAAGCAGGGGAGCTATCACTCCGGTCCATGGCAAAGTGTCCCTGGAAACCCCAGCCCGGTGCCAGCCACCAGGAACTTTTGTCCACCCGGCTATCTGGGGACAGCAGCGCTGAGCCCAGGAAGGGGGTTGTCTGGGGGCTTACACTTGGGACCTCGATGGAACGAGGAGGTCCATCTGAGGTCCAGCTGAGGAGACGTCAGTGGAGCCAGGTGGAGCCAGGGGACAAAGGCTCTGCGGAATGCCCGGGACAGGGATGGGTACGGCCACCAGCTTGGAGAAGGGACGTGGACGTGCAGGGTGCCCCAGTGGGGGAAGGAGGACCCCCTTGTTCCCCCTGGAACTCTGGACCCAGGCGGGCAGGGGCAGATTTCCTCCCGGGAAGCAAACGCGATGCCGCCTGGACTTCTGGCCCAGGGCCGAGGAACAGCTGGGCGGCTGCCTGGCGCCGTGCCAGCGGGGACCAGACACTTGCCACACGGCAGCCGAGGGTGTGAAAACGGGGGGGGGGGGGAGCGGGGCGGGGCGCTCCTCTCCCTCCGCAGCCACGGGGCTGGAGGATTCATTGCGAGGTTGACGTGATGAAGTTCAGTTTGGCTGCCAGGCTCCCGGCCACGCCCGCCCCGGGGCTTCCCGAACCTCAGGCCACGCTCGCTTGGGGAACCCACTCTCCCTGGGCAGACCTGGAGGGATGATTGGATGGGGCTCCCAAGCAGTGCTCAGGGGGCGATTCTCAAGACAGTCGGCGGTGGTTCAGTGCCCCCACCCCGGTGGTGCTGGGATGGGGGTGCCCAGCGGTGCCAGGAGTCAGGCCCAGGGCGCAGGGGAACGGCTGTGCTAGCTCTCCGTTCCCCGGGGACCTCTTTAGAGATGGGGCCCACTTGTTCCATCCCCTCGCGCGCTGTTTCCGTGGAGTAAATGCCGAGCTCCCGGGACTCTCTCTGGAAGAGAGCACAGTTGTCGGCACGTGCAACTTTGAGCTCGAACCCTGAGCTCTGCGGGAGGGCGGCGGTGGGTGGGGAGTGCCCCCCGCCCACCGAGAGCAAAGTGGACATCGGGTGGAGAGGCGGGCTCGCGCCCCCGCGTGCTGCCGCCACCTCACCCTGCGCCCTGTCTCTCCCCCGCCCCGCAGACCCGAGCCCGCCCGCCCGCCTGCTGGCCACGCGCCCCTGCTGCGGCCCCGGCCCCGGCCCCGGCCCCGAGCGGCGGCCGGCCCTGGGCGAGGCGCCCCGCTTCCACGCGCAAGCCAAGGGCAAGAACGTGCGCCTGGACGGGCACTCGCGCCGGGCCACGCGGCGGAACAGCTTCTGCAACGGCGTCACCTTCACGCAGCGGCCCATCCGCCTGTACGAGCAGGTGCGGCTGCGCCTGGTGGCCGTGCGGCCCGGCTGGAGCGGGGCGCTGCGCTTCGGCTTCACGGCGCACGACCCCTCGCTCATGAGCGCGCAGGACATCCCCAAGTACGCCTGCCCGGACCTGGTCACGCGGCCCGGCTACTGGGCCAAGGCGCTGCCCGAGAGCCTGGCGCTGCGCGACACGGTGCTGGCCTACTGGGCCGACCGCCACGGCCGCGTCTTCTACAGCGTCAACGACGGCGAGCCCGTGCTCTTCCACTGCGGCGTGGCCGTGGGCGGCCCACTCTGGGCGCTCATCGACGTCTACGGCATCACGGACGAGGTGCAGCTGCTCGGTAGGTCCACGCCCCCCCACCCACCCACCGCACCCACCCCCGCTGCACCGGCCTCTCCACCCGCCCCCCACGCCTGTTGGAGCTGTCTGGCGTTCCCTGGCACCCTAACCGCCCCCACTCCACAGATGAAAAGACCGAGGCTCCGGGCTCTAGCGTCTGGACTCCTCCCCGGGTGCGTCCTCCTGCTCCCCCACGGCGGCACTGGGGCTCACCTGTTCTCTCCCGCCTCTGCTTTCTCTCGCTCAGAGCAGTTGCGTTTGGGGACCATGCCTGCTGGTGCTCAGGGCTGACTCCTGGCTCTGCACTCAGGGATCATTCCTGGGGCGGACCCTAGGGGGGATGCTGGAAACGAACCCAGGCCGGCCTGCTGTACTATTTACTGTTGCTTCAGTTGTGTGTGTGTGTTGGTTTGGGGTTTGACTTTAAGGCCACACCCAGTGGTAATCAAGGGGCTACTTAGTACTTAGGGGGTTGTTTCTGGAGGTGTTCTGAGTAGGGGTGCAGGATCAAACCTGGGCTTTCTCTCCCACATATCACATATATATATATATATATATATATATATATTTGCTTTTTCTTGCATTTCGGGTCACACCCGGCCATGCACAGGGGTTACGCCTGGCTCTGCACTCAGGAGTTACTCCAGGCGGTGCTTGGGGGACCAGAGGGGATGCTGGGAATCGAACCCAGGTCGGGCCACGTGCAAGGCAAACACCTTACCTGCTGTGCTATTGCTCCAGCCCCAACCGCCCGTATGTTCTGACAGGCGTCCGGGCTTGTCCATAACCCAGGGAAGCAGACACCCCCCCACCCCCCATCCCCGTCCCACCATCACGGAGATTTCCACGTGCCTGTTCTTTGGTTTGGGACCACCCCCTCTGTGCTGTACCTTAACTCTGGTGGGCTCTGGAGGCCCCGACTTGCAGCCTGGCCGGCCACATGAAAGGCCAGCGCCCTGCCCGCCTATGCATCTCTCTGGTCCCTGCGTGGGGGAAGCCAGCATATGTCCATGTCTGCCCCTTCCTCGGAGTGTGGGAGCTGAGACCTTCCCTGATTGGGGGTGGGGGGGCGGCGGGGTCAGTCCAGGCCGTGGGTGGGCCAAGGTCAGCATGTCCATCTTTTTGTTGATGTTGTTGTTTGTTTGGGGGTCACACCTGGCCGTGCTCAGGGCTTACCCCTGGCTCAGCGCTCAGAAATCACTCCTGCAGTGCTCGGGGGACCGTATGGGATGCCAGGGGGGTCACCCACTGGCAAAGCAACCCGGGTCGCCCACACGCAAGGCAAGCTGTCCCCTCTCTCCAGCCCAGTCCTGCGTATTGAGGCAAAACCCTGGCTAACCCCTTCAAACTCCAGCCCCCTCCCCATGCCCCCATGGGACTCCTGAGTAAGGGGGTGGGGGTTGACATCAGGTGACTCCGCTGTGTCACCTTGTGCAGGTGGCTGACCGTCTCTGAGCCCCCATTTATTTGCAAAGGGCTCGGGAGGGCGTTCAAGTAGTGGCATCGAGAGGGTGCAAGGAATCGCAGGTAGGAAAGGAGGAAAATGAGCATGTCCGCTTGGGGGGGGGGTGCCAGCAAGGTGGCAGCCCCGGCTCGGCCGGCCCAAGGGAGACCTCAGAGCCATAGCATGGGTTTGCGGACGGGGCCCCGAACTCCATCCCGGCACTGTAGGGCCCCTGAGCACCGAGCTGGGAGCAAACCCTGAGCACCACCAGGTGTTGCCCCCAACCAGGAAGCAGTCACCCAGGGCAGACACTAAATGGCAGCGGGCACTGGGCACCCACCCGCTCCCTGCCCTCTCCTGCCATACATTCTTTCTCCCGGCGGGTTTGGCATTCCCCCTCCGGAGATGTAGGTTCCCAAGCCCTGCGAGATTCTCCCATGGCTGTGTGGGGGTTCTGCGCCCACCGAGCAGGGACTCAGCCCCTGTCCCATCTGCCGCACCTCCAGCAGCCCCGGCCTCAGTCGCTGCCATGGACGGGGACTTGGAAAACCTACGGAGAGGGCTCAAGCCTTAGTACAGGGGACGGCACCTGCCTTGCTCACAGTTGACCGGGGTTAGGTCCCCAGAACACCAGGTGGTCCCCGAGCACTGCCAGGACTCATTTCTTTTTCCTTTTGGCCACACTCAGCGATGCGATGGCCACACTCCTGGCTCTGCACTGAGGAATCACTCCTGGTGGTGCTCGGGGGGACCATATGTGATGCCGAGGATCAAGCCCAGGTTGGGCACATCCAAGACAGGTACCTCTCCCAGTGCACTATCTCTTCAGTGCCTGCCAGGAGTGGTTCCTGAGTACACAGGCAGGAGTAACCCTTGAGCATCGCCAGTGTGGCCAAAAACAAAAAAATCTATGAAGTGGCAGTACCGCATGGGAAGACGGACCGGGCCTCAACTCCCGGCCCCCATACGGCCCCCCTGACCCCCACCAGGAGAGATTTCCGCGTGCAAAGCCAGGAATAAGCCCCAAAACAAAAACACGGGGCACCTGCCAACTAGACTCAATTCCTGGTAGCCCATAGGATCCTCCACAGCCTCACCAGGAGTGATCCCTGAGCATCACCCAGTGAGACCCCCAAACTATAGGAAGAAAGTAAAGAAAAACTGGCCGTGTTGGAAGCAGCCTGTTCTGGCCCCTGATTGGCCCATGACGACTCGGGGGTCTCTTCTCCTATGTCCGTATCCTTTTCTAGCCCCTTCCCGACCCCGGGGGTCAGGTGGCACAGGGCACCCCACTTGCCAGCGTCACCTGGTGGGGCACACCTGGACCCAGGCCTCAGACCCAAGTTCGCAGATGCAGGCCCCAGGGCAGAGGCTACCAGAAGGCATTTCCTTGCGGGTCATTGTGGGGCCCGTCCGGGGCTCTGAATTACCTGCTGTTACCTGGCAACACCCAGAGGCGCCCAGTTGCGGTTTACAGTCAGGAGGGCAAGGGCGGCTGCTTTGTTTTCTGTCCTGAAGGTTCCAGGGGATACGAGGGAATTAATTGTCAGGCTGGTTCGCGATCGAAGCGTCACAGCTGTTCCCCTCCCAGGGCCTGGGCTACCTGACATGCGATATATCTTCAGAAAGGGATGGTGGGTGGGGTTTTTTTTCCCTTCTCTCAGCACAGCGGGTAGGGCGTTCGCCTTAAATGCGGCCAACATGGCCGACCCGAGTTCGATTCCTCCGCCCCTCTCGGAGAGCCCGGCAAGCTACCGAGAGTATTCGATATGCCAGACACAGTAACAACAAAGTCTCCAATGGAGACGTTACTGGGCCCGCTCGAGCAAATCGACGATCAATGGGAGGGCCTTTACCTTTACCTTTACCTTTACCTCTTCGTCCCACCACGCCCCTCCCCCCACCCAACTTATCAACTATGATTTATGATCAGGAAAGGTCGGGACTTAAAGTCTGATACTCAGTCCCTACTGAGTGGGGTGTTTCTTTTCCCTTCCCTCCTGCTTTCCAGTAAACCTTCCTACAGTCACAGTAAGCCTGAGAGAGCCCCCTCCCTTCCCCGGGCTGATGCAGGCTTCCATGCAGGGGCTCCGGGCCTGCTCTCCAGCACCCATGGGTCCCTGAGCGCCGCCGGGTGTGGCCCCAAAGCTAATGACAGGAAAAGAAGACAAGAAGATGCAGAGGGGGCTGGAGAGACCGTGCCAGGCGAGGGACACAGGCTCTGTTCTCTCCTAACAGCTCATGCCCACCATCGCCAGGTGCAGGGCTGGAGACCCCCAGAACCCCGTCAGGCCTGGCCCTGGGTGACCCTGAGGGTTCCCAGCACTGCAGGACACAGCAGCAGCTGGGTGTGACCCTCGGCCTCCAGCACTGCTTGTCCTGAGTGAGCCCGGGCAGGAAAGAGGGCCAGGTGCTGTGTGCTGGCACAAAGCAGGCGTGAGCCTTCACTCTCTGGCCCCACAAATGCGCTTTTGTTTTTAGATTGGAGCCACTCTCATGGTGGTCCAGGGGCTGGGGTGCTCTCTCCCCGGCTTCCACGCCTGAGAATCTGCTTCAAATACTCTGGGTGCGCTGGTGGGGTGTCCCAGGCAGTATGGACAGAGAGTCTCGGTACTGTCTGGACTCTGTCGTCCGTGTCCACTACACTATTGATGTTTATTTTTCAAAAATGAAAGTCTCAGCGGGTAGGGTATCTGCTTTGCATACGGCCAACCTGGGTTCAATCCCCAGCATCCCATATGGACCCCCTGAGCACTGCCAGGAGCGGTCCCTGAGTACATGGCCAGGAGTAACCCCTGAGCATCTCCAGGTGTGACCCAGAGAAGCCCCCCTAAAAATTGAAAGTCTGAGCTGGAACAATCGCACGGCGGGGAGGGTGTTTGCCTTGCATGCAGCCAACCTGGGTTCCATCCCGGGCATCCCATAGGGTCCCGGAAGCCCCCCAGGAGTAATTCCTAAGTGCAGCGCCAGGAGTCAGCCCTGAGCACGCGGGGTGTGGCCCAGAAACAACAAACAGAAAAAGAAAGGGAAAGTGTTTAGAGAAAGACCAGGGAGCCGGGTCTGGAACAGCGCCACCTGTTGGACAGCCACTGGGACAGCCGGTCTCAGCCGGCACTCGGCGTCCTTTAGGAGGACAAAAAAAAAAAGAGCTTTTCATTTCCGATTTGAGATGAACTTCCCCTCTTGCCAGGCGTGAAGGCTGTTATCAGATGGGTGCTGGCCGCTCATCCCCTATGCTTCCAGGCCTCACCCGAGCCGGCCGCATAGAGGACGCTTCTCTCCCCTCTCAGAAGTCTTTGATCACAACTTGACTTAAAAAATAAGAAAGCGGGGCTGGAGCAATAGTACAGCGGGTGGGGCATTTGCCTTGCACGCGGCCGACCCGGGTTCGATTCCCAGCATCCCATATGGTCCCCTGAGCACCGCCAGGGATAATTCCTGAGTGCAGAGCCAGGAGTAACCCCTGTGCATCGCCAGGTGTGACCCAAAAAGCCAAAAAAAAAAAATAAAGCCTTTTCCCGTTCTCTAGACTGAGTCCACCTGAGGTGCTGTTGCTGGCTCTGTGCAGGCGTAACCCTTGCCGGGTGCCCAGGTGCCGGGGGGGGGGATCCCCACATGCAGGGCAAACCCCTTGGGCCCCCATCCCTCCGCTGAGTTCCCCAGCCCCTCCGGGACCCGTGACCTCCTGCGTCGCCAGCTTGGGAAAGGCTGCTTGGTGCTTTCCCCGGGTCACCCCGCACGCCCAAGTCCCGCCTCCTGCTGGCCCACCTCAGTGGGGGTGGCCGGCCCGCCTGCCCGGGTACCAGTATCTCTGCTGGGCAGTGGCTATGTGTCCGGCTGGTGGCGGAACCACTGGCTGACGGTGACGCTGTGCGGACAGAGCCGTGGCCTGCTTTCCTCAGGGCAGCACTTGGAGAGCCGGAGACTGTGGAGCCCGGGGGAGGGGGGGGGCTGTGCCTCTTAGCTGCTGTGCCACCCCAGGCCTGTTCCCTGACCTCTCTGTGCCCCCGTCCCCTGCTCGGTCAGCACAGCCCTCACAGGCCCTGACATTCCTGCAGGGGACCAGCTGCTCACAGGGGCCTTGGGACATCCCGCGTCATCAGAATCAGCTTTGCCCTTTTCCTTGGAGTCGGTGTTTGGGGAGAGAGGAGGGAGGTAACATCTAGGGATCTGCACGTTACCGCCTCCAAAATCGTAAATCCTTGAAAGGGGGGGAGGAGGGAAGAAGATGCGATAGGACAGCGGTGGGGGGGGGGGGCACCTGCCTTGCACACGGCTGGCCTGGGTCCCATTTGGTCTCCTGAGCACAGAGCTGGGAGTTAGCTCTGAGCGCAGAGCCAAGAGCCATACCCACCTGGGCACGGCTGGGTATGGCCCCCCAAACGGACGGAGGGAGAGTACGGGGGTCAGGGTGCTGCTTGCCTGGCCTGTGGCCACGCCCAGCTGGATCCCAGCACCCTGTGGTGCCCCCCAGGATGGCCCGGAGTGACCCGTGCCCAGTTCCCAAGTGCCCAGTACCCAGTTCCCAGTGCCCGTTGGTTACCAAGTGCCCAGTACCCAGTTTCCCAGTTACCGAGTGAGATGGGGTGGTGGTGGGAGGGGGCGGGCAGAGCCCCAGGGGGAGGGAGGGAGGGAGGGAGGGAGGGAGCAGCGAGGCCAGGGCCCCCCGGGGCGGGGGGCAGGGGCGTCCCTCACCACCGGCGCCCTCCCTTCTGTCCCCGCAGAGAGCGCCTTCGCCGACACGCTGCCGCCCGCGCGCCTGGGCCAGGCCCGCTTCAGCGCCTGCCCGCCGCCGCCCGGCAGCCACGACGCGGCCAACCTGGACAACAACGAGCTGGAGAGCCACCAGGTGGTGGCCAAGCTGGGCCAGCTGGCGCTGGGCCGCGCGCCCGCCGACGCGCCCGGGGGCGCGGCCGCCGCGGCCATCCCCTGCGGCGCGCCCCGCGAGCGCGCGCGCCCCGCGTCCTGGCCGGCGCTGCTGGAGGCCGACGCGCGCTTCCACGCCACGCGCGGGCCGGACGTGAGCCTGTCGGCCGACCGCAAGGTGGCCTGCGCGCCGCGGCCCGACGGCGGCCGGACGCTGGTGTTCTGCGAGCGGCCGCTGCGGCCCGGGGAGAGCCTGTGCGTGGAGGTGGGCCGGCCGGGGCTGGCGGCGCCCGGCGCGCTGGCCTTCGGCATCACGTCGTGCGACCCGGGCGCGCTGCGGCCCGCCGAGCTGCCCGCCGACCCCGACGCGCTGCTGGACCGCAAGGAGTACTGGGTGGTGGCCCGCGCGGGGCCCGTGGCCAGCGGCGGCGACGCGCTCAGCTTCACGCTGCGGCCCGGCGGCGACGTGCTGCTGGGCGTCAACGGGCGCCCGCGCGGACGCCTGCTGTGCGTGGACACCACGCAGGCGCTCTGGGCCTTCTTCGCCGTGCGCGGCGGGGCCGCCGGCCAGCTGCGCCTCCTCGGTGAGTGTCCCGCGCGCGCGTCGCGTGCGCGCGTCCCCAGCCCCGTGCGCGAAGGAGCAGCCCGGGGGACCCTCCCCGGGGAGGACGGAGGCCCCGAGCGCCCAGCCCGGACCTCCGCTGCACCCCTCATATCCCCCAGCACCAGCTGGTGTCAGGGGCTGGCCAGCTGCAGGCTGGCTGCCCCGAGGAACAGATTTTTTTTTCGGTGTTTTCAAGTTCTGGGCTCTGGTGTATGTGGTTTCTGCTGCCACAAGCGTAAGCAGCACATGTGAAGGACAGGAGAAAGAAAATCAGTGCAGGGCTGATAGTGCAGCCAGTCGGGCGCCGGCCGACCCAGCTTCGATTCCCCGGCACCCCCAGGAGTAAGTCCTGAGCACCTCCAGGCGTGGCCCCAAGACAAAACGAAGCCTAGAGTCCTTCCCCCTCCCAGCACCCCCAGAGCACGGAGACCTCTTGCGTGGTCAGGACAAGAAGGCAAGAAAAGGAGGCTTCTGCCTCCGACCCGGCCTGCTGGCAGCCCTGACCTGAGTTTCCTGGCCATCTGTCCTCACCTGGGGGCACGGGAAGGGCCTCTCCTCACCCAGAAGAGCGTTCCCTGAACCCACAGGGCACCCTGTCCCACACGTCCGTCGTCCACCCTGGCCCTCGCGAGTGACAAGCCCCGTCCAAAGTGCCCTCAGCTAAAAAGGGAGATGATGGGGACAGATGCCTTGGCGGTCTGGGTGTCCGTGGTGTGAGTTCGGGACCAAGGCACCGGGCAGCCGTGGACACGCGGGTGGGTTCCCGAGGCAGCTCCTCCCCCGCCCTACTGGAATCTCTCTGGTCCCAGGTACGTTGCAGTCCAGTCCCGCCACCACCACGCCCTCCGGCTCTCTGAGCGGCTCCCAGGATGACAGCGACTCCGACATGGCCTTCAGCGTCAACCAGTCGTCCTCAGCCTCCGAGTCGTCCCTAGGTAAGGAAGCGGGGGCCCCCGCCGGGGTGGGGTCCAGCCTCTCCGTGCCAGCCTGAATCCAAGCATCGTTGGCACCTTCCTGGCTGTGCCTGCAGCCGGCAACGGTGGCGGGAGGAGAGTCGCCCCCAGGGGTACCTCAAGTGTAAGAAAGGGGCTGAGCCATAGCGCAGCGGGGACCCGGGCTCCACCTCCACACCCATAGAACCCCCTGAGCCTTGCTGGGATTGGTCCCTGAGCACAGAGCCGGGAGTCAACCCTGAGCACCGCCCAGTGTGGCCCCAAAACAAAAATGAGAGCTGGAGCAATAGTAGAGCCGGGAGAGCACTTGCCTTGCACGTGGCTGACCCGGGTTCGAGCCCCCGAGCCCCACCAGCAGTGATTCCTGAGCACAGAGCCAGGAGTAACCCCTGAGCACTTCCAGATGTGAACCAAAGCCTAAGAGAGAGAGAGAGAGAGAAAGGTCTAGTCCTTGGGGTCAGGCCACGAGGCGCCGGCCAAACCCCATTCTGGTGCCTCAGTTGGCCCGCTGTGGAGCCACCTCGGCGTGCCTTGTGCTCTTATCTCTCTGCAGTGACGGCCCCCAGCTCCCCGCTGAGCCCCCCTGTGTCCCCCACCTTCTGCCCCCCGGAGCCGGCGGGCAGCAAGAACAGCGAGTGCACCGTGTGCTTCGACGGCGAGGTGGACACGGTCATCTACACGTGCGGACACATGTGTCTGTGTCACAGCTGCGGCCTGCGGCTCAAGCGCCAGGCACGGCCCTGCTGCCCCATCTGCCGGCGGCCACTCAAGGACGTCATCAAGATCTACCGGCCCTAGCACGACGGGCAGCCGCCCCACGCCCCCGCAGCCCGGGCCCGACACCCCCGCGGGAAGCCGGGGTGGGAGACAGACACGGCCCCTCTCTTCCGGGACGAGGCCTCTGGGGAGTGGGGGTCGGAGCCCACCTAAGCCAGGGGCGCCTCCGGCCCCGGAGTGCTCCGTGGCCCCCAAAAGGCCACCCCAAGGGCCAGCTCAGGAACTGCCCACAGCCCTCCCCGGCGACCCGCCTCCCCGCCCCCCTCTGGCCACGGCGTTTTGCCGGGGTGGGAGACTGTGGAGAGCGGGTGGGAGCGAGCGCAGGGTGGGGTGGGGGGTCTGGCTTGCTCTGAGCTCGCGGCTGCGGGGAGGGGGCGGGTATTTAAACTGGGAGGACGGTGCAATCTCGGGGATGCCTCGGGGCGCCCTCCCTTCCGGGCCGAGCGTCCACTGCTGAATGTGCAGAGCTGCCCCTCACGGGGGGCTCGGGGGACTGTGGCGGGGGACAGGCCGCGGTGCCGTGCTTTTTCCCGGGGGAGCAGAAAATAGCTCATTGTTTACAGTTCTGGAGCCCAGAGGCTCGGTGGGGGCTGAGGGAGGGTGGAGGGAAGAAAAGGGCAATTTGCTTTTTTTTTGTTGTTGTTGCTCGCTCAGGCTGGCCGGGACCGAGGGGTGCAGAGCGTGAGGGCTGGGGTGGAGTCACCACCACGGCACCCCCACCATGGCCCCAGCAGCTTTGAGTGGGGACCCCCTGGCCGTCCTCCCTAGTGGGGTTTGCTTCTCCTGGGGGCCACGGGAGTGCAGTGAATTTGAGGAGGCAACTGTACATGGCACGGATGTGCACTTTGGGGCTGTCCCCCTCGCCCCGGGGCCTGTGCCCCCCCAGGCTGTAGGACGCATTGGCTGTGGATGGGGCGGGGTGGTGGGGGGGGGGGGGCTCCCTGCCCGCCGGTGCTTGCTCCGAGGGTCCTGGCCTGATTCAGATGGAACGGGTGGTGGAGATCTTGAAAATGCAGGTGGGGGACCGCCCCACCGCCCCCCTCCCCCCCCCTCCCCAGGCACTTCCAGGGGCCTCGCCCCCACCCCCTCACCCCTGCCTGGGCCTTCTCTGCAGACTCCCAGTGCTCTCCCTTTGGCCATACCCCTGTCCCCTAAATGCCGGGCGTTTCAGGGGCGTCCCCGAGCCTCTGTTCCCTCCCAACTGGCCAAGGGGTGTGAGGGGGACAGGTAGCCCCGCCCGGTACTGGACATCAGCCCTGCGTCTCTGCCCCCGGCTCTGCCCGGGCCCCTGCCCCGCCCCCTGCAGGAACCCACAGGTTGGTTCTTCCCTCCCCCCCGCAGGCTTGGGAAACAGCCCCCCCACGCACCCCCATTTCGATTTGTCTGCAGAACCTTGGAGGGAGCTCGGGGAGCCCCACATGCCCCTTGGGGGGGCTGCCTGCTGGCCTGGGTAGGAGGACAGGCGTCCCCAGAAGGGGGACAGTTGCCCCGCCATCCCCGTGAGCCGCGGTCATAAGCCCTGGTGGGCTCCCCCGGCAAATGCAGCCCCCCCCCCGTCCCCTGCTGCATTTTCTCCCCCCCTCCCCAGTCCCAGCCACTCCTGGTAAACCAGTGACCTCACCCAGGGCCTGCACCCCAGGGTGGCCATGGTGACCGGTCAGCTGGGTGGAAAAGCCCAGGTCTGTCGGACCGGCCCTGCGGCTCCATAAATAAACCCGGGTTACCAGGAGAAATGGGGAGGGGGGCGGGCGTAAACCAGATGTTTCCTGCCGCCCCGGCTGGGTGAGGCCAGAGCTGGGGGGGGCGGGGTCAAGACCCCCTTCCTAACCACGTCACCGGGGCCCTGCGCGCTGGCCCTCTGGGCAGCCCGGGCGCTGACCTGCAGCTCATCCCTGCTGCCAGGCCCAGAGGCGCCCAGACGGAAGCGGACGTCCCTTAGCCCCCCTGAAGCGTGGCACCGACCCCCCAGCTCTGTGTGCCCGGGACTCCCCCCCCCCCCCACGGGCTGAGCTTAAACTGGCCGCAGGGAGAGCTGCCAGGCCGGGTGTGGGGCCCCGGCCCTTCGAGCCCTCCCCCTCAGGCCTGCCTGCCCCCACACCCGTCCACAGGGTGTCTGCGTGGGGCAGCTTGGGGGAAGTCGTGTCCCCTCCCGGGGGAAGTGGGGGACTGAGGACACCCCCTCCCCGAGTCTCGTGTCTGTTCATCGTGACCGCCGAGAGGAAGAGGGGTCCTCTCCAGGTCACCCCGGCCCCTTTACCTCGACCCTGGGACTCTGACCGGGGGCCCTCCCAGGAGAGCGGCACTTTGGGGGCCCGGCAGATATGTGGGAGCCCACCCCAGTCCTCGTGCCCCCAGCAGGCGGTCACTCCGGGTCCACCCAATGCCTCTTCAGGGGTGGGCCGAGGGGCCCTCCCGGTCCTCTGAGGCCACACACAGCCATTCAACCATCAGCTGAGAGCTGGCCCGGTGCAGGGGCCCGAGGGGACTTGGGGCCCGTGGGGCCTTTCGCCCCATTCTGACCTTGGTGACCCCCCCAGACTGCACCCTGATCCTGAGCCTCCCGCCGTGACCCAGGGACAGACCCCACAGCGGGGCCCCTCCCCCACTGCCCCCCCTTTCCCACACCCGGGGCGGGGAGGGATGCTGGGGTCTCGCGTCTGCCCCACGTCCAGCGGACGGACACTGGCTCAGGAAGACGTGGCGTCCTGCCACCTACGTCTCAGTGTCCCCTCGTCCCCGTCCACCCAGGCCCCCCGAAATGGCTCGTACAACATTCTGTCTGTGCCTTATGAAAGCGTCTCGCACTTTCTGATCCTTTTTTTTTTTTTAAGCAACTTAAAAAGGTGGCGGGGAGAGGCGGGGACCGGCCTGGCGGCAGGAGACCCCCGCGTCCTGCCTTAGGTTCCTGCCGCCGCCGGGGGAGGGGGGCCGTGCCCCCCCACTCCCTGCGTCCAGGGCGTCTCACCGTCCCCTCTCTCTCTGATTCAATACTGTGACCTCGTCGATGCCTCCTCACGGTTGGGTAGGGATGGCTCTGGGGGCGGGCAGCGGGCTGGGGAGGGTTGGCCGTGGTCCCGCGTGTTGTGCTTTTGTGTGTTGTGTTTTTATTTTTCTGTGTTTTTATCTGTTTTATATTAATGTTATTTTCCTGTTTAAAAAAAAAAACGAAAAAAAAGAAAAACAAACTCGGGCCTTTTGAATCGTCTTCAGAACTTGGTTTTGGAGCTTCCAGTGGCTTCCCCTGGGGGCACGGAGGGCCGTTGGCAGAATGATGGCGACAGAGGTGGTTTTCAAGCACTGAGGGTCTGGGGGCTGCAGCAGACGGTGGGGGACAGTCATGGGCCACAGACCCACGAAGGTCTGGGGACCTGGTGCCCACGAACTCTTGCAGAAACATGCAACAGTGGGCAGGGGCCGGAGCAAGGGGCCAGGCGTAGGCTGTGGGCACACGGGACCCCGGCTTTGATCCTCATGTTCCCCTGAGCACTGCCCAGTGGGCGCACCCACCCCCCAAACTAACCAGCCTGCACGTACCCTCTGATCTGGAGGGGGTCAGATAGCCAAAGCCCTCCAACATCCACACACAACCCCACATACGCACACCCTACACATATATATAACCACACACATATACAACCCCCCATATGCACACCATACACACATACACTGCCACACACATACAAACCCCCACACGCACACCATACACACATATACAGCCACACACACATATACAACCCCTCCACACCCCCCATACACACAGAGATAACCACACACACACACACATATACAACCCCCCACACATACACCCCACACAACTCCCTCACACACACACACACACACACACCCCATACACACAGAGACAACCACGCACACGCACACACCTTGGAAAGAAAGAAGAGACTGTCGCTGCCCGGAAACTACGGTTCTGCTGAGTCAGTATCAATGAGTTTCCCTTTTTACAAATTTGCTTTTGCAGGACAGTCATTACTTTTTTTGGGGGGGGGGGGCGGAGGGGGATACTCCAGCCTCTGCACTCAGGAATCCCTCCTAGTGGTGCTTGGGGGACACTCTGGGGAGCCCAGGATTGAACCCAGGTTTGCTGCGTGCCAGCTAACGCCCTGCCCCCATGTCCCATTGCTCCAGCCCCAGGTGGGCCCGTTTCCCCACACACACCAAAACTGCCGGGCAGAGAACAGCTAAAACCGCTGGACCTGGCTGGAATTCTCCAGGAATTCCCAGGCTGATTGTCAGAGTTTAAGATCTAAATTTAGTCTGTGCGCAGATAAGGGCCCCTGCGTCCCTGGGGGAGGTCAGGACACCAGGCTGACGGGTGAGGTGGGGCTTTTTCCAGGCCAGGCTTCAGGGCCCAGATTATTGGGCTGGGGGCATGGGGCAGAGCCTGGGGATGGTCTCAGAGTCAGGGAGAGGGGGAGGAAATGAAGCAACCAGCCAGTCCAGGGGCAGCCCGACTTGGTGCCAATGAGTTTATGAAACCGCCTTGTATGTGGCCAACCCCGGTTTTATCCCGGGTCTTCCGGGCCCTGAGTACTGCTCGGAGCACAGGTCAAAACCCGTAAATAAACCAAACCCTCCCCGCAAAACAAACATCCAGCACTTAGCCAAAATAATGACCTGCCTTTTTTTTTTTTTTTTTTGCTTTGTGGGTCACACACGGTGGTGCTCAGGAGTTCCTCCTGTCTCTGGAATTACTCTTGGCGGTGATCGGGGGGACTATATGGGTTGCTGGGAATCGAACCCGGGTCGGCTGCGTGCAAGGCAAACATCCTACCTGCTGTGCTATCCCTCCAGCCCCCTATGACCTGCTTTTCATGCTCCCTCTGGACGAGCCTGCATAACCCGGCTCCCTTTGGGACAGGACTGGCCCCCAGTGGGCTGAGTGGAGGGAAAGTTCTACCCCAGGCTCTGCAGGGGTGCAGCTGGACAGGGCACGAGGGAAAGGGCAGGGTCGGGCCCCGACCTGCAGCCCCCCTCTCTGCCACTCCAGGGATGGATGGATGGCAGTGCCAGGGGCGGAACCCGGGCCCTGTGTGTGCCAAGTGGGTGCGGAGCTGGCTGCGTCGTCTCTTCTGCGGGCCGGCCCCCACCCCACCCAGCCCCCACTGGCCGTGAGCACCCAGAGGGGCAGCCCACATCCTCCCCACAGCTGGGAGCTTCCAGCCTCAGCACATCTTAGGGTGAGGAACAGACACCAGGGGCAGGCGGACGGCGGCCCCCGCTTGCCCGGCCCCCCCGCTCCATGCTTGTGTTGGCTTCCCCTCAAGAACGTGGGGCCCGGGCCTGGGAGACGGGCTGACCCAGGCCAGCCTCACACTTCTGCTCCGTTCCCAGGGGCGCGGGTGCATTCCGGGAGGGGCGTGGGAAGGGCCAGGCGGGCCCCAAGCCCAAGGCGGGGAGCTGGCCTCACACACACACACACACACACACACACACACACACACACACAGAGGCTGGACCTGGCCTCTTCCCTCTGTGTGTCCCCCCAAAGAGACGGAGCGGGGAGTCTGGGCAGTAAATACAAGTTTCCAGAAAGATCTTTATCCTCCACCCATCCAGTCTGTGGGGCTGACCCGCTCACCGCAGCCCGGCAAGTCCAGCCCCACTATGGAGAGTCTTCCTAAGGGGTCCCAGGGTCACCCATCCGAGCAGGCCACTCAGCGTGTCCCCGAGGATGCACAAAACAGACTGACCCCTGCAGAGTCGAGCTACAAAGGCCGGGGTCTTCGGACTTCTCCCCCTCCCCCCCACCCGCCCAGGACACTGCTGGAGAGAAACCCTGTCAGGCTTCCCACCGGCTGCTCCCCCGAACCCACCCCCGCCCCAGCTCTGCCATGCAGGGGGTCCGACAGGGCTGAGGCTACTGGGCTTGTCCAACGTGGAACGTTGGTGCCCTCAGTGGCCATGGTGGGATACAGCAGCACGGGCCTTGGGGCTGAGTTCTGGCTCCTGCCAGAGTCACTGCAGAAGCAACGAAGATGGGCCACCCCTCAACCCCTGAGCGCACTCTCTCTCTCTCTCTCTCTCTCTCTCTCTCTCTCTCTCTCTCTCTCTCTCTCTCCCCCAAGTTGGGTTCGTCTATGAGCCTCTGCTCAGTTCTCGGTAAACCAGCTCCTCCTGCAGACATTTCTTTGCGCAGACAGCCACGTGGGGTGGGAGAGACAGCCCAGGGCCGAGGATGCCCAGGGTTCTGTCCCCTCGAGGTGGGGACCCCCAAACAGAGTGGGGAGTAGTCCCTGAGCCACACTCGGTGTAAGCAGAAGAAACACAGGCGCATACACACGCATGCACACACGCATGCATGCACAGAGATAGCCACAGAGGGCAACTTTATAAAATGAGGAAGGAGCTCAGGCCCAAGCCTTGCCCAACAGGACAGTGCTTCCAGAAAGCATCGTTCCTCGTGCATTCCAGAACGCGTCTGTCGTGCCTTCCACCTTCCCACTTCTTCCCCTCGTCCCCCCTTTGCAGAGAGTTCGAGAGCGGAGTGGGGCGGCCTGGGCTGGGGGCGGGGGGAGTGGACAGGCAGAGGCTGGGGAAAGAGGCCAGCGCGGAGCTGGGCAGCGAGATTGGCGCGCCCTCTGCTGGACAACTGGGGAGGTGCGTCGTGACTGTTTGAGAGGGCTGTGGGGGCTGCAGCTTTATAGAGGTCCCGAGCTCCAGAGACCCCCGTTGTTGATCCTGGGACTCTGGAGAGCACCTCCTCCCCCTGCCAGGGACAGCGCTGGGCGGGGACTTCTGGTGGAGCCCTTGGATGAGCCCCCCAGGTGCCTGGCGCAGTGCTTTTGACCTCCATCAACTCCCTTTCAGCAGCCCCTGTCCACCTGGACCTTTCTGGGCGGAGGCTCCCAGGAGATGCTGGACGGGCGGGCGGGCGGGCGGGCGCTCCTAGCGACCCACCAGCTGGTCCAGACGAGTCACCCAAAGTCGGGAGTGGCTTGGGGCTCCGACACTGCAGCTCTTTGCCCTGTGCTGCCTCTCTCTGTTGAAAAAAACCCTGAGTCCTTTTCCGAGGGGTGCCATCACACCCGGCCCCTGGGGTGACCCAGGGCAGCACGCAAAGGGGTGCCAGGGGACAGGCCAGAGGAAGGTGACAGAGGCACGCCGCGATCTGAGAACTGCAGCTCCCCCGATTCTGCAGCCCTGAAACACCCTCAGCCCCAGGCTGGTGAGGGAATGTCTGAGACCCAAGATTCCCACTGGCTGGGGGGCTTGTTTGCACCTTCCCTCGTGCTCCCTAAGGGCCGCCCACCTGGGCAGGGGTGCTGGAGAGCGGCAGAGGGCACTCACGTGACCGCCCCAGGCCTCGGAGCCTCAGAGAGCGCCCGGCTCCAGAGGCCCAGGCAGGAGCCCCATCCTGGCGCCAGCATTTGCCAATTTCATTTCTGGTTCTTGTTCGTTCGCTTCGGGGGCCATGCCCTGCTGTGCTCAGGGCTGACTCCTGGTTCCGTGCTCTGGGATCACTCCTGGCAGGGCTCCGGAGACCTTAGGTGATGCCGGGGATCAACTGCATACTTTTTAAAATCATGTTTATAAATGGGCCTTGATTGGATGGGCCATGATTTATTCATCATTCTACTGAGAAGCGTGTTGATTATATGCAAATTCCCCCCAATTAGTGGCATCAGAGTCACAGCTTTTTTTTGACTCAGCTCACATTGCCTTCTTTAGGATCAAGTCCTTGAAGACAAAGCCTGAGGTCAAAAAGAAAAAAAGAAAGAAAGGTGGGGGAGATGACTAGGGGCTGGAACAGGCTTAGCTTCAGGAGAGCCAGCGCCAGCCCTGGCGCCCGTGGACGGGGCCTCAAAACAAACCAACAAAAGGGGCTGGAGAGATAGCACGGTGGGTAGGGCGTTTGCCTTGCACACGGCTGACCCGGGTTCAATTCCCAGCATCCATGTGGTCCCCTGAGCACCGCCAGGAGTAACTCCTAAGTCCAGAGCCAGGAGTAACCCCTTGCATTGCCAGGTGTGACCCAAAAAGAAAGGAAAACAAGCCAACAAAAGTAATATATAAATATATATAATAGATATATTTTACATATCTAATATATTATAAACTCCCCCCAAAAGTCCCTGTGCATGCTCTTATCTCAAAACGAGGGATCCCAGGCAGGCGCACGAACCCTTCTGCAAGCTGAGCTCTCAGACTGCGGAGACAGAAAGCCCCGGTCCCCAGGGATTTCTGGGGTGGCACTCAGGAGCGCCCAGGAGCACCCAGGAAACACAGACCTGTTGCTGCGTGAATCAGGAGGCAAGACCTGATTCACGGGTGGCCCAGGAGAGGGCAGACTGCACTGCAGGTGCTTGGAAACTATGTTGACTCCTTCCGCTGTGAGCCGGGCGTGCAGGGTCCTCCTCTGTCCCCCCTCGAAGCAGCAGCAGTGCTTCCTCCTCCCCGCCCACCCCAGACCCAGAGCTTGAGGCAATGGCGAAGGTCCTTCCTGCCCGGTGAGAGCCTCCGCATGTCCTGGGGGCTCACCCATACCTCTGTGTTAGAGACGGGAACCGGGGTGCAGGCTGATGCCCTCAGCTGGTGTGAGCTGGGCATGGGGGGGGGGGGGTTCTGCACCTGCTTGTTGGTATGGAGTGGGGGGTCACACCTGCCCCTCAGGAGAGGCAAGCAGCTGGCGTGGGCAAGGTCACAGAGACCTTGGCGTCTGCATGCTTCCTCCGTTTCCTGGCCCCCTGACCAACTGCCCACATGGACCTCACTTCCTGTTTGCCAGGCCAGTGCAGATGGGTAGGGATGGCCCCACCACCGCGCCCTAGCTTGAAAGCAGAAGCATGAACTGACCGCAAATCAGAGTATGTCCTAGTTCTGGGGCAGCGGGGCTGGGCTGGGCTCCTGGCAGTGCAGCCTGTGACCCCCAAGCCAGCCCCTGGGGGAGTCCAGCCGCCTCAGATCTCCCTGAGAGAGGCTGCGTCGGGCCAGCTGTGTGGCTCAATGGTTCAGCTCTTTGCATCGCATGTGGGAGTCCAGGTTTGATCCCTGGCACCCATGGTGCCCAGCACTGCTTGTCTCCTTACCCCTCTCTGCTCTTTGTTTGGGCCACAGCCAGTGGTGCTCAGGGCTTCCTCCTGGCTCCGCGCTCAGGAATCCCTCCTGGTGGGGCTCAGGGGATCCTATGGGGTGTTGGGGACCAAACCCAGGCTCTGCCCACCGCCCTAGCGCTCTCTCTCTCTCTCTCTCTCTCTCTCTCTCTGCTTTCTCCTGGGCACTGCTCAGCCCCTTCTGAGGTCTCAGGACCCCGATCTGTCCCTGTGACCTTGTCTGTCCCCTCTGTCTCCAGCAGGAAAAAAGCACCAGCAACGTTTCACGGTTGTTGAAAATGAGGCATCTTTCTCTGGGCGGGGTCTACTCCCAGCTCAGTGCCCAGGGGTCTTTCTGGGCCGTGCTGGCGATTGAATGCAGGGCCCGGGCGTGTGCTCCAGCCCTTGGAGCATCTCCCTGGTTCCCACAGACATCGTGGCATTGAAGCCCGGTACCTGCCCTATACCCGCGAGCTGTGGATGGAGTCAGGTGTGCTTCAGCGGTGCGAGCTCTCCCCAGTCAGCCAGCAGGCGGCGCCAGAGGCCGCTAGTTTGAGCCCTGGTTCCCTGAGCTCCGGCTATCAGGTGAGACACCGTGATAAGAGGGAAAGGTGGGGGTGTTTGAGCCTACTAGTCGCCTCAGTTCCACGGGCCCTAAGCGCCGCAACTCTGGCACTGTGGAAGCTTCCGCCCAGATGCAAACCTTGCTTTCCCTTCTTTGACAAAAACACCCCATAGTGGAACATCCCGGATCAGATGCAACGCGGGTCTTTCTGTTTTGCTTTGTGGGGGGCCAGACCCCACGATGCTCAGGGGTTCCTCCTGCCTCTGAGCTCAGGATCTCTCCTGGCAGTGCTCGGGGGGTCATGGGGTGCCGAGGTTGACTGCGTGCAAGGAAATGCCCTCCCTGCACTGCTACCCCTCCGGCCCTACAACCTGAGTGACTCCAGAGATCTTTGCTCTTTTTTTTTTTTGGCAGCAGTTTCCCAGTTTCAGCAGTGTGTGTGCGGAGGAGGGGAGAGGGCTTCTCAAGAGGAGGGGGGAGTCTCCCTTTTTCTGCTAATAGTCGTCCTACTGGGCGTGCCCTTTGCATCATCACTTCCCTGATAACCCTCTGTGAGTGCTTCTCATAAACCCAAGAACGAGCCATTTGTGGGTGTTTGGAGAAAAGTCCGTGCGTGGTTTCTTGCAGGTTTTTGCATGGGTTTCGTCATTTGGTGATGGAGTCTCAGGAATTCCTCATCCGTTGGGTTTGAATCCCATCCCTTACCAGCCGTGTGCTTTGCAGATTCTCCTGGTTCTGTCGGGTGCTGCTGGCACCCAGCAGTGATCGGGGTCCACGTGGAGCCGGGGACCAACCAGCGGTCCCCTGCATGCCAAACATTCGTGCCTTCCCCGAGAGCCCCGGCGATGCTCAGGGCTACTCCTGTGTCTCTGAGCTCAGGAATTACTCCTGGGGGTGCTCAGGGGATCATATGGAGAGCCGGGCAGAGACCAAGCTGGGATGGGCTGTGTGCAAGGCAAGTGCCCTCCCCACTGTGCCATCTCTGGTCCTGAAAGAACTTTGCAGAGGAAACTCCGAAGAAACAGCACCGTGCTTTGGGTCTGAGGTTGAGGTGGAGGAGGGCTTCAGAGTCACACATTCCATCTTCCTTCACGCATCCGCTGGGCCCCGGGGAAGGAGCGAGGACAGAGCTCAGCCTGGAGCTCCCGTCCTTGGCACTGATGCCACCAGCCTGACTCCTGCGGCCCCTGGGGGACCTGGCACGGGGGTGATTCCGTTGCCGTGGAGATAGCCCAACAGAACACAGGCTGGAAGGGCGCCTCCCGCTTCCCGGCTCAGGCTTGTTGGGGTGTGGGCTGGGGAATTCTGGGGTTCAGCGCGACAGCCCAGCAAGGAGCTACCGAAGCTGCTGCCCCAGGTCCTGCCATAGAGTCACCGCAACTGGGGAAACTGAGGCACAGAGAGGCCAGAATGAAACGCCGGGTATCTTTGTTTTGTGCCAGTGGCCCTCAGTAGCCTGGGCTCCTGGCCTGTCCCTGCTCGCTGCGAGATCAGCAGCCAGCCACAGCCGCCGGCTTGGGGAGCGGGTGTCCAGATCCGGGGTGGCCAGGAGTGGGGTCCCCCACGCCCTCTGTGACAGTCCCTGGCGTGGGCGTGGGCCTGTGAGGACAGAGCTCCCTCTGTTCCAGACATTTCCCCTGTTATTGTCTGCTTGGGGAGCACCTGGCGGTGCTCAGGGCTGTATCGGCAACTCTCCCGGAGGGGACCCTCTGCATCGCCGGGGGTCGATCCCGGGTCAGCCAAGGGCCAGGCAAGCAGCTTCCCACTGTCCTGTCTCAGGCCTGGGTTTCCCTCTTGGGTGAGACGGCATCGCCCTTAGCCCAACGGGAGCTGCGGTTCTCCGTCCTCCACTTTTTTTTTGTACTGTATTGGGGGCGGGGATGGAACCAGGTCTACCATGTGCAAGGCAGGCCCCCCTGTTGTCCCGCAGGGCCAAGCAGCCCCCCATCCTCAGGCCTAGTGTGCTGGTCCGGGCTTCACCAGCAAGGAACTCCCAGAGGCTTTTGTTCAAAATTGATTTTCAAATGATTTGCTTTCATTTGAACAGGGGTGTGTGTGTGTGTGTCTGTGTGTCTGTCTGTCTGTCTGTCTCTGTGAGTGTGTGTGTGTGTCTGTGTGTATGTGTGTTTGTGTGTATATGTCTTGTCTGTGTCTGTGTGTGTGTCTGTATGCGTGAGTGTGTGTGCACATGTGTTGGGTTACTTCCTGCCCTGTGCTTGGGGTCACTCCTGGTGATGCTGGGGGCCGAGGCTCAAACCCCACCCACAGCCTCCTGCATCCTAAGTAGCCTCACCGTCCTGTGGGGACCTCCCCAGCCTTCATTTAAATATGCTTTCCGCCACTCACCAGGCAGTGATAGCCCAGGGCTGAACTCTGATGGGGAATTCTTTTGTTGTTGTTTGGTTTGGTTTGGTTTTGGGGTCACACCTGGTGATGCTCAGGGCTCACTCCTGGCTCTGCACTCTGGGATCACTCCTGATGGGACTCAGGGGCCTCTATGGGATGCCGGGTTGGAACCTGGGTGGGCTGGCAAAGCCAGCGCCCTCTCCTGTCCCAGATCCGTCCTTTCTTTCCAGCCGGCCCCTCCTCTCAATTTTCCTCTTGAGGAAGGGGTTGAGTTTCCCAGGGGCCCATCCAGAGACATCCTGGCCTGCCTTTCTCTGCCCTAGGAGTCTCGTGTCAGGTCCGTCCCTGGGAGCATGCATCCCTCCTGTCATGTCCAGGCCCCCGGCGGCCAGCACCTGTGCCTTCTGTTTCCCAGGGTTACCTGGGAGTCAAGGAGGAGGACTGGGTTGATTCTGTCCCGCTGAGGATCAGGGAAGGCTTCTTGGAGGAGGCAGTGCTCAGAGCCCTGCTGTACGAGTAGGAGTTTGCTGATGGGAGAGGGGCTGAAGGCAGGAGTGGGGCTAGGGGAAAGGGCATTTTAGGCAGAGACGCAGGTTCTTCAGGAACAGCAAGGGGGTCCCTGTAACTTGGGGCAGGGGGCATAGGAGGGAACGGGGAGCAGTGGGGGAGGGTTCTCAGAGGGGGTTAAAACGCTCAGATACACGGGCCGGAGCTGTTGTAGTGCAGACGGCATCTGCCTCGCACGCAGGAGACAGACTTTGATCCCCGGCATCCATACGGTTCCCGGAGTCCGCCAGGAGTCATTCCTGGGCATAGGGCCGGGGGCATCACCAGGTATGACCCAAACACCCAAAAGAAAAGAAAGAACATGGTCAGACACACGCCCGTCTGCTGTGGGCCAAGAGAGGACCCTGGGTCCTGGCTGGGGCTTTACTCCAGCCCCTGTCTCTGCCCTGTTGTAGCATGAGGCCCTGCCCCAACTCTGCATGCAGGATTGAGGCGAGTGGGCACAGGCCGTGAGGGGGGGGGGGGGTGTCCTTGAGCTCCGACACGCAGGTGACAAGGCTGTCCTCAGCCTTGGCACCGTGGGGTGACCTGGGAAGTCCCAGGGTGTGGCCCTGCCCTGGTCGGGGAGAGGGAGGACAGGCTGGCTCTGCCGGTCTAGGCGTGCAGGCGGCTGGGACGACGGCTCCCACCAACGTGGGATGACCCAGCCCACCCGAAGACTGCTGTGGGGGGGCGGGGAGGGGGCGGGGGGAGGGTGGAGCAGGAAAGGCCGAGAGCGCCTGGGTGGCTTGCTAGTGCCAGCTGTTTCCTCTCCCTCCTCATCGGCCCTCATGGCTACCCCAGGCCCTTTGCACATGTGGTATGGTGGCTGCTTCTGCCCCTTTGTTTTTTTTTTGGTCTAACCCAGTGATGCTCAGAGGCTACTCCTGGGCATTGCTCCCAGTGGTGTTGGAGGAACCTTACAGTGCTCAGGATTGAACCCTACATCTGAGGCACATGTTTTGCCCTCTGATCTATCCCCTGACCGTCAGCCACTCATTAGTCTAACTCTCACCCAGCCCCCCAGAAAGCTGCTCCCCTCCGTCTCGCAGGCTCACCTCTCTGAGTCAGGTCGTGCATTCCATCCCCCCAAACCCAGCAGCAGTGCGTGTGGCCCCTATTTTGTGTTTTCAGTTTTTTGTTTAAAGCAGATTTGGGCCGGAGCAATAGTACAGTGGGCAGGGCGTTGCCTTGCGTGTGGCTGACCTGTGTCTGATGCCGGAATCCCAGTGTAGGCCCCGAAACTCTTCCCGGAGTGATCCTGAGCACAGAGCCAGGAGGAAGCCCTGAGCATTGCCATATATGGCCCCAGGACAAATTCTTTAAAAGCAAATAAAATTTAAATTAAAAAAAAAATTATTTGAAGTTACTGGTGCCTGCCCAAGCAAATCGATAAACAGGACAGTGCTACAATGCTACAGAAAGCAAAAAAAAAAAAAAATCCATATAGTATTTGTTGATCCATTATGGAAACTTTCTCAGCTTTTTTCAGATGTATCCTCCTTCCCACCTGTTCTTCCTATGCCCCCCCACCCCTTGTACCAGTTGGTCCCTAGTTTCATGTCATGACCCTTCATTGCTGCAATTTTTGGGCCACACCCGGCAGTGTTCAGGGCTCACTCCTGGTGGTGCTGGGGAACTCGCGTCCAAGGTAGTGTGCCTTAACCAGCTGGGTCTTTGGTGTTGGGTTCCCCTGTAGCCCCTGGGGATATTCTGGGGGCCCACAACAGGGACATGTGACCTCCAGCTGAGAAATGCTGCCTTAGGGTGAGTCCCGTTCGGGGTCCGACGTGTACAAGACCTCCCCCCCACAATAACAGATATACCTGGGGCCTGAGTGTTGATTGAGGGGCTAGGGCCCTGCCCCCATGCTTGGCTGAGGAGCCTCTGCAGAAACAGCTGAGAGTGTTGACGCCCTCCAGCTGTGCGCGCCCGGCAGCTGAGACCAAAATTAGTCACCTCGGAGCCTGGTAACGCGGGCCCCAAACACACGGACTGCCAAACACATCACAACAGAACATGTCCCCGTTGCCAGGGCCCGGGGGTGGCTCTGGGTGCCCACAGAGGCTGGGACGAGGGATCGGGGACCTCAGGAACCTGGTGTGTGTGTGGGGCAGGGTTGTGGCTTCTGAGCAAACCCCAGGAGAAAAGGGACCACAAGAGCCCAGAGCACTAGTACAGCGGGTAGGGCATTTGCCTTGCACGCAGCCAACCCGGGTTCGATCTCCAGCATCCCATACAGTCCCCAAAGCACTGCCAGGGGTGATTCCTGAGTGCAGAGCCAGGAGCAACCCCCTGAGCATTTCTGGGTGTGACCCAAAAAGCGGGGGGGAAAAAAAAGCTAAAAAAGCTGCAAACTAGAGAAAACTCCACAGAACCGCCCATAATGGAGCACTCAAAAGAGGAAGTTCTCTCCTTTATTGAAATATAATTCACCTTCTGTGAACTTTGCCCATGTACAGTGACCCACGGGAGATGTCTTGGTGTTAGAGTACAAGTCTGGCATCATGAGGCCCTGGGCTTGAGCCCTGGCAATGTGTGCCACACTGCCCAGTCCCCCAGCACCAGGGGGAGTGGCCGCCCCGACAAGGAAAAGCAAGAGCCACAGGGAACAGAGAAGCAGCTCAAAGGGCTGGAGGCTCAGATTCAGTCCCCAGCACCACATGAGCACTGAGCCAAGAGTCACCCAAGCACCACTGGCTGTGGTCCAGCTCTTTCCTCCCTCCCAAAAACCCGAAATGGGAGCAACAGTACATCAAGGAGGGCATGTGCCTTATGAGCAGCCGAACCAGGTTCAATCCCTGGCATCCCACATGGTTCCCTGAGCACTGCCAGGAGTAACTTCTGAGTACAAAAGGACAGATACAGAAGTACAGATGCCGGGAGTAGCCCCTGAGCATCACTGGGTGTGACCCCAAAAGACAAAAAAAAAAAAAAACCTGATCCACGGTGGGGGTGGGGGGGACAGAAAAACTAAACGGGAAGGGTGCTTGCTTTGCACTCCATAATGGTTCCCTGAGCACCCCCAGGAGTGATTCCTGACTGCAGAGCTGGGAGTTACTCCCGAGCACCGCCAGGTTGGCCCCCAGACAAAACAACCACCCCAGACCGACCCGGTGGGGTTCTCAATCAATGGCTGGGTGAAGTTTCTGGAAGAGGCCCAAGTCAGGGGGGGCATCAGCCCTGGTTCTCCTGGAGGTGGAGGGTGGGAGGAGCACGGGCCTCAGCAAGGCTCGGAGGAGAGACACCCTGAAGTAAGCTGGTAAGCGACAGCTGAACCCCAAGTCCTGGGGCAGAAGAAGAGTCATGGGGCGGGGCCAGAACGCAAGCCACGCCCCTCCACAGGACCACGCCCAGAAGCCCCCTGGGCCCCGCCAAGCCACGCCCCCACGGCACAAACCACGCCCGTCCCTCCGAGCCCCGCCCACAAGGCCCCGCCCCCGGGCCGGCACAGGCGCACGGGACGGACCCCCCCACACACCCCCGCCCCGCTTCAGGAGGCTTCTGGGAGGAGGAAACCTCTAGAATGACCTGGAATTTCCCTGCGCCTTCCTCCCCAGAACCGGCGCTTCCCTGGGACCCGGACCCTCTTGCGCCCCTGCGCGTCCGCCCCCACCGTCCCACCTCCGCGACCCCCGCCCCACACAGTGCTCAGCCGCGCACTCTGGCTCACACCCCCACCCCACCCCCCGCAGCCCACGCCCCCCCCCCTACCCCTCCTCCCCGCTGTCCCCGCAGACCCTAAACCTGCCGATTCTCACAGGGCCAGCCCGCCCCCGCCTCTGTCCACACACAGACACACACGCGCGCACACACAAGTGCGCTCACACGCACGAGGGCAGTCACACACACACACAGAGTCTGCACATGTGTGCACACACACAAGGACACGGTTCCTCACACACACAGTCCACACACACGCAAGAGGACACTAACACACAGTGTACGCATGTGCGTGCACACGCGAGGGCACAGTCCCTCACACACACACAGTCCACACACATACACACAAATCCACACACACACGCAAGAGGACAGTCTCACACACACTGTCTACACGTGCGCACACAGGAGGGCACAGTCTCTCACACACACACAAGTCTACACACAAATGCAAGAGGACGACGGTCTCTCATACACACACAGTGTACACATGTGCGTGAGGGCACAGTCCCTCACACACACACAGTTCACACACACAAGTCCATACACACACACAAGAGGCCAGTCTCACACACACACACACACACAGTCTACACATGTGCGTGCACACATGAGGGCACGGTCCCTCAACACACAGTCCACACACACACACAAGTCCACACACATGCATGGGGCAGTCACACACAGTCTACACATGTGTGCACACACACAAGGGCACGGTCCCTCACACACACAGTCTACACATGGGCACGCACACACAAGGGCACAGTCCCTCAACACACACAGTCCACACACACGCATGGGGGCAGTCACATGCACACACAGAGTCTACACGTGTATGCACACACGAGGGCCCAGTTCCTTACACACACAAGTCGATACAAACGTATGAGGGCAGTCACACACACACAGTCCACACATGAACGCACACACAAGGACACTGTCCCGTACACACACACACGTACACACACACATTGAGGGCAGTCACACACAGTCCACACATGCGCGCACACATGAGGGCAAAGTCCCCCCCCATACACACACACACACACACACACACACACGATGGCACAGTCCGTCCGGGTGACCCTATTGTTTAGCCACTTCCCCAGGCCGAGGGCGGCTGGGACTCGGGGCGCCTGGCCTTTCCTGCTGGGCTGCGGAAGGAACTGTCTGGGGGCCCCCACCACCACATTCCATTCATTCGCACCCAGCACACACGCACATCCGCTGGTGGACCACTCCCAGCTCGCGGGCCCCTCGCGATCCGCTCGGCTCTATCCCAGGGCTGAGGGACCGGACGGGGAGGTCCAGTGGAGGGCAGTGAGGGGGTAAGCAGGGCGCGTGTCCGCTCCGCTATAGTTTCCCTTCCCTGCCAGCCCATTGTCCAGAAAAGAGAGTGGAGGCTGCTGGCCAGCTCTGCATTTTTCTTTCTGTATATTTTGGGCGTGGGTGCGGACACATGTGGTGTGCTGGGGGCTACTCCTGACTTGGTGCTCAGGGGACCATATGGTACTGGGGACGGAGCTGAGTCTCCCTCAGGCAAGGCAAGTCTGTGCTTCTGTTCGTTAAGGGTCTCCCCACTCCCCATCCTCATTTATTTTTTATTTTTTTGCTTTTTGAGTCACACCTGGCAATGCACAGCGGTTACTTCTGACTCAGGAATTACTCCTGGCAGTGCTCGGGGGACCATAGGGAATGCTGGGGATCACACCCGGGTCGGCCACATGCAAGGCAAACGCCCTCCCCTCTGTAGTATAGCTCCAGCCCCCATCCTCACTCATTTCTTTCTCTCCAACATGGCTATTTTATTGGGGAGGGGTTGTTTTGTTTTTCAGTTTTTAAATGTAGGAGTTCTGCTGTTTATTCAGCCACTGATTAAGCTGTGAGTGAAGTGGCCATGAACTCCACGGGTTTGTGTGTTTTGTTGTTGTTTCGCAGGGGCCATACCCAGCAGTGCTCAGAGCTTCTGTCTGGCTCTGCACTCAGGAATCACTCCTGGTGGGCTCCGGGGACCGTTTGCAGTGCTGGGGATCCAACCTGGTGGGCCAGTGCAGGCAAACGCCCTACGCACTGTCCTGCCTCTCAGACTCCTCCAACATGTTCCTTTTGTTCTGTGTTTTTCTGTTTCTGGACCATGCCCTGTGGTGCTCAGGGACCACTCCTGGTGGTGCCTGGAAGACCCGATGGGTCGTTGGGGATCGGCCACGTGCAGGGCAAGTGCCTTACCTGCTGTCCCAACTCTCTAGCCCTCCTCAGTGTTTCCTGGCATAGGAGCTGGGACAGACAGCAGTTCAGGGTAGGGGAAGCACAGGGGCGAATGCAGGACACCTTAGAAGGGCAGGAGAACTCGGGTCCTGCCAGCCCCGAAGGGACAGCCATGGGGAATGAGCCAGCACTCCGTTGCGTACACTGCCAAGCAGCTCTTGCTTAGCCCAAGTTTCAGGACTGGCCAAGAAATGATTAAGCGCAGACTTGCCTGGGCCCAGACCCCCACCTCCCACGGTGTCCTGACAGGGATGCTGGGGTACCCAACAGCAGGGTCTCCATCCGGTCCCCCTTGGGCTCTCGGTGCCTCAGTTTTCGCCTGGCTAAAACAGAACCATGACTTGCAGATTCTGGAAGAGGAAATACTTTCTTAGTCTTTTACTTTTTCCAGAATGAAGCCTGGCATGGAGCTTAGGTAACGAGTGTCCCAGGTGTCTGGAGATTTGCTGGACACCAGACTTCCGGTGCTAACAGCTGGGATAGATGGACGCCG
Source organism: Sorex fumeus (assembly GCF_029834395.1). NCBI lineage: Eukaryota > Metazoa > Chordata > Mammalia > Eulipotyphla > Soricidae > Sorex > Sorex fumeus. Next base: position 2,940,730 of record NW_026606074.1, on the reverse strand, counting down.
AGAACCACACTGGTATTTTGGTGAAAGTCCACGTAAGTGAAGGCCGGTGGGGAGAACTCAGGTGCTGAATGCAGGCTTTGCACATGGGTGTTTGGGGCTCGATCCCCAGCCCACGGTAACCTGAACACTGCTGAGTGGGACCCAAAACCAACAGGGAAACAAGGAAAGTTTGTGCCTGTGTCTGGGGACCAGGGGTGACAGCTGCGTGCTGCCGGCGGCTGACCAGTCCCAGAAGGCCCTTTGCACGGCTCTCTCTGCCCTTCCCCGGCCTGCTCAGAGGGAAACCAGACGTCCTGGACATAAAAACTTTCCACATCCTTCAGGGCCATCTTCTAGGGCCGGAAATAGTTAGCGAGATTTGGGAGACAGCCCAGGCCACTAAAAATAGCTCCAGTACCCCCCAACCCCCATCCCGCTCCATCTCAGCCTCCATGGCCCCATGCCCAAGGCACAGCCTGCCCGGGGCCAGCACCTTAAATGACCGTGACTGACTGAGGCCGGGACCACAGAAGGCTGGTCCTCTGTCCTCCCACAGATGGCCCTTCCTCTGTCCCTGGCCTGCATCTCTCTCTCACAGGGCTCCTCACACCAAGCCCTCGACAGAGCCAGCACGGACCCGCCGCCCCCCATGCATACATGCGGAATAGCCCCACACACTCACAAACAGCCCCCCACTTGATCCTCTCCAGTGCGTTTGTCAGCAGAGTTGCCAAAGCCTAGCTGGAGCCGGAGATTCCAGTGGGGAAGTTTCAGTCCCCGGCTGACACCAGGGCCCCCCAGCCCTTTTAAGAGTAATCCCCGAGCACAACCCCAGCACCCATCGGGTGTGGCCCCCAAACAAGCAAACAGAATTTTTTTTTTTTTTTTTTGCTTTTTGGGTCACACCCGGCGATGCACAGGGATTACTCCCGGCTCTGCACTCAGGAGTTACTCCTGGCGGTGCTCAGGGGACCATATGGGATGCTGGGAATCGAACCCAGGTCGGCCGCGTGCAAGGCAAACGCCCTACCTGCTATGCTATCTCTCCAGCCCCCACAAACAGAAAATGTTAAGGGGAGGTTTGGGGCCACACCTGGCAGTGCTCAGGGGTAACTCCCAACAGAGTGTTCTGGGGTCACTCCTGGCACTGCTGGACCTCCCCCACTCGCTGGCCCCCACAGAGCTGGGGATCAAACCCAGGCCACCTGCAGGCAAAGCATCGGTGTCTGCCCTGTGAACTGTCCCCCAGCCCCCAAATGAAACTAATTCAAGCTGTGGATTATTTGAAGGCTCTTGAGGGGCCCCCAAATTCCTGCCCAGCCTTGTCATCAGGGTCCCCTAGCCCTGACTTGGGGGGGGGAGTGAGGTGGGATGGAGAGGTGGTCTGCCCCGAACGACAACACTCTTACATCCTGGCAGCTATCCGCCCACCGCACCCTCTCATGATCTTAGAGGGAAATAAGGGAAGGAGGAAGGGGAATGTTCCAGAATAGCCCCCTCAACCCCCAGGAGCAGGGCACACCTCCTTGCCCTGTGGAAGAGCAGAGAGACTGGCAGGCCCGCTGGGACCTAGGGCAGGAAGTGGGGTTTGCACAGGCTCCCTGCTCCACCAGTGCCAGGGCCTGGTCCCCAGGCCCTCCCATCCGCTGACTGGCACAGGCTGACTCCCCATCGCAGCCCCCCAGTCCTCACACACCCGCTCCCCCGTTCATTCTGCAGAGCTGGCCGGGCAGACTGAGCTCCCACCCTGCTGCGACCCTCCTGCTTGGTGGTTCCGGAGCAGCACTGGAGGGGCTCCCAAACGAAGTCAAAGCCAGGGGCTGGCCTTGCATACAGCCAGTACGGCTTCCATCTCCAGCTTCCGTTAGGGTCTCCTGGCTCAGCCAGGAGTGACCCCCGAGCATCACTGGGTGTGGCCCCCAAAACAGACACAAAAAACTGTGCAGCTCCACTTTCCCCTTGAGGGTCTTCTCTGCTGGTCCCTTGTTTGGGCATTGGACCAAGAGCAGGTGTTAGCTGGCTGTGTGCGTGCGTGTGTGTGTGTGTGTGTGTGTGTGTGTGTGTGTGAGAAACGGACTATAAAGTACCCAGCTGTGCTGAGGGTCAGGGTCCCTCACCCTACAGGATTCTAGGGTTAACTGTTCATTTGTCAGATTCATGAAACCATAAGCTTCACAGGTGCTTACGTAGATGTGGTTTTGAGATAAATTTTTCTGCAAAATAAGTGTTAGGAAAAAACAAAACCAAAAATATATATACCACTCACTAAAGGGGCTGGAGCAGTAGTACAGCAGGAAGGGCATTTCCCTTGCATGTGGCCGACCCAGGTTCGATCCTTGACATTCCATAGGTTCTCAAGCACTGCCAGGAGTATTTCCTGAGTGCAGAACCAGCAGTAACCCCTGAGCATCACTGGGTGTGACCCAAAAAGCCAAAAGAAAACAAACAAACAAACACCACCCACTTGGCTCCTCCCATCGCCTTGCTCCAGGAAGCCCTTACGAGAAATACAAAGTGCCTGAGACTGGGACTTTTTCTTATAGATCAAGAAGCACTTCCCAGACGTTCCCAGGAGCCTCCCGGGGCAGAGACAAAACCTTCTGCTCCTCCCAGGCCCCCAGGGAGATGGCAGGAGTTCCGGGTTTACCCTGATAGCACCTGTGCTACTGGGCCAGTTCAGGAGGCTTAGCTGGAGTCCCTCAGCTCAGCTTTGCCAGGGAAACTCAGCTGGCAAGAGGCAGAGCAAACACCATGGACACTAGCCCTGAGAATGCGATTATCTTTAATACCCTGATGGGGACAGAAAGAGGATCCTCTCTTTGTTCTCCAAGGAGACACTATCTCCATTCCTCCAGACCACTTGCCACCCAACCTTTTTTTTTTTTTTTTTTTGCTTTTTGTTTTTTGGCTCACACCCAGCGATGCACAGGGGTTACTCCTGGCTCGTGCACTCAGGAGTTACTCCTGGCGGTGCTCAGGGGACCATATGGGATGCTGGGAATTGAACCTGGGTCAGCCACATGCAAGGCAAATGCCCTACCTGCTGTGCTATCACTCCAGCCCCACCACCCAACCATTCTTGAAAAATATAATTGCTAGGCCAGAGAGATACGTACGAGGCTAGACTGGGTTCGATTCCCAAAACCCCATGTGGTCCCCAAGTCCCACCAGGAGTGATCCCTAAGCGTAGAGCTAGGAGCAATCCCTGAGCTAGGTATTGCCTCCAAACCAAAAGGGAAGAAAAGAAAGAAAAAGAAAATAAATAATTGCCAGCAAAAGGTGAAAGAAGAATGTTTTTTTGTTTTGCTTTTTGGGTCACACCCGGCAATGCACAGGGGTCACTCCTGGCTCTGTGCTCAGGAATTACCCCCTGGTGGTGCTCAGGGGACCATATGGGATGCTAGGAATCGAACCCGGGTCGGCCGCGTGCAAGGCAAACGCCCTACCCGCAGTGCTATCGCTCCAGCCCCTGAGAAGAATGTTTTAAAAGCTTTGAAAATTATCCCCCACCATGCTCAGGAACCCATCTTTTTATTTAAGCAAAATCCTTCTATCTTGTTTCTCTGCCATCACTTGTCCCGTCCCTTTGCAGTCCCTCGCAGCTGCCCTGGCTCCAGCCATCACATCTGTCTTCCAAACAACAGGAAAGAAAGGGAAGGGAGAGGATGTTTATGCCTGGTTAGAGAGGAGGCTGGAAAGTGTAGCTATTTAAAAGAAAGATCTCAGGGAAAAAAAGAACAGGCCCAGTTTTCTCCCCCCCCCCCCGCAGGCCCCCCAGTGTTGACCGCTCCAAGGCACCCCTTGGACAGCAGGGCCCAGCCCGGCTGCCGCTGCCTGAGGCGCCCCTTGGACAGCAGGGCCCAGCCCGGCTGCCGCTGCCTAAGACTAGTAGGTGGCAAGTTCTGCCATCCTTGAAGACATTGCCCCAGCCCCCAAAAACTTACTTTTCTTGGTTTTGTTTTGTTTGGGGGGCCACCGTACCCAGGTGTACACTCGGCTGTACTTGGGGATTATTCCTTTGCTCAAGGATCACTCCCAGCGGTGCTTGGGGTACCATGTTTGGTGCTGGGGCCAGAACCTGGGTCAGCCGGGTACGAGGCAGGAGGCTTCCTCGCCGTACTATCTATCGCTCCCGTCCTCCTTTGGTGTTTCAACCATTCGTGCGCCCAGGCAGGGGCTACAGCAAGGCCTGTTCCTGCCCTCGCGGTCTGATGTGGGAGCTGAGGGCCTCTTGGCTGGCCGCCTTCCCTGCCGTCCTCCCTCCCTGTGTGCTTATGAAACGACAAGGCCCACAACTGCCCAGAATGCCAGGAAGGGGCTGTTGAGAACCGGGTGGGAGAGACCCGCTCGTGGTCCCAGAGACAAAGGACATTTCCAGAAGAGTCAGCATCGTCCGCCGAGCCTCCCATTGGCTGAGGGGCAGTGACTCACCCGCCAGCTCCAGGGGCCTTCCCGACTTCCCCGTGAATCACCCGCTGGCCCCACTGGCCCCACCAGCCCCGCTGGGGGAAATTCTTCTGGGACAGGGGAAGGAGGAAATGCATGGGGGGAAGTGGTGGGAAGTTGGGGCCGAGGGGAGTCCCAGGGCAGGTCTCCCCCACCTGTCCCCTTCTCGTCCTTTCCGACTCTGATCCCCAGCCCCAGGACAGCCCTCAGACCCCCGTGACCCCTCGCCCTTGCTTCCGGTTCTCCAAGAGCATCTCTCACTTGGTTTGCTGACTTGATTCGGCATTGTTGAGCAGCCATGGCAGGACTCCAAGGGAAATTGCCTCATGGGGAAGGGAAAGAGGCTTAGAGGGCAGAAAAGACCGACCTCCACCCTCGCGGAGACCCAGGAGAGAGCAGGGGGGTAACCAGAGCTCTGTTTCCTGGACAGCTGCTAGGGACCAGCCAGCGTCCCTCTCCTCCTCTAAAACGAGAAGGCCAGAGCGATAGAACAGCAGGGAAGGCATTTGCCTTGCACGCGGCCAGCCAGGGTTTGATCCTCGGCATCGCGTGTGGTCCCCTGAGCACTGCCGGGAGTAATTCCTGAATGCAGAGCCAGGAGTAACCCCTGAGCATCACCGGGTATGACCCAAAAAGCCAAAATAAATGAAATGAGGAGAAGCCCTCAGTGAACTGGACACACCAACGAGGCCCTCATCTTCGGCCTTCTATCCGAGAGGGCTGCTGGACCGTCCACCGGTAACTGCAGCCCAGTGGGGATCAGGAAGGGGTCAGGGATCGAGGTGGGATTGGCTCCTTGTCACAGAGCACAGGGAACCGAGGAAGCGAGCAGCCGGCTCTGCAGAGGTGGGAAGGGCGGTCCCTCGAGGGAGGGAAGTCGGGGTAGACTCGGCCCTTGCCAGAGAGAGCTGAGAGGAGGAGGAGGCCAGCGTGGCCAGACCAGCTGATGAGGGCCGTAGGGCGGGCTACAGATGGAGCGACCCGCTCCCCAGATGGCACTTGGCTAGGCCTGTGGATGAGTGGGAACCCTGAGGGCTTTAGAAATGGTCTATGGCAGCGGACAGGGTGGACAGCAGTGTGGGGTGCTTGCCTGGTGCTGCTGACCCTGGTTTGGTCCCAGCCCCCCACACGGCCCCCCTCTAGGAGTGATCCCTGAGTGCAGAGCCAGGAGTAAGCTCTGAGCACCACTAGCTGTGGCCCAAAAACCAAAAAGAAGAAAGAGAAATGTTTTGTGTATTTACAGTTTCACGCTGGTGTTTTTAATTTATTTTGAAGTTTCGTTTTGGAACCACTCAGGCTCAGTGCTCAGGGGCCACTCCTGGCACCGCCCTGGCACACGTAGGCAGTATCAGGGATGGAACCTGGGCCGATCTGGGTGTTCTTATACACCACTGAGCCACACACTGGGCCGCAGACCAGCGATTTATAGCCTCAGGGTGGCATGTGGGAGACCTGGGTCCAGTCCTGCTACCACTTGGTCCCCCAAGCACCCCACCTCCTAAAAATCCTAATAATCACTATGGCAAAATAGCTCGAGGGGGACCATATGGGATGCTGGGTACCAAGCCCGGGTCAGTCATATGCCAGGCAAGAGTCTCCTCACCCCCTTGCCCCATTCTATCTCGCTGGCCCCTACACCAAGGATTTCTGCCTTTTGATGCTTGCGGACTCGCACGGTCTCTTGGAGGCTGAAACCGTCCTGAAGATCTTCGCACATGCCAAGGGCAGTGACCCCCGGCAGGGGCCGGGGACAAACATCAGTGGGAAATGTGACGTCTTGGATTCTGACCCCAGCACTGCCAGGGGGAATGGGATCTAGTGAAATGGAACCATTACTGAGGCTCAGGAGAGACAGTGAGTCACAGAGCAAAGCACCGTAAGTCACGACCATCTCATGTCGCTTGAGCAATGCAGCATGCTGAGGAACAGTGATTTGGCCACTGCAGGAGCATCAAGGGTGATGACAGATTGAGGGGGCAGCCTCTGGCGAGTCCCTAGCCCGGGGCCCCTGCCCCCCTGTGGTTAGCTGTGGACTGAAACTAAAACAGTGTGCTTGTGCGTGTGGTGGTATGAATGGGAAGAACACAACAGTGACTGTGGAGAAAACCACCATCTTGGCTGAACGTTTCCAAGGCACACGAAAAGCTGGACCATGGAATGTGTCATACTCCGCATGGTTGAAGACCTGAGCTTGAGTGGGGGGAGCTTGCCTTGCATGCGGCCCACCGGGGTTCCAGCCCCTGCACCCTGAGCCCCAGGATGGAACAAAGCAAGACATTAGCTTGAAACTAGAGTTGTGTGCCAGATTTCAGTTCCTGCCCCTCCCTCCCCCAGAGCCCCCTGTCCGAGTTTATTTTTGGAACTGTCAGGTGTCAAGGGGACTGTGGACTATCCAGGTCTGTAGTGAGGGGAGGACTCTGGTTTGGGGGTTCAGATGTTGGGGCAGGGGAGATGGCTCCGCGCCAGGGCACATACCTTTCGTGGGGAGGCCCTGGCTCCATCCCTGGCACCGCAAAAAATTATAAAGTTGAGGGCCCGAGAGATAGTACAGTAGGTAGGCACTTGCCTTACACATAGCCAACCTGGATTCGATCCCCAGCACCCCAAAGACTCCCCCGAGCACTGCCAGGAGTGATCCCCGAGTGCAGGAGTAATCCTGGGCATTGCCACTGTGGCCCCAAAACAAAACAAGTTGAGGTCTGTTTCCTCCTTCCCTCTTCCCTGAGAACGAATGGTGAAAATAGTTAATCTTGTATGCTGTGTGTTGATCCTGTGCCAATTCTTTTATATTTGCTATTTCCTTTATTTAATTTTTGTTTGGATTTTGGGGACACACCCAGCTTACTCGTGGCTCTGTGCTCAGGGCTCACTCCCGGTAGGGTTCGAGGGCCCAGTGGTGGCAGGATGGAATCTGGGCAGGATACAGCTTCCTTATGTTTCCTTGGCAGGACACTTGGGGAGGGGCACTGTGATCAGGTGACAGGACTGGTGGCGTCATGAGGACTCTGGGTCTTTCCTGAGCCTCTCTGAAGTCCCCGGGGTGGCTCCCTGTTTCATCCCTTAAAAACCTTTGAAGATCATGGGTTACTGGCCCCCGTGTGTGCCCTGCTTTGCTGGTCAGCCAATCGCAGGGCTAATAAGGACGGGATCTGGACTTGAACTCTACGCTGGGCACGCTTCTCACCCCTTCACCAAGACCATCCACATCTGCCGATTCAGGGGAACCACCGCAGCCCAGCCTGCTCTGACACCCAGCTCTCTCTCTCTCTCTCTCTCTCTCTCTCTCTCTCTCTCTCTCTCTCTCTCTCTCTCTTCTCTATCCTCTCTCTCTCTCTCTCGCTCTCGCTCTTGCTCTCTTTTGTTTTTGGGCCATATCAGGTGGTACTCAGGGCTTATTCCTTTCTCTGTACTCAGAGATCACTCCTGGTGGGCTCAGGAAGGACCTGTGGGATCAAACCCAGGAGAGCCACGTGCAAGACACGTGTTTTCCCCACTGTACTGCTTCTCCAGCCTGTACTTGGTCACTAGCCTCCCGAAGCTAAAGGAGCCTCCATTTCAAAAATCTCTGTTTCCTATTTGTGCAGGGACTGAGCCCAGAGCCTCAGAGGCAAACACGGCTCAGTGGGGCTGAGGATGTGGGTCAGTGATGCTGAGGTAGCATGTCACGGTTTTTAGACAGTTAAGGTTGAAAATAGAGGGGTCCCTGGGGTCCCCGGAGCACGGAGCCAGGAGTGAGCCCTGAGCAGTGCTGGGGTGGTCCCCAAACCAGCCAGCCCATCTTTTTTCATCTTAACTAGGGTGAGACCTGAGCAGTCTGTGTTGGACTTAAGGCAAGCAAGATGCTGAGGCAGAGGGATGGAGGGGGTAGTTCCGCGCGTCCTGGGCACTTTCTCATGAGTCTCAGGGGCCATTCCCGTCTCCACCTCTTGTTCCTCCGGTCCGATCACTCTATGGGTCGGGAACTTTTATGTGTGAAGCTTATCAGCACGGGTGCTTGTTATTATCGTTTCGTGGGGGCACGCCCAGTTTTGCTGATCACTCCTGGCAGGCTCAGGGATCCATATGGGGTGCTGGGGATCACAAAGCAGGCGCCCTCCCACCTGTACTGTAGCTGCGCGGTGTCACCCCCTCGCGTTTTTAGGTCAACTCGTATGTTGGCGTTCTGTGGTTCGGTCGCTCTCACCCACCCACCACTCTCTGTTAGCCCCACAGAGAGCCATTCAGCACCCCGAGCCCAGGAGTCGATACTGCGGAGTGAGTGGAAGGTTGAATGAACGCGTGAATGAAAGGCTGCTCATGAATGAGTGGCTGGAGGATGAATGAAGGCGCACCCGGGCCTCTCTGGACGGTGCTTCCCGCAAGCCGGTGCTAGGAGCCCGGCTGCACCCTTTGTTCTCCGCAGCAGACAAAGGCGGGAGAGGCCAGCCGGACCGGGCTTGCCCCGCGGGGCCCAGAAAAGTCCCCCAGGTGGGCCGCCCTCCCACCTGCTCCCCAGAAGGAGCCCGGGGGCCTGGGTCTCCCCGAGGCCACCCAAACCCCCGCTTTGTTTGCCTCTGTGTATGGCAACCAGAAACCACCCGCCCCGCCCCCCAGCTCTTAATCTCCCGAACTGATTTGTCAGCAGCAGGAAGTGACCTGCCCGCTTTCCTCGCCGAGGGGGAAACTCCCCGCATCTCTGCGGGGACGAGTCCTCTTAAAGGGGCACACGCCATGACGTCATCCTCCCGGCGGCGCCTGGCTCGGAAGGGTCCTACTGCGCGCGTGCGGGGAGCGGCAGGCGAGCCTGGGGGCTGGCGGGAGCCCCAGCCCGCGGTCCAGGGGCAGCTGGGCCTGGCGTGGGAGGGAAACTGAGACTCGGGAGCTGCTACTGGCTCTCGGCAGAGCGGGGCGGGCCCTGCAGAGCCCTTTCCCTGCAGGGGGACCGGCCGCTGGGGCCTGCCTGGGCTCCCTCCCCGCGGGAAGCCGGGATGACATTCCCAGCAGCGCTTTCAGTCGCCCCCGGCAGCGAGTTTTGTTTTATTCTGGGCGGCGCATCCCCGCCTCGGAGCTCAGGGAGTGCTCCTGGCAGGTTCAGGGGACCCCAGTAGGCTGTGTGCAAGACAAGCGCCCTCCCCACAGTGCTCTCTCTCCAACCCCCGTGGGAATAAGCATTTCACATTATTATTGTTTTTATTTGGGGGACCACACCCCGTGGGGCTCAAAGGACCCTTTTGGGTGCCAGAGACCATACCCGACCACATGCAAGGTGAGCGCCTTAACTGCTATATTATTGCCCGGGTCCAAAATAACTTTTTTTTTTTTTTTACTTTTTTGGGTCACACCCGGCGATGCACAGGGGTTACTCCTGTCTCTGCGCTTAGGAATTACTCCTGGCGGTGCTCAGGGGACCATATGGGATGCTGGGAATCGAACCCGGGTCGGCCGCGTGCAAGTCAACCGCCCCACCCACTGTGCTATTGCACCCCCCCCCATAACATTTTAATAGCTATGCACCTTTCTTCCCACCAGGACTTCCCTCTTTACTGCCTGCCCCTCCCCTGAGAGCAGTCTCAGACCCAGTGTGCCATTTTTTCTGAGGGAATCTAAAAAACAGGATTCAATGGGGGCTGGAGCTAGCACAGCGGATAGAGCATTTGCCTTGCACGCGGCCGACCAGGGTTCAATTCCCAGTATCCCACATGGTCCCCTGAGCACCGCCAGGGGTAATTCCTGAGTGCAGGGCCAGGAATGACGCCTGTGCATCGTCAGGTGTGACCTCAAAAAAAAAAAAAAAAACAGGAGTCAGGTGTGTTATGGGGGGAGGGTGGGACGGGATAGGGTCCTTGCACCCCACTCCTGGGCAGGACAGAGAAGGAACTTGCCCTGGGAGAAATGAGCAGACTGTTTACCCTGGCAGATTCCTGAAGCAGTCGCTGTATTTTTCCACTTTGTGGATCACACTAGAGATTAATTTTGGTTCAGCCAGAGCCTGCCAGGCATAAAGTGATGGCCGGAGCCCACGGGGAAGTCAGCCACAGATCTGCCACAGACTGGTACATTTCCACGAAGGGAGATATTTATGCTAGTCAATTTCTAGGGTTTGATTTAAAAAAAAAATACTGGGAACAGGAGAGCTGGTTTGATTGGAAAGGATGGAACACACTTGCAATAGGAAGGTCGAGGAAAGGAGCCCGCCAGGTCAGGGATGGAGGAGGCCATGGGGGTTGGCAGCTGGGGAGAAGTTCCGGAACAAGATCAAGGTCGCTGGCTCCAAAGGTCAAGGTCGCCAGCTCTAAGGCAGGGCTGCCCCATTCTCAAGGTCTTGCTCCAGGAGACAAATCAGGTTTCCTTTTCTGCTTCCATTGCCACTTTGTCCAGAAATAACCCGGGGTGGTGAGTGCAGGAACCCAGGAGCCTGGTCCCAGTCCAACCTTCTGGATCGGATTCCAGCAAGGTTGGCCTTTTGTTGGCCTGCTCAGCGTGCTAGCGTGGGGGGTATCCGGGCTTGTGCTTGCAGTACTGTGGGGAGGGAGACTGAATAGCTATCTCCTGCAAAAATGGGCAGCAGAGCTTCAAAGGCCACCGGGAAGCAGACGCTGGTGGGGACGTTTGTCAGCATTTGCCACGGCAGGGCAGGTGGGGAGGGGAGCAGAGCTGCCCCGTGCAGATCCTGCTCCACCAACTCACAGTGCTAGGGTTGCTGATTTCTTTATAAACAGCTAGGGTATTATTTCCACCCAAATGAAGTTCTCAAAGGCAAAAGAGTCTGTGGAAGAGGTAAGGGCACAAGTACACAGCGCCTAAAATGAGGCGGACCATCTCCTCACAGGAGTGCTGGCTGCAGAGCCTGCAGGCTTGTTGGGGGGTGCAGAAAGGGAGCAGCACCCACTTTCCCCACGGCTCAGTCCAGAGAACCCGGGGAGGCTTTGCATGCAGACGCCCCATGTTCTCTCCCTGGCACCAAATACCATCCGGAATGACCTCCAAATACTAGCCTGCACCCCTTGCCCCCCAAAGGGCAGCCCAGTTAAATGACTGCTTCCCCTTAGCTTGGGTCCTGTGGTGGCCTAGACAGGGTTATTATAAAGATCTGCAATCCAGTTATCTTGTGGGCTCCAGAGGCCAGCAAGGACTGGGGGTCAGGTAAGCCCTATCTTTATGTGGAGGAATTCCCCCCTTCTCCCCAGCAGGAAAAGGTCAGGTCAAGCTGGTCACAAAGAAGCACCGAGATTTCAGTAGAAACGCCATAATTTATTCTGTCGTATAAAAAAGTCATCCTTACGTAACAAAAGGTCTTCTTAAAAGAAGAAATATATTATTTAAGGTCATAAATAATCAGCAAACATACAACAGTTGGCAACTAAAGACAAAAAAAAAAAAAAAACAAATATCCAACGTGGTGATCCCCACCAGTCTGCAGACAAACCTGCTTTGGATCTATGTACAGGACAGGACAGGACTCAAACACAAAAACTGAGGTATTTGGTTCTTTAGGAATAGACAATGACGTCTGCGAAGGCCTCACACCTCCACAAAAATAAATAAGGTATATTCTCCTGTGGTACGTGTCGTCGGGAATGCTAATACTGGCAGGTACGTCAAAAGCACGGAGAGTCCACCAGAACAGGCCCGTGGCCTTTCTCCTGCCCCTTCCAGCGAGGGGGGCTTATGTGGCCCAGCTCTGGACTGGTCCCGAAATGTGCCGAGTTCAGCGGACATCTGGCCGCTGATGTCACCGCTCTGTGCGCCGGGGGACCCAGTGGAACTGGGGTGAAATGAGCAATAAAAAGGACGGGCGCTCAGCAGCTGGGAGACGTGGTGATGGGGCTCTGCAGGTAGCTCAGGGCGCCCTTGCCCGCGTGCACCGGGATGGACACCGGGAAGTTGAAGACGGTGGTGGTGGAGGCGCCGTGGTCCAGCACGGCGATGGCGGGGCTGCCCGCCTCGGCGGAGCAGTGGGGCGCCAGGACCTGGGACTCGAACTGCAGCAGCTGGCCCATGAAGCTGAAGTTGGGGGAGATGATGCTGCGTCTCTGCTTCACAAACTCAAAAGCCTCGTCCAGCTTGACGCGGTTAGTCCTCATGAGGTAGGCCAGGCAGATGGTGGCCGACCGCGAGATGCCCGCCTGGCAGTGCACGAACACCCGCCCGCCTGCGTTCTTGATAGAATCTAGAGAGACGCAGAGCGGAGGGTCACGGAGAGCTCCAGGGTGCCCTGCAACCCCGGGCACCGGGCATTTAAGGAACGTCCGTCCATGTGGAGATGGCCATTCGTGCCATGCTAAAGACCCTGTCCCTGGGGGCACTCTGGGCACGGGGCAGAGAAGCCCCTCTCACCCCACCTCCCCGAAACCCAGATGGGTCATCTCCGCTAAGCAGCTCCACCTTGGCCGTCAATGCAACTGTGCCACTTTTAAATTTCAAACGCTAATGATCTGCACAGGGGGACCTTAACTCTCTCTCTTGCAGGGTTATGGTGACACGAGTGTGATGATGTCCAGGAGACCTCAAATCCCTGCCACCCTGTGGGGCCCAGAGGCTGGAAAGGGTAAGTTTGAAAGGGGGAGGCGGAAGGGTGTTTGGGGGCTCTCAGGCAGGCGTCTGCTTACCGATGAAATCGATGGCCTCGTTGAACCAGGAGCTAATGTCGGCCTTGTGGTTGTCCTCCACGGGAATGCTCTTGTACTGGTAATGGCCCTCGAAGTGGTTGGGACAGTTGGCAGAGACGTTGATCAGGGCAGTGATGCCCAGGGCGTCCAGCATGTCTTTGCGGGAGGCGTGGTAGGCACTGCCCAGGTACAGAAAGGGGAGGATCTCCACGGGGCCACCCTGAGGGACAAAGAGCCAAGGGTCTGTCAAGCTTTGCTTCGAGTCAAGGGCAGTGCCCACCCCCGCCAGAGTCCCCCTGCTCGGAATGCCCAGGCCAGCTGCACGGAGCCCATCGGTCTCTGCAGGGCCCCGGACTGCGATGCGCCCCCTCTTCGCGGCCCCCTCCCCACGGAAGACAGCACCAGCCGCTGTCCAGAGGCTCAGCGCCTCTGCCAACCGTTCGGCGTCCCCGGTTCCCCCTCCTTCCCCGGTGGGCCCGGGCCTCGGCTGACCTGGTCATAGAGAGGGGTGCTGCAGGAGTTGCACCCCGGCTCGGCGCTGCCGGGGACGCTCGTACTCAGGGGAAGGCTGAGCCCCATGGGGGTCGACTGTTTGCTGCACAGCTCCGGGCAGGAAGCCGAAAACGCTTCATATCCTCCTGGGGAAACAAAGAGATCAGAGAATGAATTTTCCCGTCTTGCGCACTGGCAACGTCCGGGGCGGGGGGCAGCCGGGCCCCTTCCCGCGACTCCCCGGGCCGGCGGGGACCCCGCGGGGGCCGGCCTTTGTCCCGGCCTTTGTTCGCGGGCGGGGGGCGCGCGCGGCCGCGGCTCACCTTGGAGCAGCAGCACCCGCGCGGCGCGCGCCTCGCGGCACAGGGCGCCGGCCGCCAGGGCCAGGGTGCCGTCGCGCTTGGCGCCGTCCAGGGCGCGGCTGCGCTCGTCCAGCAGCACCACGGCGTGGAAGGCGCCGGCCAGCAGGCGGCCGCGCAGCTCGGCGTTGGGCAGGACGTGCTCCAGGCCCAGGGCGCCCTTGGCGCGGCGGCGCACGATGGTGCTGAGCCGCACGTTGAGCGCGCCCGCGATGTGGCCCGCGTTGAAGGCGAAGAAGGAGCGGCAGTCCAGCAGCAGGCACTGCGCCGCGCGCTCCCGCAGCAGCGCCCGCAGGCCGCCCGCGTCCAGGCAGCCCACCTCGGTGACCATGGCGCGCCGTCGTCCGGCCAGACCCGCCGCCGCCGCCGCCGCGCTCCGAGCCGCCGGGCCCGCCGGCGCCGCGCGCTTATAGGCGGCCGGGGCGGGGCGCGCGCGCGGGGCGGCGCGGGGGAGGGGCGCGCGTGTTTGTTTGAATGGCGGTCACGTGGCCCGGTGACGTCACCCGCGCGGCCCGGGGAAAGACGTCATCGCCCGCGGAGCCGGCCCCGCCTGGCCGCGCGCCCGGAGCCGGCCCCCGCCCCCGCCGCGCCCCGCGCCCCGCGCCCCGCGCGCCCCGAGCGGAAAAGGGGCTTTCTGCGCGTTTGCATGCGGCGGGGCCCCTCGCTCTCGTTTCCTCCTTCCCGGCGGGCGGGGAAACTGAGGTTCAGCGTTGGGGGGGGCGGGGGGATTTATTTTCCGAGCTCGGACCTGCACTACCGGAGCGGGGTGCGCCGCGGGGGCTGTGCGTGTGCGTTTGGGGCGGGGGGCGGCTCCGAAAAAAGGCCGTCCGTGAGGGCTGGAGAAACAGGAGACGTTTGGCCCGCCAGAAAGGTGGATCCGGATGCATGGATTCGCAGAAGCGTTTTCCTTCTGCCCAGGCTTTCCTGGCGCTCTCGGCCGGTGAGATGTTCCTGTCGGGCGCCCGGCCTCGTGGTCGCTGAGGATCTGGGGCCCAGGCAGCTCCGGGGGCCGGGGGGCTGGGGGAGGGGGTCTCAAAGCCCCGGTGAGGGTTCTCGAGAGAGGCCTTTCTTTGTTGCACACGTGTAGGTGGGGGCGCACACTACACACCGCCCGTTCCCCTGCGTCACCCCGTCACGTTTCTGGACTCGGGATCCGGGTCCTGGGAACCGCAGCCGCCTCCAGCCTCCCCGCCCGGGCCCGTCTCTGGCCAGAAATCGAATTCCGATCGCCCGGCGCCTGGGCTGACCCGAGGTCTGCGAGGAGCAGCCCGCGCGGCCGCGTGGGGGGGACCCCCGGCGGTCCCCAGTGACGCCCCCCGGGCGGTGTGCTAGGTACACAAATATAAACATTGCGCCACGGGCTGGGGTGCAGGACGGAACATTCTGCGGTTTTCTTCCCCGGTGCTGGGGGACGGGGGAATTCACCGCCCGGCCCCGGGTGGGGGGTGGGGGGATGGGAGGGCACTTCTGCATTTGCCTCGCCCAGCTTCTTTCTGCCTTCTCCCTTGCTCACGCTTTCTGCCTGGATTCTCGGAAAGTTCGGGACCCTGAGCTCTTTTCTCTCTTTTTTACTTTCTTTTATTATTTATTTTTTTATCCCAAGGGCATCTTCTCTATTCTGATTGGCTGACAGCCGTACGGAGATGCCCGCTGGTCATAGTAACCTTCCCTGTGGCTGAAAAAAAAAAAAAGTAAAGAAGAAAGAAGAAATGCTCTGCTTGTTTATACTCCTTATTCAGCTGAGGAACGCCACATATTTTGTGCGTTGAATCATTGAATGTTACAGCTACTGACTTTTCCCAGCATACCAACTTGATCAGCCCCGTTTAAAAAAAAAAAAAACACCCAGAGCATTCATTATACCTTTCCCTACCAGTAATTTTTACTAAGAAAACATTCCCATATATAAACACATACACACATAGGAGAGTGGCTATGGCCCAGTAGGGACCCTCTGGAAATGCCCCCACTGCTGGCTGGACCCCCGAAGTCCTTCCCCCTTTGAGCCCATCTGTACAATGGGCTCCCAAGAGCCGCCCTGTGCAGAGCTGGAGCCCCCGAGAGGGAGGATGGGGCCAGGCCCCGCCGCCCTCCCCACGCCTCTTGGTATGATTCACCAAATCTTTTGCTTTTCCCCTTCCCGGCAGGGCCCGCCTGAGCTCAACTGGGCCGCTGTGCCTCTCAGGCCCGCTCCAGAACCCCGGACGAGGGTGAGGGGTGATGGCGTGGGGGGCTCAGCTCCAGGGCATGTCTCCTTTGGAGAGGAACCAGCGTGTGGTGGTGGCTGGAGTGGGCTCTGGTGGGCTCTGGTACTCCCTGGTGATACGAGGGTCTCGGCCAGGGAAGCCCCCGGTGCAGGAATGAGGAGAGTTCTGCCTGAAGCCGGCGCCAGGGAAGGGCCCAGCGTGGGGGCCTGAGGGGCCGACTTGGGGCCGGTGGCCAGAGGGGCTCGGAGAAGCATGAGTGTGAGTCAGTGCGCTGAGTCAGGGGACAGCAGGGCGTGGCTTCTGCTGCTAGCGGACGACCCGTTCCTTCTGGCCTGCGGGTTAGGGCTGGGGGGTGGGAAGGCTTGGAGTCAGCCAGTGACCTTGCCCGAGCTACTTTCCCTTCCCCTGCCTCCGTTTACCTTCCTGGTAAGGACAGACTAGCTGCCTCGAGGGGCGGGGCTGGGAGACCTCCTTTCGAATCCCGCCCTCAGGAGGACTTGGGACCTGCCCCGGGGTGCCAGGATTGCCCGCAGAGGCAGCAGCGTTCCCACGCGCGGGCCCCAGCCTTCACCCCCAAGCCCTAACCCGCAGGGGACCTTAAGCACCACCAGGTGTGACTCAATCTAGAATCAAAACCAGATCCTCAGACCCTTCCCCGTCTCCTCGGTGCTTCCTGGGGCTGCCCCGCTGACTCAGTGCCCCCCACGGCCACCGGGCCTGCACACCTGCCATCTCAGCCCCCACTTCCTTGCCGTCTGCCAAGCAAACAGGACAGCACTCGGGTGGGCGGGACAGTGTTTCTCATTCTTTCCCATCCCCACCCCCAACTTGTGCTCTTCCCCTCAGAATCTTTCCCGTTCTCCAGGAAGCCCCCCTGGTTGCTCTCCAGCGATACTGCCTACTCCAGGAAGCCTCCCCTGGTTGCTCTCCAGCGACTCCTATCCCTGGGCCCCAGAGAACTTTGTCCCAACATTGCCCACTGTGTAGAGGTCACTTGATCCTTATCTCTCCCTCCCTGATTTGCTCAAGGGCAAAGGCTACAGCCATTTTCTCATATTTGAACTCTCCGCCCTGCTCGCTGGGCCCACACCAGAGCCCAGAGGTCTGTGGACAGGCGGAAGAATTTCCTGCAGCCTGACGATGCAGTGTCAGAGGAGAATGGGGAAGAGGGTCGCGGGGAGGCCTGGTGAGGCTGAGAGCATTTCTCGGGGACACCACCGGGAGGTGGGCCTGAAGGAGGTGACATGCACTCAGGAAAGTAGCTCGCAGGCAGAGCTCAGGGCTTCCTCCCTGGCACAGGCTGGGGGGGGGGGGGGCGGTGAGTAGGAGAATACAACACGGAGCAGCGGGTGGGGAGCTTGCCTTGCCTGCGGCCGACCCAGGTGTGGACCCGGCCCCCCCTCCCCGTAGGGTCCCCCAAGCCTGCCAGGAGTGAGCTCTGAGTGCCCTGCCAGGAGTAACCCCTGAGTACTGCTGTATGTGACCCCAGAATAACAACCAAAAAATACCCCAAACAAACAAACCAACCAAAAAAGCCCCTTAGAACGGCACCTTGATGGTGGGAAAATTCGACCAAACCGTAATGCCCCAAAGTAGAGAGAGAATGGGGGAAATTGCCTGCCTCAGAAGCAGGGGGAGGGCTTGGATGGGGGTGGGGGACACTGGAGACGTTGGTGGTGGGAAGTATGCACTGGTGGAGGGATGGGTGTTTGATCATCGTATGACTGAAACTCAAACATGAAAGCTTTGTAACTGTATCCCACGGTGATTCAATAAAATAAAAAAAAAAGAGAGAACGGCACCTTGAAATGGTCCCAGAGGAGAGGTGTGGCCAGGGTCACGCAGCTGTTGATCATCAGAGCCAAATCCAGGGCCTCGAAGAGGGTGGACAGGGAGGGACAGGGTGGGGGGGGGCACAGTGCATGCAGGAGGGTCAGGTTCAGTCCCCAGAAGCTCATGGTCCCGGAATACTAACAGGAGTGACCCCCAAGCACCGCTGGGTGTGTCCCCCAAACCAGCCAGCGCAGAGGGTCTCCTCAGGATGGGTGAGGTCGCCTACCCCTGCTGGAGCCTGGACCCTTGGATTGTGGCCCTGAATGTCTCAGCCCCTGGTGCCTCGCCGCAGGGAGCCTCGATTGGTTGGTCCACGCTGAGACCAGCGGGGACCCGGCCAGCTGCCCTTACGCAATCCGGCAGAGCTGCATCCTCCCAGCCGTCCCTCCCTCACAAGAACAGAGAGGTTAGGCAACCTGGCCAGAGCCACACAGTGTCCAGAATGTTCTACCTGGAGTCCCCACTGTGAGTGGCCTGCTCAGGCCCCAGGCTCTTCTCGCCTGTCCAGCGTGCACATCGTCTTCTCCCTCAGCATTGTACGCACCCGGGGTGGCGCCGGGCTCTGTGGCAGCCTCACATGTGGGGGGGCAGGGGGGATCGGCTCCGCCTTCAGCTCTACCACAAGTTTGATATGATTTGAATTTGTTTATTCGGGGGTCCTGCTGGCCTCTCTGACGAGGAGAGTCCGTGTGGTCAGGCTGAGAGTGTCAGAACATACCTGCCAGGCGGGTTAGCCGGCTTCATTTCCTCCCAACTCACAAAGAACGATCTTTTTTTCTTTCTTTCTTTCCACTTTTACTTATTTGTTTTTATTGGTTGAGTTTCTGTGGTTTACGGTACAGTCAATAACAGTTTCTTATGCACATAATCCCAACATCACACCTATTACCAGTATACCCACATTCTTCCCCCAAGAACCCCAGTGCGGAAGGGCACCTTTCGAGATGGAAATGTACGAAAAACTAACCCACCAAGGGTGGGGTGGTAGGAGCCACCATACTCAC
Source organism: Sorex fumeus (assembly GCF_029834395.1). Classification (NCBI taxonomy): domain Eukaryota; kingdom Metazoa; phylum Chordata; class Mammalia; order Eulipotyphla; family Soricidae; genus Sorex; species Sorex fumeus. The sequence goes on along the minus strand of NW_026606074.1, from coordinate 2,921,822 downwards.
AGTGGCCTCTTTTTCTTTGGATAGGTTTTTTCATTGAATCGCTGTGAGCTAGACCCTTACAAAGCTGTTTGTGATTAGGTTTCAGTCATACAGTGGCCCATCCCTCCACCAGTGCTCATTTCCCAACACCCCTCACACCCTTCCTGCCTCTGTGGCAGGCTCTCTCTCTCTCTCTCTCCTCTCTCTCTCTCCTCCTTTCCCTCTTCATTTCGTCTGGGCATTGTGATTTACAATACAGACACTGAAAGGCTATCATGTGTATCCCACAAAGGACAGTCTTTTGGTTTTGATTTGCTTCGCTTCAGTTGGGGCCACCCCAGCAGTGCTGGGGCCACCCCAGAGGCACCCCTGTGCTCCTGGCTTTGACCCCCGGGGTGACTTCTGGCGGGGCTCAGGGGACTCTGGCTTGCCCGGGGATTGAACTCTGGCCTCCTGCATGCAAAGCGTGTGCTCACCTCGTTAAATCATGTCTCCCTGGTTCCCAAGAATAGTTCTGAGGCCCGAGCGATACTGCAGTGGGTAGGGCACTTGCCTGGCACATAGCTAGCCTGGGTTTGATCTCTGGCACCCCACAGGATCCCCTGAGGTCTTCCAGAGTCAGGAGTCAGTCCAGTGCATCCCTGGGTGTAGACCCAAACCAAAAACAACAGCAACTAAAAGAATGGATCTTAAGTTTGAACGTCTCTTGAAAGTGATACGAAATTCAGATTTCAGTGTCCTGAAATCTAATGTGCTGCGAGATCCAGCTACAGCCCTTCCTTGGTGGACCGTCTGTGCTTGAATGGCTGCAGGATAGTGAAATTTTTACTTCTCTGCCACGATAAGAAAGCTCGACCAGCTTGGGTAGGAGATCGTGGATGAAGAAAACAAAAGCATGTCCAGGACGGGGATGCCCCCCTGAGCCCCGCCAGGAGCACGCCTGAGCACGAACGGCTGTCCCCCAAACAAAGCAAGATGAATTTTCAAAAATAGAATAAAATCTAGGAGCCCAGGAGAGCAGCAGGAGGAAATGAGCCTCGGGCCGGGGCCGCACGACGCCCTGCCCAGGTCAGGCTGTGGGGCGACAGGACAGCTCTCTGCTCTTTCCTCTTGACTGTGGAGACATCCTGTCCTTTGGCCATTAGAAACACTCTGTCTCTTCCAGACGCTTCCCTGAGGCAGGGGCGAGGGAGGCTGTGGGCTGCTCTCTCCGCCTGTCCTGGTGCTCATGGAGGGGAACAGTCTTGACTGATGGGCGCCTCCTCGGAGCACTGCCAGGGCCGACTGCCAAGAGCCTGATGGTCTTTCCCCCTGCGCCAAACCCCACCCCGCACCCTCCTCACGTGAAGAAAGAGATGAGGGTGGGACCAGCCCAGACACCCAGCTCCTCTGAGAGCCCAGAGCCAGAGGCAGCCCAGCGGGAAGCATCTCTCTCTCCCATTCTCTCTTCCCTCTCTCACCCTTTCTCTCCCTCTCTCTCCCTCTTCCTCTCTCCCTTTTCTCCCTCTCCCTCCCTCTCACCCTCCTCTCTCCCTTACTCTCCCTCTCTCTTACTCTCTCCCTCTCCCTCCCTCTCCCTCTCTCCCCCCTCTCTCTCCCTCGCTCTCACACCCTTTCTCTCCCTCTTTTCCCCCTTTCCCTCTCTCTTTCTCCCTCTCCATCTCTGTTCTTCTCTCTCCCTCTCTCACTCCCTCCCTCCCTCTGTCCTCTCAATTTGTTTTCTGTTTATTATTATCATTATTGTTTTGGCTTGGGGACGACACTTGGGGATGCTCAGGGGTTTCTCCTGGCTCTGCATCAGGAATTACTCCTGGCAGTGCTCAGGGGACGATACGGGATGCCGGGGATTGAACCTGGGTCAGCTGTGTCCATGGCAAACCCCTACCCACTGTATAGTCTTTTTGAAAACTCAAGAAGAAAAAAATGTTTTTGGTGTCTCTTCGTTGTCCGACCCCTTTGCTCTTATCTCTGGGCCACACACCCGGGCGGGTTCAGGCGGGCGGTGCTGCTGCCTCCTCTCTGTTTACTTCTTGGGATGATGCTTTGCGGGGCAGCCTCGAGGTGCCGGAGGAAAGGGAAAAGGAAAGAGGCCCAGCTCAGCCTTTCCTCCCGGCCCTTCCTGACTCACGGACACTTTGGCTCCATGATTCACTTGTGGGCCTTGACCTTCTAGGGCTGAGTCTCCCGTGAGCTGTGGGGCGTGCAGGACCACGATACTGCTCCGTGTCCAGAGAATCTGAGAGGGGCTCCTCTCTGGCCCAGGATGTCCCCCCGGGGGCCTGCTGTCCCAGAGCCCCACAAGTCCTGGGGGCCAGAGCGGTAGTACAGCAGGGAGGACGCTTGCCTTGTTTGCGACCAACCCAGGTTTGATCTCTGGCATCCAGAGGGTTCCCTGCGCACCCCAGGGGCGATCCCTGAGGCAGAGCCAGGAGTAAGCCCTGAGTACTGTCAGGGGTGGCCCCCAAACCAAACCAAACCAAACCAAACAAACAAAAAACAGTTGTGGAGGCTGGAGTGGGAGTCTAGCAGGTAGGTCCAACCTGCCTGAAAGTGGCCGGTCCAGGTTCAATTCCCGGCACCCCGTATGGTCCCCTGAGCCCCGCTAAGAGTGACCCTGAGCTCAGGGGCTGGAGAGATAGGACAGAGATGAAGACATGTGCGTTCTCATTTGTGGAGTATAAAACAACATAATATGAGGCTGACTCCTAAGGACAGTAGATACACGGGACAGATAGATTGCTCCATAGCTGGAAGCCTGCCTCGTGAGCTGGGCGAGAAGGCAGCTGGGATAGAGAAGGGATCGCTAAGAAAAAGATGGCTGGAGGAATCGTCGGGATGGGAGATGTGTGCAGAAAGTAGATAAAGGACCAAACGTGATAACCTCTCAGGGTCTGTATTGCAAACCATAATGCCCAAAAGTAGAGAGAGAGTATGGGGAATATTGTCTGCCATGGAGGCAGGGGGAGGGTGGGAAAGGTGGGGGGTATATTGGGGCTATTAGTGGTGGGGAATGTGTACTGGTGGAGGGATGGGTGTTTGATGATTGTGTGATTGTAACCCAAACATGAAAGCTTGTAACTACCTCACAGTGATTCAGTAAAATTAAAAAAAAAACATGTGTGTTGCTCCCAGTTGACCCGGATTCTATCCCAGTACTGCCAGGAGTGACTCATGAAGTCAGACCCAGGAGTGAGCACTAAGCCCTACTGGGTATGTTCCCGAACAAATGAGAATAAATGAAACAGAAACGGAAATAGGGGCTGGAAAGAGAGTTCGATCCCCAGCACTGCAGGGTCCTCTGAGCACTCCTGCGTGTCCCCCGAGGCACAAACCCAGAAGTCGCCCCTGAGTCTCCTGAGAACTGAGGAGAGGTGGGTGCTGAGAAGTTGGCAGGCCGGGCTGTGGTGCGCTGGGAATGGCTTTCTTTCAACCTTCCTGCATGCAGTTTCCCTTGGTCTGTTTGTGTTTGGGGCCATACTGCTCCGTGCTCACCCCCAGCAGGGTTCAAAGGGTGGTGCCGGGGGATGAAATCCAGACCTACTGCTTGGGGGCCTTTCTCCTGCCCCCCCCCCTTCTTTCCAAAGACAACGTGAGCATGTGTGAGCGTGCACGTGTGTGCTTGTATGTGTGTGTGTTACAGACAAGCTCTGAGAAAGCATCTGAATGGCGGTGCCCCCGCCCCACCCCAACCTGCCTCTGAGGCAGAAGTCAGGCTGTTCCTTCCAAACCCTCCCCCACCCCACCCTTCTCAGAGGTCCCCAGAGCATTGTCAGGGCCTCCTTAACCCATCCTTCCCCGGCTTCCTCTCCAGCGGGAGTCAGGCCTCTGGTTCCTGGGGAGTGGTCTCTGAGCCCCGAGTCCAAGAGAACAGAGGTGTCAGTGCACAGGACTCTCGGGAACCCACGCCAGTGTCCCCGAGTCCCGTCCAGCCTCACCTCTCCCTCAGACAGCGTCAGTTTCCTCTGCTGTCAAAAGCAGGGTTATGGGCCCGGAGAGACAGTCCCGGGGTTAAGACATTTGCCGTGTACATGACTGAGCATGCTCGATCCTCAGCACCACAAAGGGTCCCCAGCAAGCACCGCCAGGAGTGACCCCGCACCCAGAGCCAGGAGTGAGTCCCAAGTACCACTGGGTGACCAAGACAAAACAAAGCAGGAAACCACACTTTCAGTCTTAGTCTCTTAGCCTCTTAGTCTCTGGCCCAGGCCCTGACTACTAGTCTTGAATACATGTCCTTTTATTTTATTTTTTAGTTTTGGGGCCACCACTGGTGATGTTCCCGGGTTACTCTTGGCTCTGCACTCAGGAATTACTCCTGGCAGAGCTTAGGGAACTGTACAGGATGCCAGGGATCAAACCTGGGTCAGCCACATGCAAGGCAAGCGCCCTCCCTGCTGTCCTGTTTCTCCTGGCCCTCAAATACGCATCCCTTTGGTTCTACTCCTACCTAGTTATTTCTCCAGGGTTGACCTGACCCAGAATGAACCCCTGCTCTTTGCCAGAAACAGAACTCAGGAATGGGAAGAGCAGGAACTGTGACCCGGCCACAGACACCTGACGGACTGTCTGTCCTCCCAGGGCCTCTGCTGGGTCTCGGTGCTGTCCCTACCTGGAGAAAGGGACACACAAGTTCCCACAGGATCACCTGGTTTCTTTGGGCTGCACTTGGAACCCAAGCACCGGGCCGAGAATCACTAGATCTTGGCCAAATCCTGGGAGCCTGTGAAGGCAGAACTGCCTTCTCCATTTTACTGATGAAACACACGCACACACCCCAGTGACCCATAAGGGGAAGTGTGGGAAATGAGTCAGTTCACGTCACACCGTGGGAGGTGATGTCCTCGAAGAGTATCTGACTCGGTGTCCTATCGCGATGATGCTGTTCTCAGTGCTGTCTTTCCTGCCCCATCTTCCAGGGGCTGTGATGAGCTTCGGGGGGAAATGGAGTGTCCAGCCTTTCTTTTGTTTTGTGTGTGTGTGTGTGTGTGTGTTTTTTTTTTTTTTGGTCACACCCAGCAGTGCACGGGGCTTACTCCTGGCTCTGCACTCAGGAATTATTCCTGGCAGTGCTTGGGGGAACATAATGGGATGCTGGAAATCAAATCCGGGTTGGCCGCATGCAAGGCAAACGCCCTCCCCTCTGTGCTATCGCTCCAGCCCCTGTTTTGTGTTTTTATTTTATTTATTTATTTATTTATTTATTTATTTGCTTTTTGGGTCACACCCGGCGATGCACAGGGGTTACTCCTGGCTCTGCACTCAGGAATTACCCCTGACGGTGCTCAGGGGACCTTATGGGATGCTGGGAATCGAACCCAGGTCGGCTGCGTGCAAGGCAAACACGCCCTACCCGCTGTGCTATCGCTCCAGCCCCTGTTTTGTGTTTTTGATTTCTTCTTGTTGATTGGGGGCCACATCCTTCAGTACTCAGGGTTTACTCCGAGCTCTGTGCTTGGGGGTCCTCCCCAGCTCTGGCACCTGAGATACAAAGCCTGCACTCAGCCCACGGCCATTGCTCCTGCCCCCATCCCTTGGCGAGCTCTGGGCTCGGTGCTCTCTGAGCACATCCTGTCCTTGGCAGCTGCTGACAACTTTGCCAGCCCCGTGCGACTGTCTTCATGGGAAGCTGAGAAGCTGAAATCCTCTGGTTTGGCTAAGCCCGAAATCCATGCCCGGGCCAATGCAACCATCAAGAATAGTTTTAGGGATCTCAGCGATCATACAGGGAGTAGGGTGTCTGCCTTATATACGGCTAACCTGCGTTTGATCCCCGACATCCCGTATGGTCTCCCGAGCACCACCAAGAATAATTCCTGAGCATCTCCTGGCGTAACCCCCCCCCAAAAAAAAGCCAAAAAAAATTATTAAGGTTTGGAATGATAGTACACTAGGCAGGGCACTTACCTGGCATGCAGCCAACCCGGGTTCAATTCCCAGCACTACAAATGGTCTCCCCAAGCACCACCAGACTGATTCCTGAGTGCAAAGCCAGGAGTAACCCCCAAGCATCGCTGGGTGTGGCCCAGAAACAAGTAAATGAAGATTATTTTTGAAAATCCCAACAGGGCTGGGCCGATAGCTCGAGGGGCTGGAGAAATCCTGGTTCCCTCACAATCGTTGCATGGTCCCCTGAGAACCTCTGGGGTTCTCCAGGGTATGACTTCCCCCACCAAAAATGTATATACATTTAGAAATTTATTCAGGGGCAGGGAGGTGGCCCAGCGAGTTGGTGGGACACATGCTTCTCATGCTGCCTTCCTGGGTTTCATCCCAGTACTTCACCAGACCTGAGAGAATAGCCTCTGAGCACTGCCGAGGGTGGCCCCCAAATTGCACTGCACTGTCCTGTCCTCCCGTTGTCCATCGATTTGATCAAGTGGGCCCAGTAACGTCTCTATTGTGAAACTTGTTGTTGTTACTGTGTTTGGCATATCGAATATGTCACGGGGAGCTTGCCAGGCTTTGCTGTGCGGGTGAGATACTCTCAGTAGCTTGCCAGGCTCTCCGAGAGAGGCAGAGGAATCAAACCTGGGTTGGCCGGGTCGGCCACGTGCAAGGCAAACACCCTACCCGCTGGGCTATCGCTCCAGCCCAGCCCTCAAATTTAAAAAATAAATAAATATTGTGGCCTGAGCGAGAGCCCCGTGGGGAGGGCATTTGCCTTGCACGCAACTGACCCAGGTTCAATCCCCAGCATCCCATATGGTCCCCCAAGTGCCTCCAGGAGTAATCCCTAAGTATCGCTGGGTGTGACCCAAAAAAGAAAAAAATAAAATAGATTCAGTTCCGTGTTTGGAGAGATTGTTCAGCAGGCTGAGTGCAGGGTTGGCATGCAGGAGGCCTGAGCTCAACGCCCAGTACCACACGGTGCCTGAGACAGAGCTAGAAGGAGCCCCTGATTGTGCCCCACCCCCGCCCTAGGGAGCCATTCATGAAGCCAGGCTGAGAGGTGTGCCCATACCAGGCCGCCTCCCCAGGATGCCCTTTCCTATGAACGTGGCAGGAGCTGGGTTCCTCCTCTCCAGCCCTTCCTGCACTCCCTCGCCTTTCCCTGCCACCGACCCTGCAGGGGCCCAAGAGGAAGCTCCCAGAGAGGTGCAGAGGACTCCCGAGAGCCTGCAGGGAGGATGGCACCTGGGAAGACTTTGCTGCCTTAGGGACCCGAAGGATCTTCGTTTTCTCATCATCGTGGCCAGCAGGTTGGGATGGGGGGCGGGGGGGACCAGCAAGCGAGGAAAGACAACCGGAGTATCCCGGATCTGCGCCTTCACGGGGCAGAGCATCCCGCCGCGCTGTGGTCCTCAGGACAAAGTGGAGCTGGCAGGCTGGCGGGAGCCGGGCAGCCTGGGGCTGGCCTTGTCCCGTGCAGTCCTGCGTGTGGCAGCTGAGCTGGACGCCAGACCTGCGTGCCTTCCTGTTCATTCAAGGACGGGAGGGGCGCAGATCAGATGCCCGCTGGGCACCAGGCATTCTGCGGTTCCAGAGCCTGCCAAGGAAGATTCCCTTCCGCCTGCCCAGGTGGGGAATCGCTGGCCCTGGCTGGGGCCAAGCCGCTGTCTGCCCCCGAAGCTTGACCCCTTCAGCGCCAGGGAAGGCCCATTCAGACGTCTCCGTGGGGCAGGTCTAGGAAGGGAAGTCTGGCGAACTTCAGAAGTGGAGCCTGGGCTGTTAGAAGTTGGGGGGCCTGGTGGTTGGAGCTTACCCACTCCAGGGCCCAGATGCATGAGGCCATTCCAACCTTGCCACCCCTGCCCCTCCTGCGCTCCACGCCCCCTTGCTCCACCTGGGGGTTCCTCCCGCACCCCAGCCCTCCCCGAGAGGGGGCGTATTTCCCTTCTCGGTCCAGAGCCTGGCCCTGGCTCTTTCTGTAACCACAGTACCCAGCCCTATAAGTGCTGGCCATGGGATTCAAGTCCTCTGACCATTGCTGGTTGGCTGTGTGTTCTCAGACGACGAGCATACCCTCTCTGAGCCTGTTTCCCCATTTGTAATCAGGATCCAGAGCTGGCAACTCTGGGAGGGGTCATGCCCAGTGGAGCTTGGGGTCCCCTCCCAGAGGTGTCCCAGGGTGCTGGGGATTGGGACCAGGGCCCCCTGGTGTGAAGCATGCGCCGTCTTCTCCCAGGCAAGGCTGATGTTTGGTTCTTTTTATTTTTGTATTTCTGCATCTTCTGCCCCTTGGTGTGTGCTTGAGATCTCTGGACATATTCTTTGTGTTTTGTTTTAGGGCCACACCCAATAGTGCAGTCCTGGCTCTCTGCTCAGGGCTGGCTCCCCGCAGGGCTCAGGGAACCATAGGGGTTTCCGGGGTTCGAACCCAGGTTGGCTGTGCTCAAAGCAAGCGCCCGACCCACTGTACTAGCTCTTCAGCTCCATTTGAGCATATTCTGACTTGTCCATCATAAAGACGAGGAGACAAAAACCCAGAGAGGTAAAGTGACTTACCTAAGGGGCTGGAGCGATAGCACAGCGGGTAGGGCGTTTGCCTTGCATGTGACTGACCTGGGTTCAATCCCCAGCATCCTGTGTGGTTCCCTGAGCACAGCCAGGAGTAATTCCTGCGTGCAAAGCCTGGAGTAACCCCTGTGTATTGCTGGTTTTGACCCAAAGGGCAAAAAAGCAAATAAATAAATAAATAAAAAAGAACCAATAAAGTGACTTGCCTAAGGTCAGTTCTTACTCTGGAGAACCTGGCAGGCTACCAAAAGTATCCTGCCCACACGCAGAGTCTGGCAGACTCCCCGTGGCGTATTCAATATGCCAAGAACCAGTAACAATGATGGGTCTCATTCTCCTGACCCCGAAAGAGCCTCGAATGTGGCACTTTCTGTAATCTCAGGGCTAGGATGAAGGAGACGCTACTGGGGCCTGCTGGAGGCAATCAAGGGACAACAGGATGACAGTGATACAGTGATGCCTAAGGTCACACAGCCAGTAAGTGGTAGAGTTGAGCTCCAGGCCTTGACTGACTTAAAAATCCAGCTCTTTTTGGTTTTGATTTTGGGGCCACACCAGACTGTGCTCAGGGTTTACTCCTGGCTCTGTGCTGGGGCATCACTCCGGGCAGGCTCAGGAGACATATGGGGTGCCAGGGGTCGTACCCGGGTCGGCGGTGTGCGAGGCCAGTGCCCTCCCCTCTGTCCTGTTGCTCTGTTCCCCAGAGTCCCGCTCTTAATCACCACGGGGTAAAAAGTGCACGGGCTGCAGGCGTGTGCTGCGGCCGGCCCGCCTCCGAGCGAGTGTCCGGATGATGGTGGCGGTGATTATCTCGTTGCTGTCCGCTGGTCTGATTCTCATCTTTCGTCACGAGGGGTGGGTGAGGGACCCCTGCCCTAATGACCAGGTGCAAGAGGCAGCTCCGGGGGGCAAGCACGGGCTTGGCACGTGGGAGGATCCGGTTCAGTTCCCAGAGTCTGGCGTGGCCAGTGCAGGGGATGACCCCCTCCGAGCACCGCCAGGCGTGGCTGCCGGGCCAGAAGAGCAGAGGAAAGGAGGTCTGTGCGCTGGAGCCTCCCAGGCCCTTTGGCTGCACCCTCCTTCCCTCCTTCCCTCCTTTCCTCCTTCCTTCCTTCTTTCCTTCCTTCCTTCCTTCCTTCCTTCCTTCCTTCCTTCCTTCCCTCCCACCCTCCTTCCTTCCCTCCTTCCCTCCTTCCTTCCCTCCTTTCCTCCTTCCTTCTTTCCTTCCTTCCTTCTTTCCTTCCTTCCTTCCTTCCTTCCTTCCTTCCTTCCTTCCTTCCCTCCCACCCTCCTTCCTTCCCTCCTTCCCTCCTTTCCTCCTTCCTTCCCTCCCTCCTTCCTTCCCTCCTTCCCTCCTTCCTTCCTTCCTTCCTTCCTTCCTTCCTTCCTTCCTTCCTTCCTTCCTTCCTTCCTGTGTGTGTAGAGACATACCAGCCTCTGTGCCCAGAAATGGGTTGCTTCTGGTGGCCTTGGGGGACCCTATGGTGTGGCTAGGATTGAACCCCAGGACTGATCCCGGGTTGGCTGTGTGCCAGACAAGTGCCCCCCTGGCTGAACTAGCTCCAGCCGCCCCCCCCCAGTGCAGGCTTCTGGCGCTGCAGGAGTGGTATGAGGCTGAGCGGATGGGGACCCTCCTGCTTAGGACAGATGCTTACTGCAGAGCCGCCGAGAGGGTGACAGACAGACACTCAGACACACCGAGAGCAGCCCCCGACACTCTGGACCTTCCTTCTCGGAACGGGCCTCTCAGCTTCTCCTCGGTGCTGCCCGGAGCCTCCCCTCACTTTCACACCGTCAGAGGAAAACAGCCTTTTCTCCTCAGGGTCCTGGTGAGAGGGGAAACGGCTTGAGTGGCCGGAAAAGTGTTTTTGTGACTTTGGTTTGTTCAGGCTCCTCCTGGCAGTGCTTGGGGGGACCGTGTGGACCGCAAAGCCTCCGGGTCGGCTGGGGTCACGCAACTACCTGACTCGCTGTGTACTCTCTCCAGCCCCACTTTTGGTTCCTTTGTTTGGTTTTTGTTTTGTTTGGGGCCACCCCCGGTGATGCTCAGAGGTTACTCCTGGCTCCGCGCTCAGGAATCACTTCTGGCAGTACTGGCGGACCATTTGGGATGCTGGGGATCGAACCAGGTCAGGTATGTGCAAGGGAAATGCCCTTCCTGCTGTGGCTGCCTCCCCTCCCCTCCCCTCCCCTCCCCTCCCCTCCCCTCCCCTCCCCTCCCTTCCCCTCCCCTTCCCTTCCCTTCCCTCCCCTCCCCTCCCCTGCCCTCCCCTCCCCTCCCCTCCCTCCCCTCCCGTCCCCTCCTCTCCCTTCCCTCCCTTCCCTTCCCTTCCCTTCCCTTCCCTTCCCTTCCCTTCCCTTCTCATCCTCTTCACCTTCCCCCTCCCGTCCCCATCTCCTCTCTCTCTCTCTCTCTCTCTCTCTCTCTCTCTCTCTCTCTCTCTGCTGAGGCTTGCTCCCAAGGGTGCTTAGGGGCCCATGCAGAACCTGGGGTCTCTCACACCTGTCAGGCATATGAGTCCTTTGAACCTTCTCCCCCCAGCCCTGATCATCTTGACTTTTATACTTCTGGGAATGATGGGGAGGAGACAACAATACCAAATGGAGGGTTCTGGAATGATGGGGGTGGGGGGGAGGGCAGAGGGCAGCCAACTTCTTCCTGGAGAGGGGCAATGGATAAGAATTTTTTTAGGAGAAGGTGTTTGCATTGCCGAGTCTCAGAGAGATTGAATTTCTATACAAGGAACTGGCCAGGCGTGAATCAGTTTAAAAGTAGAAGAAAAAAAACAAAAAAAAATGAATGATTCAGAAGGTCATTAAAATAAACAAATAAAGCTCCAGAACCAAATGACTGGGTTCCTTAAAAATAGCACGTTGCATTAGCAACGTAAGGGTGTTAGTCAGGCAGAGGTGGGAGTTACTGGGAAATTTCACCCAGTTCAGCATTATTGAGAAGTTGCGGGTTCCTGGAGTCTTTTTGTGGGTGTTGCCCAAGCCTGTGGGGGTCTGGCTTCTTGAGTCTGCTCCCAGGAGAGAGAGGGAGGATTTAGGATGGACTGTAGGGAGGGCAGGGCGGAGACATCTCGAGAGAAAGGGGCGAGCACTGCTGCCCTAGGAGAGACGGGACAGTGTCCATCACACACAGGAACACTCTGGCTGTCTCCACGCAGCGGAGGGAATTCGGCCGTGGGGTCGAATCCCAGTTCCACCACTTCTTGCTTGCTACGTGATCTTGTGTGTGTGTGTGTGTGTGTGTGTGTGTGTGTGTGTTCAGGGCCACACACAGTAGTGCTCAGGGCTTACTCCTGACTCTGAGCTCAGGGATCACCATTGGCTCTACACTCAGAGTTTGCTTTTGGCAGGCTCAGGGGACCCTGTGGGGTACCAGAGATGGAACCTGGGTTGACTATGGGCCAAGCAAGCACCTTTGCCGCTGTGCGATCTTTCCTAGGCAGACCAGTTCACCTTTCTTCATTTTTCTTTTCTTTTCTCTTCTTTCTGGCCACCCCAGCAGTGCTCAGGCCTTACTCCTGGCTCTGTGCTTAGGTGAGGCTTGGGGGATTATATGGGGTGTCAGGAATTGAACCTCAGTCAGTGGCATGCAAAGGCAAATGCCATTCCCTCTGTACTCTCTCCAGCCTCTGCTTTCAGTTTTCTTCTCTTAAAAAAAAATTCACGGTCAGAGGTAGTGTAGTTACAGGGGTTAAGGCGCTGGCCTTGCATACAAGTTGATCCCCAGAGCTGACCCCTGAGCACAGAGCCAGGAATAGCCCCTGAGCACCATTAGGTGTGGCCCAACCTACCCCCTGCCCCCAGATGAAAAACAAGTTTAAGATACCAGAATATTGACTTCATGGGGTTGTGGTAGGAGGTTCACAAAACATGTGCCAGGCACTCCTAGGTGCTCGGCAAAAGTTAATTCTAGCATCTTCTCCTGGTCTCTTCTTCCTCTCTATGGCCCTCCCTCTCTCCCTTCTTATTCCAGTGGTATCTTTATCAGGGGAAAGGCCATCCTCAGAGGTGCTTAGGGGCTACTCCTGGCTCAGTGCTCTCCATCCCTTTGAGACACCGCCATGGCCCAGATCTAGTGATTTCTTGCCAGGGGGGACCGAGCTCCTCAGGCAGATGAAGGGCTACAAGTCATGGTTAACCTTGTATCGTTCCGCTCGTGTATATAAAGACCCATAAAGTGAAGAGTGTTGTTCTTGCAACAAAGATCCCCAAGATCTAGTAATTGAAGACAGTGGGATGAGGGGTCTGGAGGAATTGGGCTTGCTGGGCAGATTGGGGGACCCCAGCTCAGCCAGCGGGGGAGAGAAACACACAAACTCAAATGACGGGGGGGCTCATGAAAGGCTGTTTAGTTTTTTTTTTTTTTCTGTTTGTGTTTTGGGTCATACTCAGTGCAGTGTTCAGGGCTTACTTGCGCTCTGCTCTCAGGGATCACTCCTGGTGGGGCTCAGGGAATCATCCTGGGTTGATTTGTCAGGAAAACACCCTACTCGCTGACTGTCACTCTAGCCCCACTATTAAACAATTTTTTTTTTTGATGGTGGATGTATGCGGCCGACCCAGGTTTGATTTCTCCATCCCTCATGGCAAAGCCTGGCAAGCTCCCTGTGACGTAATCAATATGCCAAAAACAGTAACAACAAGTCTCACAGTGGAGACGTTACTGGTGCCCACTCGAGTAAATCAATGAACAATGGGAAGACAATGCCACAGGACAGTGCTGCAGTGCTACAGACGGTGGATGTACCAGGGATTAGACCCAGGCCTCCTGCATGTGAAACCGGGAGGAAGTGGGTGCTCCTGTCCCCAGAGGCATGGGGGAACTGGGTGAAGAAGGATGGACACACCCAGGACGGTCCTTCCAGCCTGCATCAGAAAGCCCAGCGTGGCCATTTGATGAGTGTCCGATGGTCCACAGCTGTTGTACCATGGCCTCTGACTTGCCATTTCCCATAAGTATATTTCCTCTGGAGCTGCTGGGGCTGAGGGCAACCTCAGGGCCATGTGCGGGAGGGGGCGCACTTCAAACAGAATGGTAGGGGGTGGGGTTCTCTGTGACTTTAGGGACCCTCCATCCTGGTCACTCTTAAAGCCCCCAGTTCCGGGCTGAGCCATAATACAGCGGTTGGGCACTCGTCGACCCGAATTCTGAATTCGATCAGCGCCGAGCATCACTGGATGTGGCCCCAGAACTCAAACAGAGCCCCTAGTTCCAGCCAGCCTGCTGGTGGGGAAGGAGGCTCTGGGGATTCCGTCAGCCCTGGTGGCAGCGGGTCATCTGCCTGGCGCTGTCACTGGCTGGGAGGGCAGGGAAGTGGGCGGATTGCGGCACTGAGGATGGGAACTGGGCTTGGGGGCTGGGGCCGGCGTGTTTACCAGAAGGAGGTTACGTAAGCAACTGACCCGCAGCGTCTCCCATGAGGTGGGGGCTTCCTCAGGCTCTGGGGGTGCCCTGGGACCGACATGGGTCCCTGCTCCCGGCCGTTGCTGTTCTGGAAGGAAAACACCCAGGAGCAGGGTCCTCCTGCCTTTATTGGGGTTACTCTGTGCCACGTCAGCTTTCCAGCAAGATCTCGTTGACCCTCCCTGGCTTCATGGAACCATTTTCGGCTTGGCTGGTTGGTCGGGAGGGGCCTTGGCGGATGGTGCTTAGGGGTTACTCCTGCTCAGTGCTCAGAGGCTCTCCCAGTGGTGCTCAGGGGACCATGTGGTTCCAGGGAGCAAACCCAGGGCTCTTGCATGCCGTTGAGCCACCTCCATGGCTTACGTCTTTGGGGTTTTTTCTTCTTGGTCGCACCTGGTGATATTCAGGGGCTACTCCTGGCTCTGCACTCAGGAGATACTCCGGGCGGTGCTTGGGGAACCATATGGGATGCCGGGGATCGACCCAGGTTGGCGGCGCGCAAGGCAAACGCCCTCCCCACTGTACTATGGCTCCAGCCCCCGCTGGGTCACATCACCTCTCACTGCAGCCCATTCTAAGGGCAGCCCCTGCTCGGAGAAACGGCCCGACTCCAGCCACACGGGGAAGCTCCTCTGCCACTTAGTTTTGGGGGCAGAGGGGGAACTAGGCCTAGTAATGATCAGACCCGGGGGCCTGTGCGGGAGGCGTCAGCTCGGCCCTCGAAGTGCCTCCTCCTCGCCCTCGTCAGCCTGCCTTGCCTCACAAAGGACACGGACTAAGGTGGGACAAGAAAGTCACGGAGGCTGACCTCAGGGGACAGGAATGAGGGGCCTGGCACGTCGTGCTGTCAGTCAGATTCCCCTCCCGAACCACTCTCCCCCTGAGAGCGCTCACATACTTTCAGGGCTGGTCATCAGCCTTTCCCACACGCCTTAATCATGGCTCTCTGGCTCATGCTGCGTTGCTCATGTGTTTCACCATCCTGTCCTGAAGGAGCTCTCGAGGGTTGAATCAGACCAGCCATCTCCCGGCCAGGGCCAGTGCCGAGTCCTCCTGTCCTGTCCCCCAGCTCCTGCCCGCGCCCCCCAGCCCCTCCTCCCTAACCCTACCTGCACAGTCGCCCTGGAGTGCTCCAAGCCTCTTTTCCTTTCCTTTTCCCTTGTTTTCCTTATTTGTCTTGGCATTTCCAGAAGGTTCAGAGCGCAGCCAAAGTGGCCGCTGGCTGGGCTGGAACTCGGCTGCACTTCCAGCCTCCCGGAGTCTGGCTTGTCTCCACCAGAGCAAGTTACTGCTGAAAAGGAACCATGGCCTCCCTCTCACCATTTCCCTCCAGCATCATAGTTCCACTTTGGGGAGGGCAGAGAGAGACAGAGACAGAGACAGAGACAGAGAGAGAGAGAGAGAGAGAGAGCCCTGGCCACCTCTCTTACCCTAAGGGACCCTCAGCCTTCTCCTTCCCCACCTCTCGTTCATGCGAAAAATTGACATCTGTGACTCCATCTTTAAAATGGAGCCAGGGAGCCTCTTCAGAGAAGTTACATATTCGGTCTCAGTTGAATCAGACTATCAGGACCTTTGGTCGAGGCCCAGGAGCAATCATGTGAGGAAACGACCTGGCAAACCATTGTTTGAAAGATCTAGTCGCCAGAAGAGATGAGTGTGGGCCTTAGTCACTCGATGGAATCTGTCGATTCTCTTTCATCCTTTCCAGGAACTCCGTAACCCTCAGTGTTCCATCCAGAGAGTTGGTTCCGGTAGCACCGATCACTTGTTGCTGCTAGCGTAAGGGCCACACCCCACCTGGGGCTCCTGGGGTCACTAGGCCGTTGTTGGGCGGAGGGGACCTTCAGTGCCAGGATTTGGACCCAGGCTCCTGCACATACAAGGCTCATGTCCTCTCTCTTGAGTCACATCCCAGCTATTTAAACACCAGATTTCTTCCTTTCCACCCATTACCCCCCGACTTTGTCTGTTTTAGGGTTCCTTAAGCGTTCCGGGCCCCTAAATCGCAGTTATTGGGTTCCAGATGACTGTGCCTTGCCTTTCTAATGGCCTCCTCAGGCCAACGTTGGTGGACCTGGAGCCGGGTCAGGGGGGCAGGGCAGGCACTGCCTTGCACAAGGCCCACCTGAGGGTTCAACCTCTGGCACCCTCTCTGCCCTGCCAGGGCGTGACCCCTGCGTGCAGAGCCAGGAATTAGCCCCAAGCCCCAAAAGCTACCAAACAAAAAGTATAGGAAGGACCTGGGGCTGGAGACCCGCAGAGGAAGGCTCAGGCTGATCGATGGAGGCCGACCGTCTTCCGCTCTCCGGAGAACAGCGCCCGCTCTGTGGGAGCTGCCGCCGTCCCCCACTCCACCATGCGGGAAGACCCAAGAGGGCAGCGGTGTGGGCAGCGGGGCACACGAGGCAGCACCCACAGTGCTTTGGGGGGGTGCCATAACCTGTGGGGCTTTAGGGCTTACTCCTCACTCTCCACTCAGGAAATTCTGGGTGGGGGGTACCATATGGGCGCCGGGGATCGATCCTGGGTCTGATGCATGTAAGATATGGTTCTGGCCCCAGCTTTGTGGAGTTTTTTTTCTTTGCTTTTTTTTTTTCCTTTGTGGATTTTTGCCACCTGCCAGCGGAGAGTCCTTGAGTCCTTCAGTCCTCTTAGCAGTCTGACCCCGGTTTTCCCTCTCTTGAAAGGGGAATAGTGAGAACCGCTCTCGGAGAGCCAAGAGTGGCTCCCGGGAGGGAAAAGCTGGCTGGTGAGGACTTCCTTCTAAAAAGCCAGGGCTGCGGACCGAGGCCTCCCAGGACGCTGCCCCTCGTTTATTTCCTATCACTTCCTCCATCAGGCTCCTGTCATCCTGGCAGTGAGTGACCTCAGTGCCCCGCCCTGCCGCTCCCACATCTGTGCCACACCCTGCACCCCTACCCCCAGGCTCAGCCCCACCCCCACTGGCCTCTGAAGGCCAAGGCACTTTCCCTTTCAGCTCTGCTGCTCCTTTGACCTTTACTCTCCACCTCACCCATACCAGACCCTCTTACTCACCCCTGCAGAGGTCTCGGGACTGTGTTTACAGTGGTGTCTCGTGTACTTGGAATTTTCTGAGAACTGATCTCACTGTGTGAGGTGAGCAGTGCGTGTACGCAGCTCTTGGGGGTCCGCGTCTCAGGAGAGGGACACAGGGCAGCTTGTCCTGCTGCGCATTTAAAGTTACACGTCGGGCAGGGAGAGGATAGGATGATTGGGCAACGGGGAGGGCACCCGCCTGGCGCACGACCAAATGAGTTTGATCCCTGGCTGCCCAGAGGGTCCCTGAGCCCCACCGAAGTGATCCCGGAGGACAGAGCCAAGTGTAGGCCCTGAGCACAGCTGGGTGTGACCCTAAAACAGAAGAAAACCGACCAAAAATAAAGTTACACATGGTGATGTGTGAATTACACCTCACAGTTGGCGGGAAAATACTTAGAAGAAAATAAGGAATGTCTTTGTGATCTCAGGCAGGTTTATCTTTGTTCAAAAAGGCGCTGGAGAGAGAATATAGCAGTTAGGGTGCTTGCCTGGCATGTGGTCGACCCGGGTTCGATCCCCAGCATCCCATATAGACCTGCAAGCACACCGGAGTGGTTCCGGAGCGTTGAGCCAGGAGCATTGTCTGAGCATTGCCATGTGGCCAAAAAAAAAAGACATTTAAAAAAAATTGTCGTGCTAGAGGCCAGACTCAGGGCCTCACACATGCAGGAAACGGCTCTGCTACTGAGTCACGTCTCTTAGGATCCCTCTTTTCTTGGGGCCTGGCGTTTGGGCCAGCGCAGATGATCGCGCTCAGCGAAGCTCCTGGCTCTGTGCTCACGAGTGACCCCTAGTGGTGCTCAGGGGCCCACATGTGGCTCCTGGGATTAATAGGTGGGGTGGAGGTGGGTTGGCACAGGCAAGGCCCAGCAACTTGCTTCCTGCACTCTCTCTGGCCCCAACCTCCCCCATCGTTTTTTTGGTGGTGTTGGGGATCAAACCCAGAGCATCGGACCTGTGAGCAAAGTGCTTGGCCACTGAGCCACACCCTCTACCCAGAGAGAGAGAATTCTTAAGCGTTCTCTTTGTCCAAAGAAGAATACTTTCTTGTTGTCAACAAATGTCCAAAGACAGACCAGAGAGGCAGCACGGTGGGTAAGATGCTTGTCTGGCATGCAGCCAACCTGGATTCCATCCCCAGCACCCCAGATGGTCCTCTGAGCATGGCAAGGAGTGAGTCATGAGTGCAAAGCCAGGAGTGACCCCTGAGCATTTCCAGGTGTGACCTGAAGACAAAACAAACCAAAGTCCACAGAGGGCCAGAGTGATAATACAGTGGAGAGGGTGTCTGCCTTGCCTGTGACCGACCCAGGTTTGATTCCTGGCACCCTGTGTAGTCCCTCCGAACCCACCAGGAGTGATCCCAGAATGGAAATTCGCTGGTTTGGAAAACCTGGGTTTTCTGCAAGGGTATCATTAAAAAAAAAAAAAAAGAAAGTAGAAAGTGTGACATTCCTATCCAAAATAAAGACACATTCAAAAGACAAAGACACAAAGTTATAGGAAAAACAGGGAAAGACTTGGTTTGCATAAAAGGAAACAAATAAGATCAGAGTCCTGTGACAAGATATTAATCCTGTTATTACTCATGAAAGCACAAAATGAAACTACACGAAATGTCATTTCATACCCAGCAAAGTGGTGAAAAATTTTACTGTGTGTCATGATGCGATGTGGAGCTTCTAGAATGATGCCCTGCTGGGTCATGGGGACGTGGACGTTGATGCTGACACATCAGAACCTGACCCATCCCTGTGCCGAGAGCCTCACAGCTTCACTCCCTGTTCTGGAACAGGAGGAAGCAGCACATGGGGTCTGAGGGCATGTGGACTACAATACTAGTACATTTTGTTATTAAAAATCCTGAAGCTCAGGGCGGGGGTGTGGATACAGTGGGGAAGGAGTTTGCCTTGCACGCGGCTGACCCGGGTTCGATCCCCAGCATCCCATCCAAAGCCTGCCAGGAGTTATTCCTGAGCACAGAGCCGTGAGTTAACCCTGAGCACTACCGGATGCCCCCCAACCCCCCCATGAACCCGAGAGATAGTACAGGGGTACTTGTCTTGCAGGTCAAGGATCCAGATTTGATCAAGACATCACATTGGGTCCCCTGAGTGCTGCCAGGAGTGATTTCTGAGTGCAGAGCCAGGAGTAAGCTCTGAGCGCTACCAGATGTGACCCGAATTCCCCTACGGAATGTTAAAATAGTATGTTTTATATTTATACTTCTTTTTTGGGGGGTCGGCCATGTTCGATTCCTCCGCCCCTCTCGGAGAGCCCGGCAAGCTACCAAGAGTATTCGATATGCCAGACACAGTAACAACAAAGTCTCCAATGGAGACGTTACTGGGCCCGCTCGAGCAAATCGACGATCAACGGGAGGGCCTTTACCTTTACCTTACCTTTTTGGGGGGTGTTTGGGGGCACATAGCAGTGCTCAGGGGTAACTTGGTTCTGTGCGTCAGCCCTTCAGCTATCTCTCAGGCCTGATTTTTTTTTAATGTAGGAGTATTGCTATTTATTCAGCCATTTGCTAGGCTGATTGAATTGGGCATGAACTCTACCTTACTTCCCCCCCCCCCCCTTATTTATAATTTTATGTGTTGAATCACTGTGAGAGTAGTTACAAAGCTTTTGGGTTTAAATCTCAGTCATACAATAAAACACCCGTCCCTTCACCACTGCCCATTTTCCACCACCAAAAACTCCAGCATACCCCCCATCCCACACCCTCCCCCTACCTGTGGGGCAGATGATTTCCACATTACTCTCTCTCTACTTTGATGACATTCAATATTTTGACACCAGCCCCACCATTATTAAACGTGAGATTTTACCCCAACTCTCAGATCTGCTGAAAAGGCAACAGTAGACAATTTGTTTTCTATTGCTGGTTATGAATAACATATGACTTTGCGTGGCTGCAGTAGTGGCCGCGCAGTTTTGAAATTCTGAAATTTTAACACTTAAATCTGGAGGGATTTCTGCCAAAGCCTGCTGGGTTCCAAGATTTGCTCCTGAGTCTCTGGGATCATGGCTGTTAAGCAGCTTGATCAGGAGCCAGAAAGGCCGTTTGTGGGCGATGACTTGGGGTCTAGTTGGGGTGGGGAGGACAGGACCGGCTCCACCCCCATCCCATGAGGCCCAAAATGTCTCATCACTGCAGGGCCTGATGGTTTTTTATCTCTGTTTGTTTTGGGGCTACCACCGGCTGTGCGCTGGGCTTACTCCTGGCTCTGCACACAGGGATTGGAGGTAGAGGACTCTCGAAGGTGCTGGGGGTTGAAGCCAGGTGGGCCACATTCAAGGCAAGTGCCCTGCTCGCTGTACTATCTCTCCGACCAACCCCTCACTAAATCTTTAAATTGCACATATGTGTTGTATGCTCTTTCTTTCTTTCTTTCTTTCTTTTTTTTTTTGCTCTTTGGGTCACACCCAGCAATGCACAGGGGTTACTCCTGGCTTTGCACTTAGGAATTACTCCTGGCGGTGCTCAGGGGACCCTATGGGATGCTGGGAATTGAACCCGGGTCGGCCACATGCAAGGCAAACGCCCTACCTGCTATGCTATCACTCCAGCCTCTGTATTCTTTTTCTTGTGAATATTTGTGAATATTTGTGTATATATGTATATAATGTTAAAATTTAGTCCAACGGGTTTTTTATTTTTTGATTTTTGGGCCACACCGGAGGTACTTAGGACTGATGCAAGGCAAGCTCCTTGCCCAGTGTACTGTGCTCTGGCCCCAAGATTTGTATATTTTTAAAATATTCTTTCATTTTTTTTTAAATAATGATGGAAGCATTACAGTATATTAAGGGGGGGGAAGGGAAGAAATGAAGGAAAGCTTTTTTTCTGAAATGAGTTCAGGGAAATAGGAACTGAAAGAAGAGCGTTGGGCTTCCCCTAATTGTAGCAGTGATGGGAGATGACATTGGGATTCTGATGTCAAATACTCAAAGAGAATGAGTTTCAGCCATAATACAGAGGGAGGGGAAGAGTTCCTTTAAAGCGCCAGCCTCGTGGTCCCTCTGTGTAGGAAATCTGCCCAGTTTCAAGAGTGGGCAGAGGGTTTTGAGGTACTTTTGAACCTCTGGGTGTCACCCAGGAGTCTGACATAGAGGCATAGAGGTCAGCCTGCTCTGAAATCTTGGCACACATCCCCTTTCAAAACGCTTCAACCAACAGTGGGAGAAGGAAAGAAAATACCGCCGAGTTCAGAGAAAGCGCTGATGGAGGAGGTGGTTTGAGAAAATGTGGACCAGCACAATAGCCACATCTCTGGGTAGCACAGTTGCCACGTGGGTAAATCGGTTGATTGACCGGAACTTGGGGCACATGGAGCAGTGCTCAGGGGGCCATGTGTGGTGCTGGGCTGTATGCGAGATCAGCAGTAGCTTCTGTACTATTTCTGTGGGCCCTTGTCAATTAAATTCATGAAATTTTTGGTTTGTTTACTTTGGGGTCACAGCCTGCAGTGCTCAGCTCTTGTTTTTCCGTCACACCCTGGGTGTGAGTTCAGGGATCACTCCCGGTGGGCTTGGGGGACCAAATGGCATGGTGGAGGTCAGATCCAGGCTGGGCACGTGCAAGGCAAGCCCCTTCCCTGCTGTACAATCTTTTCGGAAGTCTGCCTCGTCCTTCTCGTCCTGCTCTTTCTTCACCTTGTTGTCCCGTCATCATTGAAACCTCTCTAGACTGAGAAATGGTCATGCTTGTGGGGTCACCAAGGATATACTTAAGTCTAGAACGCGTGATTCATGGCTCTGCCCCAGGGATGTTCCACCAGGATCAGAACAAGGGGACTTTTATTTATTTGCTTTCTGTTTTGGAGGCCATTTGTTTTGGCATCCCCCATGGTCCCCCGAGCACTGCCAGGAATGATTCCTGCACACAGAGCCAAGAGTAAGCCCTGAGCACCACCGGGTGTGGCCCCAAACAAAAATAAAACAAAAATTGCGTATGACTGTCCTGTCCCTATCTCATCTGATTTTGAGGGGGGATTGGACTGGGCCCCAGTGTTACCCCCAGGATGAGGATTCGGGGACCACCATTGGTTGGAGGATCACTGTCTGTGCCTTCAGAGACCCACCACCGGGCTGGAGACAGATGGAGACAGGAGGCAGTTGCCCTGTGAGGGGCTGACCGGGTTTCCCAGGCCCTGAGCCCACGGTGTCCTTCGGCTCTTGGCTGACCTGCAGGCCCCGTTAGCAAAGAATTGCTGGGTTTTCTGAGCACTGCTTGGGAGCACCTACAAAAGGACAAACATCTGTCATAGGCTGGTTCCCATTCCTTGGCTCCTGCTCCCTTTCCAGTTCAGACAGAGAATTCTTCGCATGGCAAATGCCAGGCCTTTCTTGAATGAATGAATGAATGAATGGGAATGGAGTAGGTCCCAGGGAGAGAGCTGTTTCTGTTTTTTTTTTATGCAAATTTTATACATTTTATTTTTATTTATTTATTTATTTTATTAGTGAAACATCATGAGGTACAGCTGTAGACTTACAAATTTTTGTGCTTGGGTTTCAGTTATACAATGATCAAGTACCCATCCCTCCACCAGCGCCCATTTCCCACCACCACGGGTCCCAGTATCCCTCCCCCGGGGCAAACAAAAATAAAACAAAAATTGCATATGACTATTGTGTCCTGAACACCCTCTGTCTCATCTGATTTTGCCTCTGTGGCAGGGCATTCCCTTTTGTTCGAGAGAGCTGTTTCTGGATGGGTACCAGCAGTCTGGGTCACCACCCTTGCCCCCGCCTGGGCACTGTGGATGCCGAGACCCTCCCAGGAGGAACCGCCTGGTCCTGCTCGCTCGGGGGTTTCTGCGGCCGTTGGAGGGGGGCCGGTGGAGCAGCCCCTCCACGATTGTGGGTGACCTCTCCCCCTTCTAGTCCAGTAACTGGAAGGGGCACGCGGGAGCCCGTAAGTAAATTCCACCGGGGGAAGCTGGAAGCCGAGTTGGCCCCCGGGCGCTCGCCCGAGCTCGGGGTGATTACTGGCTGCCAGGCAGGGCGCCCGCCAAGCTGCCCGACTGTCACGCCCGGGGCGGGGAGATGCCCAGGCGTCCTCCACTCGGGGCGCCCTGGGAAGCAGGTGTCGGCTGCGCGGCCCTGCAGCGGGGGTGCCCCGGGCCCCCCGCCCGACCCAGCATCCCTCGACGTCTCCATCCTGCGCGCCAGGAGCACGGAGGCCTCGGAGAGACCGGGGACCCGCCTTAAGGGCAACGCGGCGGATGGTGGGGGGGCCCGGAAGGAACAAAGGCACGCAGGGGACCCCGGCCCGGGCCGCGGAGCCGCCGGGCCGCGCGGGCCCTTTAAGGGCGGCGGAAGGGGCGGGGCGGCGGCGCGGGCGTCACTTCCGGGCGGCGGGGGGCGCGGGCGCGGGAGGCGGGGGCCTGGGGCTGGGACCCACGCGGCGTGCGGCCCGCCCGGCCTGCAGCGCTCGCACCCCGCGGCGGCACCATGCCCTTTGACTTCAGGAGGTGAGTGGCCGCGCGGCCCTGCGGCTCCGCGGGACCCCCGACCCGCACACGCCGCCGGCCGGGGCGCCCCGGTGCAGCGGGGGCCTCGCGCCCCGGTGGGGGACTTGCCGCCCCCACCCCCCGGGGTCGCACCGCGGCTGACAGGTGCGCCCAGGGCCCGGGCCGGGCGCGCCGGACGAGCCCCTCGGGGCCCCGCGCGACTCTGCAGCCCCGAGCTGCCCGTGCAGGTGGGGGGGGGGTTCGCCGGCTGCACCCCCCCGCCCCGCCCCGGTCCAGCAGGGGCCCTGGCCATCCCGCCCCCGTGCCCGGCGTGCGGGCCTGGGGGCACCGCGGGAAGAGGAGGGGCGGGGCCGTGGCCGGGGACCCCTCGGGTCTGGCCCTGGTCTGCTGCAGCCGCCACAATGGGCCCTTTGTGGGGTCCCGTGGCCTCACGGGCCACGTTGTGCTGAAAAAAGGGGCCTCCTGCATGCCCGCCTGGGAAGGGGCCCAGGCCTCCCGGGGGTGCGGGCCCGAGGCGGCCCCAGTGTGGGTGTCCTGGGGAAGGAGGGAGGAGCATCTGCAGGCGGCCCCCTCTCCCAGCAGCCTGGTCTGTTGTAGAAGTTTCGGGTTCGGGTGCAGGCTCTGTCCACTGCCGCACTCAGCGTGGCCCACCTGGGACGCCCTTTTGGCATCTGTGCCACTGCCCGCACATGGGGTGACCTTAGTCCCACCTGTGGGGCTGAGTGCTCAAGGAGCCTCCCAGCCTCCAGCCCCTCAGCCTGGGGGGGGGGGGGGGATCTTAGTGCTCCAATGAGGGATGTGGGTGGGCGAGTGGCTGCTCTTGGGCATTTGCCTCGTGCACCACAGAGGGGGTCCTGGGGGCTCGCTGGCTGCTTTCTCTTTCCCATGTGCATGGCATCAGGGGAAAGGGTCAGCCCTCCCCCGCCCCCATCCTCCTCTTGCTCCCGTGGCAGGTGACCTTGGAGAGGGGGTAGGTGTCAGGCCTGGACAGGTCATTGGCCTCCCTTGGACCTGGTGGCGTCAGTTGACATGGTCCAGCCTGTGCAGGGCCCCTGTGCCAGCTTTCTGGCCCTCTGTGTGCAGCCCCCAGCTGCCCCTGGGTCTGACCAGGATTCTGCCGGGCCCATCTGCCCATCTTCCATGTGACCCTGGGGTGCAGATTTCTGGTGCCATCAAGTCTCTCTTTAGTTTATTCCCAGCCACACCTGCTGGTGCTCAGGGATCACACCTGGTGGTGCTTTGGGGACTCTAGGTGGCCGGGATTGAACCGGGGTCAGCGTAGAGCTCTGTGTCCGTCCCATCCACCAAGTCCCGTGTCCAGCTGCGCCTCCCTGCCGCCTCCGGCCCGTCCCAGCGTCTGGCTTGAGGAGGTTCAGTCACTGCTTGTGGTCAGGGCTTGTTCTCTGCAGCCCCTGGCCACACTCGGGAGGAAGAGTGTCGGCATGGGGTGGGGAGTCTTGCCTTGGATCTTGTGGGAACTGGTATAGAGTGGATGCATGCGTGTGTGTGTCGTACCCACGGCAGGAGTGGTGTCCAGGTGCTGAGGGCATAGGGAACCTTCCTTGGAAGCTGCCAGCAGGAGCGATGTGGGTCACTGGGCAAAAGGGCCTTTTGGCGGCCATGCCAGGGGGAAGCGTTTCCCTTCCCTGCAACCCTGAGAGCCTGCACCCTCCAGGAATCACTGTCCGCCTGCCCGTTCCGTGCAGCTTGGCAGAGCCCCTGCGGGTGGCACGTGCCCCCTTCCTTCCCTGACGTGCTGTCTGAGGTTGCTGGGGTGTGAGAGACAGACCCGGGCGTGCAGGGCGGGATCCCGGACCTGCCGGCCACCCGGTGTTTGCTCTGTTCTCCATGAATTCTTTCATTAGTACCTGGCGTGACCTTACGACCCGGATCTGTGGGTGGTGGCCGGGCCTGGCCCAGTTCCGGCTGGCACGGCCCAGTGGCACCTGCCGCCTCCCGCAGAGCCGGGGGCTAGGTGATGGGGGAAGGGCAGTTCCTGCTGGTCCACTCCACCACCCCACCGTGGGGAGAGGGGGAGCCAACTCTGACTGGGGAGGGGGCGGCCGCTCTGCCCCGGATGTCTGGCCTCACCTAGCCTCCGTTTCTTTGCGAGCTTCCTCGGGCAGGACGCCTTCGGGGATGGCGAGATGACCCTATGGGAGGGCCTGTGGGGTCCAGCCAGAATGGAAGTGCAGGATTAGGGGATGGACAGTGAGGCACGACCAGAGTCCTGAGCCCAGCAGGGACCCTGTGGGACCCTCAGGCTGCCCCGGGGGCTTTGCCAAGGTGACTGGTTTGCCGCCCCCCTGGTTTCTGCCTTCAGGGGCGCTCATTGCTCTAAGGATCTGGTCCCAGCCTCGCAGCTCGTCCCTTACTCCGCACCACGCTAAACCAGCCACGACAGGGCGCCTCCCCCCAGATGGGCTGAGGGAAATACACGACAGAGGGTGAGGTGCTTGCCGTGCGCGCCGCCCACCTGGGTTCCATGCCTGGCACTGTTTGGTCCCCCGATACTGCCGGGAGTGATCCCTGAGCACCATCAGGTGTGACCCCAATCTCTCCCCATCTTATCCCCCCAGAACAATCAGGGCTAAAGGAGAATGAGGATTACACTAGAGACAAGTCTGTGAGACCCCTCGGCTCCCCTGAGCGTTTCCTGGCTGAGCCCCCTCCCCAGCTGGGCCGCGGGAGAGCAGGCTGAGGAGGCCTGGCGTCCAGGGGCCCAGGAGGACCCGCTCTTCCCCAGCTGAGCAATTGGATCCTTCACTTCCTCTTGCTAATCCACCCCCTTCCTGAAGTGCAAAGAAAAGCTGCCTCTGCATTTTTCTTTTTTTCTCCTTATGCCTCTGCATTTCTTTGCTTTTTTTCTGTTTTTGCCTTTGCTGGCCTCAGACTCCTGATTCCCAGATGGGCTTTGAGGACCCCTGAAGACCCGCATTCCCACCGGCATCTCCCCTCGCACCTGGTTCTCTCAGATGAGAAGGGGCCTTCTTCTTCCCCACCCAGCAATGCTTAGGGCTGACTCCTGGCTCTGCGCTGAGGAATTATTCCTGGCAGTGCTCAGGGAACCAGGGATCAAACCCAGGTTGTCGGCATGCAAGACAAAATGCCCTGTCTGTGTTTTCTTTCTTCCTTCCTTCCTTCCTTCCTTCCTTCCTTCCTTTCTTTCTTTCTTTCTCTTTTCTGTTTTGGGGTCACACCTGGCAATGGTTCAGGGGTCTGCACTCCGCACTCCTGGCAGTGCTCGGGGGACCCTGTGGGGTGCCGGGGACCCAACCCAGGTCAGCCCCGTGTAAGGCCAGCGCCCTCCCCACTGTACTGTTGCTCCAGCCCAGATAATGATTTCTCAAGCCCCTCTTATCTTGTTGGCAGAGCTTGAAAGCCCCTGCTTGACCCCACACAGAGTAAGTCCTTCCTGAGAGTCTCTGGATTCCCGACCCTTGTCCCTGGTAGTGGGGATTCTACTCCAGCGACTGGGGCTTCCCGCCCTCCTGCCTGTCGTCTAGGTCAGTCCCACCCCTCTCTGCTGCTCCTCTGAGTTGATCTGGGAGTTGACTGCTGGGGTGGGGAGGGTGTTCGTGGGGAAAGTGGGGTGTCTAGGGTCAACTTAGCCACCTCTTCGTCAGTGAACTTCCACCCTGACTGGCCTGTTAGTGCCCCAAATAATGCTTCACTGCAGATACCCCATGGTTAGGCTGGGGGCTGGGGTCTTCTGGTGGGGTGTGGGAACCGAATGGATGCTGGGACCCGAACCAGGGCTGGCCATGTGCAAGGCAAGCTCTTGAACCCTGAGCTCTTTGGCCCCAGTTTATTTGTCTTTAGGCCGCATCTACTTCTGTGCTTGGTCGCTCCTGGCAGTGCTTGGGGGTGGGTGGTGGGTGGGTCATACCAGCCCCAGTATACAAAGCCTGCAGCCAGCCCCAGCCTCCAACATTGTTTGTCCTCATAGCTTTGATGGATTCCGCCTTCTTCTGCTCCCACTTTTGCTTTCCTGATGTCCCACCCTCCCCAAGTTAGAACAGTACCCAAGACCCCACCCCCCACCCACCATGGGAACTAACTGGGATCCCTCAGCAACAGGGCTGAAAGGAACCAGGGCTGCCATTATCGGGTGAGTTTGTGGCTCAAGGAAGCAGGAAGCAGGTTGTGCTCATCCTTCTATCAGTTACTTCCCATCCACCCACCCACCCACTCACCCATCCCCGACTCCATCCACCTACCCACATGTGCAGCTACTCACCCATCCCCCAATTCCCATCCATCCATCCGTCCATCCACCCACTTACCCACCCCCAACCCCCAACTCCCATGCATGCATGCGTCCATCTGTCCATCCATCTACCAACTCCATCTGTCCACCCATTCGTCTTTCCACCTTCGGTTCGTCCACCATCGATTCATTGTCTGTCCCTCCCTACTCCATTGATCCACCCATCCATTCATGCTCCCTCCCTCCCTCCCTCCCTCCCTCCCTCCATCCATCCCTCCATCCATCCATGCACCCATCCCTTCAGTTTCCCAGGGCCTCTGGGTGGCAGGGAAGGCGAGGGTGAGCGGTAGTGACTGTGCGGGGGCTTCTCTGCCTTGGCTGTCGGTTCTGGGAAGGAAAGGGGACATGGATGGGGTGACTGAGTTTGGGGGAGCAGCTGATGGATTCACTTGACCCATGAATCCCCCAAAACTGGCAGACGGCCTGCAGTCTGATCTGGGCCCCCAGAAGCCCTCCATATGCCTTTCATACCTGGGCCTTCCTTGTCCTTTGGACTCCCCTGGCTCAGGTCAGTTGGGTGGTTGGGGTCTTTCAGGGACACCCCCCCCTCCCTCTGCATGGCTATGGGGATGCTCTTGGGCTGCTGGACTGGGGGTGGGGTTGTGTGTGCCCAGGGGTGCTCTGCAGAGTGATAACTGAGGCTGCTATTAGAACCCATCTGTGGGTGGGGCCTGGGGGACCCTGTTCCCTACTCACACTCTCCCCGCAACAGCTTGGAACCCCCCCATGCAGGTCCTCTGCAGCCCCCGCCTCATCCTGGCTGCTGCCCCTGTGTGGGCAGTGCTCAGTGCCCACATCTTGGGGGGAGGGGGCTGGGAAGGAGGGGCCGCTGACACCCCTGCCTGACTTGGGAAGGGTCCTTCCCACTGTCGAGGACTTGAGTCCTGAGAGGTCGAGCGTCTGGCACTGGGGCAGTCAGCCAGTTCAGCGGCTGCCCGAGACCCCTGGAGCCCAGAACTTTCCAACCCCCGCACCCCACATCTCCACTTTGATTTTTGTTTCAGCCCTGCTGGATGGGACCCCTCACTCCTGCGGAAGCTGGGGGATCCTGCCCGGGGCCCAGCAGCGGTGACTTCCTCCTGCCACCCCTTCCCCGGCCCCGCAGGGGAAACTGGGTCACTTTCTCTGCCAGGTGCTTTGTCAGAGCTGAACAAAGGCCGGGAAGGGCTCCCCAGCTGCCTCACACCTGCCCCACCCGCACCCCTGCCTCACTGTTGGCGTCACCCCCACTGGGGGCTGCGCCTGCCCCTCACCCCCCTCCGACTGCAGCCACCTGGGCTGTGGCCCTGCGGGGGAGGGGCGCTGGGCAGAGCCGGGGGTCCCCCAGGAGTCCAGATGCAAATCCCGAGCATCTGGTCATTTCTCTGTTCTGTTTTGCTGTTGGAGCCCCACCCAGCTGTGCTCAGGGCTTGCTTCTGGCTCGGGCTCAGGAATCACTCCCGGTAGACTTGGGGGACCAGGTGGGATGCTGGGGATCGAACCCAGGTTGGCTGCGTGCAAGGCAAGTGCGCTCCCTGCTGTACTATCCACCAGTGGCTTTTGGGGGGATTTGCCCCCGACTCGGTGCTCGGGGGCCACTCCCAGTGGTGCTGGAGGGACCATATGTGGCACCACATGCCAGGCAAGCGTCTTCAGCTGCCCCCACCCCCACCACCCAGCTGACTCCAGGGCCTGTCTCGTCATCTCTGAAGTGCCCCAGGATGCTGGGCAGTGCCTTGTGTCTGCAGACCCCTGGGGACTTGCTCTCCTGGGGTGGTGGGGGCTGTGGGGCCAGCCTGCCCACCGCCCCCTGCGCCCACAGCCCTGGGGCTGAGCCTGCCTGGTACGTCCAGATCTGCAGTGTGGAGCTGCATGCCATGGACATGCCCCCCCCCCCTCCGCCCCCCGCATGTGTCCACTCTTAGGGCTCTGGCAGGAGGCGCTGTGGAGGCTGGGCCAGGGACTGGAGCTGCCGGCCGCCCGGTGGCCTTAGGGTGTGTGGGGCTGGCTGGAGGCCAGGGGTCTAGGCCCCCCGCTCAGGGCCTGTGTGAGTGCGTCCCCTTTCTTGCGGGCCAGCAGGGCACGTGCCTTGGGGCCGTGGGGGGAGCTGGCCGTCTGGACTCTCTGCCAAGGCCCCTTTGATTCACATTTTCCATATGGACTTGGTGTTTTGAAAATGCTGACCTCCCGTTAATCCCATGTCCCTCGTTAAACTGTAAGTCACATCCTCTCGGGAGGGAAGGACAGCACACAGGCCTGCCTGTCCAGTGCCACTGGGGGTCCTGTCTGAGAAAGGCTGAGCCAGCCAGCTAGGGTGGGTGGGTGGGTGGGTGGTCTCAGACTGGCCTCCCTCCACAGCAGGGCAGCGCATGAGTGCGTGGAGGGGGGCTTCTTGGAGGAGGAAGGCCATGCTGGGGGGCAGGGGCAGGGCATAGGGAGACAGTGGGAACCAGGACGGCCCTGTGGGGGGGGGGGGGCGGGAATGTGTCTGCTGCGGGGGGCAGTGTGGACCCCATAGTGTTTCCCACTGGGGGATTGCCCCTGAAGGCCCCTCGCAGCACCGGCACAGGTGGGCAATTGCAAGGCTCTTGTTTTATTTACTTTTTTGGGGAGGTGAGACCTGCCCGGCAGTGCTCAGGGCTTACTCCTGGCTCTGTGCTTGGTGACTCTGGGTCCCCTGTGGGATGCCAAGGGTCAAACCCCGGTCAGTCTTGCCCACGGCATGCGCTCTGCCTGCTGGACTCTTTTGGGCCCCGCAAAGCTCTGGGTGTCTGAGAAGTGGGCCAGCGGGGAGGGCCGCGTCCGCCTGGCCCAGCAGGGGTATCAGGCGGGCAGGAGAACTGTCCCCAGACTGGGGGCGCACCTGCCTGCCCCAGCCGGGACCCTTCCGGCCCACCCTGCTCCATCCCGACCCGGCCTCTGAGCCCCGATTCAGGGAGCCCCATTGGCTTCAGTCTGTCTGTCTCTATGTCCGTCTTGGGCAAACACTGTTCACCTAGAAGCCGTGAGCCGCTGTCCACCCCTCCCCCCACCCCTGTTCCACCTTCTTCTACCTTCTTCCACCTTCCGGACTCTGGACCGCCCACGGTGTCCCCACTCCCAAGCAGGGGTCCCACACAAAGCGCGAGAGGGGAGTCTTCTGCCCCCACCCCCTTTACCCTCTCCTCATATTGCCCCCTGCCCCACCCCGTCCCTCCCCCGTGACCCCCGCTGGTGCTGCAGGGGCCCTGGGTGCCAGGGGCCAAACCCTATAGCACTCAGCCCTTTTGTTTGTTTTCATTCTGGAGGCTACACCCAGGGGTGCTCAGAACCTGCCCCTGGTTTGGTGTTAGGTAGGGGGGGGCGCAATCCTAGTAGGGGATTCTGGGTGCATGTGAGGGTTCAAATCTGGGCCCCCCACATGCGGTGCCCCTGCTGTCCCAGCTCCGCTCTCCCCCTCCCCCGCCCAGACAGGGAGCAGCCCAGGCCTGGTGGGTGCTCACTGTGGGGGGGGCCGTGCTTCCCCGTGGGCCCCCACACCCCCAGTCTCTCTTTGGGGCCTTGGGGTCGAGGTGGGGCCGTTCCCTGTAAGTGCCAGTCGCCTTACGGCTGCATTTTTCTCCACTGATTTTTCCTGTTTTGATGAAACTCGGCCCTTTGGCTGCGCAGGTTCCCAAGAGGGGACTCTCGGGCCCAGCCGGGCCAGACTGGCTGGTCATTCAGGAACCGTGTCCCCGGCTGCATTCCAGCAGGGCTTAGCCTTCCGCCTGGTGGGAATGGGCCTGGCCTGCCTCCCCCCACCCCCTTCTCCGGCCTCCTTATCGCTGAGAAGGTCTCGTTCCCGCCTCCCATCAGCCTGCTTCCCCGGCTCCCCTGCTTGCTTCCAGACTGGGGGTACGCGTGTGGGTTGGTTGGAGTCCGGCCTGCCCGTCTGGGCCCCCCACTGCCTGGCCCCTCCAGGCTGCTCACTGCGGATACCTACTGGGGGGGCTCTTGAGGGCCAGAGGGGAGGAAGTCGGCAGGCCTGGCCGGAAGCAGTGTTTGCTGCCCGCGAGGCGTGCCTGCTCGCTCCAGCATGAGCCCCAGGGCCGAGGCTGACCCCGGGTCTGCTCCTCGCATGGCCCCAGACTGCTGTCTGCAGGGGCCCATTCTAGGTGGCTGCAGCCCTCCCCGCCCAGATGTGTTTCTGGTTCAGGGTCGAGCTCGCGCCTTGCTTCTGTGGGAGTGCCATCCCTTCCCTCTCCGCCTCCTTGCGGGGCCCAGCCGGTCCCACTGTCTGTGATCGCCCCCAGGACCCCAGGGTCACAGCACAGGCTCTTCGGGGCCCCTGGGATCGAGTCAGGGCTGGGGAGTTTGTCCCTGGTCTTCTGTTCTGCTGTCTCTTGCCTCTGACCTCTCGTCTTCAGCATCTCGTTCCTCCCCTGCCCCGGGGGTGTCCCGCATCCTTAGAAGCTTTGCTCTCACCCTCCCACACGCCTGGGTGCGTTCATTCCTGCTTCATTTTGGCCGGCGGGCAGCCGTTCTGCGGGGTCAGGCTGCCGCCCACCTGCGAGACGCCCGGGGCATGTGGGGCTGGAGGCCGGGGCCAGAATCTGCACCCAGGGGTGGCCCAGAGCCACGCGGCTGCCCGGGGTGCCTGCTGTTGTCTGGGCGTGGGCCCACACCCCACCGGCTTGGGATGGGGAGCGTGTGTGTCGCCCTTTGAGCGTCTTCCCGGGTCCTCTGATGGTGGGTCTGGTCATGTGATGTTAGAGCTTCCCGTGTACGGGAAACTGAGGCCCAGAGAGGCAACCCAGCTCCAGGGTCCCCCCGGCTGCCCCTGCTGTGCGCAGCCTGCGGACTCCCAGGAGAGAGGAAGGGCAATGCAGCCCCGGGCTTGGGGGCTTGGGGGCAGCCTGGTGTTCATGGGCACCCGTGAGGAAGCGGCTGGGAGGGGGGCCGGGGACGCTGCACATCCGTCTGACCGTCCGGAGCAGGAATGTTCTCAGGAGGAGGAAGTGCAGGCTGGAAGCCGCGCCCGCCTTTGTGCTTGCAAAACGGCCCCTGCGCCCCACAGCGCTTGGAGCTGTGCTCCCAGCCCGGGCCCAGGCAGCCCGTGGGGACAAAGGCTGGCGAGGGCAGTCGGAGGCCAGGCCAGCCTTGGCCGGACTCCCCCCACTGCAGGGGTCACTCAGGGTGAACCTCGGCCCACCCGTCACTGTAAGCCCTGCCAGCAGAGCCGCTGTCCCCTGCCTGGTGGTCTGTCCTCCCCTCCTCGCTGGCCAGGTCGCCCCTTACAGCCTCCTGGCTGCCGCCGTGCCCTCACCATTCAGATTGTCCAGCGCACACCCCCTCACCTTCCTGGACACTCAGGGGGCTCCTCCATCCCCCCATGCCGATGACATCAGTTCCTCAGTCTGTGGGCATTGACTGGCCGTCCTCTCCTATCTCCCCACACTCTCCATGGTGCCCACAGGGGTGGACACTGAATGTCAGTTTTCCCCTCCTTGAGATGGAGTTTGGTTCCTGGGGGAAATGTGTGTGTCACGGTACCGGGGACGTCCTGGGCTAGAGATGGGCACGGAGAGGCCAGCTTTGCCCACCAGCTCTGGAGGGGTTTTGTTTGTTTTGGGGCCGTGCCCAGCAGGGCTCAGGGCTTCCTCCTGCCTCTGCTCTCAAGAGTCATTCCTGGCAGTGCTGGGAGGCCCTGTGAGGTGTGCGGGATGGAACCCGGGTCCACCAAGTCCCGAGCGCAGAGCTAGGAGTGAGCCCTGAGCCCTGCTGGCTGTGGGCCAAAACCAAAAACCCGAAGAAAAGAACAGTTTGAGGGAGAGGGTCGAAAGGTAAGGCGCCTCCTCAGTGTGCAGCTTCAGCCTAGAAAGCTTGGTGCGAATTCTGACACCGCGTAGGGGGTAGCCCAGCCCAGCACTGCACTGCTGAGTGAGTGGTCCCTGGGCACGGAGCCGGACTGTAACCCCTGAGTACTGCTGGGTATTATCCAAAACAAGTCACATAAAACAATAACCTTGAACAGGTGAACTTTAAAAAATCAGAAGTATTGTCCGTGTGACATGGAAAGCCAGCGCTGGGTCCCCGGGCCCTGGCCCGTTCGGTCAGTGCTGGGAGAAGGCGGTTTTTCTGGGGTCATTTTCTCCGCTGGTCTTGGGGCCACATGCAGAGGCTCCCAGGTCATCACATGGGCCCGGGGATGGGGACCCAGGGTGGCAGGGTGGACGCTCCACTCCCTAGCCAAGGAGGAGGTTGGGCCCGACCCTGGCCCTTTGGTTAAGAGTGAGATTCTGGGCCGCAAGAGGACACCTGGCAGGTCGCCAGCCCGGGGTCCCCCGTCCCCCAGTTAGTGAGCGGGGCGCAGAGGTCTCTTTGGGGTGCACACCTGCTGGTGCTCGGGGCTGTCTTTCCCCCTCTGTCCTCAGGGATGGATCCTGGTGGTGCTTGGGTGGACCTGGGCCCCTCCACACAGAGGCAGAGCCCACCCCAGCCTCCCAACTGCCGCTTCCGCCCCAGATTGCGAACTTTTCAGGGCAACCGAGTAGCTCTCCCAGGTTGCAGGTTTGGAATGAGGACGCGCCTGTATCCATTCCTCCTAACCCCCTGTGGGACTGGGGAACAGAGGAGCAAAGTGTTACTTCAGTTGATTCATTGTGGCAGGCTTGGGAGCAGTGTGTATTGCTGCAGGCCTGGTTGTAACAAACTTCAGTGTAGCCACTGGGTTAGGCTAGGTTCGGTGGGGTCCTTAAGGGGGCAGGGCGCTCCCCGCAGGTGGCATCTGAGGGACTTAGCTGTTACAATCTTAAAGGTGGACGCCCTAGGCCCCAGAGATAGTATGTGGGGTAGGAGCCCCTGAGCATCAGGGGGAGTGGCCCCAAACCAAAAGTGGAGGTGACTGTGATCCGTAGGAAGTGTGGGCTGGTAGGAGGGCAGCCGGAAGAGAGAAAATCTCTCCCGTGTGCTCTAGTTGGCAGCTATCTGAAACAGCTCTGAGCAAGAGCTGGCTTGGGGGGGGTGGACCCCCCCCAGGGCCACTCCCAGAAAAAGCCTTTTGGTTGTTTTGGGGGGGGCCACCCAACTGTACTGGGGGTTCCTCCTGGATCATTCCTGGCTCTGCTCCGGGCACCTGTGGGATGCCGGGATGCAAACATGGACTGGCAGCCTGCACAGCAGATGTCTTACCCACCGAGCTGTCCTTCTGCTCCCAACACCAGGAATCTCTCGTCCCGGCTGTGGGGCTGACGGGTTGTTGGGGACTTTAGTCTGGTGTGCTCGGGCCAGTTCTGGGTTCTGGGGGACTGAGCCGTGCCAGGGAGGCAGCTGAAGACCACAGTGAGTGCATGGCTCAGCGCCTCCGTAGATGCTGCCCACTCCTTTCCCTTTGCTTCTTCTTTTGTTTTGGGCCACACGAGTGGTGCTCAGGGCTTACTCCTGTCTCTGCACTCGGGCATCACACCTGGAGGGGTACGGTGCTGGGGGTGGAGCCCAGGTCAGCTGTGTGCAAGGCGACTGCCCTCCCCTGCCCTCCCCTGCCTTCCCGCTGTTCTGTAGCTCCAGGCCCTTGTTTTTTAATTAGTTTTTAGGCCTCAACGCCTGGCATTGCTCAGGGCTTATGCCTGACTCTGTTCAGGGGTCAGTCCTGGGGGGGCTCGGGGGACCATACGGGGTGCTGGAGATTAAACCTGGGTTGGCGATGTGCTTGGCAAATTTAACTACGGGACTATCTTTCTGCCCCTAGTAGTTGAATTAAAAAAAAAAAAGGCGGGGAACATGGGCCAGAGCAATAGTCCAGCAGTTAGGGCTTTGGCTTGCACGCGGACTTACCTGCATTTGATCCCCAGCACCCTGTATGGCCCTCTGAGCCCCACCAGGAATGATTCCTGAGCACGGAACCAGGAGTAACCCCTGAGCATTGCTGGATCTGCCCCCAAGAAACCTAAGGGGAAAAAAAAAAACCCAAGCCCAGAACACAGTAAGACAAGCAGGCCAGGTGCCTTTGCTCAGTGGCTGGAGACCCCCGCCCTGCAGTCATGTGGTCAGGTGTGGCTCTGCGGGGTTGGCTCTCGGCTGGGCTTCCTGGGGGCTCATCTTTTCCAGCGGTTCTTCCAGGAGTCTGTCAGGTATGGGCAGGAATCCAGCCCGGAGTGTGTGCCTGGGAGCTGGCTGCACATCGGGGACTGGAGGGGCCAGCTCCAGCTCCTGGAGTGGGGAGCAGGCAGACTGAAGACCCCTCCGTGTGGGGCCGAGAGAGTGGAGGTGAGGGGCTGGTGATTCCTACTCCGGGGCGCCTGGCCCCGCCGCCTGCCAGGGCATTGCGACATCCCGGCCTGGGCTGAATCCACGTCCTCTGGAAAACTCCATTTTGCTCAGCTGCCAAGTCAGACTGGGGCCTGTGTCGCCGGCCCTGCTGCCGGCCCCCGCCATGACTCATGCCTAGTGGGAGGGCACGGAGGAGGGGGCGAGGGGCCAGCTCCGGGCCAGGCCCCTCGCGGGGACAGCGTGTGGACCCGGGCGGCGTCCGCAGAGGGCCTGGTGGGGCCGGGCTGCCCTCGCTGTGGGGAAACGGCGCTGTGCTGGCACACCGGGTACCGTGAATCACTGTGAGACGCCCAGGCTCACGGCTGGCTTGGGGCCAGCTCCGCTCGGCTCCGGACGCTTCACCTGTGGGGCCCGGGGAGGAGGGGGCACGGAAAGTGCCCTGCGGGGGAGATGCAGTGAGTTCCTGGGCATTGCAGTCAGGCGTCCTCAGCTTCCTGGGACTCCGTTTTCTGCCAGTGACGTGGGTCTGCCAAGTTTTGCCATCGCATGCCCCCTCCCCGCCCCCTTCCCGGCATCCCTCCCCAGTTGGGCACCTCGGCTTCCACCCCCCACCCTGGCAGTCAGGTGGCACCTGGGATCAGCCCCTGAGACAAACCTTCCGGCTGGGGGAACTTCAGGGCTCTGTGCCCGTTACCCATCTTTGCAGTTCTGGTGTCTGTTCTGATACCAGAAATATAGTGTGTGTGTATGTGTGTGTCTGTGTGTGTGTGTGTGTGTGTCTGTCTGTGTGTGTGTCTGTGTGTGTCTGTGTGTGTCCCTGTGTCAGTCCATGTGCCTGACCACACCCGGCGGTGCTCAGGACTGACTCCTGGCTCTGTTCAGGTATCACTTCTGATGGGGCTCAGGGACCATATGGGGTGTGGGGACTGGGCTCTGGCGCGAACTTCCCCCCGGGCCATCTCTCGGCCCCCAGAGGCTCAGTGCAGAGTTCTCACCTCCACCTGCTCTTCTCTTTTCTTTCTCCTCCCTGGGTTCCTTTGTTTTCATTTCTTTTTTTTTTTTTGTGAAGTGTTGGTGGGGAGGAAAGGAACCTAGTTTTTGTCACTTGGCTGGTTTTGAGTGTCCGAGGAGAGGGCGAGTCTTGGGCCCTCTCCTGGACACCAGGCCCGTCCCCGGCTGCCCCTCAGTCTTGAATCCCAGCCCAGGGGCCACATCCAGTGGTTCTGAGCCTGGCGGCGAGGTGAGCCCGGGGCCGCTGGGGGGAGGGCGTGCGGTCCTGGGCTCAAACTCGGGCCTTGCCTATGCCCGGCGCGTGCTCTGCTCCTCCAGCTCTCCCAGTCCCTCTCTCCATCCTCGCCTCTGCCCTCAGCTTCGACCCGGGGACTTGAGCAGCCTTGAGCTCGGCCTTCACCCCTGAGGGTGCCTGTGTGTCGTCTTGCAGGAGCTGGTGTCAGGCGCCCTCAGATGGAATCTGTTAGATGGTCGGGGATCACTCGGGCTTTCCCAGCGTGGCTGCTCCTCCCCCAGCCTTTGTCCCCATCTCTTCCTAAATGACGGACACCCACGGTCACCCACAACTTCTGCTTTAATCTTTCGAAAAAAAATTTTTTTTTAAAGTTTTTTGGCCACACCCGGCGATGCTCAAGGCTGACTCCTGGCTCTTTGCTCAGGGATCACCTCTGCTGGTGCTTGTGGACCCTGTGGGGTGCCGGGGTTTGGCCCCAGGTGGGCCGTGTGCCAGGTGGGTGCCCACTGTAGCATTGCTCTGGCCCTTCCTTTAAAATCTCGGTGGCAGGGGGCTGGAGTGATAGCACAGCGGGTAGGGCGTTTGCCTTGCACGCGGCCGACCCAGGTTCGATTCCCAGCATCCCATTTGGTCTCCTGAGCACCGCCAGGAGTAATTCCTGAGTGCAGAGCCAGGAGTAACCCCTGAACATCACCGGGTGTCACCCAAAAAGCAAATAAATGAATAAATATATAAATAAAAAATAAAATCTCCGTGGCAGGCGAGTCCTGGCGGGAGGCCAGGGAGTTTGAAAATCCAAACCCCAGAATAGCTCCTGCTCTGGGTGTCCAAATGCCGCCTGTATTTTTATCCTGTGACGGTGGCTTTTAAAGGCCTGCTGCCGTCTGGCTGTCTAAGAATCTGGGGGCGCTGTTTACAGCCCGTGCCCTGGGGCTTGTCAGGTCCCGCCTCCGCGCCCCATGATGGGGACAGCCAGCGAGGCCCAGCTGGGCAGTTCAGCATCTTTCTCTTTCATGTGAGACCGTGGGCCCCGTGGGGCCCAGGATGGGGTGAGGGTGCTGTGGTCCCACTGACCAGGATAACTAGGATGACTCAGCTGCATCCAGACCCCGAGACTCCAAAAACAAAACTCAAATGAAAACATGTGTGGCTGCTGGTTTTCTGTTCTTCTTCTTTTTTTTTTTTTTGGTGACCCCCGGTGGTGCTAGGGTTCGACTCCGGCAGTGCTTGGGGAGAGCCGTCTCCCCAGCTCCCACACCTGGCTTCTGGCTCAGAATTCCTGCTTGTTCCGGCTTCCCACACCGTTTGCTGGTGCCGTGCCCTGCCCTGCCCTCAGTGCTGGGCCCTGGGCCTCAGCGGACCTCAGCATCTGCCCGCTTGACCAGCATCCCTGGGGGTCGTGTGGCCCACATCTTGATCACACTGCCACCTTGGTCCTCACTGTGGATGGGTGAGCTGTTCGGGCCCCTCCTATCATGGGGGTGACTGCCAGTGCCATGCACAGAGCAGAGGAAGGGCAGCGGCTGAGTGAACAGGCCTCCAAGAACGGGAGGGAGGTAGGGGGCCAGGTAGATGGTGGCAAGAATGTTCCAGCTCCGTGCTGGGGACCTTCTGAGATGCTGGGGATGGAGCCTGGAGCCTGGAGCGTGCAAGGCAGGCGCCCTCCCCTATGCGCTGTGGCTCCGCCTTCCTCTTTGGCTTTTTGTTTATTTATTATTTGTTTATTTTTGGGTCATACCCGGTGATGCTCAGGGGTTCCTCCTGGCTCTGCACTCAGGAATCACTCCTGGCGGTGCTTGGGGGACCCTATGGGATGCCGGAGATCGAACCCAGGTTGGCCATGTGCAGGACAAACGCTATCGCTCCGGCCCCCTCTGTGACTTTTAAAGCACCTTTGCACTCTGCCGGGGCTCTTGATGTCTCGGAGGAGTTTCCGTCAGGGCTGTTGTTAACTTCTCCCAGCAGCTTTGTTGAAGTACAATGGACAGAGCAGACAGGCAGGCATGTGGACACTGTTGGTGACATGTGCCACTCACTTCTGTAGACGGCCCGGAACCTGTCACAGTCTTTTCCTGTCGCCTGCCCGAGCTGGCGGGCGCCTGTCCCTGCCCTGGCTTCCCTTTCCTCCCCTCTGCCACCTTTTCGAGCTCCTCGTGCCACTGTGGTTGGTGACTGGTGGGTGTCTGTTGCCGAGTCACAGGCCACTATGTGACTCTGCCGTGGTGCGTCCTGTTGGCCTGTTGGGGACTCTGCGGGCTCTTGAGTGGCTGTGGTTACGTCTGAGCTCACGGCTGACCCCCACGTCTCTGTAAGGGAATCTGCTTTTCGTTTCTCTTGGGCACATGCCCATGGTGGGTGTAAGCGTTTTGTTCCGTGTGTGTGTGTGGGGGGGGGGGGCTGTACCTGCTGGCGCCCAAGAACCCTTGGGTCCCTGGGAGTCCGGGGCTCAAACCTAGTCACCCGCTCTAGCCTGTTGCGCTGTCTCCTTGGCCTGGGGCCTGCTTGACCCTTTTGCTTTGGCGTTGGGGGCCACGCCTGGTGGTGATCAGGTTCTGTTCATGGCTCTGCTCTGGGGTTCCTCCTGGAGGGGCTTGGGGGACCCTGTGCGGTGCTGGGGGCCTAACCTGCTGCCCACCGTGTGCGTGGCAGCCCCTCCCCGCTGTGCTCTTTCTCGGCCCGTCTGTCAGACCTTAGAAGGCAGCCCAGGCTCTCTGTCGAGGCCACGCCGTGTCATATCCAATTGCTTTCCATCCTCACCCGCACTCGGTGTGGTCCGTCTCCAGAACATTCTCCGTTTTCTTGGTCTGGAGTCGTGGCCCCTCTTACCGCATTTTCCCAGGGGGCACGAACGCTCACGTGGTTGCCACCCTCCACGCCCCCTACGTCAGCTCAGTTCTATAAACAAAACCTCCCGTTCCGATGACTTTGACTGTTACTATGTTTGGACTATAAATGTATTTTTATAACCACCCCCAAACCCACTCTCCCCCCTCCCCGGTCAGCACACGCGCCCGGCCGAACAGCATGAGACCGCGAGACTGGCTGCCTTGGCTCCTTTGTTGCTGTGGCTCTTCATTTCCCCCTAACCCCCCGCCACCTCCAGACTGTAGCTCTGGCCATCCATTGTTGTGGCCATTTCACCCCCACTTAACTGCCCACTATCGGGTGGGAGATTTGGGGACAGGGCCCAGGCTGTGTCCCAGCAGCCTGCGGGGTGTGGCACCTTCTTGCGGCACGAGGGGGTCTCTTGCCTGTGCTGGCTGCCTCGTCCGCAGAGCGCTGGGTGGGTGGGGGCAGCTGCCCAAGAAGGGGCTTCCAGGGCTCAGCTGGCGACTTTGCTCCCACTCCATGGTGGCTACCCAGGTGGGCAGGGAAGGCGGGACTTCAGGGCCCTGTAGCTCAAGCCCCTGACACGGGCACTGAGATGTGGGGAGAGCCACAGAGGGTATGAAGAACCCCCTTAGCCCTCTCCGGCGGGCCAGATAAGACTGGAAGTTGAAGGGCCACCACTGGGAACCCCCCACCACACACACACACACACACACACACACACACACACACACACACACACACCATCTTTGGTTCTTTGGGCTGAAGATTATGTCCCAGTGAACCTGACTTCTCTGGCACTGGGACCCAGCGGGCAGTGTGCCCAGGCCGAAGTGCCAGTCGACAGCCCTGCTGGCTATTTTAGGGAGCAGTGACCTACGTCTTCCAGTGACCTGTCCCTTGGTGGGCTCTGGTTCCATTCGCCCTGGAAACAGTGGCGTGGCAGGGCCCCTGCCCGCCCACAGAGGCCTTCTGCTACGAAAAGCGACGAGCTGAGGAGTCCATTCGCCAGGACTGGGCACGCGGCCCGGCCTCCGGGCGTTCATTTGGAGGAGGTTCTTGCCGCCATCCCTGATTGGGTGGGCGCAGAGTGAATTTCGGTCACGGAGGTCCTCTGTTCTCGTTTGGCCAGACCTTTTTCTTTTATTCTGGGATGGGGCGAGCGCTTGCACCCCAGCCCTGTGGGCCTCCTCAGGGGTTTTCTCACTGGGGGTGTGTGTAGTGTGACGTGTGGACAGGGCAACTTGGGTTTCCCTTGGGAGCCCCGGGCCCTCTCACCCCGACGTGTTCAGCCCCCTCCTGCCCTCAGGCACGGGGCCCAAAGGGTAGGGCAGGGCAGGGCCGCTCCCTCAAGGTTCCCGATGCCTGCGGGCAGCTGTCATGGTCACGGCCACTCTTGGCCCTGGCGTTGCAGCCGAAGGGCTGGGGAGAGAGGTCCAGCGAGCTTCCTGCGGGAGTGCGGTCAGCTGCCTGCAGACGGTGCATCTCGGTCACCAGTGGGCACAAGGGGTTTTTGTTCTTTTAGCCACCCCTTCGACCCCTGCCCTGGCTCTTCCGGGCACTGGTGGGTGTCGGGAGGCCTCGCAGATCCTCATGGACCTGTCCGGCCGTGAGTGCTTCCTCTTCCGGCCTGCACCTCTGCCCAGGGCTTCTGCTTTCTGTCTGTGGAGTGGCACGCCGGACCCGGGGATGTCTGAGAAGCTTCAAGGCCGGACGGGGGTGCATAGCTGTGCCAGCCATGCCCCTGGACCAGTGCCCGCTGAGCTCAGGCTGCCTTCAGTCCCCTTGGTGCCCCCTGCCTTAAGCTCTTTGAAAAGGGAGTGACCTTAAACAGCCCAGAAGAGGGGTCTCGGCATCCCCACTTCCTCTCCCATCCGTTCCCCAGGTCTTGCCCCTGCGGCCCCTGAAGCTGCGCCGTAGCCCTGGAGGTCGAACCCCACTTGGTTTCTGCCCCCCCCGCCAGTGCTCGGGTCTGACTCTGCACCCAAGGTTCCCCCTCTGTCGTCCCTGCCAGATGTGCTGCGCTCTCTCTGACGGCCCAGCCGCTCTTTAACTGGTCCACCCGCCAGGGCCCGGCACGTCCATTCCAGTGTCCTCTAGGCCCCTGCTCGGGCCCTTGGGTTCATGAGTGTGGGAACTTTCCTGGCTTGGCCCTGAAACGGGTCCAGTCCTGAGACACAGGTTGGCGGAGGCCGAGGGCCCATGGCCACCCCATGTACCATATCTCCGTGTCACCTATCGGCCCTGTTTGTTCAAAGCTGACTCATGTGGGCCAGAGGGGATGGTCACTTCCTGGCCCATCCCGGCCTCCTGGGGCCCCTGCCACACATGGCTGTGGTCAGCCTGACCTGTCCCGCCTGCCCTCCCAGCTGGGAGTCGTGGTTGCTCTTGGAGAAGCTGTGCTTTGTGCTACCCTCTTGGGGACCCCCCAGGCATTCCTGAGGGGCTGGGTTTTCGCTGCTGCCTGGGGCGGGGGCGATGGGGTGTCCACCTGACCCCTCACTCTGGGGGCGGCCCCGGTCCCTTGGGAAAAGCCAATCACTGCTGAGTTCTGGGGACTTGGACGGGCCCCTGGTGTCCTGCAGCGCTGCGAGTCGTAGCCTCGGTGACTTGGATGAAGTCCCACATGACTTCGTCTTCTTCCCGTCCCCAGGAGGGTGGTGTCCCTGCCCCCAGGCCAGCAGAAACCCGTGCCAGGCTTGGCGCACCCTCGTGGCATGGCCCCATGTCATAGCCCAGAGCCTCCTCGTCCAGGTCCTACCTCCCTGCTTAGCCCGTTTCACCCATCAACCCCCCACCCCCATCCCCCAGACCCCCTGCCCCCTCCAGCTGCGTGGACCCCCCTGGCACACGTAACGTCGGCCGGTGTTTATGAAGTTTTTGAAGTGTGCTCTTCAGACTGAACTGCTTGTGCCCCCCCCCCCCCCCCCATGTAAGGATTGTAAGTGAACTTCCCCCCTTCAGGATTTTTTTTTAATTGGGGTGAGGGGCCGCTGCCAGCCATATCCAGCTAACTGGGTCTGATGTTTCTCTTCTTGGTCCCCCAAGTGGCTGGTGGGCCAGAAGGTCCAGCGCTCAGCCCACCTCATGATGTTCCCAGTGCTGGTCAGTGCCGGGGTCATATTCCTGGGGTCATCCAGGGTCACGTCCAGTCCAGTGCTGTTCCATGGCAGGGTGGGTGCTGGGCCCCACCTTAAGGCCTCACACGAGCACCTCCCAGGCCCTTTTGCTGTCATCTTATATTAGAGCGGCCCACCCACGGGACTCCCCCATCTCTCCTCCTCTCTGGCCCTGTTCCCATACTGCCTCCTCCAGAAAGCCCCCCAGGCTTCCCTAAGGCACGTCAGGGCCTCTGGTAGACGGAGTACCTCTTTCGGTTCCATTCTGGGGCTCTGCTGCCAAGTGACCGGTGCCTGGGGCCGGTCTCCACAGCCTCTCCCAGACCCCAGTGTCCCAGGTTTCTGAGCACCTGGTCCCCACTGCGTCTGACTGTCTATACCAGAAATAAGCGGTGCTAGCAAAGGCTCATTTCCAGCGGCCGTTCAGCAGCATGCCGGACTCTGGCT
This sequence comes from Sorex fumeus, assembly GCF_029834395.1. Lineage (NCBI taxonomy): Eukaryota > Metazoa > Chordata > Mammalia > Eulipotyphla > Soricidae > Sorex > Sorex fumeus. Next base: position 2,878,303 of record NW_026606074.1, on the reverse strand, counting down.
CTTTGCCCCTGCGGGAGCGTTTGGTCGGGCTCCTGGCCGCCCTTATTTAACAGACAGGGAAACTGAGGCAGGCCAACACAGGGCAGAGGTAGAAAGGGCAGGACTGAACAGGGAAGACTGACTGCGTGGCTTGGGTACCGCGTCCCAAGGGAGCTGAGCAGGCCTGACAGTGGCACCTTGGACCTGGCGGACTGCCTGCAGGCGGTGTCAGCCAGCACCCTGGGGGCTCGGGAGAGAGAGTGGGGTGGGGTGGCAGGTCTGATGCAAGAATCCTGAGTCAAGGCCTGTTTCTCAGTCCCCCGAGGGCAACCGCGGGCCACCTCCTCCAGCCAGTTCTGCTGGGGGCGGGGACTGGCCTCTTGGAGAAGCCCCTCACTCTGCATTTCTCTTGCTCCTGCTCGAGGCGGCAGGGGCCGTGTGTGTCCACCGAGGGGACCTCTCAGGGCTCAGCCCAGGTCCCGCTTGGGAAGGAAGCTGGTGGCAGGGCGAGGGAGGAGGTGGAAAGAGGGCCCAAGAGGAGGAGGGGAGGTTTGCTCTTCTTGGACGCCCCTGATGTCAGCAAACCCGAGACCCTGGCTGGCCCCTCTGATCAGCCCAGGCTCGCTCCAGACGGGCAGGCCCAGCGCACCCGTGGGGGCCGGGATGTAGAAGTGGACAGAGCTCTTGTGTTTGCCCCAGAGCCCCCGCAGCCATTGTCGCACTTTGTGTTTAAGCAGAGAAAGCTTCGTCAACTGCTGGGCCCCAGGCCAAGGGGAAAGAGGTTTTGTCTGAAGTCCAGAAGGTGCTGCGTGAGTGAAGTGCAGTGACGAGCCTTCACCAGGGGTCCTGGCCCTGCTGGCCCTGCGGCTGGCGGGAGGGCGGAGACCACACAGGGTCTCCGGGTGGGAGCTGCTGGGAGAAAGTTGGGGGGCTCACGCAGAGCTTTGCAGAAGCGGGTTCCTGGGAGAAGAGTGCGTGGCCGCCTCCTGACCCCTCTGCATGCACTCACCCCTGTCCCCTTGGCTCTCTGCAGGTTTGACATCTATAGGAAAGTGCCCAAGGACCTCACCCAGCCAACGTACAGCGGGGCCATCAGTGAGTGACCACATCCCGTGTGTGTGTGTGTGTGTGTGTGTGTGTGTGTGTGCGCATGCCGATGTACAGTGGGACAGTGGGGTCAGCAGTGAGTTACCATGTCGTGTGTGTGTGTGTGTTTCTGTGTTTCCGTGTCCGTGTGTGTGCGCGCGCGTGTGTGCAGACACACAGCGGGGCCATTGGTGTGTGTGTGGCCCCATTTGACTACACTCTGTGCAGCCAAGTGGGGGCCAATGATGCGTCCACCAGCCCAGCTGTGTCCGCCCCCCTGACCGCCCCTCTCTCTCCAGTTTCCGTCTGCTGCTGCCTCTTCATCCTCTTCCTCTTCCTCTCGGAGCTCACCGGCTTCATAACGACAGAAGTGTAAGTGACCCCCCACCCCCCGTCTGGGGGTGTTCTCTGGCTTCCTGGGACCCTCGATAGGGAGGGGCTGGGAGAGAGCTCTGCTGGGCCTCATCACGCCCCGGAGCCGGGCCAGGAGCCTCAGCCACCAAAGCAGAGAGCACGGCTCTCGCTGGCCGCCCCTGCTCCAGGCGGGCTTGGAGGGACAGCGAGGGGTCCCGAAAGGGAGGGGATCCTGGTCCCGTGCTGCTTGTGGTGGCCCTGGACCTCATTTTTAGCCCCAGTGTCCTCTGGGACCAGCGGGAAGAATACTGGGCGAGGTACCCCCATGCGGCCCCCCTCTGTCTGCTCCGCCTGTGGCTGGATCTGTGGGTCTGGGAGAAGCAACACTCGTGGTGGGGGAGGGGCGGGGGGGCCCGGCTGTCCCCCACCAACCCGGCCTCGCCTTGCACTGGTCGGAGAAGCTCAGGGTGGGGGAGCGGAGTGGCTTGTTGCCGTTGGGGTCACCCTGTCCTGGAGCCTGCGACTGAGTGAGGGGCCCTGTCCCCTGCACACCCCCTGCATGCCGGTCCTGACAGAGCAAGGGGCCTGCCCCCTCCACGCTGGCCCCCAGGAATGTTCATCCAGAGGGGGTGCAGCTGAGATGGGGGACAACCTGTCCCCTCAGTTGGGAGGCCTGGCAGGAGCCACGGCCCCAGGACAGGAGCGGGGATGTGTATATAGCAGAGAGCTCTGTGTGTGTGTGTGTGTGTGTGTGTGTGTGTGTGTGTGTGTGTGTGTGTGTGAGAGAGAGAGCCCTGAGAAGGGAGGGAAGGTGACCATTGCCCCAGCTCCACCCGTGCCCCCCAGGTCCCCCGTCATGGGGTAAAGCCTTCCTCAGTCAGCTGAGCCCCAGGTGAGGCGGGGTGCTGGGGCCAGGCCCCCACAGCAGGTCCTGGCATCATGGGAGCTTGTGACTTGAGTGGGCCACACCCTCCCCTTGTTCTGTTGACCCAGGGCTGCCTCCGCCCCTCCGTGTAATGTGCGTGGTCCTGCAGGGCCCAGACACACGCAACCATGATCCAGGATGGTTCAGGCAGCCAGGCACGCACACCGCACACACACAGCCGGGTGACTTGTGCCTGGGCTCCTGTGTGCGCGGTGAGGGGCCGGGTGTGGCGCCCCTCTTGGGGGTGGTTGGGCCTGCCTGGTGTAGTGACCGCAGCGGGCCTGTGCCCCCACCCCTCCTGTCCCTCCCAAGGAAATGAGGTCACTGTGGGCTGGAGCCGCTTGGCTCCCTGAGTACTGGCCCACGGTGCCATGACCTCACACTAGCCGGGCCCTGCCCGCTGGCGGGGAGGGGGCCTGTTTGTTTAGGGGGCTCCGAGTTGAGGTCTTTTGTTTCCCCTGGAACATGGTATCAGCCCCCTCCATGAGCGGGGAGCCTGGTCCCCTGTTGGGCTCTCTGCTTGGACCACTTGGCCCTGGGGATTTAGGGTTAGAATGTGGGGCGGCGCCACGTGGGACTGGGTTTGACTCCTCAAGCGGTGCTCCCAGCTGGCGGGGGCGCGTTTGGCTGTACCAGACTGAGGCAGAGACCACCAGAAGGTGGCGAGGGGCAGGTTGGCACCCCCCTCCCCTGTGCGTGTGCCCCTCGGTGTCCCTGCATGCTGAGGCGCTCCGGATGGGCCCTGCCCACAGCCTGGACCCCTCGAGGATGCCCGTGTCAGAGACGGCCCAGAATCATGCCCCCTGAAACCCCCTCCCCATTCTGGGCACCCGGGACGGTCCTGGGCACAGGCTGAATGGAGGTGGGCTAGGGTCTATGGCTGGCCCAGGAGGGGCTGGGTGGGCTTATACCTTGGGAAGAGTCCCCTGGGGGGAGGGGCTGGGGCCGGGTGAGGGAATTTGGTGAAAGCCCCCGGGAGTGTGGGGCCTGGCAGATGGCCACGGTGGGTGAGACCCGCTCCCTGGGGGCTCGGGCTTCCTGGGTCCCCGAGGGTCGTCTGTGCCACCCTGACCTCCCGCCCGCTCCCCGGGCCCACTGCGCGAGTTTCCATTCCGTGACGCAGCAGCTGGGCAAGAATCTGAACTATTCCAGGCTCTTCTCAAAGCAAATAAGGTGCCTTTCCTCCCCGGGCTCAGCTAGAGTTTCGGGGCCTCCGTGGTGTTCCAGCTTCTCCCCACCCCACTCCTGGCCTCATCCACCTCTTCCCTACCTGGCCACTGCTCAGGGACCCCTCACACCACCCCGCCAGCGCCCAGTGCATTCCCCCGCCCCCATTGGCATACGCATCTCCTCAGAAGCTGGGAGCCGGCTCAGTGGGCCTGGCCAGGCTGGGCCTGAGAAGGGAAGGGCCAGATGGAGGGAGGGAGGGAGGGAGGGGAGGAGGAGGGAGAGGTAGGGAGGAATGAGAGAGGAGGTGGGAGGGCCCTTAGTGGCCTTAGCTGGCTTAGCTGGCTTGTGGCTTAGCTGACGTAGCTGGGACCGCCTCTGCCCCTCCATGCACAGACTGGCCCTGCCCCCAAGCATGAGCTCACCTGGGCCCCACACCTGGACTCACCTGGCTGAGGTCACCTCCACAGGATTAGGGGTGGTGACATCATCCGAGGCCCCACCTCCCCAGGGGGATGGAGTCCCCACCCTCACCCCATCACCTCCTCAGGGAGCCCGTGCCGGCTGCGCCCTCCCAGTGGCCCTACCCCTCAGGTCTGCCAGTGCACCCCTGCTCCCCGCACCCCGATCCCTGCCAGGAGTGGTGAGCCCTGAGCACTGCTTGGTGGGTCTCAGGAAACAGAAAAAAATACCCCCCCCCCCCCCCCGCCCCACTGCCCTCCCCTGAACAAAGCCCCCAGGAGATTCATGTCCTGCCGGGCCCGCACGCTCACCTTCTCCATCCTGCCCCTCCCTGTCCGGGCCGGCTCGCTCCCGGTGGGCCCCCTTCCGTGCATGGGGTCCCCCAACCCCGATTCTCTGTTCCCTCCCCCAGTGTCAACGAGCTGTACGTCGATGACCCAGACAAGGACAGCGGGGGCAAGATCGACGTCACCCTCAATGTCAGCCTGCCCAACCTGCACTGTGAATGTGAGTGCTCGGGGGAACCACCTCCCGCTCCCGTGGCCCTCCACCTCCCGAGGTCCTCCACCTCCCGTGGCTCTCCTTGTCCCGTGGCACCCCACTGCAGCTCCATCCTCCCACTCTAGTATCACTGCTGTCCTCAGCTCAGGCGAGGTTGTGTGTGGGGGGGGGGGGGGTGGAGGGGAGAGACAGACAGACAGACAGATAGATGCAGACAGACACAGACCCCAGGGCGAGCCACGGTCCCCAGCTCAGCAGTTCCTATCTGTGCCAGCATCAGGGCACACTGGCTGTCCAGTGCCCAGGCCTGGTGCGAGCCTCTGTGCCCGCCAGACCCTGGACTAGAGAAGCCCCCTCTGGCTCTCGTGGTCTTCTGAGAAGCATCTCTCTAGGATTCATGGTCGCCCTCCCTGGACAGAAGAAGGAAACTGAGGCATCAGGAGGCTTAATGGCCCCTGGTCAGGGTTACGCAGCCGGTGAAAGGCGAGGTCGGGCGCAGGCCTGGCCTGCAGGAGCCCCAGGTCCCCCCGGCACTGCCAGGATCCAGACGGCCCTCAGCCCCCCGCTCCAGGGTCTCCCCTGCACGCGTGGGCCTCTGTAAATGGACAGTGTGCCCTCTGTTTCCCTCCTCTCCGCCTCCCCTTCTGTGACCTGTGACCCCCGCCCCCTGCCCCCGAGGCCCACCCCCCTGTCGTCTGTCCATGGGCTGGCGGGGGTGGTGTCGCGGGGCGTGCGTGATGACTCCTGGCCTCCGCAGTGGTGGGGCTGGACATCCAGGATGAGATGGGCCGGCACGAGGTGGGCCACATTGACAACTCCATGAAGATCCCGCTCAACAGTGGGGCCGGTTGCCGCTTCGAGGGCCAGTTCAGCATCAACAAGGTACGGCCGGCGCCGGGTCAGCGGGAGAGCCGTGTTTCCCAAGGCCGTGTCGACGGCTGGGGTTCAGGCACCCCACCCCTCCACCACGTCCCCACGCCCCTCCCACCCCCGGCCCCCACCCGCCACCCTGACCGGCAGTTTTGTGCCTGTAGTTTAGTTTCTCTTATTTTCTTTTTCTTATTTTATTATTACCACGCCGTGATTGACTGCCTCGTTCCTAAGAGAGCTGTTTCCGGCAGGGACCGTGCCGCCAGCTCCGTGCCCCCCCTCCCGCCCAGCCCAGCCTGTCCCTGCGGGCACAGGTTTCCTTTGCACCGTTCGCTGCCGCCCAGGGAAAAGGGGCTGTGGGGCCGCCATCACAGAGACCGTTGTTGTCTCTCGCCGTGCTGACTGGGCCCTGGGTGTCCTCTCCGGGCTCTGGGCCGCCAGGCGTCTCAGCCGCTCCCGTGGGACTCGCTGCAGTCCCGGGAAAGCCGAGGTGTTCGGGAGCTCAGGTCTGGGGCCACTTGGCGGCCCAACGGTTTGCGGTGCGGGTGTGGGAGGGGGCCGGGCGTGGCCTCCAGGCAGGAAGGGGACTCTGCCTCCCATCCCGAGAAGGCCCCGTGGCCTCAGCCGGACCCATCTGCCCGGGAGAGTTCTGCGGCCTCGCGTTCTTTTGCAGATGTGGCACTGGACCGTTCTCTGCCAGCAAGGTGGCGTGTGTGGTGGACACTGTGGCTTTTCCTGTGCGGGAGTCTTTGGGGGGGATTCGGCTCACCCCATTCTGAGAATGCCCAGAGATTTTGGCCTGTAGACGGGTGGCTGGGATCAGTTGCATGGAGATTGTGCTGGAGAGCCATTGTGGGGGCTCAGGGGCCCCCGACGGGTGATTCTTGGCCAAGCCGGCAGCCAATTCAGTGCAGGGCTGAGGACCAGCAACAAGGCCCGCCCCGTGACCCTCGCACTCTCTCCCTGCCCCCATGAGGGGCCCAAGCAGGGAAGCCGTCAGTTGTCTCCTAACCTGCACCCCAGCATGGCAGTGGGCGTCGCTGGGCCAGTCCACTATCCCTAGGGCCTGTCCAGTATCCCTGGGCCTGGGGGGACAGAAGGGAGGCCAGGTCAGCCCCACCCCTTCATCCCAGGTGCCACCTGCAGCTGGTGGCCGCCGCATTGACACACTCAGAGAATGTCGCTCAGGCAGCAGAACCCTCCAGAACAGCTCAGGAGCAGGGGTCCCGGGCACTGGCGGAGGCGGTGGTCAGATCCGGGGTGGACGGTCCATGAGACTTTGGGATCCGCTGGATTGGGGGGGCGGGGGTGCTGGGATCGGGGGAGCCCTAAGTGAAGCCTTTGCCCTTCCCACAGGCAGCCCCCATGGGGCTGGGGACTGGGGTATTGGGGAGGGGGCAGTGTCATCCTGGAGGCCGAGGTGCACGTCCAGAGTTCTGGAGAGTGTTCTGGGCGCCAGCAGCACCAGGGCCGACAGTAGCAATGCCAGGATGGCGCTGCCCGAAATGGGAATTACCCCCACTCTGCAGTAGGGGTGCTGCCGCCCTGAGTGTCTGGAGCCCCCCGGCCTCAGCGGGATTTTCTCGGACAGAGTCAGGGATGCTCTTGTCTCGGGGTCCGCAGACTCCTCCCCCCGCCGCCCCCTGTGAACCCGCTGGCGCAGGACAGAGAGACAGCCAGAGTAATCCTGATGGATGAGCTCCCCAGCTCCGCGTGGGCCCCGTTCAGCGCCACCACGAGCACTTTCTCTCACACGTTCACACTGCAGCCAGGTTTTTTTTGTCTGTATGTTTGTTATTTTCTTCTGATTTTGCCTGGCTGTGCTCAGGGCTTACTCCTGGCTCTGTGCTCAGGGGTCCCCGTGAGCCTCCAAACAAGGCAGGCACCCTCCCCACTGTCCTCCCTCCAGCCGCCCCCATTTCTGTTTCTGTGTCGGGCCTGGCAGTGCTCTGTGGTGCGGGGGTCCCTGGGGCCTCCTCCTGCCCCCTCTTCCGCCCTTCCTGCGGGGAGGGGCTTCAGCCCCAGGACACTGAGATGCGTGCAAAGAGGCTCCGTCCTAGTGCAGGGGCTAAGCCTGTGCTGGCCCCTCCCCTGGCCTGTGGCCTGCTGTGGCCCGTGGTGCCGGCTCTCTGCAGGGGTGGAGGCACCTCCCGAGGGTGCTCACAGAGCCTGGGGCCACGGCTCGTCCTGCTGACGTACTTGGCGGGGTTTGGAGCCGGCTCATCCTCTATCTTCCCCATCTTGCACACTCAGCGGGGGCGGGAAGGACGCGCACCTACCCCGCTGCTCCTCCCCCCCGGCACCCCCCCCAGCACCCCCCGCCCAGGCCGGCTCTGGCTCTGCGTCTGCCGGCCGCCGTGGAGACACTGACGCAGGCCCCGTAGCTCAGCTCCTGCGTGGGTGTGAGTCAGCACCTGCCGGGCTGCGTGGAGCGGGAGCGGGGCCTGACTCAGCCTCCACGGACCTCCTTGGCTCACCGCGGGTCACCGCACAGCCAGGGGGCCGGACTTCGGGGCACGGCCAGCTGCGGGGGACCGAGTTCTGCCCCTCCACGGCGGCCTCTGGATGCCCAGTGCTGTTTCCGGGAGGAACTGTGAAATTTTCAGAGCCCGGGGAGACAGGTGTGGCGCTCGCCTTGTACGTGGCGGACCCCGCTTCCGTCTCTGGACTCCCTGTGGTCCCCCCAGCCCCCCAGGAGTAAGCCCGGAGCAGAGCTGTGTGTGCCCTCCTTCCCCCACACACCAAAAATTCTGTTGGGGGCAGAGAGATAGAAGTGAGGGGCCGAGGCCAGTGCCTTGCCGGAAGCTGGCCCTGCTCTGCTCCCTGGCACCTACACTGGCCCCCAAGCATTAGCATTGCTGCTGGCTGTGACCAGGAAGGTCCCCACACCCTCTGGGGTGCCCTGGGTGGTCTCAGCAGCTCTGCTCTTTGGGCCTTGGCATTGAACTGCACGTTGGCCAGGATTTGTCAGCAGGACCCATGTCTCTGGAGCCCCGTTTGGTGTTCACCCCCCGCACCTCACAAAACACAGATACTTGATGGCCGGACGGCAGGGTAGCTTAATGGGCGGAGCACAGGCTGCATGAGGGAGGCCTGGGCTCAGTCCCCAGCACCTCATACACCTTCCGAGCACTGTCGGTCCCCAGTAGCTTACGCTCCTCCCGAGCACTGCTGGTGCTGCTTCCAGCACCGCACCGAGCCCTGAGCCCCACCGGGGGCGACCCCAGCTCCCCTCCCGAACGTGTTTTAACATGGCGAGGGCGTGGGTGTCGACTCAGAGTTCTCAGGGGCTGTGCCCAACCCTCTGCGGGACTGGGACCGGGCGGCGCAGGGGTCCCGGGGGTTGTCAGCCGCCCCAGCCGCAGGCCAGGCGCCTCCTGTCAGCCTCTGCCCTGAGTCATGTGCTAGCGCCCCCGTCCGACGCTGTCTGCCCCCCAGGGCGAGGATGGGCACCGCGTGGCCCAGGGCAGCCGAGCCGACTCTGTCCCCTCCACTACCCTCAGGTCCCCGGCAACTTCCACGTGTCCACGCACAGTGCCACGGCCCAGCCCCAGAACCCGGACATGACCCACGTCATCCACAAGCTCTCCTTTGGGGACACGCTGCAGGTGGGTGTCTCCTGCCACCTCCCACACAGCCCTGGGGGTATTGGTCGGGGGGGCAGCTCCCCTTCCCTCCCGCAGGGCTGAGGGCCACGGGTGACTGGGGAGGATGGGGGCCTAGGGTCACAGGTGTGGGCTCGTTCAGGGAAGACATGTGTGACCCCTCAGCTCCGCACCCCACTCACCGGCCATTGTGGTGAGTGCTCCGGTCCTTGTCACGAATGTGCTGTCCGGGGCTCTCTTCTGGACATTCTACCCCTGGACCCTGATGCCTGTCTCCCCCAGTCCCCCGAAGCTGGGGCTAGTGTCCCCAGCCCCCCACTGGTTTGGGGGTTTCTCAGGATGAGCAGAGCCCCAGGACCATACTTGAACCTGTGTGGGATGGGCCAGGCTCGGCCCCACCTGGGGCCAGTCTGGCTCACCCGCTGTCTGTGGCCCTTTGGGCTCTGGGTGGGACGACCTCGAGACCTCGAAGGGAGATGCCCTCGCCTGCCTGAGTCTTGTCTGCCTCTGCCTCCTGCTTCCCGGCCTGGTGGCAGCCGGACACTCCTGAGGCCGGCTCCCCGCCCTGCAGCCTGTCCCCGCCTTGCGTCTTGCAGGTCCAGAATGTCCACGGGGCCTTCAATGCCCTTGGGGGAGCGGACCGCCTCGCCTCCAACCGTATGTAGCCTGCCCGCAGCCCGAACGCCCCTCTGCCCTGTCCCCAGGGAGCCCGGCTGGTGTCTGGTGTCTGCCTTGCTCCTGATTGAAGTCCAGTCCCTGGGCTTTCCTGCCCCGCCCCCGCCCTCCTGGATGGTGGGGCAGGTGGACACTGAGCCCCAGAGTCCCCTGGCCGGGGTTGCTCTGCACAGTCTTTGCTCGGTGTACCCTGCTGTCCTTGTCTTCTGTTGCCGATTTGACAGGTCACGCATGAGTTCTTGGGAGTGAACAGGGTGGGCATTGGTGCCGCAGTCAGGTGTGACCACTGGGCTGCCTGCTTCAACCTCTGCCTCCCCACACCCCGCCCCCCCCAACCCAGATTTACCCCCTTCCCAAATAAAAATAAAAAGCCGCTCCTCATCCACGTTTAGCTCTCTGAGGCTGCCAGACTTGAGGCGTCATGAGCAAAGGGCCTGGGGGAGCAGATGTCAGTGGTGCTCACGGCGCCTTGGGGCTCCCCGGTCTAGACCAACCCTGCGACCCCAGCACTTCCCATGTGGGGTGGGGTCAGTGGCTTGTTGGGAGGGACCTCGTTTGGCCCTGTGGCCGCAGGCTTGCCCAGGTTTTCAGCAGAGCTGGGCTCGCCGCTCAGGAAGGGACAGCAGGCGGGGGCTGCGTGCCCCCCCGACCCCTGACCCCTGCCTGCCCTCTTAGAAACCCCTTCCAGGATGCGGAACCGGCTTGGCCAGGGGGCACCAGGATTCTGACCCCCGGTGCTGGCTGTCCGGCTACTCTCTGCTCCCCGAGGCCCTGGGGAGGTTCGCCCAGCTCTCGGGGGTGGGGGCCCACCCGCTTCTGGGGGGCTTCCGGTCTCATGCTTACTGGAAGCTGATTCATCAGTCCTGTCATTCCTGCCTCGGACCCATCACTCCCTGGCCCACTCCTTCGTGCATCAGCCTTCGCCCCGTCCGCTCTGTGAAGGTTTCTGGGACATGGGGATGAGTAACGCCTGCCCATGGGGGGGGGGGGGGTGGCAGGAGCAGCCGTGGGCCCCCTCAGGGACCACGCAGATGGACAGCTGTCTCCAGCCTTTGGGTCGCACCTGGCGGTGCTCTGGGATCACTCCTGGCAGGACTTGGGGTACCCCGTGGGGTGCCGGGGATCCAACCCAGGTCTACTGTGCAAGGCGGCACCTTCCCTCTGTCCCTGGCCCCCAGGGATTCAAGCTGAATCCCACTTTGCTCCCACGGCTGGTGTGCGCTGGCCAGCCCTGCCTCCCTCCCTAGAAGTGAAGGCTGCTCATGGGTCCTTGGGTGTCTTTCCAGAAAATTCTGACTTATCGTGTGTGTGTGTGTGTGTGTTCTGACTTGTGTGTGCGTGTGTGAGAGAGGAGTGTGTGTGTGTGTGTGTGTGTTGGTCTTTACTCCTGTGCCAAGGGTGTGGGGAAGGAGCCGCGGCCGGGTGGAGGTGAGAGCTGCTGGGGGCCCTGCCTCAGCGTGCCGTGTCCTCCCCACAGCCCTCGCCTCCCACGACTACATCCTGAAGATCGTGCCCACCGTGTACGAGGACATGAGCGGCCGCCAGCGCTTCTCCTACCAGTACACTGTGGCCAATAAGGTACCGCCCGCCGCGGGCGCAGGTGCCCTCTGCTGGCAGAGCCCGGGCACTGCAGGCAGGCCTGCAGCACTGGGGCACCTTGCGGGTGGGAGTTGGGGCGGTTCTAGCCAGCCCTGCCCTCAGCCCAGTCCAGGTGGTTGTCAGGGTCAGGAGTAGGGGAATGGGCTGTGAGGTGTGGGAGAAAGAGCAGAGCTGCCGCCCCACACAGCACGCCTTGGGGCTCACTGGTGTCTCTGCCTCTGACCTCTGGACATGAGCATCTTGCCCCAGTCACTGGCGTGGCCGCACACATGCACGCGCGCGCACACACACACATACGCATACACACACACGCACACACGCAAACACATTCACACACACGTGCGCACACATGCACACACATGCACACACCCACACACCCACACACCCACACACGCACACACACACCCTCACAGCTCTGCTCCTAAACTCCTGATTCTGGTGGTCAGTTTCCCGGCAGCCAGAAGAGTCAAGTATGTGGGCCTGAGAGAGACAGGACAGCGGGTGGGGCGCTTGCCTTGCCCGAGGCAGCCCAGGCTTGATCCGCAGGCACCAAGGGTGTGTTCCCAGTCCCCGCCCGCTGTGAACGAGATAGAAGAGAGGCCGGAGCCATAGTCCAGTGGGAAGGGCACTTGCCTGCTCATGGCTGACCTGGACTAGATCCCGGGCATCCCATATGGTTCACGGAGCACTGCCAGCAGCGGTTCCTGAGCACAGAGCCAGGAGGAAGCCCCAAACCCCAAAAATAAGTAAGAGAAGAATGAGCACCAGGGAGCTAATGCAGCAGATAAGACACTGTACCTGGTTTGCCTGGGTTTAATCCCTAAGCACCGGCAGGAGTGATCCCTGAGCTCCTACGGCCCCCAGACACAAGCGGATGAGAGGAGCAAACAGAGAAGAGTTGCCAGTGCTAGCATCCAGCAGGGAGCACTCCCCCGCACGCGGCTGACTAGGGTTTGTCCCAAGCCCACTGGGCGTGATCCCTGAGTACAGAGCCAGGAGTAAGCCCCGAGCACTGCTGGGCGTGCAACCCCCCCATGTGCCCTTGCCCCGTCCCCCATCCACTCTCCAAGCCCCGTGCACTGTCCATGCACTGTCGGGAGGCCGGGTCGGGCTGAAGGGCCTGGCTGTGGTCCTCCGCCCGCTCAGCCCTCCCCTCTGCCCCAGGAGTACGTCGCCTACAGCCACACGGGCCGCATCATCCCGGCCATCTGGTTCCGCTACGACCTCAGCCCCATCACGGTCAAGTACACGGAGAGACGGCAGCCGCTGTACCGGTTCATCACCACGGTGAGTGGCGGGCGGGGCAGTGGCCGGAAGCTCCCCCTAAGGGCCTCTCGGGGGCTTCGTCTGCGGCAGTTTCTCTTCTGATTCCGTTGGGGTTTTGGTCATTTTTTGTGTGGGGGCCACTCCCGCAGTGCACTCAGGAATTCCTCCTGGCAGTGCTCGGGGGACCTATTATGGGGTGCCAGGGATCAATCCCAGCTCGATCCCGTGCAGGGCCAATGCCCTCCCCGTTGTGCTGTGGCTTGGGCCCAGGTTTGGTTGCTTGTAGGGTGTTGGTTTGGGGGGCAGGGGCTGGGCCGCACCCTGCCGTCCTCTGGCTTTTCCTGGCTCTGGTGGAGTGAGCCTGGTGTCTCGGGGGGACCCTGCGTGCTCCTGGGGATGGCACCAGGTGTCCTAAGTGCCGGGCGAGCCGCCTGACCCCTGGGCCCCCTTTCCGGCCCCCAGGACCCTCCTTTGCTCTGGGAACTGAAGATCTCATTTGTCTTCCCACCCTGGCCACCCCACTGGGTATCTCCTTTCTGCCCTTCCTGTCCTCTCTCCTCTCTGGCCACTGTCTATGGCCATGTGGGGGCAGTATTCCCGTGAGGGCAGTTTTCTCCCACGCCCAGCATCTCACGAGTGTTTTCTCCTGCTCGGAGTCTGGGAAGGTCTCGGGGGGAGGGAGAGTCAGTCCAGAGAGATACTGTAGCAGGCGGGCAGTGCCAGGAGTCAGCCCCGAGCATCGCCTGATATGGCCCCCAAAACAAAACCAAAAAAGCAAAAGCCTGGGGCCAGGTTGATTGATTGATGGCTGCTGGAGCACAGCTGTTTCCCCGGGAGCCCGGTTCCAGCCCTGGCACCGCGCAGCTGTGCTTCCCCGGGACCTGCGTTCCCGCCCTGGCCGCTGCACAGTGCCCCGAACGAAGCCCGGAGGGGCCCAAACTGCCTCCCCCTTGCCTTCTACGAACGATAGGTAGAAGGTTCTATCATCTTTATCTGTCACCAAGGCCAGTGCCCAGCACATGGGCGCGGACAGCGTCTCCAGGACAGGCGCGTGCAAGGGTGTGGTCACGAGAAGCGCCGTGCGAGGGGACTTGGTGACCGGAGAGGGGGGCTGGGCCCGGGCCGGCTCAGGGCTGTGGGTCCCGGCTTCCCTCCTCGGCACAGTGAGGGCGAGCAGCCCCCAGAGCAGTGAGGGCGGGGAATGGGCGCTGTCCTTTCCCAGGGGATACTGGGTGCTGCTGGGGGCTCTGCAGGGGGCTCTCGGGCCCCAGGTGCGGGCTCAGTCCGTAGCCAGTCACTACATACGTGGGAGACAGTCTCTGAGCCAGTGGGTGCCCAGGCACCTCATCTCCCTTCCTGAGGGTCCCCAGGGTCATTCTCTAGAATGTGAGGAAGAGGAGGCTCCAGGCGAAGGGTATGGACGCGGCCCCGTACCCTGTCCCGGCCTTTCTCCCACCCCACGTGTCCAGGGTGGCCCCAGCCTCTCGTCCCCTCTGCGTCCCCCTACCCTGGCCAGGCCTCATGGTGGGGACACGTCATTGTATGTTTTCTGGAGACCCCAGCACCACAGCAACTGGGGGCCGCCCCCCCTCCCCGAGCCTACCAGCTGTCCCTGGCAGATGGCGTCATGGTGAGCGTCAGGGGGCCCCTGGGGAGCGAGGAGGCAGAGGTGGGTGGTCCGGACACTCCTGCACGCACACGTCCCGGCAGGGCACACCTGCCACGGCCCCTCTTTCTCACTCTGCAGCCGGCAGCACTTGTGTGCCAGCCCCGGCGTCCCGCCTGCAAATATTCCTCGGGGGCGCGGGCTGGGCACGGGCCTGGGGCAGCTGTGGGCAGGGGTGAGGAGGGGGGCAGAGGCAGGGGGCCTCTCAGGCTCTCACAGAAACACCCCAGGCCCTCCTTAGACAGGTGGTATGGACACCACGCAAAGGACCCCCCCGCCACCTGCCCCTGGGCCCCCTCTGCCGACGGGTGCCAGTGACAGATCGGACGGCCCCACAGGCACCCCTGCCTCCCTTGGGATGGCCGTGACCTTCCTGCCCACCCCCAGGGCAGCAGCTGGGGAGGAGTGACCTGTACCCGCTGGACAGCGGGAGCCAGGTCAACCCCCCAACTGCCCCCGCCATGGGCCCCTGGTTGTGGCTGTTGGCCCCAGAGGGTAGAGGGTCAGGGGCCTGGCGCTGATGACAGAGTTACCTGCCTGTCCCCCACAGCCGGCCAGGACTGCGGAGCTCCCGGGGAGACCAAGGCTGGGCCCAAGCATCCGTTTCGGATCATCACTTTGGTGACTTGGCTGGTTTGCAGGCCACTCGCAGTGCTCAGGGCGTACTCGGGTGCCATGCCCAGGAATCACTCCGGGTGGGAGCTGGCAGGCGCCTGCCAGCCCCAAACCACGCAGTCCCATGGGGGCTGGGGAACTGCCCGGCGCCCAGGACGCCAGATGTGAAGTCCATGTGCACAGGACTGGGCTGGGGGCACGAGGACCCTCGCTGCTCCAGCTCCGCATACACACACGCACGCTTGCCCAGGTCTCGGCGCCGTCTGTCACCCTCTCCCGCTCGGGGCTGGGGGACCCAGCAGCTCATTTCCTCCCTGAGCCTCCATGTCCCCACCTGTGCGCTCGGCAGGGTTCGGGACAAGCCGGTACTCAGCAGGGCTCAGCTCAGGTGGGTGTCAGGGGGCTGCAGTTGTCAAAAGAGCAGGCAGAGGGGAGGGGGGACTCCAGGCCCCCTGCGGGAGGAAGAGAGGCAGGGGGTGCGGATGGAACTGGCCCCACCTGGTGGCGTCCCCCACGCCCCAGCCTTTCTAGGGCGTCCCCCCACGCCTCCCGCATCGGAGAAGGGGGCCTTTGTGGGTGCAGCAGGCGGGGCTGGCGGCCGGCGCGGGTGTTCTCATCCTTGGCTCCAGCCTGTCTGCCGCCGCCGGCCTCCGCTGCCATCGGGTCGTTACTTCTTTCCGCAAATGGGGCCCATCCCAGGAGCTTTCCAGGCCGCGCTGACTGCACAAGGAGAGGCAGGCCGGGGACGCTTAGGGTACGGGCAGGCGGCCTGGAGGGTCATCTGGGGCCTCTGGGCCGTGGAGGGGGCGGCCACCCTCCAAGCAGAGAACCTGAGGCTCGGAGCCTTCATCCCCGGAAGGATTCCTCCAGGCCCATGGCCCCCCTACCCAGCCCCGACCCAAGGATGGGGGGGCTTGTGTGTGACCCCTTCCCTGCAGGGCAGGGAGGGTGCGGGCGGGTGGTGGATCTGCCGAGGAGGGGTTCAGCCGTCCCACCCAGGGCTGTGGGGGTTGGTCATCCTTTCCCCCTTCTGAGAGGGGTGAAGGCGATTGCCTGGTAGGTGTCTGAGCACAGAGCCAGGAGCAGACCCCAAGCACCCCAACCCCTCCCCAGCGACACCGCGTCTCTGCACGGGAAAGCCCGGCTCGGCACCCGCCATGGACCAGCCATGACGCCAAGCATTGTCTTTATCCTTTTGAGGAGGTGTCCGCCCCCAGCGGTGCTCAGGGACCATTGAGCAATCTCTCGGACCCTGGCAGACTCGGGGCATCCTGTGGGTGTCCGGATCGAGCCCAGGGGGCCGTGCCGGCTAGTCTTGGCTGGCCCCGGCTTCATCTTCCATTTTCCTCACATGTGTTCCTCCCTCAGGCTCCTGGGCCCGGCCCCGTGGCTGGGGAGCTGCTGACCCCTGACCTCGCCTGGCCCCTCCTCACGTGGTGCAGGCAAATCTCCAGATTCCACACGGCCCAGGGGCCCGGGACGCGGCCACACTCTCCTGAGCTCGCAGACCACTTGTCCATCCGTCTGCCCGCCTGCCTCCGTGTCCTCGGTGTCCCGCACTGTGGCCTGGGGTGGGGGCGCCCAGGGCTGGGAGCTGGAGTGGTGGGTGGGTCCTCAGTGACCTCCCCAGGGACCCCCCGGCCCTCAGATTTGCCTCTCCCCCAGGGGCAGGCCGCTGGAATTGGCTGCTTTTGAGAATTCTCACCCCACATATGTGGCAGGGCCATTGAGGAGGCAGAGGGGTTTCAGCTGGGGGCTACAGGAGCCCCCCACCCAGGGGACCAGCTCAGCATCAGCTCCCAGGACGTTGGTCATCCCCCTCCTCACATGTCCATCAGTGCTGCGCCCGTGGAAGGGGCTTCAGAGTGGGCGCCAGGTGTGTGTGACTCATGCAGGCGGACTCCGGATGCAGCCTTGGTGAATATGGCGGGGGAGAGAGAGAGAGAGAGAGAGAGAGAGAGAGAGAGAGAGTGTGTTTCTCTGAATTTGCACTTAAGTCACATTTTCCCGTCCTCTGATCCAGGCCCTGAAAGCACTTTGCGGTATAAAGTCTCTCCCATCAGCTGATCCACTCGACCGAAATAAACCAGCTCCCCACCGTCATCTTCCTTGAAAAGTGCCTCCTGCATCATGCTCCAGGCTGGCAGGGGGCCTGGCGGGCTGCAAACACTTCCTGACTGCGCCCACCGCGCCCCCAGCCCCTCCCTTGGGGGGCTCAGATTTCGGGCTGTTATTGCTGGAAGGCAGCTGCCCCCTCTCACCTTGCAGACAGACCTGCTCTGTCTCTGCCTGGCCGGCCCCGCTGAGCTCACGGCATGGAAATCTCATCTTGAAGTGCACACTGGTCCCCTCACCCTGTCCCTTGCCAGCCCTCTGGCTCCTGGCTCCCTCCCAGGCCTGGGGGCCATGGGGGACTTCAGAATGGCCAGGGGTCCCCTGGGGTCATCCCAGTGCTCTCATGAACAGCACCCAAGCACCTCAGTAGGTGCTCCAGGGGGAAAATCCCTTTAAAAACCCCTCACAGGAAAAAGACCCTCATAGGGGCTGGGGGGACGGGAGGGAAGGAGGGAGGGAGGCAGAGAGAGAGAGAGAAAGAGAGAGAGAGAGAGAGAGAGAGAGAGCGCCCACCCATTGGATGCAGGAGCCTCAAGCTTCATCCCTGTCTCTTGAGGGTCCTCCTGGGGCAGTCCCATAAACAGGTTCCCTCTAGAACCTTCTAGAATCTTCTAGAACCTTCTCTCCCACCCTCCACCCCTCAGACTTTGGCCAGAGAAATTTGCGAACACGTGACATGGAGTCCCATCGCCTGCTAAGAGCAGGGCCACTGTGCACAGTCAGGTGGGGCGGGCAGAGTTGGGGGATACCTTCCCCCCCCCCCCCCCAGTTCTCGGCTGCCTGTGCTGGGAGCAGATGCCCCTGCCTCTTTGTGCCCTGTTTTCCTGGCTCCCGAGTAGGTAGAACAGGGGCCGCCTGCCGGGTGGGGTCCCTGGGGGACGCTGCTGGCTGGGTGCTGACCCGTGGCGGCTGTTGGCAAGGAGGCGAGATTGGGGGCAGCCTGTGTGCGCCATGGGGGTGCTTCCACCCGGCCTGTTCTGCCCCTCTGAGAGTCACACCGGGCCCTCCCTTCGAGGTTTGTGCAGGTGATGACCCCACCCATCTGTCCAGCAAGTGCCGGTCGCGGGTGTCTGCGTGGGCCGAGGTGGTCCTGGGGGTCTCTTGCCAGAAAGAGGCTGCTCAGTGGAACCCTGGGCATAGGGGGTGGCCCCACGCTGGACCCTGGTGTCCCCCTGTGTGCTCAAGGGGCTCCTGTGCTGCTCTCGTCCATCCAGACCACACCCCTGCCCCGGGCTGTTTCCTTGTCCTCTGCGGCCTTTTCAGACCCCGCGTCAGAGTACCCCCCCTCGAGATTCCAGCCACATGCACCAGGTTCCAGCCCGGGCCTGAGCCCCACGCCCATGGGATGAGTCTCCTGTCCCCTGCCCGGCCGCAGCGCCCATGGAGAGGGCAGCGGCTCCTGCCCGAGGTGACCGGGTGCCGGCTAACCTCTCCCCTGTCGCCCCCAGATCTGTGCTATCATCGGCGGGACCTTCACGGTGGCCGGCATCCTGGACTCCTGCATCTTCACCGCCTCCGAGGCCTGGAAGAAGATCCAGCTGGGCAAGATGCACTGAGCCGGGGCCGGCCTCCCGCGGGCGTGGGGAGCGCGGCTCAGGGTCCCTGGGCTGCCATCCCCGTGTTCCATGCAGCCGATCACGGGGCCCACCGTCCTGTTGCCCGCTAGCACAGGCAGCGGGGGCTCGGGGACGCCGGGGACCACTCCCGGAGCACGGTTGTCCTCGCCCCTTCCCTCGCGGAGGACCAGCCCTGAATCCACGTGGACCAGCTCTCGGCCCAGCTTTGACAATCGTGCAACCCCCCTCCCCCCCAAGTTTGGACACATGAACCCCCTGGTCTCTCCAGCCCTGGCCACCCCATTGACCAGGCTTTTCCGCTCTGGACCAGGCTCCCTAAGGTACTTCGCCGGCACCTTCGACCACGATGGTACTTGCCAGGCTGCCCGAGCCGCCCCGGCCCCCGGCCCCGCCCCGGCCCCCTGCCCACCCTCCCGTCTCCGGCCCTCCCCGGGAGCAGGTGCCCAATTGTTGGGCCGCAGTGGGGGAGACGTAAGTCTGCCCGCCGGTCACCGGGCAGGTTGAGGGGGCATCCCTCTCTCACTTGACCTTTTTTCTCTGGGTCCCCAGCCCCCTCCCACCAATGTGCCTCAGCCCCCAGCAGCTTTGGTGGAGGGGCTGGTGGGGCCCTCCATGGAGAGCCGGATGTGATTCGGGCCCATCCGTCCTGGGCCGGAAGCCCCTTCTCTGCCCTCCTCCGGCATGACCAGAGCGCCACCGCCAGGGCCCTGGGGAGGCAGAGCTGACCCGTCCTGCCCTGCCGACCCAGTGGTGCCCACTTCTCTCCCTGAGCGCCTGTGAGTGCCCCAGGTGGGGCCGTCCCTCTCCGTGCCCCCTGCGCCCCTGCAGAGGGCCCAGTGTGAGCCCCACCCAGGGAATGTGAGCAATGCCCCCCGCCTGCCCGCCCGGGAGCGCCTGGCAGGCTGAATTGCTGGCATACTTTTGTAATGCGGGGCTGCTTCTCCTGGGAGGGTTTTTGCCCGGGCAGCGAGGTCTGGCTCTGCATTCCAGTGCGGGACGCTCCCCCTGCACCTGAGTGGGCTGATGACGTGACTGTCAACTGCGTCTGGTTATTTTCGGGGGGGTGCGGCCGTTTGGACAGATTGGTTCTGTCACCCCGTCCCTGGGGGTGTGAGTCTGTGCGCCTGGAGTGGGTGGGCAGGGTGGGACGGGGTGTGTGTGGCACGTGTCCAGGACTTCAAATTCCACTTGGATGCTTTTTTTTTAAAAAAAAAAAACAAACCTCTGAGGCCATAGGGGATCAGTTTCCTGTGTCAGAGAGTTTCCCCCCTCCGCCCCCCCCCCCCCCACCATCCCAACACACAAGCTCTCAAGGGTGGGGAAAATGGTCTTTGTTCTTTCCGTACTCGTTTGGGTTCAAATAGATTAAAAGGCTGATTTTCAGAAATGCCGTGGTCCTCTTTTCTTTCTCCCGATGCTATGGCTGGGACTACAGCCTGGAGGAGAGAAATCGGGGAACACAGAAAAAGGTCGGGGAGACTTCTTGGAAGGTTCAAGATGTGCCCCGTGCCGGCTGAGAGGCCTCAGGCCTGGTTCTTGATCTCCAAGTGCTCTCTAAGGGTGGAAAGGGGGAACAGTAACCAAAACGCTTTTTTTGGGGGGGGTGGGGGGCACACACAGTCATGCTCGGGGCTGCTCCTGGCTGTGCTCAGGGACCACTCCTGGCGGGGCTCAGGGGACTCTTTGTGGTGCCGGAGATCGAACCCAGGCCTTCTGCGAGCAGGCGAGCACCTTCTCCGCTGTGCCTCACCTCTCTGCTCCTCCACTCCCCGTGGGGCGGCCGCTGGCACAGACACGCGAGCTCCCAGCTCTGCATTGGCATCCGGGGAAACGGGTGCGGGGTGACTCCTCCAAGCAGGTCCTCGTTCACCACGGGCCTGCCCAGGGAGACTGTAGGAGCCTCCAGAGGAGGGGGAGGCGCTTGGCAGTGCCTGATTCCTCTGCCGGCTGCTCAGGCTTCGTGGGCACCCGAGGTGGCACCTCCCCGAGGGGCACTCGCCTGCGTGGTGTCGCTCTAACGTCGGGCGTTTGAGGTTCCCTGACACAGTGAGTGGCCAGAGGAGCGTTTGACTCCCGGTCATTTAAGTGTGTCCCCAGCCCTGCTGGTGTTGGTGGAGGGGGGGACGGACTCTCTCTCCAGCTCCCCAGCTGTGCCTGTGAAGCTAATTTGATTGTTAATTCCTCTAATTAGTTACGCTAATTAGTAATTAGTTACACTAATTACTCCTGGTGGTGCTGGGCCTGTGGTGAGTTGGCCTGGGAATGCGGGGGTGGGGGGTCACCAGGACCACCATGGTAGTGCTTCGGGGGCCACGTGGCACAGGGATTGGCGTTGACTTGGGCACCAACCCTTGAAGCCACCCAGCCCCTCACCTCTACCCTCCGGTTCGACGTCAACTGCAGTGTATGGTTAGGCTGACCCGAAGATCCGATTGACAGGTGGAAGCATCTAGTGAAGCCAGGCCCTGGTCAAGGTGAGTTCCCACCCCCTCCTTGAAGGCTGTCTCACCTTCCCATGGGAAATGCCTCGGTGCTTAACCCTGATTAAAGAAACATGGGCTGGAAGGAAAAGGAACTGCCCAGTGGCAGTTCCCTTTTGGTGGTGATGGCAGGGCACACCCGACTTGGGCAACCATATGTAGTGCTGGGATCAGGCCCGGGTCTGCCGACACGAGGCAGACACACTTTCCACTGTACTGTTGCTCTGGCCTAGGCAGCCGTGCTAAATGATTCAAAGGTGGGGGATGGTATTTTAACTGGCTGCCTAACAGCCTAATGGGGGGGGGGGGTGAAGGTGCTTGCTTGTCTTGCTCTCCCACCGTGCCCCACTAGGGGCCACTCCTGAGAACAGCCAGAACTAGCTACTGGGCACTGCCAGGGGAGTCCCGGACCCTCCAGTAGATAAATAAATGGATACCAAATGCTGAAGGTACTTAGGTGCCATTTTTGTGGCTTTGTTGGTTTTGGGGTTCATACCGGGTGGTGCTTTGGGACCATATGGAGCTTGGAACTCATCTAAGTGGGTTCCCACGTGCAAAGCTTGCTCTGAGCCATTTCTCAGGCACCACTGGGTCAAGTCTGCAGCACCAGAGGGGACCCTACGGGTGCCAAGGACACGTGGGAGGCAGGCGCCCTCCTCACTGTGCTATCCGGACCCTGAATTCCTTCTGAATCCAGTTTTCCCGGAAGAAAGCGGCTTGGCCCAGCTTCAGGGTGGGGCTGTGAGGACCCCGCCCTTCCCCGCAGTTGTCCGCTGTCGTTTTGGTTGCGATGAGCTCATGCACTTCATTCTGACCAACACAAAATAGCTTCCTCTTAACTCTTGCCGTAACGCCTGGGCATTCTCCACATGCCAGCCAAGTCCAGCACTCTTTTGGTGACTGGTGTGCTTAATCTCTTGTGGGTGTGACCTCCTTGAGTCGGGGGATAGCTGGGATTTAGTAAAACAGATGGCAGGTGGGGATGTTGGAATTCAGAGCCTGACTGAGAACTGGGTGGAGGTTAACCTCGGGTCCCAAGACCGTCTTGGTTGTGTCATAAGGAAAATTGACTCTCCGTATCCAAAAGAAGGAGGAATATTGGGTTTGATTCGTGACTTCCCCTATGACCCACTGATCACAGTCAGGAGCAATTCTTTTCTTTTTTTCTTTTTTTATTTCAGGAGTAATTCTTGAGTGTAGAACAAGGAGTAAGTTCTGAGCATCCCTGGGTGTGGTCCCCAAACCAACCAACCAAACAAAACTAGGTTCCTGAGCAATAAATTGTACAGCAGGTAGAGCATTTGGCCTCGCTGGCCTGGTTTCAATCCCTGGTATCCATCACCCGAGCCCCACCGGAAGTGATCCCTGAGTGTGGAGCCAGGAGTAAGGCCTGAGCGCCACTGGGTGTGATCCCCCCCCAAAAAATAAATAAAACACCACAACTTCATTGAAGTAACGTTATGCTGGTTTTTGACACAGCCCGGCTTGGGGGGCTCAGCCTTAGGAATGACACCGGTCGCTGCTGCATTCTGCTCCCCACTCAGTCTCCCTGGGGATGGTTTTGTCGTGTGCCTTTTCCTTACTTCAGAGGCCCCTTTGCTCGTTAATGGCACTGGGGAACATATCGGGTCCCTGACGGTGGCTCCCGTGTCACCCTGCTCCTGTCTCTGAAACTTGTATTTTCACCTGGAAAAGGGGCAGACTGGAGCACTGTTGGCCAGATTTTCCAAGGGAATGTTTGCTGTGCGGACAGCACACTGCCTGTGAACGTCCAGCCGCCTCAGAGGAGCCGTTCCCCAGTCATTCACTGAAGAATTGTCTCTGCTACCCACCAAGCACTCATTAGCCAGGCATTGTGCTGAGGGTACGTGGCATCCTGAGGTCCAACTATGAGGGCAGTGCTTTTTATTCCCATTTCTCTGATGAGGAAAGTGAGTAGCCAAGAGGCTTAACCACTTATCAAAAGCCACAGAACTGTGAAGGCTCACACATGCAATCCCAGGCAGTCAGAATCCTGGGTTCAGTTCCTTCCTCTACCACATCATCCTTTGCCTCAGTGCCATAAAACTGTGACCAGAGAGATAGTACAGCAAGCAGGGTGTTTGCCTTGCAGAGTCTGTAATAAGCCCTGAGCACTGCTGGGTGTGGCACCCAAACCAAGTAAATAATAAAATTTTAAAAAATCAAAACACTCTCTGGGGTTGGGAAGATGTCTTGGTGGGAGGGGACTTGGATGTGTGAGGCCCTAAGTTTGATCCCTGAGGTTCTCTGGAATCAGAGAACCAGGTATCACTGCAAGTAATCCCCCTGGCCAGGAATAGCCCCTGAGCACCATCGGGGATGGACCCCAAAGCAGTCTCTGAGCACTGCTCGGGGATCCCCGCAGTATCTGTGAAGCCCAGTAACATGAGGTATGCTCTGCAAGGAAGACTACAAAGCAAGAGGATGAGTGTGAGGTCGAAGGAGTAGGCGAAGAACTGTGTCCTGAGTGAGTGATGGCTCAGAGGAGTGGGTGAGTGAGCAGGGAAGTGGAGAAATAAATGGAATGAACGAACCACTTCATTCGAGAATGGGGGTGGGGGGGGTGGGGAGGGGCGGGGTAAGTGTCTGCTCCAGGACCTGGGCGGGCCGGGCTTGGAAACTCCGCTCTGGACCGTTTTCCTAAAAAATCTCAGCCGACAGGTCTTGCAACCCGAGCTCAGTGGCGAGTGCACGTGTTTACTGCAAAACACAGAAAACTGCAAAATTTAGTTTGCCTCCTCCGGATTTCCCCGAGAAGGACAAGTAGAAGCCGGCTTCTGGGGCAAGTTCCTCCCAAAGTCCTCTGCTTCCTCCCCACCCCCCCACACACACACACCGGCATGCCTCTCCCTCCTCCTCTCCCCCAGCGGGTCCAGGCTGGGCCCCGGGAAACCGAGGCACAGCGGACTCCCAGACCCCACCGAGCGGAGAACGAGGCGCTGCGATTCCACCCCGAGCCGCGGGAGGCGCTCTGCAACTTCGTTCCCAGGGGAAAGGGCGGAGCGGGGGGGGGGGGGGGGAATTCGCTTTTTGCGCACGCGCGTCGCGGAGCCCTCGCTTCCGGTCCTGCGCGCGCAACTCCGGAGCCAGCGCCGCGCCAGGTAAGTGATGCTCGGCGGTGCTGCGGCCGCGTGTTCCCCCCGCTTGGGCGCCCGCCGTCCCCCGCGTGCCCCCCGCGTGCCCCCCGCGTGCTCTGCTTCCGCAGCCCGCGCCGCCCTCCTCCGGGCCCCCGCCTCCTCGCCTCCCGCCCCCGGGGAGCACGAGCCCCGAGAGGAGGCCCCGGCCGCCACCCAGCGCCCCCCGCCCGGTCCCCGTCTCCCCGCCCTCCCGCAGACCGTCACCATGAAGCTGAACCCGTTCGTCACCTCGGACCGCAGCAAGAACCGCAAACGCCACTTCCACGCCCCCTCGCACGTGCGCCGGAAGATCACGTCGTCGCCGCTGTCCAAGGAGCTGCGGCAGAAGCACACCGTGCGCTCCATGCCCATCCGCAAGGACGACGAGGTCCAGGTCCGTCGCCCGCCCCGAGCGCCGGCCGCGAGGCTGCTTGCACGCGGGGGAGGCGTGGGCTCGCTCGCCCCCCACCCTCGGGACGCGCCTGGGCCGAGTCGAGGGTGCCCAGAGCCCCCAGGGACCTAGCGCGGCGCATTTCAGTTGCCCTTTTGTTTTTTGTTTTTTTTAATGTTGATATGCACCTGTATTTGGGTTGGGGGCCACACAGCGATGCGCAGGACTACTGGCTTGATGCCCAGGAGTCGCCTTTTGGGGTGCTTGGATGCAGTGCTGGGAACCGAATCCAGGGTTTTACCAATATAAGGCAAGAGAGCTCGGCCACTGCGCCACGACCCTGGGCCTCAGTTGAAGTCTTTAACGAGTTTTTTTGTTAGGGGGCCACACGTGGCTCTGTGCTCCAGAATTGCTCCCCACGATGCTCAGGATACCAGGGATCAAAACCCAGTTGGCTGCGTGCTGAGCAGGCCCGCACCCTAGTTGCGCTGTCTTTCTAGGGCTCTTGGTAAGACCGTCGAAGTAGCATTCCAGGGATCAGAGAGACACAGCACCAGTCAAGGCACTTGCTTTGCGGGTGGCCAACCCCAGCTGTATCCTTGATCTCACCCGCTCCCAAGCACCTCCTGGATGGCTCAAACTCCTCCTCTTCCCCCACAGAAAGGAAGCATTCCCGGCCTGGGCTGCTTCTTAGCAGAGGAGCGGTTAGGTTATTCCGGGTGGGGCACCCCTGTGGGTCTCAGCTCCTGACCGCTGAGCACGCCCCGCCACTGCGCCACCCTTGCTGCTAGCTCACGGGGCATTTCTCAGGGTGCACCTTTTCTTTTTAAGTTTTAAGACGTCCTGTCTCAGAAGTTAGATTTTGGAGTCACTGACTTGCTGAAGGCCGGACCTGAGGTGGGGGTGGGTCTGAAAAGCAGAGAGGGCCAGTCAGAGGCAGCCGATTAGGAAAGTGTGGCGCAGGGAGGGGCTGAGCCCTCAGGCCTCTGATGGGAGTTTAGGGTGGGGAGGGACTCAGGCAGGACCCCAGTTCATGCCTTGTAGGGGTGTGTAATAGAGCTCTTCCTCAATACCAGCAGTGGTGCAGACCCCAGCCTCCCCTCCATGGTGCTCTCAGCCTGGCACTGTTGATGTCTTCGCCCCCATCCGCTGTGGGGACCCTCCTGTCCATTTTGGACGTTGTTTAGCAGCAGGCCTGGCCGCCTCTCATCCATGCAGTGTGCTTGAACGTCTCTTTGCACTTGTAGCGAGCACCATGTGTCCAGGGTGGGAGAGATAGAACTAAGGTTCAGGTGCTTGCTTTATGGGTGGTGCACCCAGGCACCCCAACACAGTGCTGGGAGCAACCCCGCCCCTCCCCAAACATTTCCCCGGGGGCTGGGGCAAAACCTATCCTTCCCGACACTGTTTAGAGAATGTCACGATAAGACTAAACAATTTGGTGTAGCATCTGAGGAGTGTTTCTAAAGTGGGCAGTACTCCCCCCCCCCCACACACACACAAACACACACACATACCACCTAGGACAGCGCTGGAATGGTCCTGGGGGCCACTAGAAGCCTCTAGGACAGTTGGGGATACTTTCTCTTTGCTGCTTTAAGGAAGGTGGGCTTAAGGGTGTAGGCAGTATTTTCTTTTCTCTTTTCCTGAGAAGTGGTGGCAGGCCAAAGCCTTACACCAGGAACCTCCATCAGGAATGTCTCGTCTCAGGCTTGGTGCTCTGAGACTGGGGACTGTTTGGAGGAGGAAAATCTAGGGAGTCGGGGCTGATTTAGGTTGAAGGTACTGCTGGAGTGGAAGGAAGGGAACAGAAAGAACGGAAAGAGCAGTTGGGGGGTGTGATTGTTCCGTTTTGGGGCCATACTGGCACTCAGGTGCCACCCTGGCAGTGCTTGGGCAGCATGTGTGGGGCCGGGCTTGGAGCCAGGGTCAGGCTGTAGGGTACCCAGTGCTCTCTCTCTAGCCCCCAGATTTTGTTCTTTTTTTCTTCTTTAATTGGGGTATAATGTGTATACAGAAATATGCCCAAGTGAGTTTTGGAAGATAGAAAACTGTTCAGCTTAAAGAAAAAAAAATGGTTAGCCTGGAGATAGGGGAGTTAAGAGGCTGTGGATGTGGCCAACTCCAGCTCACTCACTGGCTCTGCCGATGGTCCCCCAGCACCCCGGGAGTGGTCCCTGAGCAGTGCCTGAGTATGGCCCCAAAGCAGAAAGGGGGAGGGAGGCACTGAGGCTGGCAATTTTCTGTGGAACTTAGACAGAATCCACACGCGGAGGTAGTTGACTCCAGGAGTAGTCTGCTTTTGTCCGGAAAGCTGTTCTGTTCAGTTGCGGGTTCTGGTGATCTGCTGCTGACGCTCGTGTGTTTCGAACGGGGCTCAGGCTCTCTGGGGTTTGCCCTTAGGTGGTTCGAGGGCACTACAAAGGCCAGCAAATCGGAAAGGTGGTCCAGGTGTACAGAAAGAAATACGTCATCTACATCGAGCGGGTGCAGCGGGAGAAGGCCAATGGCACGACCGTCCACGTGGGCATTCACCCCAGCAAGGTACCACTTGGGGCCCGAGGCCCACGCAGGCTCCACTGACAAAGTGCTCTGATGGTAGCATCCAGGATTCAATTCTTGTGATTTATCCTGGCAAAGGCTGTGTGCAGGCCGGGGCCGGGGCTGGGGTGGGAGTTTCCACATGTTGCTCTGCCAAGGGAACAGAGAGCAACCTCCGTCTTCAATGCGATAAGCGATAAGCCTTTTCTTTTTTCTTTTTTTTCTTTTTTGGGTCACACCCGGCGATGCTCTGGGGTTCCTGGTGGTGCTCGGGGAACTATATGGGATGCCGGGGATCGAACCCAGGTTAGTTGGTGCAAAGAAAATGCCCTACCTGCTCTACTATTGCTTTGGCCCCGCAATAAGCCTTTTCTTCCTTTTTGTTTGGTTTGGTTTGGGTTTTGTTCTACATCCAGTGCTCAGGGATTACTCCTGGCTCTGTGTTCCGGGATCACTCCTGACAGGGCTTGGGGGAATCCTATGGGGTACTAGGGGTCACACTGGGGCCAGCTGTGTGCAAGGCAAGTGCCCTTCCCGCCGAGCTATCTCCAGCCGCAGGAGAAGTTATTCCTATTTTATCTTTGCTCCAGAGTCTGGGGCCTTCCGGTGGGATGCCCAGCCTCACTGTCCGTCCCATCCACTGGATGGCCCAGCAGTGAGCAGCAGTAAGGGCTTGTTGGTTTTGTTTTTAAATAATGTGTTTGCCAGCCAGGAAGATGCTGTAGCCGGCAGCGTTTCGGTAGCGATTTTCTCACTCACATAGTAGTTCATTCCCTGAGGAACTGTCTCAACACCCCAGCTGGGGGTGGGGGGTAGGGGTGCTGCGTGCGGGTTGGTCGAGCCCCTCCTCGTTCCTCGTAGGTGGTCATCACCCGGCTAAAACTGGACAAAGATCGGAAAAAAATTCTTGAACGCAAAGCCAAGTCGCGACAGGTTGGAAAAGAAAAAGGCAAATACAAGGAAGAACTGATCGAGAATGCAGGAGTGAGCGTGGCCGCCGTGCGGCCTCCCGTGTCTGAGCCTTTGTGCTTCCTCCCTCTTTTGTTACTGGCCCGTGGCTCTATAATCTGATCTTTTATACTTCTTGTGGATTTAATGAATAAAAACTGGGCATGTTCCTGACTCCATGTGAATTTGCACGTTTGATTGATAGCCATCCCACATCCGGTTTCTGGGGCTGCCTTCAGCATGCTGGATCTGCGGAGCATGACCTCGTGCCGGGGTCAGGTTTGGGCTCGGTCCCCTCACCTGTCCTGCATCTCTCAGGCCTTGTGGCTGTGCGCAGACCGGCCTCCTCCCCTCCATCACCTCACCAGAGACCAGCATCCTCACAACTGCGATACCTCAGGCCCCGAGTGGACTCCGCGTCCAGCTTCTACTTACGGCTCAATCCCCGAGCCTCCTCTTTGGCCTTGATGATCTATAACCTGTAACGGAAAATACAGCGCGCTGGACCCTTTGTTGCTCTCTCGCCACAAAGCCAGGTAAACTTTGGAGTTTCTTTATAAAGGTCGATTGAGGGTTATTTCCATGTTGGGTCCGGATTGTATAGTGGGTGCCCATGGCCTGGCACGGGGCTGAGCTGAGCTCAGTTTCCAGTCCCCCATAGGATCCCCTGCTCCCCCAGGAGTGTCTCTGAGAGCAGAGTTTCTTCCATTTGAGCCCATTAAGGAAAAGAGCTATTTAAAAAAATGGGAAAAAATGAGCTTAGTCATCCTTAGACAAAACCTGAGATTTATTCCTGGGAACAGAAGGGATGGAGCCAGGATTTGAATCAGACCCCAGTCCATCAGTGATCAGCCATTTTCTACTATATTTTGCACCACACCTGACTTTGCTCAGGAATCACTCCGGGCAATGCTTGGGGCACTGTATGCCGTGCCAGGTATTAAAGCCAGGTAAGCCACATGTAAGGCAAGTGCCTTCTCGGCTGTATTCCTCACTTTCTTTTGGCAGTGAGGGGGTGGGGGTGTAAGAAAATTTACTGTGTCGTCATCGTCAGAACTTAGGATCTTGCTCTTTTTTACCGTCGTATAAGGCCAAAAGAGAGACTTAAGCTCCTTTAACAACCTTAATGGAACTCTGGGCATGTCACCTTTGCAACTAAATCCAGCAACCAGAATTTCATCAGTTTTCTTAGTCAAGTTTAGCAGCCCCACTGGGGACGAAGGCTGTGACTTTCTGCTGCTTCTGATCAGCTGAACTTGGATGCGATTCCTCTTAGCAGAGTTTGGCTCTTTGACCTCAGTTCCCACTTTCTCCAGCACAGATTCCTCTGCGTGGGGAGTGCCGAACGGCGTGGCCTGCAAGGGCTGTGCCGAAGGGGCTTTCTTGTACTGCTTCTGCCACTTCTGTTGGCGCTGGTGGCTGCGGAGCGTGTGACGACTGTGACGCTTAACCTGCCAGCAGCGTGGGCCAAGTAGTGAAGCCCACTGGCTCTCCGTGTGTCTCGGCTTTCACCCTCATGCTCGGCACCGTTGGCGTCTCCCGAGAGGTGACGTGCGTGGAACAGGAGAATCCACTCGAAGCCTCCGTGTCAGTTGATGAGCGAGACATCGTCACATGTGGAGCCTGGACAGGCCAGTTGCATCTGAGAGCATGGCTCTGAGCTTCCACTTTCTCCGGGTGACGGGAACGCGGCTGCAGGCGCTGGGCAGTGCCAGGCTCGAGTGGGCCAGTCCCGAGCGTGCTGTGAACATCTTGACCAGCCCCCGCCATGACCGCTCGTATTCAGTTTGCGCTTGTTTCTCCCTGTGACTGCTCTGGAGAGGAAATGGATTTTTCTCTTAAGGATGCATCTCAAGCCTCCAGGCTGTCCTCTGGCTTTGGGGCTGTCATGTCACAGTAGGCAGAAGACACTGTCCAGGCTTCGCAGCCACACACTTCTGGGTTCAAAACCTGCCATGGTCCTTGGGCTTTTACTTATTTTTTTCTCTTTTTGGGGTCATACCTGGCGATGTTCAGGGGTTACTCCCGGCTCTGCACTCAGGAATTACTCCTGGCGCTGCTTGGGGGACCCAATGGAATGCCGGGGATCGAGCCCGGGTTGGCTGCGTGCAGAGCAATCATCCTATCTGCTGTATTGCTTTGGCCACTCCCCCTCAGCCCCCTTTTTTTAATTAGGTGGGCTCCCAGGTTCTGCTGGGACCAGGGTGCCAATTCCAGTGATACTTAGCCGACCATGCTGTTTGGTCGGTATTGGGACACGGGGGTGTGCTGGGGACCCAGGGCCATAGCAGCAGAGCTGAGATCGCTCCTGTGGTACTCGGCGCCCTGTGGTGCTGGGGACTGAATGCAGGGCAAGTGCCTCAACCTCTGTGATATCCATCTTCAGCTCTTTTTTGGAGGGAGGTCACACCCAGTGATGCTCAGGGCTTCCTCCTGGCAGTGCTTGGGGAATCATATGGGATGCCCGGGATCGAACGCAGGTCAGACGTGTGCAAGGCAAGGCCCTACCCACTGTACTATCTCTCTGACCCCTATCTCCAGCCTGCTAGCCCTTGTCATTTAGGGAAAATCAGCATCAGGTTTGTTCTCAGTTTCTGTTGCCTTTGGGTATGTTTCTTTACTGTCTTCTTTCTAGACCACATATGAAACCCTGCCACTAGCAAGACTGGAAATCTCAGTGCCTAAATAAAAATTATTTTTTTCAATGAAGCAAAATAGTTTTTTGTGTTTGGGGTACACACAGTGGTGCTAAGGACTTAATCCTGGCTCAGGACTCAAGGATCACTCCGGTGGATCAGGAAGACTAGGGATCAAACCCAGGTTGGCAGTGTGCAAGGCAAGTTGTTACCCACTCCTATTGCTCCAGCCCCAAAGCCAAATAAGCCAAATGTTCTTTTTTTTAAAAAAATTTTATCTTCATAAGCTTCACATTGATTGCATTCAGTATTTCAACACCAGTGCCACGACCATTATTTTGAATTTTCCCACCTCCATTCAAGCCTACCTGTCAGGGGCAGATGCTAGATTATTTACTATTGCTTATTATGAATATAATGAGAAGTGATGTGGCCACAAAAGTGGCTGCCCTGCGCTTCTGGATTCTAAAATTGTAAATGGTTGGGGTCCGGAGACATCTCTGTAGGGTGCTAATCCATTTTGAGATTCAAACTAAATGGTTTTTTTTTTTGCTTGTTGGGTCACAGCTGGCGATACACAGGGGTTACTCCTGGCTCTGCACTCAGGAATTATCCCTGGCAGTGCTTAGGGGACCATATGGGATGCTGGGAATCGAACCCGGGTCGGCCGTGTGCAAGGCAGACGCCCTACCTGCTGTGCTATTGCTCCAGCCCCCCAAATGGTTTTTATTGGAAGAAATTTACTTTGATGTGAGAACAGAGAAAGTTACGTGTTCGAGAGAGAACACAGGCTTCTCCAGAGTGGGAAAAGTAAAAAAAAAAAACAATTCTTGAATGAAGGGAAGGATTCGGGGCATGACCGCTGCAGAGGATGGGGCTGGGGAGTGCCCGGCTGGTGGGTGAGCATGCTTCCTCGAGTGACACTCATCCCCTGACCTTTGCTTCCAGTTTGCGGCCATGTCCTTTTACTGGAGTGAGTCCCGTTGGGCTATTTTGGGAAGCACTACCGACTCCGGATCTGAGCACTGGTAGCGGGAGGGTGCTTGCCTTAACAAAGCCAACCGTGGTTCAGTCCCCAGCACCCCATAAGGTCCCCCAAGCCCTGCCAAGAGTAACCCCTGAGTATCGAGGGGGAAAGCCCTGAGCATTGCTGGGTGTTCTCTACCCCGCTCCCCACAGTAAGGAGAGCTCCTTTTGAATGTCTGTGTTCATCCTGCAGTCGGGCTGGACAGAGCCCGCCGTGGAGCATTCTGTCTGCGAGGCAACAGAACTCCCCTGCCCGCGAGCCCACACCACCTCCTGGTTCTGGACAGCGAGCGGTTCCTCTGGGGTGATCCCGAGACTTCCTGCAGCTATTCTTATAAATAGGTAATAGGAAAAAGAACTGTTGGGTCAGACAAAGTACCGGGAGTGAAGGCCCTGGCTTTGCATGCGCTGGTTCTGTTCCTTGGCACCACATAGGGGGGCCCTGCACACTGTTAGGCATAATCCAGAGGCAACATTGGGAAAATTTGTTTTGTTTTGGGGCCACACCATGTGGTGCCTCAGGGATCAGAGATAGGCTTCCTACATGCAAAGCGTACACTCCAGCTTGGGCCCAGAACCTTTTCTTGGTGGGGGTGGAGAGGGCTATACGTGGCAGTGCTTAGGGCTTACTCCTAGCTCTGTGCTCAGAGATCAATCCTGGACCCAATCCCCTATTGGGCCCATGGTATTGAACTCGGGTTTACTGGATGTAAGACATCCTTACATGCCTTTAGTACCTTTAATACCTTTCCTGCTGTACTGTCTCTCTAGCCCAGTTATTTTAAGTTCATTTTCAAATAGCATAAATAAACCCAAAACACGTTAGCAGAAATAGCACTCTCTTTAGTTTTGGGGGCACACGCAGTGATGCTCAGGTCTTACTCCTGCTCAAGTGCTCAGGGATCACTCCTGGTGTTTCTCAGGAGACCATATGCAGTGCCCAGATTGAACTGGGGTCAGTTGCATACAAGACAGGCACTTTAACCTGTACTTCTCCAGCCCTAGTAATATTTTTATGAAAATGACTTCTAAACGAAAATGAAGAGATATAGAGAAGAGTGACACTGTGCAAAGTCCCTTCATATCTGGCTTTGTAGCATGCTCAGAATGCTGCACCTGTTCCGTTTACTGAGGGACCGAGCAGAGGAAGAAAGGTGAAGGCAGGAGAGTGGACTCTGCTGGGGCACAGACATGAGAAGCCCCACCCTTGGCGTGCATGGTCCCCTGTGTCTGCCAGGAGCGATCCCAAGCACTGAGCCAGGAGTCGCCTCTGAGCACCTCCAGATGGAGCGAAAAAAAAAAAAACAGCAAATCAGCCTCATGTTCAGTAGTTGGAAAAGAGAAGTCGGCATAGATAGGCCTGCTGGCAGATTCTCGGGGGGACTTCCCAGAGCCCTAAGCCCCCCTTCTCCAGTCTGACTTGGGTTTTGAGGAGACGTTAACTGCTGTGAGTGCAGGGAGTCTTCATTTTAGGAGTCATTGATTCCCCCTTCCTGGCTTTCCCCAGAGTTTTCATTTGGCTTCTTGGAGAAAATGTGTTGGGCAGATTGACTGATAGAGGGAGCTGTTGGCCCGCACTAAGCCACAGGCAGCAGCACTGAACTCGCAGCTTTTTCGTACATAGCTAGGACTACACCCCCAACACCGGTTTGAATCCTGCAGTGAATATGGCCCCGAGTGCTTCCAGGAGTGACCCCACAGCCTAGAGCCAAGGGTGGCCCCAGTGCAGTACCGGATATGGCCCCCTCCTCCAAACCACCATCACCACTGAGCAAAAAATCACGTTAGAAATGGCCTAACTTTCCATTTAATTCAGGAATTTCCTCTACCGGGTGAGTGAGAAGTCACGAGGTTAACGGGGAGCAGAGGCAGTGCAAGTAGCAGGAAAGTTGGTGAGGTGTGTCTGAAGTTGACATGTTTCCCAGCCCGCACTGCCTGTGAGCTTCAGAGGGGAACTGGGCGTTGGCTGTGCTCCTCTGTCCCAACCCAGGGCTGGGGCGTTCTGTAATTAACACGTGACACCACTTGACAACTGCTAAAACCTGTTTCCTCTTCCCATTCTGGTTAATTCTGGCCCTTTGTCAAGGTTCAGCTGAGGACCAGCTGGGTCCTGTAGCCCCAAGACTCCAGGGATGTTCTCTTTGCCTTCACACAACATCTAGGAGCACCCCACCCCCATCTCCCTGGACCCCTGGGGCTGAGGTCTAATTGGTGTCTGTCACCCCAGAACACAGAATGCAAGATAAATGGAAAGTAGGGCATTTGGTGTGAGCGCTGGGCAGCGCGTGGGAACGAAGGGGTGGAGTGGGGTGGGTGGTTGGGGGGGCGTACTTCCAGTAGTTGAATGCTGCTACATTTCCTACCTGGTGACTTTCTAATTACTTTGGACAACCTGGCAGGTTACCAAATGTTACCTGCCCACACGGCAGAGTCTGGCAAACTCCCCGTGGCGTATCCAATATGCCAAATACCAGTAACAATGATGGGTCTCATTCTCCTAATCCTGAAAGAGCCTTGAATATGGCATTTAAAAAAAATAAAATCTCAGGGCTAGGACCAATAGATGTTACTGGGGCCAGCTCGAGGCAATCAACGAACAACAGGATGGTCGTGATCGTGACTTTCTAATGGAGGGGGGCACACCCCCAGGCGCCCAGAGGGGAGCCCTGCAGGCTGGCTGCCAGGGACGGAGACCAGGCTGACCTCATGCAAGGCAAGTGCCCTGCCAAGCGTTCTCTGTGACCGCCCCTGGTGCCTCGGTTTCTCCAAATGAAAAGTGAGGGCAATAATTCTCATCACCCCACGGGCTGCTGCGAAGTACCCGGGCCCCTTTCGGGCACCTGAAGTTCTTAGCCCCGTGCCTGGCCCGCAGGTTCTGTGTCAAGGCACAGTCGAGAATCGCGAGACCCTCCCTGAAAGGGCCGCGTTCCCGCGGAGAGATCTGCTGCGCGCGCCGCTTAGCGTCGGGAACCGGGGGCTCCGGGAGGGTCCCGGGGACCCCGACCCGTTCGCGGCGGGCTCAGGAGCGCCGGCCAGCCCTCCGGGGGGCGGGGCCTGGCGCGGGTCACGTGGGCGCGCCTGCGCGTGCGCGGGGTCACGCGGGGCGCCGGCACTTCCGGTGGGACCCGGCGATGGCGTACAGCGGGCTCACGGTGCCGCTCATCGTGATGACGGTGTTCTGGGGCTTCGTCGGCCTCTTGGTGCCCTGGTTCATCCCCAAGGGCCCGAACCGGGGGTAAGTGCGGCGGGGGGGGGCGCGGGGAGGCCGCGCGCTGCGGCCCCGGAGGAGCCGGGCCCGGCCCCGGGACGCGCCCCCGGCCCCTGTGCCCCGGAGGGGCCCGGCCCGGCCTCGGGCGTCGCCCCCGGCCCCTTTGCCCCGCAGGAGCCCGGCCCGGACTCGGGGGTCGCCCCAGGCCCCTTTGCCCCGCAGGAGCCCGGCCGGGCCTCGGGGGTCGCCCCAGGCCCCCTTGCCCCGCAGGAGCCCGGACCGGACTTGGGGGTCGCCCCCTGACCTCGGATGTCGCCCCCAGCCCCTTTGCCCCGCAGGAGCCCGGCCCGGCCTCGGGGGTCGCCTCCTGGCCTCGGGGGACGCCCCCAGCCCCTTTGCCCCGCAGGAGCCCGGCCCGGCCTCGGGGGTCGCCCCCAACCCTTTTGCCCCGCAGGAGCCCGGCCGGGCCTCGGGGGTCGCCCCCAGCCCTTTTGCCCCGCAGGAGCCGGGCCCGGCCGCGGAGAGCGCCTGGGACGCCGCTTCCCGGGGACCCTGCGGGGCGCGGCGAGGCGCAGGCGCAGACGCAGGCGCAATGTCACGTGACCTCATCGATGCGGTCACAGCGGGTCAGAATTACCCTTTATTCGGGTCAGAATTACCCTTTATTCGGTCAGTAGCTCTCCGTTGCCCTGGCCAGAGAAGAGAAGGTGGTCTTGGCCTCTGTAAGTCTGTGACCTGATCCCCTTTTTTTTGTGTCTGGGATAGGACTATTCTAGACTTTTTTGTTTTTGTTTTTGTTTTTTGGTTTTTGGGTCACCCCCAGCGATGCTCAGGGTTACTCCAGGCTCTGCACTCAGGAAAGTGCTCAGTGTCACTCCGGGCTCCGTACTACTCCTGGCTAGGCACAGGGATGCTGGGGATTGAGCCCAGGTCTACCCCGTGCAAGACAAAGACCCTCCCCCCATACTGTCACTCAGGCCCCTAGACATGTTCTTATTTTTCTTTTCAAATCTCACTTAAAAGTAAATCATTTGCTGAAAAAGAATGGGGCAGGGGGCGGAGCCGTGGAGAGCGATAGTACAGCAGGGAGGGCACTTGCCTTGTCAGCCACCAACCCGGATTTGATACCTGGCATTCCGTATGATCTCCGGAGCCCACCTGCAGTGATCCCAGAGCACAGAGCCAGGAGTAAGCCTTGAGCACTGTCGGGTGCGGCCCCTCCAAAAAAGTAAATCAGTAAATAAGGAAAAGAAGAACTGGGTCCAGAGAGCACCACAGGGAAGGCTTATGCCTTCCACCCGACTGAACCAGATTTGGTCCCCAGCGCTGCAGAGGGTCCCCTGAGTCCCACAGGAGTGCTCCCAGAGGCCACAGAGCCAGAAGGGCACCCAGCTGTGGCCCCCAAAACAAAACAAAACAAAACAAAAGAGTAATGGGGTCAGGGCCCTCGGTTCCAGCCCCTGCTCAGCACTGTGGGGTATGACCGCAAAACCAAAAAGAAAAGAAAAACTTGGTAGATGATTTCTTTGATGTGGTAACAGGGAGGCCCCCTAGAAGTGTCAGGATTCTGAAATTCAAAGCATCTGCTTTAACCAAATTTGGTTTCTCAGACTTGTTTCTGCTATTGGAGTTACCAGCCATGGAGTTTTTTGCTTTGTTTACCTTTTCAACAGTTTTTGAACTTGTTTCTGCTAGTGGAGTTACCAGCTGTGGAGTTGATGGCGTGCTTTCATTTTCATTGGCTGCCATCTGCCTTGACGACCTGTATACTCAGAAAAGCATTTAGTAACGTGCTGATTGCAGGGGGCTTGTCTCTTTCTTCCTGGACCACATCCAGCGGTGCTGAGGAGCCCCCCGGCTCGGTGCCTGGAGGGATCCACCTCTCCTAGTGGAGCCAGAGACATAACTTGGGGCCCCCCGAGGGCACAGCACACTCGGCTGCCCCAGCCTTGGTCATGCAGGATCACGCACCCCCTCCTTCCTGTGTGCTCCCTTTCTCGCCCTTATGCTGGTATCCGGTTCCAGTGCAGCCCGACCCCTGGGTGAGAGGCCGCCCAGGCCTCCTGTGTCCTGCTCTTGGCAGGACTGAGCAGGGTTAAGGCCTTGAGATGAAAGGTCCCTCCTGGAAGGTATTTATGTCATTCGGAGAAACTTCCCCGCTGACAGGAGACCTATGACCTTGACGAGTTAGCCAGCTTTTCCACACTTCCATTTCCTCACCACAAAATGGAAACTCAGTGTGGAATTAGTGCTAGTTCCCCATCTCCTCAAGAACTGCAAAACTTTATTTATTGGGGACTCGGGGGTGATGCCATACCCAGTGGTATCCCGAGGCTCTTCCCTTCCCCCCACCCCAAATGATTTGCAGGGCCAGGGTTGTGGGACATTGAAAGGTAATTAAGCTATAGAATGAAGTGATTTTTTGTTTGTTTGTTTGTTTTGGGGCCACACCTGGAAGTGCTCAGGGCTTACTCCTGGCTCTGGGCTCAGGGATCAGTCCTGGTAGGGGTTGGGGGACCATACAGGGTGCCAGATATGGAACCCGGGTTGGCCGCGTGCAAGGCAAGCGCCCTCTGCGCTGTGCTCTGAGTGGTCCCAGTGAAGGAGTTACTTTGAGGACTCCGAGATGGGTGAGAATAAAAAGGGAAGGAAGAAAGTGTTGAATTTGTCAGCAGCGAGGGAACCTGCTAACTTGGGGTGCTGGAGATGGTGAGGGAAGGAACCCACACAGGCGAGGGGCTTCCGAGGACGTGTCCATGGCGTTGGGCGACCAGCAGATGTCGGGAGACGGCCAGAGGTTGGCCTGTCAGCCGGTGCTGTGGCCCCGTGGGGCTGGGTTGGGTTCCTGCCCCCAGGAGCTGCCATCATTTAGTGCCCAGTTGAGGTAGGAGGTTGCGATTCCGATCCTGGGCAGAGGGGCCTTCGCCATTCCCAGGGCTTCTCGGAAATCGTGACTTCGGCGCCAGGCCTTTGGGAGGAGAGTCCTGTGAGTCAGGAGCTCAGAACTTGAGCTGAGCAGAGGGGGGGAGTGGGCGCTTCCCTGCGGGCAGGAGAGCGCCAGCGGGATCTTGAGTCCTCAGACATGTTGGGCTCCTGAGGCCGGAGGGGGAGGGGGCCCCTCACCTGGTCTCCCCTAGCCCAGGCCTGCCCGGAGCATAGCCAGCGTGGCCCAAAATCTAAAAAAATAATGAGTTATTTTAATACAGAAAATACCCGCAACAGGGGAGTCGATGTATTTGGGTGTCACATTCAGTTGTCTGTAAGTCTGTGTTCAGTTGCATGGGCTCATCCGTGGCACAAGATTGGGTCCCTTTAAACTAAATACAATGCCGGTGGCATAAACTCATCATGTTCACCCCCGGTGCGTCGTGGCCTCCACGGCTCTGGATCCGATCCGATCCACTTTCTCAGTCTGTGGGCTCGCTAGTGTCTGCCGCCTGTGCCCTTGGTCTGACGCTGCGCTTTTTTCTTTCAGGGTCATCATCACCATGCTGGTGACGTGTTCGGTGTGCTGCTACCTCTTGTAAGTGTGTTTTACTGAAGCTTCTTTCCCACTCAAGTGAAAGTGTCTGTAATTCCCTAAGGGGGTCCACGAGATAAACGGGCGGGTGCAGCGCTTGACCCGGGCTGGATCCTTGGCAGGACATAGGGTCCCCTGAGCTCAGCTGGGCGTGGTCCAGAACTGAAAGGAAAAGAGAAAGTGGCATTAGTGGCAAATGACTGCTGTGAAATGTCATGCCTTGTTTTCCCTGGCACCTGTCCCGCTCGTGGAATCCAGAAACCGCGGCCCGAGTGGCCCGCAATGGTACAGGCATATTCTTCCTGCGGCCCATGAGTTTGCCTGAGAACTGTGCAGATGCGCTTCTGACAGTACAAAAATAATCTGCTGGGCTCAGACTTAAAAGCTTATGATTAGCTGGATACCGCCATCGGATTACTTGGATTTTTTTGTTTGTTTGTTTGTTTCAGGGCCTCTCGGCAGTGCTCAGGGTTTATCTTGGGTGCCAGGGATTGAACCCGGGTTCTCTGTGCACAAGCCAGTGCCCTACCCCCTGCACTGTTGCTGCAGCCCCCTCTTAAAGTTTTGAAGCAGTGATTCTCCTTCCTTTCAGTTTTGTCACTTCCCTAGGCTCCCTTATGGGGCAGTTTTAAAGGTGTAGACT
Source organism: Sorex fumeus (assembly GCF_029834395.1). Taxonomy (NCBI): domain Eukaryota; kingdom Metazoa; phylum Chordata; class Mammalia; order Eulipotyphla; family Soricidae; genus Sorex; species Sorex fumeus. The sequence goes on along the minus strand of NW_026606074.1, from coordinate 2,839,311 downwards.
GAGCCATCATTTCGTGCCCAGGTGAGGTAGGCGGCTGCGATTCCGATCCTGGGCAGAGGGGCCTTAGCGCTTCCCAGTGACTGAATTTCTGGGATGTGTGGGCCTTTGCGCTCAGCTTTTCCTTTTCTCTTTTGCGGTGCTGGGAATTGAACCCAGCAGCTCACACACGCAAGGCCTGCGCCTTCCTGCTGAGCCACATCCCAGGCCCTTCCCTCCGGCACTTCATAGACATTTGTGTCCATTCTAGTTGTTGGCGTAGATTAAAATCCGGCCCTGACACGAGCTCTGCAGTTTGGCGGTCGGGCCACCTCTCGTCCTGTGGCAGTGCGGCCCGCACCGAGGGCTGGAGAGGCAGCTGCCGCGGGGGAGCCCAGGCTTCCCTGTACCAGCCGACTCTGAGCACTGTGGGGGTGCCGCTGGCCCGAGCAGTACCCCATCCCTGGGTCCAAATCGTTAAACTGGCTGACTTGGTAAAATGCTCAGGAGGGTCCCCCGCAGAATCCAAAACCGAACCACACAAGCCAAAGCCTCAAGAGCTGAATCACAGCACAGCTGACAGTTTGGCTGCCGTAACGTGCAGATAGCGCTGCTTCAGGGGATTGTGTGTCGGATTTGGTCTCTGACTAGAGGAGTTGAGGTTTCTCCAGCGTGGTGTGGAACTCGCCCGACACACTTACGGAGGGCCGTGTGCTCAGCTCTGAGGCGGAAAGAGTTCGCTCCTGTCTTAAGTGAGGAAGGTCAAGCACCGGCCTCCCTTTCGCCATCTATGGAAGGTCCTGCGACACTGTACCGTGGGGGGGGCCAGAAGGCCTTTGGAGTCCTTTGACCATCTCAGCTGCACGAAGGGTGTTGGCATGCAGTAGGCATGAAGTGACACGGCAAGGGGAGCGTGTAAAAAAAGAGAACATCATTGCTTAGGGCCAGGTCTGATATTTAACCAAGATGATTTTTTTTTATAATTTATTTATTGAATCACTGTGGGAAAAGTTACAGAGCTTTCAGGTTTAGGTCTCAGTCATGCAAATATCAAACACATTTCCCTTTACCAATACTTATTTTTAACCGCGAACCCCAATAGAACCCCACCTCCCACCCCTCCCGATGCCTGTGAGGCAGATGAGTTCTAGTTAACACTCTATCTACTTTGACTTTCATTGTTTCGGTAAAAGATGCACCATTATTAAATCAGACATGCTGAAAAAGCGTTGTGAAATGATTTGCTTTCTACAGCTGGGATCAAGAATTAAGTGTTGTCGTGGCCGCGCGGTTTTGGATTTCTGCTATTTTACTTATTAACCCTGGAAGTATTTCTACTAAAAGTCAGATAATTAAGAGATTGGTTTCTGTGCTCTGGAGTCTTGGCCGTGCCGGAGAGCCGCTCGTGGGGGGCAACTGGTGACCTCGGTAGGGCGTGAAGGACGGGCCGGAACGCAAGATGAGATTTTTAAAAAATGTTGTATGGTTGTGCTCTTTCTGCCATCTTTGAAATTTGATTTTTGGTGTTGGGGATTGAACCGGGGCCTCATTCATGCAAAACTGCTCTACACCAAACTAGGTGGCCGTGCTTTATTTGAGCAAAGGCCGAATCTTCGCATTCCGTCTCGTGGCTCTTTCAACTCCCTAGGGGCCGGGGAGTGGTTAGTTTGTTGGAAACCTTTCACTCAGGAGCCCTCACTCCTGGGCCTAAGCCCACGTTGTCTCAGTCTGCCACTCTGTTGCTCAGTTGAAGCCTGGAGCCATTCTGTGAGATGATCTGGGATAAAGTTATTGTCATGGAATTGCTTTTCTGCTCTTTGACACTTGTCGTCTGGCCCTTTCTATTAACTGTCCCTCCTAGTGCCAGGGCCTCACGCGTGCAGTGCTCCTCTTTGACCTCTGAGCTAGGTCCTCAACCCCCGCACCTCTTTAGCTACTCCGTGTGGCACTCAGACCCCAAGTATTGTACGTTTCCGTTCCACAAAGGGGAGGGACTCTGTAATGAACTAAACTTAGAGTTCAAGGAAAATGTCACCACGTGACACTATTAAGTGTGTTTTCTTGAACTTTTCGCATATGTGTGAGTGTGTGTGTGTGTGTGTGTGTGGTGGTGGTGGTGGTGGCGTGCAGTGGGGGTTTTGGGGGACATCAGGGGCTGCTGGGGGTCCAACTCACATCCTCTCACAGTGCGAGCCAGAAGATATTTTTTAAGAAAGACATACCCAAGGACTTTGGCTTTCACAAACAAAGGCTTGTTTTGAAATGCATTCATGGGCTCTTAAGTAGCCTACTGTTTGGGGCAATATTTTTCTCTTTCCAGTTTGTGCTGGTTTCAGATTGGACTCCGTGGGGCAGAGTAGGGCGGAACTCGGAACTTGTTTGAGCCTGAGTAAATCGGGACCTCTGCCAGTAGAACCAGTTCTGTTCATTGTTTGTTCCGAGGCAGCCTGAATGCGAGCCTGAATGCTAGCCCGCTGGGTCTCTCCCTGCGGCACAAGATCCCTTTTGTTCCTTCAGCTTGCATCCTTATCAGTTACTGTTCCATACTTTCTCGGAGTCTGAGGTCCATTGATTATGTTACAGCCTGTTCAGAGTCACACTACTCCCATCTTCAGGGTCAGTGAGAAGCCAAATGTTGTAAAAATTCCACTGCTGCTTGGAAAACGCAGCCTACCCTTAGCAGCGGGCTAGTTCTAATCTTCCCAGACAAGTGAGAGAGGAAAAGAAGGACTGATAGGTACAGAAGACCTTGGTTCTTTGAGATAAGATGCTCTTTGGTTATGTTGTAAGGTGGTTGTGTGGTGTTTTTTAGTGAATCAGAACAGTGTGTGTGTGTGTCCATCGGTGTGCGTCCCCCCCACCACCCCCCTTAGCTTACTTCTGTCTCTGTGTCCAGCGATCACTGCTGGCGGGCTTGGAGGACCACATGAGGTGCCAGGGATTGAGCCTGGGCCTAACACATGCAAGGCAAGCGTGCTCCGTGCTGTGCTATCTCTACAGCCCCTCTGCTTTTTATAGAGGACGTGGCAGGTGTAAAGAGTCCCCGGACCAGAAAGTTAAAATCCCAATGCAAAATCCAAAGCAGTAGTGAAGTGGGGAGGGTGCTTGACTTGGGTGTCCACAGCCGATGTTAGGTGTCCGGGTTCAGTGCCCAGCACCCCACAGGGTTGTCCAGATCACCAGAAGAAAGAAAACCCCAATCCGGCTATAACCTGAAGAGCCTCTGAGCATCGAGGGGCCTGTGCTGTCTGCTGCAGCCCGCCGTGGAGTCCCCTCTAGCCCGGGGGGCTGCGTCCAGTGTCCAAACTGGCCAAGGAGGCTGGGCTGCTGGGCGTCTGTGAGCCCTGGACAGGAGGGGCCCAGTCCCCTTCCCTCAGGCACGCAGGTCTGCGGGTGATGGGCTGCATTGGGGGCTGCACGGGTTGGTGTGGGTGCTTCCCTGGGTCCCAGAGTCGAGGCCTGGGAGACGGGTGAAGGGGAGCGTTCGGCACCGGCTGGCGCGCTGTGCCTGTCTCCCCCGAGCAAGGCCAGGCTGGGGGTCTGTTTCATCCATTCACTGCTTACGTCCACTCTACATCTGTGTTGGGCCCAAAAGGTGGTACAGGGGCTTAGGCCCTTGCCTTGCGCTGACTGACCTGGGTTTGATCCTGTTGTTCCCTGAGCCCTTCTAGGCGTGACCCAGATTGCACAGCAGCTTGCGGTGCTGGTGACTGACGTGGCTTCAGTCCCTGGCATCCCAGATGATCGAGCCCCCAGAGCATCACCAGGTGTGGCCCCCAAACAGTAAATTAATTTGCTGGCTATCCAACCTTCAGAAGTTACCCACTCCTGACCGGTTTTACCCTCACACAGTCCCCCAGCCCCACCAGACCAGTAAAAAAAGACCATTAGAAAAAGTTCACAGTGGGTAGGGCATTTGCCTGCTCGCAGCCAACCTGGGTTCAATTCCCAGCATCCCGTATGGTCCACCTGAACACCGCCAGGAGTAACTCCTGAGTGCAGAGCCAGGAGTAAACCCTGTGCATCACCGGGTGTGACCCAAAAAGCAAAAATAAATAAAGAAAAAGTTCAGTTCTTTGTTTCACCAATAACCTATCATATTTAAATTTCCTTATTACTATTTTTTTTGTTTTTGGGCCACACCCAGTGGTGCCACACATTACTCCTGGCTCTGAACGCAGGGGTCATCCAGGTGAGGTGCCAGGGATTGAACAGGGGTCAGCCATGTGTGTGAGGCACCACCTTACCTGCTGGAGTATGCTCCGGCCCCTTCAGTGTCTCTAGTTGTCACTTGGTTTTTGTAATTTGGAAGGGCCCAGTTGAAGGCCGTGGCATTTGTTTATTGTTTTATTTTTTGGTTTTGGGGCCACACCTAGCAGTGCTGAGGGGCTTGGTGCTTGAAAATTATGCTATGCACAATCTCTCTCTCTCCCCCCTCTCTCTCCCCCTCTGTCTCTCTCTCCCTCTCCCCCCACCCACCCCCCGTCCCCACCCCCTGCCCCCAAACGGGCCATTGAATTTGTATTGCAGTTGGTGGTGTGTTTTAAGACTTCCTCTTTATTCGTTGATTTTTTTTTTCTTTCTGGGTCACACCTGGCGATGCGCAGGGGTTCCTCCTGGCTCTGCACTCAGGAATCAGCCCTGGCGGTGCTCAGGGTACCACATGGGATGCTGGGAATCGAACCTGGGTTGGCCGCGTGCAAGGCAAACGCCCTCCCCGCTGTGCTATTGCTCCAGCCCCTATTCATTGATTTTCCTTGTATACTTTCACTAGGGGAAAAATTGCTGCGTGCTGCGTTCTTTGCCCCATAGTTTTCCAGAATCTAGTCTCTATTAGTTGCACACCTTTGCTGTTGTTTAACCTGTTCTTATTTCTATGTATGTCCTATAAGCTGACAGTCCTCTCTAGGGAATGAATCCCATTCAGGTTCAGATTTTTGAGTAAGTCGGCTTTAAGGGCTGCGTTTTTGTTTTGATTTGTTTTTCATTTTTGGACCACACGTACAGTGCTCCGGGTTTACTCCTGGCTCCGCACTCGGGGGTCTTTCCGGGGTGATTCAGGGTGGGGTTCCGGGGATCGAAGCCGGGCCTGCTCCGTGCAAGACAGGCACCCTACTCACAGCGCTGTCGCTCCGGTCCCAGCATCATGAAACTTTTAAACAGATTTGATGTCTTGCCCGAATAAATGATGTTCTTTCGGATGCTCCATTTACTCCTTCCTTGGGCATGGGATTGTGTGTTTTTTCTCAGCTCCCGTAGCTGGTCGTCATTTATCATCTTGACCTCTCGCGTTGGCGCTCCTTTGGGACAGGGCTATGCGGGTGGAACGTCTGTCTCACTCTCCGAGGTCTGGCAGGTTCTGAGTGTGTCTATCTTGATTGGCTCAGATGGTAGAGCTCGTGCCTGGGCATGCGTGAGGCTCTAGTTGCCCCTCCTCAGTCCCAATCTGTGCGCCCCTGTCAAGATTAGAATAGTGGCCTGGGTCCTGGAAAACGGTGGTAGCCAAGCTGCTTCTGATTTTGAAGTGGGGACACCTCCCGCCCGCCCTCCGTCCTGGTCCTGTTGGTTTAGGCCTCTCGGTGCCTGCGAGGAAGCCACCTGTTGTAGCTGATTAACTAATCGGCTGCTTCCTGGCCTTTATCATCGTGGTTTGTTTCTCTGCTTGTGGCCCCCTTCCTTTTCCTGCCTTCTTTCCCGGCAGGATGTTATCAGGATTTTCTTGCTCTGTACTTGTCCACAAAACCTTGGTGTGTGGTTTTCTTTCCATTTGGGATTTGCTGAACTCTTGGGGTCTGTATGTTCGTTTTCCATCAGTACTGAGAGAAATCCTAGCTTGTGCTTGGTGTTTTTTCTGCTGGATTCTTTCTCTCCAGTTATACCTACGTGGGACTGTTCTCCTCTCACTCCTAAATTTTCTCCCTTATTTCTTCCTTTAAAGTCTCTCTGTTTTAAGCACCTTGACAACGGCAGGGTTCCATGCATAAAACATTCCAGCGCCACGCCCTCCCCCGAGTGTCCACTTCCCTCCATCATTGTCCTGCGTCCTCCACTCCCCTGCAGTGACACGCTTCCTAGTAAAGTCCAGTTCTCCGTTCCTGTTGCCGTGGACATTTGTCGGCTCCTTCCTGTTTCTTTATGCCCTGCACAAGGGAGCTCGTGTGTCTGCCCCCTCCTGACCACTTCACTCAGGTGTACGCTCCAGCTCTGTCCTCGTCGCAGCAAGTGGCACAGTTCCATCTGGGCCTGCAGCTGAGTTGCGTTCCACCTGGGCCTGGAATGGGCCAGTCAAGACCCTGGATTTGCCCTTCTTCCTCTGAGAGGTCACGTTTGCCACCGTGAACAGATGAAACCTGTGAGGGTTGCTTTTACCTGTGGAGGTTGGTTCCCTTTCACCTTGGGCAGTGGTGAGTTTTCCGCGAAGGTCCAGCTCTCTGGGATCTCGGGGGGATCTGCAGTGTTGACTGTGTTCTGGAGCCAGGGGTGCCCTTTCCTTTGCCCCCCCCGACCCCCACCCCGTGGGTAGCAGCCGAAACCTCTGCTCGGGTCCTCCAGTCCGCAGGGGCATTCCGCTGTCCTTCGCCTGTCTTGGCACTTGCTGATTCAGGAAGGGAATTTGGACGACACGCCCCGTTGGCAGCCACTCTGGATTCGCGCGGCCTGAAGCTCATCGGTGGGGCCTCAGAGCCCGTCTGGTTGCTGCCGCTTGCACCCGCCGCACACTCGCGCCCTGTGGGAGCTCGACAGTGCCCTTGGGTGCCCGTGAGGGGGCAGCGTGGTGCCGGGCCCCTTCCCCTCGGCTCTCCCTGCCTCGAGACACTGGGAGCCACCAGCGGCACTTTCCCAGAGTCCGGGGCGTGTGTTCGCCCGTCGCTCCTGCCGTCAGTGGTGGTTTCCTTAGTTCAGTGTTCACTCACCTGCCCCCGCGGTAGGGCCCGGGGAGTCTGACCCCGCCAGTCTGCTCTCCTGTTCTTTTGTTTGTTTTGGGGTCATACCCAGGGTTGCTGTGGGCTTACTCCTGACTCTCGCTCAGGTATTTCTCCTGCTGGGCTCTGGGGACGAATGGGGTGCGGGGGATTGAACCTGGGCCGGCTGTGTGCAAGACAAGCGTCCTGCCCTCTGCTCTGGGCAGGGCATGGGCGTACCTGTTGATTCCCACCGTTATGCCCGCCACCGTCGGCTTTGAGTCTCAGTCTCGCTTCCCACCACACCGTCTCCGGCGCCGCTTGCTTGGTGAGGCCCTGGGGTCGTGTGTGTGTGGGGGGGGGGGGGGGGGCAGCCCCAGTGCATTCCTGCTGCCGCCTCCTGCTGGTGTCCTGGGCCTCGCTGTGTCCCCGTGATCTCCTGCCTTTGCCTCCTCCAAGTCCTGGCGTGAAGGTGGGCTCTGGCGAGGGCTGTACCTGCCGGGAGCCTGTGGTCCTGCCAGCGAGCAGGAAGGGAAGTTCTCGTTCTGTGCTTCCGTTAGGCCTGTGGCGGCCCCACCAAGGCCGCCTCTCCGTGGCTGTGCGGCTCCCCTGCCTGCTGCTGCTTTCGACCTGTGACCTTCATCCTCGTCCGGGGAGTCGGGGGTCTCGGCATTATTTGGTGGGTGTGACATCCATCAGGCTCTCCCTTTTATAGGTCCTGGGTTTTGTAAGGTTTCCTGTGCCAGGCGAGCCCAGAGTACTGGAGAAATAGTACGGCTGCTCGGGCGCTTGCCTCGGACGAGTCTGACCTGGCACCACATATGGTCCCCTGAGTACCCCAGGGCAAACTAACTGCCCCCCAGTCACCCCACGGGCTCCCACTCAGATTTAGTACATGCCCTCAAGGCCTGGAAAGTAAGTGTAGTCTGTTAATTTCCTCTGCTAGACTCACTTTCACTTGCTCTTTGTTCGAGAACTGCTTTCCCCTGCCACCCCCAGGGACCCACTGAAATTCTTCTGTGGGAAAGGAGAGATAGTACCGGGAGGGAGGTGTGGCCTGCGTGCGACCACCGTGTGCTCCAGCCCCGAGCCCGTCCTCCCCACTCACGCCCCCAAAGCTTGGGTTCTCGTGGCGGTTTGTAGCAGAAGTCGAGGTACCTGGTCTGCTCCAGCTTCTTCTCTGCTGCATGAAAAGGTCTTTCCTGTATTGCAGTGCTTTGAACTGATGGGCAGGTGTGGAAAGTGTGAGAACAGACCGGGGAGCTGGGCGCCAGCGTTCCTGCAGCATGAGAGGGAGCCAGGAGCACGCGCTGCAGAGTGGCCGCTCCTCGGCCGCTTCGGGCCCTGGCAAGCCGCTGCAGGGAATGGCTGAGGCTTGTTGCCTGCGGTGGAGGTTGGGGACTCCTCACCGCCATCTACTTCAGAGCCAGCAGCGGAGAATCCTTTGTGTCCCTCCTTCCCGTCCTTGGTGGGTGGACTGATAGAGGCCGGTCCGCACTCTCGGGTGAGGAGCAGGTCTGACCTCGGGACCCTCCTCTACGCAGAGTGACTCGAGGGAGAAAATGCCCCGTGACGCCGTAGGGTGGAGGCAGTGTCCCCAAGGCGGGGACGGGTTGGAAGTGTCACCTCCTTGGAGTCGGTGGGTCCGGCCCACTGGGAAGCAGAGAGGTTTGCAGGTTGCAGCTGCCAGGCGGGCCAGGTGGGCCCCTGTGGGGACTCCGGCAGACTGACTCTCAGAGCAGATGACTGCAGAGAGGTAACTTTCGGCCATGAGCTGGCACGGGCTGCCTGAATGCCCTCTGCCCATCCCAGCCGCCTCCAGCCATGCTGCGGTGCTCATTCGGCTCCCTCCCAGCAGAGAGAGGACTGTGGTCTGTAACAGAAGAAAGGAGGCCGGAGAAATGGCGCAGTGGGCAGGGCACTTGCCTTGCATGTGCTTGACCTGGACTCGGGCCCGGCTCCCCATAGGGGTCCCGTCATGGCCAGCGTAGACAGGAGTAAGTGGTGAGCACGGCCAGGTGTGTGTGGCCCCCATTGCCCCCCCCAAAAAAAAAAGAAAAATAAGAGAGCGCGTGCTCCTGGCTTCTGGAGTGAGCCAGGCTGCCCTGCACATGGCACACTGAAGCAGAGTCACAGTCACGGCGGCGCCTCTCCCTTGGTCCCCAGACAGTGGCAGACTCGCCCACCACATCCGCTGCCCCAGCTTTCCACGGGCCGTGACCCCCGGGGACAGGGATCTGGGGGTGTCTTCTGACTTCCCCTGAGCGGGTGGCGAGGACGGTGACTCAGCTGTGGCGAGTGAGTAGGTCCCGAGTCACTGCCGAGCCGAGGAGCCGAGGGGTCACGGGGGTTTCCGGGGCAGCTCTGCCTGCGACCATGCAGGGCTCGTTCCTCTCTTACCTCTCTCGGTTTTCTCGAGGGTGCGTCCAAATTTGGGGCCTTTGGACTGAGATGGGGGCGGGGGGTGCCGGCGATTGTCGTGGTGTGGCGGGGACCTGTGCCCCACTGTCTTTGCTGTCACTTAAGGAGCTCGCTTACAGACTACCCTGTCCTGGCACGGGTGAAGAGACTGCCGTGCTCGCTGGCTGCTGGCTCTGCGCCACCCTGGGCCTTCCCACGACTGTCCTAGCCGCCGCGCAGCAGAGGGCCTGGCCCGTCGGAGAGCAGCTGGTAGCCTTTGCCACCCAGAGGCGCTTTTTCTCTTATTTCTTTTTCTTCTTCTCGTTTTGTTTTGGGGCCACACCTGGTGATCTCAGGGGTCACTTCGGGTGCTCAGGAATTACTCCTAGTGCTGCCGGGACTGTAGGGGGTGCTGGGGGTCGAACCCAGGTCAGCCGCATGAAAGGCAAGTACATGCTGTGCTGTGCTGTGGCTCAGGCCCCAGAGGCACCTTTTCTGCTTGAGGAATTTGCATAACCAGGAGCTGCTGCTGGTGGCCAGGAAGCTCCCGTGGGGACTGTCCCCCAGCGCCCCGCCCCGTGTCTCAGCCCCCCAGCCCCTGCGGCTGGCGCTCCTTCGCCTGTCCAGCGGCGCAGGCCCGTGGTGGACTCTGAGCGTGCAGGGGTCTGTGGCGGTGCCGTGAGGGGGTACCCCGCGTTGCTTGCCGGGCCCCCTTTCCAGCGCTGTTCTCCCTGCTGGCTCTGCGCCTCCCTGCGTCCAGAGCGGAGGGGGACAGTGGGCAGGTCTCGAGGGCACATTCAGTTCTCACTCCTCGGACACTTGAGTAATAGGTTGGATGGAGAGTCTGCACGCTCCCTCCCCCCACTTCCATCAGTTCCAAATGGCTTTTTGTTTCGTCCTGTCTCCTCTGGCGCTGAACCACGTTTACCCGTTTTGAGGGGAAATTTTCAGTCAGAAGGGCAGACCCAGAGCTCAGCTGGTGATGGGGGGAAAATTCCTCTGAAATTTCAAGTGAGCTGGCCTGGGCTGTTTCCCAGGGAAATTTTTTTTCTCGACTGTGGGTTTTTTCTTTTTCCTCTTTCTTTTCTTTTCTTTACTTTTTTCTTGCTGCTTGATTTGATGTGAAATCTTTATCAGGTAGAATGGAATTCAGAGAAGGTCCCGAAACCAAGCTGAGCCAGTTCCGTGGCCTTGCTCCTTGCTGCCGGGTTGACCCTCCCCGACCCCGAGGATGGACCACACTGCTGCGCCACGCACTGCTCACCCACCCGGGGGAGGTTTCAGAGGGCCACACAGAGTACCCTCAGCCTCGACTCGGGTCCCCTGATCACCGAGTGACAGTGGTGACTCCAGGCAAATGCTGGGCCCTGCTTCATTTTCCTCAGCAGCCCCGATGGTGAGAAGGGAGAGCAAGGCCGAGCATGAAGGCGAGGGGTGCGCTGCCGTGCCGGTTCTGGGGCCAGGAAGCCGGGGTGGTGCACAGCTGTCAGCTGGGGAGAGGGGTCCTGCGCCCTGCGGTTTGGGGGAGAAAGGGGCGGCCAGCAGTCAGGTCTCATGTAGCTTTTCCCGAGCTCGGCGTCTTCCGCAGGGCTGGCCGCCCGCTTTGCAGCGGCTGTGCCGGGGGAAGTGCTGGCTCTGTGGAATTTTCCATGGCTGAGCCGAGGCCCCGCAAGCCCCAGCGACCGCTGAGATGAGCCGTGGCAGTTTGCCGTGTGCGTCTCACCCGAGTCCACTGTTGTTTATGAAGCCAGAGGGCGGGGAGGCGTCTGGGTTGGCCTGATTTCCTCAGGTGTCACGCTTCCAGATCCACCTTCAGAGCCCGGGGAGGGCGCAGCCACCCTGTTTCTGGAGGCCCAGGGCTGGTAGATTGATTGATTGATTGATTGATTGGTTGATTGATCCCCCGTAAGTCTAGCCAGGGGTGAACAGAGTGGCCTGGGAGAGGCCGATGAGACCCAGGCACATGATGGTGTTTGGGTCCTTGGCTGCCCTGGTCCGACACCCTTTCCCCTTGCCTGGGACCCCAGGCCCGTGCTCCCAGATCAGCTGATGGAAGTCGTTTTCCTCCCCCACTTCCCCACAAGGAGAGAACCCTAACCCGTTCATAGGGTGCTTGTTTAGGCCACACTCAGAGGCGCGCAGACCGTGTCCACCCGGCCCAGTGGGTGTTCAGAGCAGGGACCGAGGGGGCGTGGAGCCATTCGCCCAGGTCTCGGCCCCCCATGCAGTCGTCATGCCCGCATGGTCTCTCCCTCCGGGCTCTCCCCACGCCTGTCTCACTTTGATTGCGTCCGCTGTGTGAAGGCCGTGATATTTCCCTCTCTCCTCGCTTCCGGCGGCCTGGAACCTCGCAGGAGCTCTTTAAATACTGGCTTAATAAGTAAAACATGGCGTGATTTCAGGGCCACACAGCTTGCTCTCTGGCCTTTGTATTTTCTGATAGTATTTCTCTGATTTTCAGACTTCACTGGGTATATTTGTGAGCAGTCTGGGAATTTTTTTTTAATAATTTTATTTATTGAATCACCGTGAGAGCAGTTACAAAGCTGGGAATTTTTTGGGGGGGGGTCACACCCGACAATGCACAGGGGTTACTCCTGTACTTCTGGCTCATGCACTCAGGAGTTACTCCTGGCGGTGCTCAGGGGACCATATGGGATGCTGGGAATTGAACCTGGATCAGACACATGCAAGGCAAACCCCTACCCGCTGTGCTATCGCTCCAGCCCCAAAGCTGGGAATTTTTTAAAAGACAGAGTTGTGTGCTTTTTCCACCTCTGACTCCGCGGTCCTGTGTAAGCGTTGTGTGTCCCCCACACATCTGTGACGCAGGCTGTCTCTGAAGTGGTTCTGAAGTGGGCCGGGGAGCCAAAGACCCATGAGGTTCCACTCCACGGGGTGCCAGAAGCAGGTCCATGTTTCAGCGGCGCCAGTGTTGAGAGGGGGAGGCCGACGGGGGGGCAGTGAGCAGAGTCTATCCATGGCTGTTAGAGGTGGTGAGTGGCAGGTGGAGACTGGATAGCCAGTCGCTTTCCCCGAGCCTGCACGTGGGGAGGATGACAGGGGCGACCGGGCAGGGGACCCAGAGTTCAGGAAACCTGGGGAAGGGAGTTAGGACCAGAAGGCGGTCATGGGCTGAAGCCTCCCTGCTCCAGGTTGAGTCACGGCATCGTGTTAACCCTGTATCATCTCTCGAGCCCGTGGATCAGTGAATTGTATGAACCTTTGTTGTATTGAAGGTTTGCGATGAGCAGAGTAGATTTTAGTTTTATTGAAGCACTGATTGCTCCTCCTAATCGAGATGGTCAGGATCTAACCCCGCTTCTCCATTTTCTCCTCCCCCCGTTTCCCGTCTAGCTGGCTGATTGCGATTCTGGCCCAGCTCAACCCTCTCTTTGGACCCCAGTTGAAAAATGAAACCATCTGGTATCTCAAGTATCACTGGCCGTGAGAAGACGACCCGCCCTCCAGTGCTCACACTCGAGGTGACTATACTCACCGCCGTTCACGTCCGACAGGGTCACATGGCTGCTGCAGCCATGGGCATTCGCCTTGTCAGAGGGTTTATCCCGTTGTGCGCAGGCGCTGCCGTGGGAAGAACGCTTCCCCGCCCTCTCCGCTGTATGTGAATTGGCAACCTGCGAGTGGCCGAGAGAGCCATAGACAGGCATTGCTGGGTGTGGGGGATCGAGAACAGTGGGCGCTTTCGGGAAATCAGATCTGGTCAGACGCGCTCCTCATGGTCAGCAGTAAAGGAATCACGGTGTCCTGGAAAGGTGTCTCAGTGGCCAGGTGTTCGGGACTCGTCTCCAGTACAGTTCCATTCCTTGTGTGAAATTCTGGTTCAGCTCTTTTTGCAAGACTTCTTGGACTCCTGTCCTCTCAAATCTTGGCACTCATCAGTCAGGATCCTCTTACCCCACCCCATCCAGTGGTGCAGGTTTTTTGTTTTGTTTTGTTTTCTTAAGTTGCTTCTGTGCACACCTGGTGGTGCTCAGGGCTTGCTCCTGACCCCACACTCAGGAGTGATGCCCGTGGGGCTTGGAGGTCTCTCATATGGGCTGACAGGGATTTAACCTGGGCTGACTGTGTGCAAGGCAAGCTCCCTGCCCACTTTACTATCTCTCCAGCCCCTCTGGCAGTACTTTGAGAAATTGGTTCCACTAACCACAGCCTGACGCCCCCAGCTCAAATTGTCTTCCTGTCAACTTTTTTTTTTAATTTATTTATTTGTTTGTTTTGCTTTTTGGGTCACATCCGGCATTGCTCAGGGGTTATTCCCGGCTCTGCACTCAGGAATTACTCCCAGCCATGCTGGGGCGGGGAGGGGGGACCACATGGGATGTTGGGCATTGAACCCGGGTAGGCTGCGTGCGAGGCAAACGCCCTCCCCACTGTATTGTCACTCCGGCCCCCTGTCAACCTTTTCAGGTCATCCATTGAAGAGCTTAACCTGAGTTAAGCTATTCAGTAGAAATTGTGAATGGTGATTTTTGTTTTTTTTTCCCCCACTATTTCTACATTTCATCAAATAAGATGTTTCTGTAAAGATAAATTTTCCTTCATCCACTGGGTTTATTTTGCAAGCTGGATGGACAACCTGGGAAAAGCAGAATGTGTGGTTCTCCTCTTAGCACTTGGTTTCTGGTACAAAGGGCAGACAGTTCTTCTTTGCATGTTATTATTAAAAACAGTATTCTTTGCCCCAAGGTTCAGCCCTGGCATCTGTGATAAGATCCTCCTGCTCCCCTAGCATCCAAAAAAAAAAATTGTTGGTCCCCCAGTTACTTCTGGGCATCCAGTGAGACTTCCTTCCCCTTCCAGTTTTAAGCAGTGACGCTGCTTCCTTCATGTTCCGTTTGTGCTCTTTGAGTCGTTTGTCTTCCCTCCTTTCTAGCAGAACAGCCTCTGCCCCCGGCTGCCTTGTTCGCGACTCCCGTCTTAAACCTGCAGTCAGCGCTTCCTTCCGTTGCTTTTAGGTTTCCCACTAAGGATGCCCCAGTCACTGGCCAGGCTGCAGCCCCGGGTGACATTTTCTTTCTCAAGGAAATGGAAATGGAAGAGAAACCCAGAGAGGTCCAGGCCCTCAGTGCTGGGCATGGGAGTGACCCTGGTATTCCCCAGCACCGCAGTGTAGGGGCTTACACTGCCGAGTCAGTGCTGAGTATCTGGGGGGTACCTTTACCTGCCAACACTGTTGGGTGGTACCCCCATTAAAAAACAATGAGAGGGGCCGGAGGGATGGTACAGTGAGTAAGGCAGGTGCCTTGCACACTGCCAGACTGGGTTCATTCCCTGGCACCCCATACGGTCCCTGAGCACCTGCAGTGGGTAGCCTAGGACTGGAGAGAGACTAATAAGCCGGCCTGCGGGCACACGCCTTGCATGCGGGAGACCCTGGGTTTAGTCCTGGCACCACATGGGCCCCGAATCAATCTGGGGGTGCGCCCCCCTCCGCCCCTCAAATGATAACACAGACGTGAAAGTCAAGAATTGATTTCTAGGTGCATCTGTTTCTGATGGCTGTTGTGTTGTTGGTTTTGAGCACTTCAGCGGAAAGAAACAGGAAGATGCACTTTCGGAAAAAGAATTACAAATTCATTTTCATTTCTCTAATTCAAATGAAACATTTTGATTTCTTTGATTTATGTACTTGAATATTATTCACATATGCTGAAAAGTTTTGGTTTTAAAAAACAGTGATTCAGTTATTTGCTGTAATCATCCTACAGTACATACAAAATAATTTCAGAAGGGTACCGATATAACTACAAACTAAGAGTTTATTAAATGTTAAATGCGGATTAGATCGTTTCTTTACTGTTTTAAAGAAAGCATCACTGGAAGAAATTGCTTCCTCTACCGGTTATCAGTTTGACCCATAACTGGCCTATAATTAGGTTTGTTCTAGTTTGTGTTCAGTTTAGAGTAACTTATTTATTCGTAAAAGGACATATTTCCAAAGTTAAAATTGTAAGCTAGGTATATTCAGAGAAGTCTGTTCTTCCCATGTTTTATTTTTGCAAGCCATTAATGTATATATGTATGCTTTTTATATGTGTAGGCGTTTGTGGGGTTTTTGGATCTGGTGATCCCTAGGACCTGTTTCTGCCACTGCTCAGTGAACCTCGTACACACAGTTGAAGTGTGTGTGTGTGTGTGTGTGTGTGTGTGTGTGTGTGTGTTTCAGCCACCAAGCTCTGTTTTCTGTCCTGCCACCTAGAGAAGCATGTTGATTGGGGCTTAGAGCTGAGGACTTCAGGCCTCAGGCTTCGTTCTTTCCAGGATTCCCTTTCTTCAGACCTCGTGGCCCATTTCTTCCCTTACAGAGAAGTGGGCCCCGTGGCCTGCATAACTGCGGGGCGTGGGCCTGGCAGTTCTGGTTCTTTGAGTCATTTGTTTTTGTTTTTTAGTCTTTGGGTCACACCAGGTGATGCTCAGGGGTTACTCCTGACTCCGCACTCGGGAATGACTCCTTGTGGTGCTCTGGGGATCGAACCCAGGTCGGCGGTGTGTAAGTCAGGCGCCCCACCAGCCCACTATAGCTCTGGCCCCTCTTTGGGTTATTAGTTTTGGTCTCATGTCCTCTGCCCTGATTTCTGATGTTTGTACTGGGGTCCCCAGCACTGGCTGGACTGCCTGAAACCCTTAGGATTCACTTTTTCATTTAAAAGCAAAATTCCCGCGGGGCCAGGTTCAATCCCCTGAGCCTGCCAGGAGTAAGCCCAGAGCACTGCTGGGTGTGGCCCAAAAATCCAACGAACAAAAACGAGCCCCTAAATATCAGCACGTAGGAGGACCCAGCCAGGCAGGACCTCAGTGGGAACATCGAGTCACATTTGTTCCGTATCTGAGGTCTGGCTATCAGTGGGACCGTCACGCCAGGCCCGGGGAGGCGGCAGACAAAGAGCTCTCCTCTCTGCCTGGCTGGCGCTGGGGCGGGCAGAGCTCCCAAGGTCGAGCCTCCCTTCTTGGTGATAAAATCAAAACGAGCAAGCCAGTTCCCTTAGGAACTTGCCCGGCACTGTGGATAACGGACTGTGGATGCCAGCCTTGTTTGCCTCTTGGCATGTTTGGTTTTGTGTGCAATTTCTGTAAGAGCCAGGCTTGGAAAACAGGAGGTGCAGCCATTGTGGTGTTTGGCCAAGAAAGTTGACGCCCGGTCCTGAAAAGCTTCGGACGGTCTTCTGCAGAGACCGTGAAGCTGAGCTGAGGGCTCGAGAGATGGGCCAGCGGGTCAGGGGACCTCGGCAGAGCCCCGCCTGCAGTACGCTCTGAGTGAAGTCAACCCTGCGCACAGCCGGGTATGCCCCCCAAGGAGAAGGAAAGATAGTGATCTCAGGCACGGCACCCACTTGCCCCTTGGCCCACTGTGTTGCTGTCAGCTGCTTCCTGTGCTGGGCGTGGTGAGCTGAGCCCCAGCTGCGGGATCCTCCGAGCGCCGCTCGCACCTTCTCTGTGCCACCGTCCTTGGTGGCCACTCCTGGGTAGCTCGGACGCCTCAGGGTAGCTGCCCCTGCCTGCACGCCTGGCAGGCAGGCACTGCCCTGCTCGCCTTGGAGTGGCGTGGCCGGGCCCCAGGGCCCCAGGAGTGGGTTGATCGCCCCCTCCCCTTGTGGTTCACCGTGGCCGGAAGCTTTTACCCTCCTGCGCCCTCTGGGGGGGGCGGGGCTGTGCCTGGCGCTTTCTCTGGTGACTGAGGATTTCTGGCGGGGGCTACGAAGGGCTGAGAGGCCAAAGTGGAAGCACGTTTGTGGACAGTGGTGCCAGGACATTTGGCGGGCAACACGTGTGTTGTCTCCTGCCTCTCCCAACGCACTGGTTTCCATTCTGGTCCCTGAGACCTTGGCTTTCCCTGTCACTTAGTGTCACGCCCTCAGCTTTCCTGTCTCGGGGCGGGGTGGGGGGTTGGCTCCTGGCTCTGTGTTCAGGGGTCGCCCCGGTTGACCGCCCACCCTGGTCCTCCACCAGACCCATTTCCTGGCCCTTTTCTCCTCACTGGGCATCCATGGATCCCGTGGCCTCCTTCGCTGGGGCTCCTGGTCCCTGACCCAGCTCTGGCATTTCCCTGAGGTGACGGACTCCTCAGCACACCTCAGAGAGCAGAGGCCCAGGAGCCCAGTGTCTGCTTCTCCCTGGCCCTCTCCTGCAGCCTGCCCCTCACTCCTCTCCCGGACCCGCGGATTGGGCCCTGCACTACTGTTTGCCCTTTATTTTGTGGGTGGGGCATCCCAGAGGTGCTCAGAGCCTGCTCCTGACTCTGCACTTGGGAATTACTCCTGGCCCTGCTCAGGGGCCCTTATGGGGTGCAGGGGATCAAACCCGGGGTCGGCCTACCACCGCACTGTCTCTGCAGCCCCTATTTGCACATTCTTGACCTCATTCGTTTTTCCTGCCTCTCGCCACCCCAGGACATGTGCAGATTTAGAAAACAGATTAGGAGCCACAGATCTGCAGATATTCTTTCTGCTCTCCTATCTCTGCTCGTCCACTCAGTTCTTTCTGGTGTCCAACTTGCCAATCTTGCATTTCCTCTCCTGACCTTGATTTCACAGATTCTAACGTCCCTAAATGTCCCCAGGCTCCTGGAGGTTGGCGTTCAGCTTGGTGTCTGCTGAGGCATCCGGAGTTAAATTCCCTGTCTCTCGGAGTAAAACCCCCGCAGTAAATACAGCCTTACCCATGAGGGTAAAGAAGACATGACTGTGTGTTTATCTAAAATGAAAAATAAAGATAAAAATGAAACCTTCCCGGGGGCCTGAGTGATAGCTAGTACAGTGGGCAGGGAATTACTTTGCCTGCCACCTTCCCGGGTTCAATCCCTGCCACCTCCTATGGTTTCCCGAGCTCCACCAGGAGTGATCCCTGAGCACAGAGCCAGGAGTGAGTCCTGAGCACCACTGGGTGTGGCCCAAGGAGAAAACGAAACCTTCCTTTGACCAAGACATATCCCGTCATTTATCCCTGGACAGATTTCCGGGTCCTGGCCTTGATGGATTTATCTTTCAGTCTCTGGCTGTACCTGAAAGTGGCCGTCTGGCTTCCTTTCTCCGACGGGACGCACGCTTGGACTCCGGTCGCGTTCCCCACCCACACACTCCAGCCTCCAGATTGTTGGTGTATGTGGCTTTGGTCTCCGCCCTGCGCACTGCCCCTGGAATGAGCTCTGTTGGGTGGATCCCCCAGGCCCCCACCCCCTAAGAAGAATCAAACTCCCAATCCGTGTTATCGAATATGCCTTGTACAGTTACTTATTTTATTGTTGGGGGGAGTCCCTATGGCGTTGGCTGGGGGGTGGAGAGGGTCCAGCCCATGCTGTGCCCTGAGTCACTTCCCCGGCCCACACAGTTCTTGAAGTGCCGGCATTCAGCCCGCTTACCGCCTGGTTTTATGTGTTGTTTCAAAAAGCAACCTTTGTTTTCCCTTTTCTGATCGTTCGTTGATGAAAAGAGGCCTGAAGAGTAGGGAAGGCTTCCCGGAACACATCCCGTTGGACGTTCCCCCCAGACACCGCAGCTCCTGCCGTCGCGTGCTCATGGAGAGCCTGGGAGCCGGCGGCGGGCAGGGCTCTGGCCTGGGAGGGGAGCCGAGTGGCGAGGCCCGCGCGCGCCCACTGGCTGTGCTGCCCCGGCCCGGCCCGCTCAGGGACTCCTCGGCCCTCAGGCCCACCACTTCCCTCTCTCCAGGCCCATGACCGTCTCTGTCCTGAGGGCACTGAGCCGACGGGGCCCGTCCCCTCCCGTGTCTGCCCTGGCAGGGTGGCAGGCTTGTCCTGAGCCCAGCGAAATCTTGATGTAGAGACGCCTTCGGACACATGACAGGACACACGAGGGTCCTGTCTCCACTGGGGGGTTCTTTTCGGGAGCAACAAAGCGCTTTACGTACGTGGACGCTGAGCTCTGGGCTGTAGGAAGAGGCATTTCTGTGCAGCCGCTGGTGTGTAAAGAAAGATCCTTGAACTGTTCGCGAGCCCTGTCAGGGCTCTGTGGCAGCCTGAGGCTTTGTCACCTACACTTGTGGCAAGAAAGGGAGCGAGCGAGCGTGACCTTGAGGAGTCAGAGCTCGGCAAAGCTCAGCCTGTGAGGACGTGGCTGTCTCGCTGGAAGGGGCCGAGAGCGAGTGACGGGTTTCTCTAAACCAAAGCACCAAAGCACCTTAGAGTTCGTAGGGTTCGGGCGGGCTGTGCGTCTCCCCCTTCCTCCTCTTCTCTCCTGTCTTCCCCTTGGGGGCCTTGCGAAGGTCGCTGGGGCCACTGCTCCCTACCCGCGTTGCGCAGTGGAGGTGCCCACTCTGGCCCGATTGCCCGTCTCATGCCCGGCGCTTGCCCTCTTGAGGACAGCCACTCCAACGGCTTTTTATTTTTCCAGGACCCGAAGAGGTTTCTTCTCCGGTTGCCTCACACCACACCGCCTTCCCGCCTCGCCTGCTGTGGCCGTCAGCCGCCTTGGACACTGGCGCCACGTCCGACTCGATCTCTCTCTCTCCGGTGCAGTGTTTGCCCTGTTGCCTTACTTCTTACTCTCCGACCAACGATGTGCCTACTTCGCCGAAACAGTACGACCTCCGTGAGTTGGTGACGTGCTCTCCTGGAATGGAAGGTGCTGGGCTCCTGAGAAACCCTCCCCCTCTCCTGGGAATTGTGGCTCGGAAGCTGCCCTCTGCCAGCTCCTGCTCGAGAATTCGCCACGCGTTGGGAACTTACAGGACAGTCAGGTCCCGGAGGTGACGGGGAGCGGATAGCATCTGTCCCCACAGACTCACACACCAAAGTATCTTGTTCAGGTCAAATTTCTTATTTCTGCCATGTTCTGGAATAAATTTATTTTTCTGCTTTCTACGGAAATCTGGCATTGGTATTTGCAACGCTCATTTTCATAATGGTCCTATCTTTTGGGGGGGTTATTTGGGGAGCTGTGATACTTAGGAAACTGTGGCGCTCGCGGTCGAACCTGGTGCTGTCACGTGCAAATCCTGTGCTGTAGCCCAGTGACCAGATCTCCCGAGCCCCAGAATAATGCTTTTTTCATGGGGCCAGAGAGATAGTACAGTGGATAAGACTCTTGCCTTGCACATGGCTGACCCAGGTTCAGTCTCCAGCACCCCCGATGTTCCCCGCACCCGCCAGCAGGTTTCATTTTCTGTTCTTCTCAACCCTCTGAACTCCTTACTTGGCTGTTCAGGCACCGGGAGAGTTTCTCATGGAAGCCGCAGTCCCCACTGGCCGGTGTGCATAGCCCATCTGCTGAATTAGCAGCTCTGCATGGGACTTGTAAAGGGGCCTTGGAGTGACTCTGGGGGCTCAGTGAAACCCCAGAGGGTGGAGGGGGAGCGGGGAGTGCTGTCTACCGTGCCTGCCGTTGATGGCGTCTGGGCTGCAACGGGAAACGTGCTCACCCCACTTAGCACAGCTGGTCCGGGCGCCACCATTGGCCGAGCCTCATGTACCCCCTTGCCCCTCAGTGGGAGGGCCAGGAGGGACCAGCCCCGGGGCCCGGGAAGGCAGATGCCACGTTGTCCCCGTAGACGGCTCCTGTGACCCTCTCCTTCAGCTTTGTCGTGGAAGCAGACGGGCTCGCTTCTCTGTGGGCATGGGGGAAGCACCCTCCGTAGGAGGAGCCCCGCCGTTCGGCCGTGACTCCGATCCCTCAAGGCCAGCCCTGCCACCTCCCTCCCTGGGGGCGAGGAGACTTTGTCCAGGCATCGAGGCAGCTGCTGCCTTGCTGTGGGTCTGAGACCTGGTTCCCGGAGGGGTGCGTCCCTCAGGAACACTTCCATGTAGGCTCCAGCTTGGGCTGGCAGGGAGCCTGCAGATCCCGCGTAGCTTCTCTCTCTCTCTCTCTCTCTCTCTCTCTCTCTCTCTCTCTCTCTCTCTCTCTCTCTCGGGTGGGGGGTGGTCCTGCAGATCCCGCGTAGTTGGCCTCAGGGGTGTGTGTGTGTGTGTGTGTGTGTGTGTGTGTGTGTGTCTGGTGGGGGGTGGTCCTGGAGACCCCGCGTAGCTGGCCTCAGGGTGTGTGTGTGTGTGTGTGTGTGTGTGTGTGTCTCGGGTGGGGGGTGTCCTGGAGATCCCGCGTAGCTGGCCTCAGGGTGTGTGTGTGTGTGTGTGTGGGTGGGTGTGTGTGTGTGTGTGTCTCGGGTGGGGGGTGGTCCTGGAGATCCCGCGTAGCTGGCCTCAGGGTGTGTGTGTGTGTGTGTGTGTGTCTCGGGTGGGGGGTGGTCCTGGAGATCCCGCGTAGCTGGCCTCGGTGTGTGTGTGTGTGTGTGTGTGTGTGTCTCGGGTGAGGGGTGGTCCTGGCACTCTGCTGTGACACCTTCCCAGCACTCTCCTGGCCAGCCTAGTCCCCGAGTCCCGCCTGCCTCTGTCGTTTTTTGTCCTGCTCTTGTCCTCTGTCTCCTTCCGAGGGCATCCAGGTGGGTGCAGGGCAGGACATAGAGGCAGCACTTGCTGGTTTGCGCCGGGTCTTGCTTGCCTTTGGCCCAAGCCGGTTCCTCGAGAGGTGAGGAAGGAGAGGGGTGTGCTGACTGTGCTGGCCACAGAGTCGCGCACCAGTGGGCCGGGGCTGCTGTGTCACCACAGTTCTGACTGCCACCTGCCTGTAACAGAGCATAAGGTGCCCTCTGAGGGGCCAGGGACATAGCTCCCTAGTTCGGTCCCCTGAGCACTGCTGGGAGGGACCCCCAAGCACCCCTGTTTGTGACCCAGAACATGGAGGCCAGGAAGGTGGCTTAGTGGTCAGACGCTATGCTTTGAACCCCGGAGCACTGTTGGGTGTGGCCATGGAGATCCCCCGTCCCCTCAGCACTGCAGAGCCCTGAGCGGTCCCTAGCATGACCCATACCCCCACTGGGCTGCGTGTCATCGGGAGTGCCCCCTGAGCACTGCTTGGGAGGCTTCCCCCACCGAGATAGGTAGTAAATGGGGCTGCCTGCCCCCTCTGTATAAACAAGGAGGTTAGCCGAGTGACGCTGGCTGTGGGGCTGATGTTTACCGAGTTACCGAGTACTCCCGGGGTGTTTCCCACGGAATTGACAAAGTGCCCCCGTATCTGGGAAGTGAGATTTCAGGGCGGCACCAGCTGGGGATTCTCCCCTCCCCTCCCCACTACATGTGGCTTCCCTTTGCCGTAGTATTTGAACTTGGGTTGCAGAGAAGCTCAGGCCGTGACTCCAGGCCCGCGTTCAGAGCAGGCAGCCGGAGCTCTCCCATGAGGGAGGTCATGTTCTCGCTGGCTTCGAGGGACGCGGCATCTGGGGAACTCTTGGCTTCGTTGTGCGTTGTTTCTATTTGAAACGTCCAGTGACGGTGCATGGCTTACCCAGGGCCCCGCTTACCGACTAACCGTGTCTCCTGGTGGTGGTCCTTCCCCGGCGGCACCTTCGCGCATTCCCTCTCAGAGTTCCACCATGCAGGGGCAAACTGATGTTCTTCTGGTGGTGGGGGACGCCCACCTGGTGCTGGGTGGGGCTGGCTTCTGGCGCTTCTCTCAGGAACCCCTTCTGCCGGTGCTCGGGGCTACCAGGGGCTGAAGGGGGGTCAGCTGTGTGCAAGGCAACCGCTCTGTGGTACTCTCTGGCCTCTCAGATGTTCTTTTTCATGAGGAGGTGACACACCCAGCAGTGCTCTGGGGGGTGGGGACTACTTTCAGGCTTGTGTTTGACTACTCCCGGTTCAGTGCTCAAGAGACCATGAACCTAGGGCCTCTACCTACAAAGCATGTGCTCCACCCCTGTGCACAGATTTAGACTTGAGAAATGCTCTTTGGTTGTTGCTCTGATTCACGGAGGCTTCGGCCCCAGATTTCTTCTGAAACAAACCTTGAGTGTCCGGGCCAGGGAGATTGCTCTCTGCTGAGCTCAGGCTTTGCGTGTGGGAGAGCAGAGTCAGTCCCTGGATCCCCAAGCACAGAGCCAAGTAGCCTCCAGCCACCGCCAGGTGTGGCCCCCAACCCCTCCCCCCAAAAGAATGTTGTGATTCATTTAATCAATTGTCAATCAGTTGTCTTCACCCCACAATACATGGGGTGGAGAGAATTTCTAAAACTGGGAAGACAAACCAGTAGTAGAGAGATAGGACAAGGCATTTGCCTGCGGCCAGCTGACCCCAGTCTGATCCTGGCACCACTTGGTCCCCTGAGCACCTCCATGAGTGATGCCTTACTCCTGATTCTGTACTCAGGCATCACTCCTGGAGGGGCTTGGGGAACCATAGGGAGGTCAAGGTCAGTCGAACCCAGGTCAGCCATGTGCAAGGCAAGCCCCTTCAACTGTACTTGTACTATCTCTCCAGCCCCAGCAAATGTTCTTAATTTTTTTTCCTATTCAGCATTTTCTTCCCCCCACGTACAAAATGTAATACTTGAATTAAAAAGAAGTAAGTTACATTAGTAACACAAAATAGTAGAATATTATGTTAAGCGGGGGGGGGGGGGAATTCGGATTTAAAACACGTATCTAGGGTGGGAAAATCCTGGTAGGAAACATTCCAAGATGTTTATAACGATCCTTTTATGACTTGGCATATTGTCCACATTCTCCCTCCCTCCCCCCCCCAAGAGTGTGTGCAACTTTTGTAATCAGGAAGAGGCTGGTGGGGGCCGGGGGCCGGGCATCGGAAGCGCCGTGACTGGCGCTCACCCCACGAGGGTGATTCGGGGTCAGGGGAAATGAAGTCAGCTCCCGCCAGTGAGACGCCGAGGCCTGCCGGAGTCTCGGCGAGTTTTCCGTACCGCCATTGGGCACGCAGAGCCTGCGCCTCGGACGGAGGTGCCCGTGGCCAGGCAAACCAGAGGCCAAGGGGGAGCACGGAGTCGGACTCGGAGGGAAACGGGCCCACGTCGCGGAGGGAGATCTCCCTGTCCCTTGTTGCCCGCTGCCCTGCCCCTACCCCCCCACACCCAAGATGAGGTCCAAAAAGGCAAGAACACGTGAGTGACCGAGGTTGGCATGGCATGAGGTTGGTTGTGCGGCCCCTGCCCCTGCCCCTGCGACTCTCAGGGTTCTTGAGGTTTCTGACACACTTCCCAGGGGCTAGGCAGCAGAGCTGTTCCTGAGGGGACGGAAGGAGAGCCCTGAGAACAGGAGCGTGAGGCCGTGTGGAAGCTTAGCGGCTCCCCGAGCCTGCCTCCGGGTGGGCCCCTGGGGCCAGGAGCTGTATGCTAGAGGCTTAGAACAAGCACTGGGTCACCCGCAGGAAATGACTTAGGAAAGCAGTTTTTATTTGGGGGTCCCACGTGACTGCGCAGGGGTCACTCCTGGCAGGGCTAAGAGGGGTCCTCTGTGGGACCAGGGATTAACTGGGTCAGCCACAAGCAGGGCAGGTGCCTCACCCAGTGTGCCAGCTCTCTGGTCCAGGGCATGGCCTTTATTCGGTTTTTGACTTTGAGGCCACACCCAGTGCTCTGGGGACAGAGAGCAAACCTGGCTGGTCATGTGCAAGGCGAGTGCCCTGCTCGCACCAGCCTGGGAGATGACCTTTAAGGGCAAACCCAGAGAACGAGAAGGCTCCAGGAGAGAGAGTTCCCCTCCCATAGGGGCCGTGGTGGAGCTGATAAAGTCAGCAACACCTTGATGGTGGGGTGTCGGGGCCCCGCCCCTACCTGGCTGGGTGATGGCCGAGCCTCTCATGGAGATGGGGCCTAGCGATGGATTCGGCTAGGGGCCTGGAGTCTGCAGCTTCCTGGAGGAGCTACAGAGGCCCGGTGGGCAGCTGGTACAGGGGCCGGGGAGTGCGAAGGCGCATCAGGAAGATGGTCTAGAGGGAGAAGAGAAGGGGGTCTAGGTGGTGGACCGGAAGAACTCCTCTTTCAAGAGGCGAGCGGAGGAAGAGGAGCGTGAAGGACATGCATGGCCAGCCCAGCGCTGCCCTAACCTCCAGCGGACTCAGTTCCATTTACATTATCCTGCAGGTAAATGGGACGTGTTCCTCCTTTTGGTGGGGGAAGAGGGTTGGAGGGTGGCTGGTACCATACCTGAGGCAACTCAGGGCTTACTCCTGACTGCTGATGGGTTACCTCTGGGGGGGCTCAGGACATAGTGTGCAGTGCCAGGGGTGAGCCCAGTGCAAGGCAAGCGCCCTGCCCACTGTGCTCTCCAGCCCGTGGGAATCAGGCCCTCTGCTCCTGCCCACCCACTCGGGGACGTGGGCCTGAAGCCCCAGGGGTGGGGGCTGAAAATTGAAGGGGTCCCAGGAAGGAGACGTCACCAGCTCAGGACTCCTGCCACCAGGAGGCTGTGTAACTTTCTCCTCGGGATGGGTGCCCTGCCCAGGTCGGCAGGCAGCCCAGTGGCCGTCTCACTGAATGTGGGGCCGGGGGGTCATTCCAGTCGTCCTGACGCAACAGAGCCTGCACACACACAGCCGCGTTGGCGTGGGTGCTGGCGGGCTCAGAGTGGCCGACTGAGGGCAGTTGGGAATGTCCCACCCACGTGTCTGACCCATCCTGCTCTGAAGCCGGGCTCCCGGGAGGACAGGAGGGCAGCGGGCTGGGACGTGGCGGACACCGTCCCTGGGAAACGGCTGGTCTCGTGAACCCCCGAAACCTCGGCCCCACCAGGCCCTGTCGGCGCACGCTCCCTTTTCTGAGTGTGGTTCCTCGGTCCCTCGCGCAGCCTCCCCGAGCAGGTCGGCGGCCTGTTTGGAAACGCACGAGGCCGGCTCGCAGGAACAGGCTTCCGGGAGTGTGGCGGTGCTTCCTGCCGCTTATCAGTCCGGCCTCCTCCTCCTGGCCACCCCGACAGAATGTCTCATTGTACCTGCGCTCTGGAATCTCGCCCCCAACAAACGCCGATTGTTCTCACTCCCGGGCTTCCTGGTTTGCGCTCAGTTGGAAGTGCTGATATTAACCGTATTATGTGCAGTGCAACGCTGGCCAAAGAACCAAACCAAACCCCTGACCGGTGGCGACAAACAAACCCGGCGGCATGAGGAGTTGTCCTAGAAGGTATCAGCCCAGAGGCAGCAGGTGGAACAGTTGTTCGGGTCGGCAGCCCCGGAAGATGGGATCACACCGCCCTGCGCGTGGCTTGCTGCCCAGCCTGGCCAGGCTGCATTGCTCTGCTCCTCCCTGGAAAGGGGGTGCGGGAGGGAGGGCAGCACCGGAAGCACCCACCATCCTTCAGGCCTGCGTTTCTTTCTTTCTCAAAGTCATCCAGTGAGCCAAGTGATGACAGACCTGAAGGAACACAATTAGGAGCTGAGACGAAGACACCAGCAAGAAAGGGCAGAAGAGATAGAACAGTACTTGTGCTGACCCTGGTTTGAAACCCACCCCTGCATCGGGTCCCCCGAGCACCCCTGGGTGTGGCTCGGACTGCCTTCCCCATCCCACCTCCAAGAGAAAAATACAAAAGAGAGTGACGTAGAAAGAAGTCTCTCTTGGTCATTGTTCTAGCCCATCTACCAGGCCTTCCTTCCTTTTAAATTCACTGTCACGTTTTGCCTTCCCAGGTCATTCTCCTTTGGTGGGTTCTGGGGTCCTTTGGGGAGTTGAGACTGTGTCACAACTGGGCACTCCGCGAATGTCCAGTTCTTCTCTTCTTGTCTTCTACCTATCTCTAAGCAACAGCTTGAAATGCTGCTTTTGGAGGAGGGGGGCAGAGGGGCAACACCCAGCAATGCTCGGGGGTTATCCTGATTGCACTCAGGAATTACTCCTGGCAGTGCTTGGGGGGCATATGGGATGCCGAAGATCGAACCCAGGTCGGCCACGTGCAAGGCTGATGCCCTCCCTGCTGCGCTATGGCTCCGGTCCGTGTGCTCCTAATGCTTTGCCTGGAGTTCTCTGTGGTTCGGGGACATCGGGTGGATGCCTCTTGCTTTAATGAAGGCAGTAGTATAGTGGACGCGTCATGAGCGCTCTGAAGGCCCGCACACTTGAAGTGCTCAGCGAGGTGCTAGAGAAACAATGAAGTGGATGCGACAGAGACTTCTCAGAGGATGTGGGGGCCTGGGGCCAAGGTCACCTGGATTTGCACATTTATCTGCTCTCAGACTACAAGTGCTTATTCAGCTGCTCTGCCAGAGTCCCCCGGTCTGGGGAACGAGGAATTGGAGCAAATGCTTGAATGACAGACCAGGAAGGGTGTGTGGGACTGAACGTGGTACCTCTGAGAGAAAAGGAACCGCTTCAGCTGTCACATCAAGGGCACGGGATCCCATCAAGGGGTTGAACTGTCAGAACAGAGATTCTACTTCAAAGAGATTTTTTTGGCAGGATGTTTGGGCCACATTCTGCAGTGCTCAGGGCTTACTCAGGGCTCAATACTCAGGGATCTCTCCTGGCAGGCTTGGGGGACCATATGGGGTGCTGGGGATCAAATGGGTTGACCACGTGCAAGGCAAGTGCCCTATGCTCTGTGCTCAATCATTCTGCCCTCCCCACAACCCCAGCAAAATATTTTTCAGGAGCTGTGCGAGAACTCAGTAGACAGAGTACGTACCGTGCATACAGGAGCCCGGCGTTCAGTCCCTGAGCACTGCTTGGAGTGATCTCCGAGCACAGAGCCAAGAGTAGTCCCTGAGTACCACTGAGTGTTCCTGCCCCACCCACCCTCCACCAGCTAAACTATATAGTGCCAATGGCCAATCCATTAATTAGTACCTCCTTTTAGAATCACTTCTCAGGAAGAAGATCCATTTGTTTTTTAAAGTGTTAGGACACAGCCTTTCCTGGAAATCTTCCAGCCTTGAGTTAATTAACTGCACTTTGGAAGCTGTGAAATCTTAACATATCACTCGGGTCCAGAGAGGTCTGGAGAGAAAGCACTGAGACTCAGCAGGGTAACACTTTAGAAAATGTGTGTGCGCCCAGCCAACAGCTTATCTAAGCGCTAGCTGGAGCTCAGAAGACAGTTATTACAGGAAATCAGTGTTGAAAGATCAAAGGGAACGTCCAGTTCTCATCCCAGTCCTTTGTGGGGAAGAGGCTGGAACCCAGACAAGCCCGGTCCCTCCTCCAGAATTCTGCACTTAGTACAGCTCAAATCAGGGTCTTGCGTCCAAGAACAGGGTAGGAAGCCACATTCCACACATCAGGTGCGAGGGTGTGTGGGATAACAGTGGCTGTTTCTGAGGAGGAGGATGGACGGTTAGGAGAGGGGAGGGTGGAGGTGTAATCGTCACATTTTTATCCCTCGTGAAGTTTATGCCAGAGGCATCTTACCTAATTGAAAACTTAATGTACTTAAGCTCACTACTCACGCCCGTGTTCTCTCTGAACACACTTTTCACTTGCTTGTCTGTTTCTTTGCTCTAGTCCCACACTAGAGAAGCCCATGTTCTCTGTCGAACACAGTTCTCTTTCTCCTCTCACTTTCTAAACAAATTTCAATAAAAACTATCAGAATATAAAATAAAAATTATTTTTAAGATGTCACTGGAGTGCTGTGTTTGTTTCTCCCCCCCCCCCCAGGTCCCCCACTTTTGTCTACTGTTTGTGTAAAATGTCCTGGACTAGGCTACTCCCAGGGGGAAATTATTTGGCAGGAACGAGATGAAGTGCTTTGGAAGGGGCTGTGGCGGCCGGTTACTACTTTGTGGCTAAAAGAAGAACCTCCTGAACCTCAAGCCAATGCTCTTCCAGAGCCCCAGCTTCCTGCCAACTCTGGCACTGTCTGGCAGGGCCAAACCCTGAGAAAACACAGCAGTTAGCAGCCAGTGATTTCATTCACATCGGAGCAGGATGTAGTCACTGACAGACCTTAATGGAAAGGCCCCTTTTGCCAACATTTCCAGGACAACGGGAGCAGCAAAGGCGGGAATCCAATGCCATTCACTAGTAAGCACCTCATTGGACCGAGTGCCTCGGTTAGGGGCAGAATCTCTGGCTGCTCCCTGTTCTCAAGGAACTGTTGCCCAGTAGAATGAAAAGGGCTGTGTCCAGAGGGCATGTAACAGTGGGAGAGCTAGCTGGCTGTGGGACTGTTTCCAAATACAGCATTAGGTGAGAGGGGAGTTAGTATTCCGTGAGCCTCGAATGGGAAGATGAATGAGACGGAAGGGACTCAAAACTTCCCCAGCTCGTTTTTCTACTGGGGTTTAAATTTTAAATACCGGTTAATGTGGAAAATTATTAAGTGGTATTATAACTCAAAGCTGACTTTATAATCCTGCCACTTCCTGTGCGGTCAAGGAAAGATTCAAACCTTCACCAGGTATTGAGTTTATGGAGTGCTGGGCGTTGTGGAGCAGAAATGAAATTTGTGCCTTTCCTGTTGGGTATCTACATATACCTACCCACAATCTTGTGCTAAAAATAGCATTTTTAGCAACTACTATGCAAACAGTTCAAGGCTGTCATTATTTTAGCCTCTGATCTTCTAAATGCGGCCCCTCAACCTCACGGGTAGCATCGTGTGTTACGTGCTCCCGGTATGGGCACTCTAGGTAGTGCTTTTTTTAAACTGCTCAAGTCTCATCCCCCATTAGTTATAGAGGAGGAGCCTTCCAGGGATGAACTAATTTGTGCTATTTAATCACACAAGGATTCAGATACAGGGTGATTTGAAAATGCCAGGCACATCATGGCTAGCCCCTGCCTCTTGAAGTTTACGGTCCTTAAGTCCTCTTTCCTGTTACCAAAGCCCATGGTCTTGACATTGACTATACTCTTTCCCCAGATCTGTGCAAAGAAGAACCACGTTTTCTCCTGAGAAAAATGGGCAAACCCAAGAGATCTGGCCAGGGATCCCTAGTTTTCTATCCTTGTGCTTATTAAAATCAATATTCTGACCTCTGCTCAGACGATAAATTCTGTACCCTTAAGAAATATAAACAGCAGTCTGGAAGTACAGGGTGTGATAACAGACTGGGTCATTTATTAATGCCTGACCTTGAGCAAGTAACGCGCCTAAACTGTCCCCCCCTCCTCTCCCAGACCGCATCGACCCCGCTTTGGAAAATCAGGCACGCGAGCTAATTTAGTTCTGCTTGTAGGCAGAACTAAACGGAAGGGCGGACCCACCTGGTAGGTACTGCGCATTGAATGAAAAAAAAAAATATTGTTGGTACAAGTAGGATTAGGGAGCAGAGGAAAACCACACGGGCAGTGCGTTAAGAAGCCCCACGTTATCAGGCTCTGCTGGGCAGCATGCTGGACAACTGTGTGCGGAGTGTGATAGGTGCTGTTTGGGGCACACCTGAGCAGTATCAGCTGAAGTTAATACAGGTGCATGAACTTCTGAAAGCAAGGTCAGCCCCAGCGAACTAAGAAGTTCCGTGCAGGTCGGGAGGGCGTTCAGATCCCATCCCGACAATTCCCCTGCCAAGCTGCCGCCCTCAGCCCCCTCCAAGTCTCGGCGAGCTGAGGCTGTCGAGCGGCCTACGGGCACAGCGGCCCGGCGAAGCGCAAACGGTGCCCGGGCAAACCTGCCGTCACGGACACGGAGCGTCGCGCCTAACGCGCGCGGCTCGAGCCCACGCCCGGGGTCCGGCGCCGAGACCCCGCTCCGCCCCCTCTTCCTGGTTTTTCGCGGCCGCCCGCCCCGCCCGCGTCACGTGACGGGGTGCCGGGCCGGGCCGCGCCCCTGATTGGCCGGGCCGCAGGGCGCCTCGCGATTGGCCCGCGGCCGGCGGGCCCCCGCCTCCCTCCTCCTCCTCGCCGCGGCCCACGTGAGGGGGGCGAGTCACGCGATTTCCGGGAACCCGTCAGGAAGGACATAAACAAAACAAACCGAGGCAGCATGGAGAGGGGCCGCGGTCCCTGCCGCCGAGCCCGCGCCGGGCCCTGAGCCGCCCCGACACGCACGGGTGAGTCCCGCTGCCCGCGCCCGGAGCCCGCCGGGGCTGGCGCCGGGGGGCGAGCCGGGCGGGGGCCCAGGGGGCGGCCGGCCTAGGAGGCGGCCGCCCGGGGGCTCCGGGCCGGCGCGGGGCGGGGGCGGGGGCCGCGGCCGGGCCGGGGGCGCGCGCGGGCCGCGGCGGCCGCCGGCCGGTCAC
The DNA here is from genome assembly GCF_029834395.1 of Sorex fumeus. Taxonomy (NCBI): domain Eukaryota; kingdom Metazoa; phylum Chordata; class Mammalia; order Eulipotyphla; family Soricidae; genus Sorex; species Sorex fumeus. Next base: position 2,808,105 of record NW_026606074.1, on the reverse strand, counting down.
GGGGCGCCGGCTCCCCTCCCCCCACCCCGGCCCGGGACGGTTATATAAAGGCGCGGGGCGGCGACGGAGGGGAGCGCGGGGCGGCGGCGGCGCGGGCGGGGCGGCGGTGCGGGGCGTCCGCCGTGCCCGGCCCCCGAGCCCGGGCCCGGGGCCGCCGGCCACCGGCCTGTCAGCGCGGCGAGCGGGTGGGAGGGGCCGCGGCGGGGAGGGGAGCGGGCCGCGGGGGAGGAGAGAGGGGAGGGTGCGCTGGGGCCGCCGCCGCCTCCGGCGCTGCGGGCGGCCCTGCGGGGGCCGGGAGCGCGACTGCGGCCGAGGGGGTCCGGGCGCGGGCGTCCCGGCGGGGGCCGCGCCCCCTCCGCGTCCCCGCCCCAGCGGCGGCCGAGGGGGGCCTCCCTCCGGGATTTGTTTATATGTCGGCTCCGGGCGGCCCGGAGCGGCGGGGAGGCGGGGCCCCGGGCGCCGAGTGGCAGGCGCGCCGGCCAATGGGGCGGGCGGACGCGGGCGGACGCGCCAATGGGCGCGGGGCAGGCGGTGCCGCCAGCGCCCCATTGGTTGGGCTGTGCCGGGGGGCCGGCCGGGGGGCGGCCATGTTAGATGGGAGGGGACCGGCGGCGGAGGGTCGCCCAGGGGGGCGGAGACTGGGCGGAGGGCGAGGGGGCGGGCGGGGTGGCGGAGGGGTCGCGGGCGGAGCCGGAGCCGCCCCGCCGGACCCTGCCCGCGTCTCCCCGGACCCGGGCGCCCGAGAGCCGCGCCGGGCGGGGCCGCCGTCGCGCGTCCCGCCCGCCCGCCCGGGACAACCTGGGCCGCCGCCGCCCACGTAAGCGGTCGCGTCGCCGGCCCCGCGCGAACGCGGAGTTTTCCTCTCCTTTTTCGCTTCCGTTCTTTCTTTTTTTCTTTTTCTTTTTTAAGGTTTTATTTATTTTTTTTGGGGGGGGGGGCTTTGTCTTGTTTCTGGCTTTGATTTTTGTCTTTCCGATGCCCTGCAGGTGAGGAATAGGACCCGGCCCCGACCGGCTGCTTTTTCCCATGCAAAACTTGCGACCCGCGGCCGGCGGGGCCGTCCTGTGGTCGTGTTTCAGGGACCCCCGCCCCGCGTCATTTTCGACCCCCAGGAGCCGGGAGAGCCGCGGACGCCCGTGGGTTTTATTTTCCAGCCCCCGTCTCTCCCCCGCCTGCGACCGGGGCGGCTGCTGGCCGTGCGCGGCGCGTGGCTTAACGGTCGCCCGCGCTGCTTGCTCCGGCGTGTGCGGGACCCGCGTGCACCGCGACCTCGGGCGGGCGCCCCGGCGTCCACGCGTGTCGCGGCTCTCACCGGGTGGCACGTACTCGGGAGCCGGCTTCATCGTCTCCTTGTTGATTGGGGAAGCGCAGTGGGTCAATAAGTGAGAGCTGGCGGTTTCCGCCTGCGACTGGCCGCGCGGGGCTCAGGATTTCGTTAGCGTGTCGACGTACGTGCCCCGGTGCTGCGGCGGGGGGCTCCGGTCCTCCCCGAGAGCAAATAAAAATATTAGCTCGTTTTGGAAATTTTTGTTTCATCCGTCGTTGTTTGTGTTGCTTTCGCCAGCCCTGGCTCTTTAGGATGCCCAGCGAGGTCGTAGAAAAGGAAGAATAACGGAACTTAACATTGAAGTCGCTTCGTGGGCGACTTGTAATTCTTATTCGAGGCTGTTAACTGTGAATTGAGTGAGCGTTGCTAATATGCTGTTCTCTTTTTTCTAAGGATGACAGGTAGATCTAATAGAGTTTTTTTAATGTAATTTTATATAGACAGCTTTCAGTTTTTTGCATTTTGGGTTTTTTTTTTTTTGTTAAAGACTAGTAAGTGCAGGAGCTACACACATTCGTGGAAAGGGATTTGAAATGTGGGTGCTTCACTTACTATCCCAGTTCTGCCGTCATTGCAGGTGAAAACTTTAACTTGGCAAGTGAAAGCAAACTTACTTTTAAGTGGTTTCCTGTTTAACGAGTTAACAGTGTTTGTGAGTTCTTGGGTGCCAGTGTAAGGAATAACGGAATAATTAGAATGACTCCTGGTGTAGTGACTTAAATACAAAGGGCAGTGGTCGTAAAAGGCGTCTGCACGGTGAGAGAGGACAGCGGGTCAGAGGCTTTCTTATCCTTGGCCAACCAGTCCTGTCTCCTGCATCCCACACAGCCCCCTGAGAACCCGCAGGAGTGATTCCTGAGTGTAAGCTGGAAGTAACCCCAGAGTAGTGACCCCCCCCCCCCAAAAAAACGGGAGTTTGTATGTTGCATCTATTAATGTGGCAGTTTTTTTTAATTTACAGAACAGATCCACCATTTGCAGTTAAAATTGAGATTTCAATTAAGATTGTCAATGATTGGAAGAAATGAACAGAGATTTTTTTTTCTTGTGGAGTTTTGTGTTTGTTTTGGAGCCACACCAGCCGATACTGTAGTGCTCAGAGCTAACTACTGACTCTGTACTCAGAGATCACTTCTGGTGGGCTCTGTGGACCGCTTGGGGGTGGTAGATTGAACCTGGCTGGGCTGTGTGCACAGCAAGCACTCTCCCGCTCTCTTTACTGTTGCTCTTGTTCTGTTTCCTTGTGGATTGGTACCTGGATATTTTTAGGAAGAATTCTGACTCTCCTACTAAATTAGTAGTTAATCTTCCAGGGTAGATAGATTCTTAAAAGAGCTGTGAATTTGTTAGATTATTAGTTCAGAGAATTCTGAGAGGGTTGACAGACTTTTTCTGCACTGGTCGTAAATATTTAGACTTTGTACATTGTATAATCTCTGTCACAACCGATCAGTTCTGTAAACTGTAGCCTGAAGACAGCCATAAATGTTGCATTTGAGCATGTATTCCAATAAAACTTCATTTGCAAGAGGAGGCTGTGACTGAAAAACTGCAATTGGTTCATCAGTCCCTATTCCAAAACATCAGTCACTTAGAAACAAGTTCTTATGCATTCAGATGTTGTGGAATACTTAAGCATACATTTCAGGTAGTTTCTGGGCAGAATGTGCATGTCTCTTCATTTGGGGACCTTCACGATTAATTGCACAGACCACATTGCATTATTTGGTTTTGTGTCTTTAAGGTTAGGGGCCCCAGCAGTGCTCTTAGTGCTGCAGAGGAGGGAGGAAAGAAGGTTCCAGATGGGGCTCTGGCCAAGAGGTCTGCATGCAAAGCTTGTGCTCCAGCCCTCTGAGCCATCTTCGGTTTTTGTTTCTTTTGCATTCTTTTTTTTTCTTTCGCTTTTTGGGTCACACCCAGCAATGCACAGGGGTTACTCATGGCTCTGCACTCAGGAATTACCCCTGGCAGTGCTCAGGGGACCATGTGGGATGCTGGGAATCGAACCCAGGTCGGCCGCTTGCAGGGCAAACGCCCTACCCGCTGTGCTATTGCTCCAGCCCCCTCTTTTGCATTCTTTTATTCCTTAAATTTCATTTGCGAATAGATGTTTTTTGGGAAAAAACTAAGTGTTGGTATGTTAGTCTTATTTATTTTAAAGATGCAATCTGAAAAGCACTTTAGTTTTAGATGAACCTTAATATACTGGAACCGTAAGAATCTTAATATATCGAAAGATAGGGTTCTACTGAGATTTAACAATAAATTTAATGCATTCCTGACAACTGGGTATAGCTCCTTAAGAGATGTTGGTCAAGTGAGTGGTCAACACGCATAGTTTAAAATTTTTTTTAATATATAGTCACCCATGAGCCTAATTATTGGGTGCTCAGGCCAGCAGTGCAGTGCTACTTGAGCCTGGTGGGTTTGGTGGCCACCAGATTCTCACCTGGAAGTGCTTGGACCCAGCTCGTGCCAGGCACGTACTCTACCACTCGAATTCTCTCCCCAGCCCCAAGACTCTTAGCTTATACTCAGCTGTGTCATGCAGTTAATTGGAAAGTCACCTTGATTGTGCCGTCCTCTGAGATGCTTGTAGACCTGTCTAAATTGGGTAGGATGCTTCTTCAAAAGGGCTCAAAAGTCATAGCTTGCAAAGTGTCAGGTGGTCCTAAATGCCCAGCAGAGATGCCTGTGCTAATTATATTAAATATATGTGTGGACATTTAATGTCTTCATAGATAGCTTTTTGCTTTGTTTTCATGTAATATCTGCGTAAAAACTGCGTTTTATATGAAAGCATGAAAACTTAAAAGAGAATGGTGGGAAATAAAGGTGTTGGGAGGATCCTCCCAGGATGGGAGAAGCATGAGAAAAGTAGACTGTAGACTAAACATGATTGTCACCCATTGCCTCTTTTGCAAACCACAACACCCAATAAGAGAGAGAGAGAGAGAGAACAAAAGGGAATGCCCTGCCACAGAGGCAGGGTGGGATGGGGGGGATGGGGGGTGGGAGGGATACAGGGATCTGTGGTGGTGGGAAATGGGCACTGGTGGAGGGATGGTTATTTGATCATTGTATAATTGAAACCCAAGCACAAAAATCTGTAAGTCTGCAACTGTACCTCATGATGTCTCACTATTAAAAATAAATAAATAAATAAATAAAAAGAATGGTGGGGCAGGGGCAGGGTTCCATCCCTGTCATTCATTCCATATGGTCCCCTGAGCACTTCTAGGAGTAATTTCTGAGTGCAGAAACAGGAGTAATCCCTGAGCATTGCCAAGTGCGGCCCCCTCATAGATAAATAAAATGTGAGAAAAGGGAACTGAAGCAGCAGTACAGTTGATAGGATGCTTGCCTTGCATGCAGCTGACTTGGGTTTGATCCCAACCTGGGTTGATCCCTGGCATCCCATATGGTCTCCCGAGCAGCACAGGAGTAATGTCTAAGTGCAGAGCCAGGAGTGACTCCTGAGCATCTCCAGTGAATGACCCCCCCAAAAAAAGTTTATATTCGGGTACTGCAGATCAAACTGAGGTCGTCTATATGTGCTTCACATGCTCTACGACTGAGCCGCCTCCTTGGCCCTTGTATTGACCTTTCAAACCTGCAAAGGATCATCTAGGTGATAATTTTTAGATTTAGTTGGGTAATTAGCTAATCAGTGACCAGAGTTTCAGTTTGTGAATTCATTATGATGGGGATTAATGATTTTCATGTCTCACGAGGACAGTGGGAAATTGTTGGTATTGGTTCTCAAGCTCTCATTCTATGAATAAGGTGCTAACACATCTGCGTTGAGCTACTTCTCAAATCTGGATGAGGTTTTCCTTCTTTGCATTGCTCCTCACTTTATTTTTTGTTAACAGTTGCCACATTCAACAGTATTTTATACTCATTAGTGGTGAACTCCTTGAGATCAAAGTTGGCCTGTTATTTCTGTTTCCCCAGGGCCTCCCTGACACTTTGCCCGACACCTTTGAGTGCTCTGAATTGTTTCAGTAGATGAGTGAATTGCTGAAAACCACGTACCTGCAAAGTAATAAAGTTTACTGTTCCTAGAGATGTTGGACTTTCCTTGGTTGGACGAGAACTTTTAATCATCTGTTCAGCCAAAAAGCTTGCATTTGCTTTATGAGTTTATAGAGAAGCTAGTTTGATGAAAGAAATCTAAAAGTATTCCCTTGAATTCTTTTTAAAATGTACGTTCAGATACATTCCATTTTTGACTAGTCTATGGCTACAAAAGTTAGGCTTTGTTTCTTTGAATCTGTTGTTAGCGCTTGGCACTTTGGTCTCTGGGTCTTCAGCAAACTCAGGTCTAGCCTTTTACTCCTCAGAGGATTAGGATAATGGCACATGGAGAGAGAAGGGTCCCTTGGGTGAGAAGTGCTGTGAACTCATTCTTGCTGGCTAGTGAGAAGCAGCCGGGTAGGAGGTCTCGCCCTGAAGGGAGTTGAGTGCAAGGGCCCGTCCCGATACTTTGTGATTGAAGCACCAACAGCCAGCCCAGTATGCCTTCCACCAAGTCCGGTGTCTGTGCTGGAACTCTCCCCCTGAAACAGCTTCCCAGACTGCATCTCCCTGGGAATTCCCAGAATCTTTGATTAGCCACCAGCCTATCTTTTTACCACCCAAACCTATTTGCATCTTCAGTTACAAACTTTAGTTACATATTTTCATTTATCTTGTGTACTGTTGACTTGGAAGGTTTTTTTTTTAAGATTAAAGTATCATAGCTTATTTTCCAGTTTTCTTCTGATGGTCATATATTATTTTCTTTAGTATAATTTTGTCTGAGAGTTTAAGGTTCTACTTTTATAGAGATGTTCCTTTGCTTCCTCTCTTTTGATGAAATTAACCTTTTTCTCTATTACATCTCTTTTACCTTTCCCTGAGAAATAGAAATCACTGTTGAGGGCTGGAGCTATAGTCCAGTGGGTAGAGTGTTTGCTTTCCATGCAGCCGACCCAGATTTGATCTCTGGCATCCCGTTGGGTCCTCCTGAGTGCAGTCAGGAGTAAGCCCTGAGTATCCATCTTTCTGAATTTCTGGTTATGAAAAATGTTCCTGTATGGTCATTTTCTAGGCTACAATGCAGAAAATATGACTTTTTTTTTTTACTGTTGTTGTTTGGGGGGAGGGGTGATTGGGAGGCACGCCATACCAGGCAGTGCTCAGGGCTTATTCTTGCCTCTATACTCAGGGATAACACATGGCAGTGCTTATGAGACCATATAGGGTACTGGGCATTAAATCTGGGTCCAACCTGCAGTACTATCTCCAGCCCCTAATTTTTTTTTGTTTTTTACTTTGTAAGCACCTTAAAATTGTTCCATGATAAGATCCAACTCTCCGGTTGTTGGATAAGAACCACGATTGTTTCCTGAAGGTCTGCTAGACTTTCCCCAGTAGACATGGCAGCAATTTGTAGGTTTTAGTTTTTGGGGGGAGAGGTGGCACACCCAGTGGGGCTCAGAAACTACTCTTAGCTCACTGCTCCTGGTGATGCTCAGGGGACCATGTGGTACCAAGGGTTAGATGGCTCAGGCCTCCTTCAAGTAAAGCATGCACTCTGACTGACAGAACTATCTTCCATCCCCACTGTATTTTTAAAAATTTGCTTTTCAACTGTTTTATTAAAAACAGTTTACGTGATTAAAACATAAATCGACAAAATGTGAGTCACCTAATTCTTCGTTTTGACAGATGTGTGCAGTCATCCGACTACAGGCATAAGAGGGCACATTGTCGTCTCCATGAAATGTTCTTGCATGCCTCCTTTCAATCACTGATCTAAATATTCTAATAGTTCTGTCTTACGTGGAATTATATAGAATTTCACAGAATGGATTTTATTTTTTCGTCTCTGCTTTTACTTAACGTATATGCATTAGCGGTCAGTTCAAGTCTCAATCAAACACTTGGGATTGTTTGGATGTATCAAAATTTGTCTATTTCTCAGTAAAAGGATGTTTGGGGTTACTTCCAGATTCTAGGCTAGTGTGATGAAACTCCTATAAATATTCATGTGCAGGCTGTAAACACCTCTCTAAGGTGATCTCTTTTGTGTGGGGGTCGGGGTGTTGCACAGTGGTCAAAAACAAGATGCCCTGCAATCAATATAAGCAGGTTTTTTTGCTAGTTTGTGATTTCGAGCTTCTCTAAACTTAAATTTCCCACCTATAACATGGAATTCTAAGGTGGAGATTGGAGCAAGCAGGAGATCAAGAGTCAGCTTAAAGGTATAATTCCCACTTCGGTTCAGGTAATTCATGTCAAGAAATCTTGTGAGGCTATCTACCCAGTGTTTTCAGATTTGACACCCCCAGCCCCCTGGAAAGTGGCATATAATATCAAGATGCAGACATTTTATGCACATTTTTAAACTTCAGTGCTTGCAGTTATATCTTAATTTTTTTCTGTTTCTTAAATTTGTTTTGGTTTTGGGGCCACACCCAGTGGTGCTCAGGGCTTACTCCGGGATCTGTGCTCAGGGATCACTGTTGGCAGGGCTTGGGGGAACAAAGGGGAGGCCACGGATTGAATCCAGGACCGCCGTGTGCAAGGCACGCACCCTACCTACCGTACTGTCACTCTGGCCCCTGTCATAAATTTAAACACACGGGTATGGGCAAATGCATATGTAGGCATTGGTTTGTGGCTGCAGCCCAGTTTTTAGAGTTGAGCTTTAAATGTTCATTTGACTGTTTTCAATGTATGTTTTCCTAGAATGTGAGGTTGTTAGGAGCCCACTAACATCAGAATTTTGTTATGTTCAAACTCCCAGATCAAAGGCTAATGAAATGCTGTAAAATCTTGGTGCTGGAGAGGTAGCACCGGCATTAGAGTGCTTGCCTAGCGTGCACTTCCCACATCCCCTGTGGGTCCCAGTTCAGTTCCCTGCACTGCATATGGTTCCCTGCGCACTGCCAGGAGGGATCCCTGAACACAGCCGGGCATGGCCCCAGAACCAAAAAGGAAAAAAATAAAACCATCATCTTCCTTGAATTTGAGGGACTTAAGAATCCTGAGTGCTGATGGGGAAGGAGGCTCTGGACCTGCTGCTCCGTGTTTCTCCGATGGCTGCTGGTTTGGGCTGTGCTTTCCTCCAGCTGTGAGGATAGTCTGACTCCTTTGACTTACTCTGAACTTTCCTAAGACAACTAGTTCTACAGTAGAGGGTAGTTTTAAAATTAGAAACTGTGTAAGGTACTGTGGAAATAAAGAATTTCACAGAAAAACTTACTCCTGGGCCAGAGAGATAGTGCAGTGTGTTAGGTTTATTATTGACCCGCGTTCAGTATCTGGCACCATATACTCTGAATACTCTTAGGAGTGATCCCTGATCACAGAGCCAGGAGTAAGTCCTGAGCATTCCTGGTTGTAACTCAAAAAAAAGAAAGAGTCTATCTCTTGAGTTGCCCAGAATCTGTGGTGAAGCCAGTATAAATATTCAAAATGAGATAGATTTTATATAATTATTTATTTGAACAAAGAAGAGCTGTGATTTGTCTCAAGAAGCTCTTTGCTGTGATTTATCTGCCAGTTCTTTATTGTGGATAGTGGTGATGAGTTTGCAGATTTCTCAGTTTCTTTATGAACTCAAAGATTCTCTTGCTGATTAAACCAGTATAATTGACATTCGACCTCAGAAGGCTTGGGGCGAGTGTTAGGTGAGCTGTGTTGCCTGCATATTTCCTGTTCACCCTGGTTCCAGACTGTTAGGCTTCGTGACAATTAAATTTGGAATTTAAACAATCTCTCATTCTGAGTTGAGTTTGAGCTTATCCCTTCAGAGTAGCAACATCTCAGGAACATCTTAAACCAGCAAAGGAATCTGAGAATAAAAATAGCCACCACTTATTGGGTGTTTTGTGCCAGAATTAGATACTTCACATAGTATCTTGAGTCACAGCAAATAGAGGATTCTTGTATTTACAAATATGACAAATGAGAATCTGCTTGGAATCCCAACTTTTCAATTTAAGAAGCAGAACTTTGATCTTGACTATATAATTTGGTTTTCATAGAGGCAAGCTTTGAAGAGTAAGACTATTAGAACAAGATGCATTCATTCTTTCTCAATGTCGAAAGAAATGACTAAGCTGTATTCATAACCCTGTGCCTGTCCCACTGCACCAGCTGTTCTCAAGTGCTGTTCCCATTTCACGCAGTAGGGAGGAGTGTGGAGGAAATTTGAAAGTTGTCTCTAGGGGGCCAGAGAGATAATACAGCGGGTAGGGTGCTTGCCTTGCAGGTGGCGTCCTAGGTTCGATACCATGTGTCTTTCGTGGTACCCTGAACCTACCTACCAGGACTGATTCCTGAGTGTAGGGCTGGAGAGATAGTACAGTGGGTAAGGTGCTTGCCTTGCATGCAGCCGACCAGGGCTCCATCTCCAGCACCCCATATGGTCCTCCGAAGCCTCAGGAGTGATTCCTGAGTACCGCCAGGTGTGTCACCAAAACAAAACAAACCATGAGTGCAGAGCCAGGAGTAGCTCAATCCCCACCCCTTCACCCCAAAAAGGAAAAGTCCTAACTCATCCTCAACCCTTTCTTTTCTAGATAAAAATTAACCTCATCTTTAAGAATGTGAAACGGAACTCTTCTTGAATTTTTTTTTTAATTCGGAAGTGCAGTTTTAAGTATTTGTACTATATAGTGCTACAGTGGTTCAGGAAATGAATAAACTTCCACAAGATACTTCAGAGCACATGACAGATGCTCAATAAATATATATGAAGCCACTGAGTTCTTTATTAACATCTTCCTTGTCTGTGAGAGCCTGGAGCCTCTTACGCCTTCTTCAGAAGGGCCTGTGATCTCAGGGGATTTCCCATTCGTTGTCCATCAAAGCCTGTCTGGGTGCTTCGTCTCCTTTGACACTGGAGACATGACATATGATATCTCCAGCGTTTTGCAGTCTTGTGGTGGAGGCAAGAGATTAGGAGGGAAAGGGGGAAATGTGAGCGAGGCATTAAGGGTCAGACTCCCGCTGTAAGAGCTCCTTAGAGGAGTGACGTGAGATTGGAAGTATAACAAAGATTCGGGTGAAGTGTGACATCAGGCTAACAGTGCTGTATTTGGTGAAGAGTGGTGAAAGATTGGGTTAGTAAGTTCCATTTTTGGAGCCGGAATTATAGTACAGCAGGTAGAGCATTTGCCTTGCACATAGCCAACCAGATTTGATCCCTGGCATCCCATGTAGTCCTTCCATGCACAGCCAGGAGTAATTCTTGAGTGCAGGGCCAGGAGTAACCCCTTAGCATCACTGAGTATGACCCAAAACGTTAAAAAAATGTTTTCTAACAGCATTTAAATACTACCTAATACATGTTTGGGGGTTGCTGAAAACTGATGAAAATGGGCGGGAGAGATGGTCCAGAGGGTCGATTGCACGCCTTCCACCTAGCCAACCCAGGCTCGATCTCTAGCACCACTTACAGTCTCTTGAGCACAGCCAGGAGTAAGCTCTGAGCACTGCTGAGTGTGGCTTAAAAACTAAACAGTTGATAGCAGAAATGAAAGTAACTCTTCAGTTCATGTTACTCCAGAAACCTTTTCATTTTTATTTTTTTGTTTGTTCTACAAAACAGTTACAAAACTTTTTAAAGGTTTTGAGCTCAGAGCTACAGTGGGTCAGGCATTTGTCTTGCACATGGACAACCCAGGGTCAGGCCCTGGCATCCCATATGGTCCCCAGAGCCCACCAGGAATAATCTTTGAGTGCTGAGCTAGGGGTAAGACTTTAACACCACCGGGTAGCACTGTAGCACTGTCCTCCTGTTCATCAATTTGCTCGAGCAGGCCCAGTAACGTCTCCATTGTGAGACTTGTTACTGTGTTTAGCATATATATGTCATGGGTAACTGCCATGTGGACGAGATACTCTCAGTAGCTTGCCGGGCTCTCTGAGAGGGGCAGAAGAATTGAACTCGAGTCGTACGCGTGCAAGGCAAATGCCCTACCCACTGTGCTATTGCTCCAGCCCGGTATGGCCCCAGAATAAAAAACCATCAAACAGCAACTGAAGAAAGCATTGATAGATGTTCATCAATTTAGGACAAGGTTACTTTCCCATACACCCTTAAGTTAATGTAACATAAGCGAAGTTAAAATGCATTGACTCCACTTAGCTGCATACCACAGCTTAGCTAAGGCTTTAGTTCCAAATGATTAGCCTGTCATTTAATAAAGCCTATTTGTATGAATAAAAGGCTGAATATCTCATGTTATTTATTAGATACTGTTCCAAAAGTATAAAATAGACGAGCCACATTCTACACAGGGTGCCAGAATCAAGTTCGTGGTAGAGCATTTGCTTTGCATGTATGAAGTATGGAGTTCCAGCTTCAGTTCCTGTCACATGGGCTTACACACGCACACATAAAAATAGGAAGTACGGTTTCTACTAAATATCACTAAGTTTAGCCATTATGGTGGATACTTTTGGCAATTTGGTATTTACTTGCCAGTTTTCTAAATTTTGGAGTCTAGATGACAGTCGAATATAACGATTCCCCTGCAATTGTGTTCATAGAATGTATATTATAGATGTATATAAATGGGGGATGTGACCCCCACCTTCCCCTCCGCCAGCCCCTGCCTATGAGTCCCATGTGTCAGCAGCCACTTCTTCCCTGACCCTTTGGCAATTTGGGGATCTGTGATTTGCTACACAATGAGACAGGTAGTAACTTCACTTACTAAGTATCCGAAAAATTGTTTTGCCCCAGTCTTTTATTGGGGTGGGGGGGCAGGACACACTCGGCAGAGCTCAGTCCTGACTCTTGCGTCTGCAGTTGGGGATCACTCCTGGTGGGGTTGGGGGACTATCTGGGGCGCCAGGAAGGAATCCAGGTTGGTTGCATGCAAGGCAAGAGCCCTACTTGCTATGCTGTCTCCCCAGCCTTGCCTTGTCCAAGTCTTGCAGGGTATTTTCCTAAGGAAATGAATAGCTGGGTGGGATATCAGAAGAGCAACAGGGTGGGTAAAATGTGTGGTCGATGACTCCTGTCTTCTAGGGAACGTGGGCAATCTGATCATGAATCTTTCTGCCAACTAGAGCGTTCCATGGAATATGGAATATGGAATATGCACATGTAGTGTGCTTTTGTCCCCTTGGGGCCATACCCATGATACTCAGAGCTCTGTGCTCAGGAGTCGCCACTGGCAGGGTCAGCGTTCAGGGGCCATATGTCATACCAGATTTGAACCAGGGGCAGAGCTGCCACAGCCGCATGCAGAGCAAGTGCCTTCCCTCTCCTCTGTGTCACCAGCCCCTAAAGTTTAAAATTACATCAGTGGTCCTTCCTGCCTCCCTCCTATTTCCCTGTCCTTTCCCTTCCTTCTTTCCCCTTTCCTCTTGTGGATGAAGGGGAATTGGTTATTTTAAATTAGGTACCAGGACAGTTACCACTGGTTCTGTTTAAAGACCCAAGAAATCTTGTCCCACGTGAAAGAAATAATGAGCATGAATGAGAAAAGATGAAGGGATATAAAAATTGAACAATGATACATGACATGTAAATTTCCTTCCTTCCTTCCTTCCTTCCTTCCTTCCTTCCTTCCTCCTTCCTTCCTCCTTCCTTCCTTCCTTCCTTCCTTCCTTGCTTCCTTCCTTCCTTCCTTCCCTCCCTCCCTCCTTCCTTCCCTCCCTCCCTCCCTCCCTCCTCACTTGGTTGTGCTCAGGGATCAATTCCTGGCAGTGCTCAGGGGACCATATATTCTGCCAGGGATCAAACCCAGATCAGCTGCATGCAATGCCTGTGCTATACTATCTCCAGCCTAGATTTACCACATTTCTTGTCTTAAAGTTTTTAAAAAATACACCATGGTGAACAAAAGATGTCATTTTTAAGCATACAGTTCATTGATATTAAGTACACCGAACAGTATGTGACCATCACCACTGTCTATGTCCAGAACATTTCCCTTTTCCAAACAGACTCAACCAGTTATACAGTAAGTCTCACCTCTGGTAATTTCATTCTATTTTCTCCCTTTGTCTAATCTGGTACTTCATGTGAGTGAGGTCATACATCTTTTTCCTTTTTGTGTCTTTTTTACTTGGCATAGTATTTTCAGGGTACATTCATGTGATATCCTGTAGCATAGCAGTGTTTACTTTTTCTTTTTTCTTTTTTTTTTTTTTTTTGCTTTTTGGGTCACACCTGGCGATGCACAGGGGTTACTCCTGGCTCTGCACTCAGGAGTTACTCCTGGCGGTGCTCAGGGGACCATATGGGATGCTGGGAATCGAACCCGGGTCGGCCGCGTGCAAGGCAAACGCCCTACCCGCTGTGCTATCTCTCCAGTCCCTGCAGTGTTTACTTTTTAAGGCTCACAAATATTCCCTGTGCGTTTGCCGTCTTTCGTATGCTCTTTGACTTTGATTCCTGCAGTCTCGTTTTCTGTTTTGGCGGTCTGACTGCTGAACCTGTTGGAGTCCCTGCTTTCATCCCACTCGGTCCCATGCTCAGTGGTGAAACTGCTGGGTCATTAAGACTTGTCTTTTAGCTCCATTTTTTGTTTCTGTTTATTTGGTCACACCCACCAGTGCTCAGGGCTGACTCCTGGCTCTGTACTCAGGAATTACTCCTTGTGGTGCTCAGGAAACCATACGGGATGCGGGGGATTAAACCTGGGTTGGCTGCACCAAGACAAGTGTCCTACCCACTGTGCTATCATCCAGCCCGGCTCCATTTAATAGCCTCCCCGGCAGTCTGCAGTGCTCTGTCTTTCCTATGTCCTCACCAACACTTGTTATTTTCTGTGTTTTTTTAAGCTATAATAACCATCTTAATGGTTGTGTGAAAAGTGGTTTGCCACTGATTCTGATGAATGTGGGATGAACGAAGTGCTGCCTATCTTTAAATGAGGAACAGGAAAAGCTGGTGTCATAGAGTGGGGGCTGCAGGGATTCTGGAGCTCACAGGACCCGGTGTCTGCTTATTCATAAGACATTCCCCCTTTCTTCTTTCTTCCTTCCTTTTCTTTTTGGTGGAGGAGGTGTTTTGGCCATACCAGCTGTGCTCAGAGCTTACTCCTGGCTCTGTGCACAGGATGACCCCTGGTAGGTCTTGGGGGCAATATGCAGTGCCAGGGGTCAAACAGGCATGTCTGGAAAACGGTGTGAAATGTTGAAGTAGCAGTTTGTTGTGAGCTTGGGTCATTAGCATTTGAGGCTGGGAGTCTTTATTAGTGAAAAGGCGTCCTGTTGCTTGGCAGAGAATTGCCCCTCCTGCCCTCGTTCTATTGGCTGTTACATGCCAGACCAAGAGAAGCAGCACTATCTCAGCTAAACAAGCTGTGTTCTTTTTGTTCTCTCTCTCCTCTTTCTCTACCCCCCACCCCCTCCCTCCCTGGGAATTGCTATCTGTAGAACATTTAGCAAGCAGAATTTCTGAGCAGAAGTAGCTGTGCGTCCAAAGAAAGAATTCCTAAGTAATATCTACTGATAAGCTGACAATAACCTTGGGCAGATGGTCTAGTACAATGGTCCGGGCTCTTGCCTTGCATCCCAGAGCACAGAGTCAGGAGTTAGTCTTGGGCACAGCAGTTGTAAGCCAAACACCAAAATAAAAATAAAATTAAAAGTAAAGCTAATAATAATCTTTCTATTATTAGGCTATTACAATAATAACTTTTCTGTCACAGAAAACAAAATGAATTATTGCTGCATTCTATTTAAGTCAGAAAAACAAACTGTCCTCCCGTTGTTCATCAGTTTGCTCGAGCGGGCCCAGTAACGTCTCCATCGTGAGACTTTTCTATTTATATCCCAGTCAGTCTGCATAACAGCCCTGCCACGTAGTTAAGAGAGAATAATTGTAATTCCTCTGATCTGGGAGCTCAGACATAAATTTAACTCGTGCTCTGATTTATGTAGAAGTTTAATTTTAATTATTGAATCAAAACTGGGATCTAGGTTTCTATTCCATACACAAAAGCTCTTTTGCCAGTTTGATTTATTTGAAGATCAAGTACCTAATAAACTTCTTTTTTAATCTTGGGGTCCCCAAGGGATTTTCCGAGACCAAGTGGGTCACTTCTGGTGACCCTCAGCCAGTGCAGCTGGTGTTTCAGTGTCAGGGCGGAGGGGTGGTGTGCTCTGGTGCTGTGCTGGGAGTTCCCTGGACCATTTCAGCAGTGCTCAGGGTCCATTACGGTACCCAGCGATGCTCAGGCCCGTGGTGCCAGAGATGGAGCCAGTGTCAGCTGCAGACAAGACATGTTCCTTAACCCCTGTGCTCTCTCTCCAGTGCCAAATATAATTTTTGATTTTTCAATTGTTTTGTGTGGTGCTGAGAATTGAGCCCAGGGTTCTACATGCAAGGTTTCCACTTAGCCTTTTTTTTTTTTTTTTTTGGTATTTTTTGAACCGCATTCCTGGTCTGAATTTGAAAACTAAATAAATTGGCTCAGCACCCAGGAATTTCCCCTAGTGGTGCTTGAGGGACTCTGTGGGATGCTGGGGATCGAACTCAGGTTGGCCGTGTGCAAGGCAAACACGCTATCTGCTGTACTGTTGCTCTAGCTGCTTAAGGAAAGTTTGAAATACTTGTACGGCTGAGAAATTCAGCAGCAGGACAAAGTACTGTTTCAGAGAGGAGAAAGGTAAGGCTTACATGGATTTACAAAGGCTCCCTCTTCAAGCCCGATTCTCCCTTGAACATGTGTCTTGCCGTGTTTGTTTGTCTTGCTGTTTCTTTGCTTGTTTATTTCCACTCCAGAAAAGCCTTTGTTCTCTATCGTACACATTTCCTCCCTTTCTTTCCTCTCACATCTTTCTAAGCAAGTTTTGTTAAATAAAAACTTACTCTCCTTCGCTAAAATAAACAAACAGATTTTAAAGATGATATATCAATTGTGGTGTAGATTGCAAGCCAGAGGTGTCACTGAACATTTCTCCTCCCCTTGTGTTTGGTGTGTTTTCCTCCTGACCAAGCTGTTGACGTAGGTGTCTTTAGTAGATACCAGCAAGTTTAGTTTGAATAGAGCTCAGGCTCTTCTTGAGTTTCCAACTCTGTTTCAAGTAGGGTAAGTTTCAGATCAAGAACATGACCAGATTTTTCTTGTACATCCAGACTGTCCATCAGGATTACTGTACCGGTTCACTTTTTGAGTCTTTGACCTGAATCATGTGCTAGGGTGTAGGAGGGGGCTGGTGTCTGCGTAATAGGCCTAAAAGGTGCCTGATGTTGTTTCTTACAGAATCAGGGAGGAGATAGGGCTGAGTTGCGCATCAGCAGTCAGGCCAAGATAGGAGGAGGGCCAGAGGTGGCCTTTCGCAGGAACTGGGTTCGGCCCATGTGGACTCCAGCACTGGCCCGAGGTGCATAGATCATTCTGTTTCTAGACTCAGGTCGGGCGCTTGGCAGTGTTTCCTAGGAAGGAAGGCTCGCCAAGGCTGACAGCTCGGGGAAGGGCCAAATCATCTAATTTACTGGCACAAGTATTGATTCCTTGTTGGTTTGTTTTTATTTTCAATGAGAATCCATTCAGCAGCTTCTTTTGCTTTTGGGTCACATCCATCGTGCTCTGGGGTTACTCCTTCTGCTTGGGGGACCATATGAGATGCTGGGAATCGAACTTGGGTCTGGGGCATGCAAGGCAAGTGCCTTCCTCATTTGTATTGTTCCTTTGTTGATCTTATTTGTTCAGCAAGAGGTGTTTGAAATTGATTTAAGGTGCCGTTCTAACCAATCAGCCCAAAGAATGTTTTGACTTGAGAGGGCAATTCTGCTTAAACTCATCTTTATTTAAGCTAAAAAATGATGGTATTGCATCTAGACCAAATGACAACAGGAGTTATTGTCCTGCGTGGTTCTTAGTATTCAAGGAGCCTCAGAATTACTTGGAGAGATTGTTAAAACAGATACTGAGGTGCTTAGGGGTCACTCCTGGCTCTGTGCTCAGGGGTCACTCCTGCTGGTGCTCTGGGGGACCGTATGGGATGCCAGGGATCGAACCCAGGTTGCCGCCCTCCCTACTGGACTACCGCTTCAGCCCCGATATATGTCCTCATTTCTGACAGATGTCTAGGTTGATGTAATGCTAATCTGCTGATCATGGGTCGCTCTTTGAGGGCTACCGATCTAGGAGAAGGTAAAGTGAGTGTAGCTCTTCAGTCTTCACAGAGGTGAGAAAAAGAACTAAAAGGGACATCACATCCCTGATGCCGGGTGACTTGCAGTCTTTTAAAATTTGACCCTGAAACCACTCTGCCTAGTGGTCCCTACTCCCTTTCCCTGCCTCAGCATGCAAGTGTTAAAAACTTGCTGTCATAATCTTTAGTTCTTGGACAGTTTTCACCTACAACTCTAAGAAGAATGTCTAGACGAGTATGGGTGTGATTTATTTAATGTAGAGGATACGCTAAATTCCATTCTGGACTACTGTTTATTCGTTAGTCATGGAACTCTGTGGGTGCTCACAATGTAAATAGAGTAGTAACGAGGTACAGTTGATGGAATTAAATATTTTCTCTTCAAGGAATAAAATGAATGTTCGCTTTACTTTAAGGGAAGTATAACACATCTTTCAGATTCCAGAAGAAGACATTCCTTTGTTAATTTTGCAGAATATTTATATATATTTAAGTTGCCAACTAGTTGTTAACTAATTATGTTTTACCAAAAAAGGGGAGAAATGGTGAATTTCAGAATAGTTTGTTCTACAATAGGACCAGATTCTCATATTACATCCATACTCCTGAAAAGGTCCTTTGATAATCTCTTTCTAAAAGGCAAACTTGTTTTTTTCTTTCTTCTTTTTTTAAAAAATTTTTATTAGTGAAACACCATGAGGTACAGTTGTAGACTTACAAATTTTTGTGCTTGGGTTTCAATTATACAATGATCAAATACCCATCCCTCCACCCGTGCCCATTTTCCACCACCAAGGATCCCAGTATCCCTCCCCCATCCGCCCCCCTCAGGGCATTCCCTTTAAACTTGTTTTTAACCCGGCTCAGTAAAGTTACTTTGTGTTGTTTGACAGACTCACACAGAATTGTTAAAAAGAAGAAAGAAAAGCAAAGCAGTGATCCAAGCAGTTGAATTAAAGCCTTTCTGGGAAAACCTGCTATTTATTGTGAAAATCATCTTTCACCTTGAAGTTAAAAATAAAGCTGGAAAGAACCTTACAAACGAGAAAAAGAAAGAAGTTTGGAATTGGACTCACAGATCTGGGCTTGGAAATGCCTCAGGTAAATCACACGAGTAGGTGCGGAGTTTTCTACATTTCTGCTATAGAAACTACCCTTGGCGCTGTAAGTTTTCTGAGTTTTAAGTGGGACTTGTCCTACTACCGTTTAAGACATTTTTACCTCTGACCTTGGCTAGCTTTAGTTGCTGTCCTCTTTCCCGCTGCTTCTGTTTTCTCTTTCGCTACAGCTTTGAAGTTAATGATCTTGACTTGGGAGCTTGGTGAGTGAAGTTGGTTAGAAGGTGGACAGATCTCACTTGACAACCACCCTGCCCAGTAATTTGCCACAGAAATTCCATTGATATGCCCTCTGTTCATGCTTACCAACTGTTTAAGGGAACATCTATGCCTGTTAATTTATAAGCACTTAAAGAGGAAGTGGTGAAGGCCTCTACGCTCCCCCACCACCACACACACCTCTCTAAGAAAATTAATATTATGGTGATGACTTTGAATTGATGCATTTTAATTTGAGGAGGTCTCCTAAATAATAATACAGGAAGCCCCGTTGGTCCCTACTCAACAGTGTGGGCCAACTTCTGTCGCTCCTCCCCAGTGGTTGCTTCCCCCCCTCCCCCCCCATGCTGCTGGGGAGAAACCTGGAAATAAGGGCAGGGCCTCTGAGGTGGCTTTCGATGGGCCTGAGCCCAGCCGTTTGCTGCAGTGCTGTGATGTGGAGGCAGGCGGCGGTGGCAGAGAGAGGTCTGCTCGTTGTGTTTAAGGACCCAGACCCAGGCTCCCTGCCGCGGGAACTGGGTGCATAAATCCACTTGAGGCTTTTTCCCGATTTGAGGTATTATAGAATGTTTTTCAGGACTATAAACGCTAACTTTTTCAAGCTAAAATTTTCTTGTAGGAGCCATTTTGCAGCCTAATAGGGTTGGGGAAAAATAAGAGAAAAACATGGAATAGAAAGTGCCCAAGAAGGAAAAACATGACGAGTATGTGAAGAGGTCTGTGGTAGACAGTACTGACTAGAGAAATAGAAACAAATAGACTTTTTTTTTTAAAGCAAAAGCAGACATTTGTAAAAGCTGAACAGAATGGCTGGTTCTCTTCACCCAGCTCAACTTTCCACAGCAAGATCTTTTACTCTGCGCTTGGCCCCTTTAGAAGTCTGCTCCCTGACTCACTTTTGGAGGGATGGGAACAGGAAGGAACAGTCCCCTGCCCACCCCTCCCCGCCATAGATGGAGATGGGTGATGGAAGGAGAGCAAGAAGGAGCGGTCAGCTGGGGGTCCAGAGCCATCCTCCCCACTCCTCTTACATATTTCTGAATGAATTATCCCCTTTCCAGGGGTTAGGACTTAGACGACTGAGCTCATGCCCTACTCACTGGGCTCACCAGATATCTGGCTGTTCTGTTGATCCTAACTTCACATTCCTGCAGGCTTCTTCTGAAGTAGTGATACCCAACTTTCCTCCCGGCTTGTTTGGGAAGTAAGAGGTTGGACTCTGGAGAATGGAGGGAGACTGACTTGCTGCCGCGCAGGCTCCGCGGAGTGGCAGGGCATTCTTTTGGACACTTGGGTAGAGATGCTAGTGGGCTTTTGGTTTGGCCTTGATTTTGTTTTGTTTGGGGGCCACACCCAGTGTTGTTCAGGGATTACTCCTAGCTCTGTGCTCAAGGATCGTCCCTGGTGCTCAGAAGACCATATGGCATGCCAGAGATCAAATCCATGTTGGCTGCATGCAAAGCAACACCCTAAATGATGTACTGTCACTATGGCCCTCCGGGTTTAGTTTTTATAAGTTAGGTATCAAGTCAACAATTGCCTCCCCTCCCCTCCCCTCCTCTCCTGTCCTCTTTCTTTTCTCCTTCCTTCCTTCCTTCCTTCCTTCCTTCCTTCCTTCCTTCCTTCCTTCTGTCCTAATATAAGTGCACAGTTGAAAACATTCAAAATTATTTTCTGAAAATGTCTGGAGGATATGAGAGTGAGGCTTACATGTAATAAATTGGCCTTAAGTAGTTTTTAACTTTCTAAAATTAAATCCCTCTGTTGCAGCCTAGTGTAAGCGGGATGGATCCGCCTTTTGGGGATGCCTTTCGAAGCCACACCTTTTCGGAACAGACTCTTATGAGCACAGACCTCTTAGCAAACAGTTCAGATCCAGATTTCATGTACGAACTGGTAAGTTACTATTTTTTTGGATTCTGCCTTAATTTGGGGTAAAAGTGCTGGAAGTAGAGTTTATAAACATAAGTTCCTGAAAGAAAAAAGGATGCAATTAGGCCAAACTTAATCCTTGTGATCATGAAACTAGTTATTTAATTTTCCTCTATTTTGTAGTGCTGGGGATGAACCCTATGCATGACACCGGCAGTCACTCTGCTCCCACCCTGGCCCCAGGTTGGGATTTTAGAAGGATACACGAACCCATTGAGAATAGAAAGGAGAAGGGTTACCTGCAGATTGATGATGAAGATGGAAAGTTGTCCTTTTTGTTGTTACTTGTTTTGTGTGGTGCTAGAAATTGAACCCAGGTTCTCACACATGCAAGACCAGTGCTCTAACCACTGAGCCACATCCAAGGCCCGATGACTTTTATTTTTTTCAATATGCATAACTGTTAAAGGACCTGTCAGGTACAAACTTAAGGACTATAACATTGAGCAAGGCATGTGGTACCGAGAATGAGGACAAAATGGCAAATCCAAGCAGTATGTGAATATACTTATCATTTATTCTTAGGGTAGACAGACACTCCTATTTCAAGGGAAAATATTTGGAGATAGTTTTTATTATGTGAAAGTTAAACAGCATGGAATTATTCTGGAAGTATAATAAACGTGATAATTTACATTGACCTCTGTACTTAATATAGGTGGATTTTATGATATGTAAACTATAATTCAAGAAGGCTGTTAGGACTGAGAATATAGCTTAGTGGGAGAGTGCTTTCCTTGCATGTGTGAATTCCTAGATTCAATCCTTGGCCAGGCAAAAGAAAGAAAAGAAAGAAAGAAAGAAAAAACCTATTGTGACCAGGGCCATAGTACAGTCATTAGGGCACTTGCCTTGCACATGGCCAACCTGGGTTCTATCCAGCATCCTATGTGGTCCCCTGGGCACCACCAAGAGTGATTCCTGAGTGCAGAGCCAGGAGTAACTCCTGAGCATCACCAGGTGTGGCCCAGAAACCAGAGAAAAACAAAACAACATTAAGACACTCAAGAACACGTGCACATGTACACACAAACAAAAAGCAGCAGTGGGAGAAGTAGTATAGTGAGCGGGGTGCTCGTCTTGTCCGTGTCTGATCCCGTTCGGTCCCTGGCACTGCATTTGGTCCTCAGCATCTCCAGGCGTGATGCTGAGCACAGAGCCAGGAGTAAGCCCTAAACACTGATGGGCTTTTTGTTGTTGTTGTTGTTGAATGCAGGAGTACTGCTATTTTATTCAGCCACTGATTAGCTGATTGAATTGTGCGTGAACTCCACCTTTTTTTTTTTCATTTTTTTATAATTTTATTTATCGAATCACAGTGAGAGCAGTTACAAAGCTTGCGGGTCTAAGTCACGGTCATACAGTGAAACACCGGTAACTTCACCAACACTGATGGGCTTGTGAGGATCAAAAGCAGACAGACGAAACAGGCTGAACACATCCTCATTTTTTTGGCTTTCTTTTTTTACATTGAATCCCTGTGAGATACAGAGTTGAAAAGCTGCTCATGGTCGTGGATCAGTCAAACAATACTCCAGCACCCATCCCTCCACCACTGCGCGTGTCCTACCACCAGTGTCCCCAGTTTCCTTCCCACCCTCCCCCCAGCATCCTTGTTTTCTCCCTGAGCCTCTGTCCGCTAGTCCTTCTTGCCAAGGTTTATTATTTCTGACAGCTTTTCTGTGCATATGTACATATGTAAATATTTTCGGTTGTTGATAGATAATGTTGTTCTCTAATGCGATTCTTTTGAAGGTAGCGAGGGGTCGAAGAGGTAGTAAAGTGGGTAGGGCACATGCCTTGCACATGGCTGACCTGGCTTTGATCCCTGGCAGACAGCCTCATGTGATCCCCCAAGCACTGCCAGGAGTAATTCCTGAGTACAGAGCCAGGAGAAACCCTTGCGCATCGCTGGGTAGAGCCCCCTCCCCAGGCCCCTCAAAGAAAGCATATGTAGTGAGCAGCCTTTCATGCTGTCCATTAGAGTCTAAACTCATCCTCTTGACTGGCTGTGTACATGGTCTGACACTTTAAAACCTCTCTGCTCCCGAGGGGGGTGTATGCCGCACAGCTAATGCTTGTTCACGGTCTCACGGGAGACGTCTTCCGTGTGTGACTTCCAACTCTTTTTGGATTGCTCATTTCCTCTGCGTGTTTTTGGTTTGTTTTGGGGCTGCACTCTGGGTACTCGGGGCTTTCTCCTGACTCTGCATTCAGGGGTCACTTCTAGTGGGGCTTGGGAAACCACACTGGATGCCAAGATCAAACCCAGGCCAGCTGCGTGCAAGGCATTTGCCCTGCCCTCTGTACTATTGCTCCCAGCCCTTCATTTCCTCTAGATTTAAGTTCTCTCTTAAGAAGACAGATTCTTCTATTGCAAAGGTAAGGCCTTTGTTATTTGCTTTGCATAACTAAGCTTATTTCTAAGAGATTCCAAAATCTTTCTAAGTCAAAGGTCAGGAAATGTAAACTTTTTTTCAGGATGAGTGTTTGTAGTAAAGTTCAAGAGCCCTTGATATTTGGACCATACCTAAGCCTCTCAGGGGACGTTTTTTCCCTTTTTTCCTGTCCAAGGAAATATGGAATGGTACAGTGTCATGTAAGTATCCTTTATTTTCAAATAAAACCAGCCAGGGCCGGGGAGATAACTGAAGTAGTAGAGAGCATGCCTAGCATGTGCAAGGCCCTGAGTTCTCACTCGGCCCCCTCAAGCCCCCGTGAACACCTCTGGGGGTGACCCTGGTGCCCTTTGCCAGGCTGAGCTTTGCTGGGTGTGGCCCCTATTTAAAAAACAAAATAAACAGACCAAAGTTCAAGCACTGCTCACTAATTTGGTAAGGATGGAGGTCAATATTTCTTTCCTAAAATAAATTGATTTTTTTTAAAAAAACCTTTCTTAGGACAGAGAGATGAACTGTCAACAAAATCCTAGAGACAACTTCCTTTCTTTGGAGGACTGCAAGGACATTGAAAATCTGGAGTCTTTCACGGACGTCCTGGATAATGAGGGGGCGCTAACCTCCAACTGGGAACAGTGGGACATGTACTGTGAAGATTTGACGAAGTACACCAAGCTGACCAGCTGTGACATCTGGGGAACCAAAGAAGTGGATTACTTGGGCCTTGATGATTTTTCTAGCCCGTACCAAGACGAGGAGGTCATAAGCAAAACCCCCACGCTGGCTCAGCTGAACAGCGAGGACTCTCAGTCTGTTTCCGATTCCCTGTACTACCCCGAGTCCCTCTTCAGTGTCAAGCAAAACCCCCTGCCGTCCTCATTCCCCGGGAAGAAGATCTCGAGCAGGGCCGCCGCCCCTCTGTGCTCCTCCAAGACTCTGCAGGCGGAGGTCGCTTTGTCAGACTGTGTCCAGAAAGCCAGTAAGCCCACCTCAAGCACACAGATCGTGGTGAAGACCAACGTGTTTCTCAACGAGAAGGTGAACTTCCATGTGGAGTGTAAAGACTATGTGAAGAAGGCCAAGGTGAAGGTCACCCCTGTGCAGCAGAGCCGGCCCCTGCTGTGCCGCCTTCACCCAGACCCCGCGAAGGAGAGCGCCTGCCTCTGTGGCACCCCCACCCGGCGGCCCGACAAGAAGGCTGTGCAGCCTGCCCAGGGCCACACCATCCCAGCGTTGCCTTTCAAAGAGACCCACGAACTGTTACTCAGCCCTCTGCCCCGGGAAGGGCCGAGGGTCGTCGCTGCTGCCGGAGAGAGTAGCAGACTTTCCGCCAGCGTGGCCCTCTCTGACTTATCCCAGAAAAAGGAAGAGCACAATTACTCCCTCTTCATCGCCGACGGCTCAGGTGAACAGCCAACCAAATGCAGTCCTAAAGACGATGAAGAGGACGAGGAGGATATTGACGACGATGACGAGGACCATGATGAAGGATTTGGCAGTGAACACGAACTTTCTGAGAACGAGGAAGAAGAAGAGGAGGAGGAGGATTATGAGGACGACAAGGACGATGATATTAGCGACACGTTCTCTGAACCAGGTACTGTCATGCGAGGCTCCCAAAAGACCCTCTCTCTACTGCCTTGAAGTAGAAAGCCTAACTCTAGATGCTTTCCTTATCTTAATTTGAAAATGACTTAGATTTAACATCTTGGCTCAGATAGAATAGTTTTCTTTTAAAAAAATAATCTGTTCAAAAACTCTAAAATAATCATTTTTGCGCATCTGGTGGTTCGCGTGCTGATTCCTTAAGGGCGGCTGCTTCATTTCTCTTATGTAACGTGACCTGGTTTGTCACTCTCTGGAGCAGCTGTGTAAAGGTGTCCGGCTCTGACTGGTTAATGCGCATTCCTGCCTCTGCACTTGTCCCTCTGTCTGTGATGGCGGGGAAGTTAAGCATCCCTTGAGTGGGGAGCCAGGTGACGATGGTTTGTGATACTCTTAACCACAGTCGACAAGGCCTGCTTCATGAGTCATGGGGAAAGGGCTTTTTCTTTACATCTGTGGCATCTTTCATTTGCACAGCATGTTTCCGTTGAAGAGAAGTGTATCCTATAATCTAGCAAGCATGAGTAGAGACTCAGGTGGTATTGCTGTAACGCTGCTTCAGAGAAAAGGGTGAGATAAAGTGAAAGCGTGCACAGTTGCTTCGTGTTAGTTTGGGTTGTTGCCGCTGTTGGCTCAGGCAATTTATGTATAAAAGTGGTATTGCCAAGAGATACACAGTGAAAAATGCACAAAGGCGTGAAGCTCTCACTCTTTGTACTTAGTTTTAAAAAGGTGGGGGGTGGGGGGAAGAAGTGAAGGTCTTCTAGTTTGTGGAGAAATCATTTTCTTCAAAACTGGTATGAAAACTATAAATTCTAAACTTGAAATATATGCTGTCAGAGAGTCCTTTTGTTATTATAAATGCTGAAATTTATGGCAGAATAAGAACTGGTGAAACTAGACCTCTTATTGTCTAGTTCTCACTCTTGGAGAACCCGACAGGCAACCGAGAGTATCCTCCCCGCACAGCAGAATCTGGCAAGCCCCCGTGGCGTATTCAATATGCCAAAACCCAGTTACAATGATGGGTCTCATTCCCCTGACCCTGAAAGAGCCTCCAATGTGGCACTTGCTGAAATCTCAGGCCTAGGATGAATGGAGGCGTTACTGGTGCCTGCTCAAGGAAATCGGTGAACAGTGGGATGACAGTGATCCAGTGAAGAACTGGTACTTTATTTTTGGAAAATTCTTTAAGACCTAGTATTGTAGCCAGTGAAACACCAGAATTGCAGAGAGACCTTTTCCTTTTAGTGTGATCTTTCTGTACACAAATACTTTATGTAGTTGATACACCAAATTGTTTGGCTTGGGTGGAATTTCAGGTAAAGAAAAATTACTTTGATTTTTTATGTGGAGAGAAGGGTTTATGCCCTTCTTGAAATTTATTTTCAAGTTCTGTATAGTCCTAGAACTATTGTCTTTCTACAAAGCAAGAATATTTTCAGATTAATAGTCTGCTCTGAGATGTTTCAGGGAAAGTGGTCTTTGAAAGTAAGTTGATAGCCCCTTCCCTAAGAAAGACCCCGGACAGTTCCTGAGTGGTCCTGTTGCAGGAGTCCCTGGATTTGGATCATGGGTCAGAGGGCCAGGGGGAAGGGGAGACAGCGAGGAGACGCAGAGTAACCTTCCCAGGAGGTACCTTTTCCAGGGGGTGCCTAAGGGCGGATGTGGATGGGTTCAGTAAGCCCGACCATCGTCAAGACCAGCCCTGACGCTGGGTCTGCTGCATCTCTACTAGGAGTTTTGCTTTTATTTTTCCTCTTTTTTCTTTTCTTGCCTTTTCCCCCCCTTAACTACACTTTAAATTATTCTGGATCTTTTGACTTGTTTTCATCTGAAAAAAAAAAGCAAAGTGTCGAGAGGCTGGAGAGAGAGTGCAGAAGGAAGGGCCCTTGCCTTCCATGTGGCGGACCCAGGTCCCACCTCCAGCATTTCTCAGTCCTCCAGGAGTGACTCCTGAGTGGAGATCCAGAAGTAAGCCCTGAGCATTGCCAGGTGTGGCCTCAAACGGATAAAAAAGGTTGAGAGATGAGCAGTTTGTAAAGACCACTTGGTAAGCGGATCCTCACTTAATTTCTCAGCCTTTCTCATAGGGAAGGGAAGCCAGCGTTACTTGTGGTGGTGGTCTATGATTCTGTGTTCTCTTCCCCGCAGTCCTTATAAGAGAACTCAGCTCGGTGAGCTTGGTGGTCAGCAGGGCTTTCAGACCCACACGCTGGAGCTGCCCCTCAGCAGGATAACTCTCCTCTCTGTGTTCTTTAATAGTGCTGAATGTTCAGAGGATATTTGATCCATTCACTTCCATTTGACGTGAAGTGAAACTTCTTTGGCTAGTGACTTCGCAGACATTAATGAATGGTTTGCTTAAACCACGAAAGAAGCACAGTTTTGTGTTCTTACTGAGGCATTATTCACATTTGTTAATAGATACTTTTTTTTCTCAGAAGAAAAACAAATGACTTTAGGAAAGCAGAAGTGAATTTTTGGTGTAAAGCAGGAAGAAATTCTTTGAAGCAGGAAAGTAGGGCCAGCAATAGTGTCTTTAGAGCGCTGGTTTTAGAGTGGGCTGATTGGCGTCAGTGGTAGCGACAAAGGCCCTTTTGTGGCGACTGGCTCTCTTGATGCTCTTTCTGGGCATTTGGCTACGACAGTGCCTGAGCCTGCGAAGCCCCAGGAAAGGTGTGAAATGAAGTTCAGTCCCTTGTCTGGACCGGCTCCCAAGTTTTAATCGAACCTATTCTGCAGATAGTCTATAGCTGTTTGAGGTCATGGGATTACATGGTTCTAAAGCTAAGAATTGAGCCCCCATATGTGAGTTGATTTTGTCAAGTCAAGTCACTGTCCTCCTGTTGTTCATCGATTTGCTCGAGCGGGCCCAGTAACGTCTCTATCGTGAGACTCGTTGTTACTGTGTTTGGCATATCCAATACGTCACGGGGAGCTTGCCAGGCTCTGCCGTGCGGGCGAGATACTCTTGGTAGCTGGCCGGGCTCTCCGAGAGGGGCGGAGGAATCGAACTCAGGTTGGCCAAGTTGCCTGCGTGCAAGGCAAACGCCCTACCCACTGTGCTATCGCTCCAGCCCCAGTTAATTAATTTTGTGATCCCTCCAAAACACTTCACAGTTGACCACCTTCATGGCAGTAGTCTGCACTCATCCCCAGATTGGTGATTGGATTGGAGGGAGTAAATGTGGCTTTTTTACTTCCTCTGAGTAATAATAGGAGGTTAAAATGAGTGACAGCAGCATGCTGATCCATCAAATGAGAAAGGAAAAGGACCATGGGAACTGTCGGATTAAACAAATCATTAATTTGTTTAAAATTTTTGAGTGCCTGCTTTTGTGTCAGAAACTGTATATTGGATATTGACTATGTGCAAACAGAATAGATGTGACCCTTGCTTGTCCCCATCGAACTCGGTTGGTTTATTTACGGTTAGGACTTCTTAGTCTTTTTTGGTTGTCTTGGAGGCCACACTTCAGTGCTCAGGACCTACTCCTGGCTCTGTGCTCCAGGCCACTTCAAAAAGAACTCAGGCTGTGGTGGGGACTGAACCAGGGTTGGCTAGGCACAAGGCAAACTCAGTTTCATAGTCTTTTGGTATGCTTATGCCCGCTGCCACGTGGCAAGAGGGAGGTAAGGACGAAGAACTTCTTGAAACGTATTTGACAGGGCCAGAGACATAGGACAGCGGGTCGGGTTTCCACTTTGCACGTGGCCAGTCAGAATCCCCTGTACTACGTTCTTGTCTGTTGTCCTGAAATCATTCTGTTCTCTGTAGTGGTTTGAAATAACTGGGGAGGGGAGTAATACCTGATGATGCCCCAGACTCACTCCTGGCAGTGTCGGGAAGCCAGGAAGCCAGCGTCGAAACCAGGCCTCCTGCATGCAAAGCATGTGCTCCAGCCTCTTCCACTCTCTCTGGCACCTTATTATTATTTCTCTTAATAAAGGTTGTGTTTATTGAGTTAGAGTTCCCACAGTGAATTTTACCCCTCTTTAAGGGTACTCCCCTCTGAGTTTGGACAGCATGGAAACGTTGCTGCCACAAGCAAGATACAAAAGAGTTCAGTTACCCCTTGGATCTCTCTCTTGGTCCACCACCAACACCAGCAACCCCTTTGATCTTGGAGGTTTATCTTGTACAGAATGTCATGTAACTGGAATCATATTCATGACTGATTGTTGGTCTGAAGAAAACCTGGTCAAATTCTGAAATGCTGACATTTCTCCCAAAATATGTAGATGGAATTATGCCTTAGCATCAGTTCCTGAGAAGCCACTTTTTCATTTTGTTTTGTTTTGTTTTGTTTTAGGACCACACTTGGCTGTGCTGCCAGGTAACTCCTGCCTCTGCATTCAGGGGTCACTCCTGCTGGTGCTTGGGAGACCATGTGGGATGCTGGGACTCGAACCCGGGTTAGCTGAGTGCAAGGCAAACACTCTACTTGCTGAACTATTGCTCTGGCCCCTCGTAGCCGCTTTTTGAGGCAGGAAAGTGGACCTAGACCTTTTACCTGGCCACTGCCACCGTGGGGGTGTCCAACGGGCTGAGCATAGCCCGTCCCCATTAGGCTGTGTACCTCACGTGAGTGGAGTCCACACGAGGGACAATCTAGGGGGGGAGTTTAGATTTTGAAGTCATCATGGATTGAGCTTGGCACAGTTCCAGAAACTCAGAATTAAGTATTTTCAGAATGTTTCCATTAGTTATCAAGTGACTTCTTAGAAAGAGAAGGAAGGGTCAGGGAGATGGATCAAGGGACTGCAGAGAGCATGGTCCCTGGAGCACCACCAGGAACAGACCGTAAGCACCGCCGGGTGTGCCCTCAACTAAACTGAAATGAGCGAAGTAGAGGCAGTTGCTGTCAATAAAATGTGGGTTAGGGTGGACATGTGTCTTTATTTGATAGCCTGTGTAAAAACTGTCATTTTTCCTTTCATGAAACGGGCAGGTGGGAGCAGAGTGCAGGTAGCTGCCTCCCTGGAGTCCCGCCCAGTCAGGAGCCATTCTGTAAATGCACTCGCTTAACGTCTGAGAACCGTCAGGAGGAAGAGACAGATAGCCGCGGGCAGTGTCTTAAGTTTCCTTGTGAAGTTGTGACGGTCCAGTAGCTGTATTTCCTTGTTGTATCAGTATCATGTCAAGACTCGGATACTCATTTATGGAAAACCCAGAAAAAAACTTAAAGATTTAGTGCAAATCTATGTTTATCATCCCTATTTTGTGGAGATTTACATTAAATATTTATAGACCTGGTTAATTATCTTTGACGTGCCATTGATATTTTCTTATGAAAGAAACTGTAGCAAATGATACATGAAAGAAATATTTGTGTTCCAGTTGATGTAATTTAAAATACTGGTGGGGGAACTTCTTTTTAAAAGGCTATGAAAATGATTCTGTGGAAGACTTGAAGGAGATGACATCAATATCCTCCCGGAAGAGAGGGAAGAGAAGGTACTTTTGGGAGTACAGCGAGCAGCTCACGCCCTCGCAGCCAGAGAGGATGCTGAAGCCATCTGAGTGGAGCCGAGAGACTTTACCAAGCAACATGTACCAGAAAAACGGCTTCCATCACGGTAAGAGGGACTATGGGGGTAGCCGTGGTACTTCAGGCAGACGCTCAGCCAGAGTGGCCGGTGTGCCTCGGTGTTAGCCCCTCCTGGCAGACTGCAAAGAGGCGCGAGAGTGTAGCAGCTCTGACTGGCCCTCAGCCACTGCCAGCTCTTCCCAGGGAGGAGAGCATCATCCAGACAGGGAGGAAGCTGGCATAAAGTGACTCATTCCTAGTCACTTTGGCCCGGTTCTGGGGGAGGCCCACGTGGCTGTGCTTGGGGCTTACTCAGGGGACCCCGTGTGGTGCTAGGGATCAAACCTGAACCCCCGTCTGATGTCTCCAGCCCTTAATTTTGCTTACCCACCCAGGGAATAACCAGGAGGCTGCTGGTTCCTCGCCGTTCCCCGTTTCTATAAACCAGCCGTGAAAGGTGGGGCGTTAGAGAGTGGGCTTCAGCCTCTCTCTCCTCCCCTCGCAGCTCATCTTCAAACCTAAATACAAACGGAGGATGGACTGGGGCTGGAGGAAGAGATGAGGGTAAGGGAAAGAAAGCAGAAGAGTTGGGAGGTGAATAGTAGGAGCTGGGGGGTGCCACAGGAAAGTTCCTAGTGCCAGCCACGTTTCAGTTGTGAGCCCTGGAAGATGTGCTGAAGGAGAATTGCTTTGGAGCAGCCGTCGTCTTCGATGGGGGAGGAGAACCAGCCTTGTTCAGGAGTCCAAGGCCACTCCCATTGATACTCAGTCCAGCAGTTCAGACTGGGGTGCGATGGGAATGGGGACCATGGGGGCCACACTCAGTGGTACTTAGGGATCAGACGTTTGAGTTACCTTTTAAGCCTGTGGAAGTGTCATTCCTATGCAGGGCATGGGGTGGAGGCCGGGCCACACCCAGTGGTCTTCGGGGCTTGCTCGTTGGTCTGAGCTCAGTGTGCCGTGTGCAGTGCCGGGGAAGGGAGCCTTAGCCGCGCCTGCACTCTCCCTACCCCTCGACCTCAAGGGCCATTTTTACGTTAATTTGAAGTCTTCCAGAAAAAGGCGAAGGTACTAGTAAGTTTGGTGCTCAGTAAAAATTACTTCTACTTTACATGTCAGCTGCTGAGCAGTTTTTCCCCAGGGAAAAATACTGGGGAGATCTGAGATATCAGCGGAGGTTATTTTGTTTTCATTGTTGTGCTTCATTTTCCTTTTCCGCTAGTACCCAGGTCTGTATGCAGTTGTCTCTCAGTGAATAATAAATGGAAAGACCTAGTTTCTGCCTTCAGATCAATTTTCGGCCAGAAATGAAAGAAAAGTTCAATAAATAGTTCCAAGTATATTGTGGTTCAGACAACAGAGCCGTTCATGTTGCCTGTAATAATAGGACAAAACTTCTGAGTCTTCTGTGATGTTATTCACCAAAATAGCCAAGTAGAGTTTTCACAAATGGTCGTCCTAGGGCTGGAGACGAGCACATGCATCGCATATTCAAGGCCCTGAGTTGCTCCCTGGCACTGCATCTGTGCAGTGCTGGGCATGGCATATGAGTAGTATGTATACATGTATGTATGCATATGTATCAAGGCCATCCTTAATTTTGCCTTTGGAGTCCAACATAAGAATGTATGTCATGGGCTGGAACAATAGTACAGCAGCGAGGGCACTGGCCTTGCATGCCGCCGACCTGAGTTTGATCCCCAACACCACATATTGCCCCCCGAGTTCACCAGGAGTGAACACAAAGCCAGAAGTAGTGCCTGAGCACTGCTGGTGTGCCCCCCCAAGTAAAAAAGAGTATGTATGTCAGATTTTCAGTCTCAGCATCAAAGTTTTCAAACCTCTTCTGACCGTAGCTCTGATTTCTGTGTGCAGACTACTTGCACTCCAGAGTTAAGGTACTTACTACTGCTGTGGAGTTAAGAATCCGTCTAAGTACCCGGGAAAGGTCAGAGCTGTTTTTGTATTATGCCAGCTTCTTGAAGTTTCACGGTAGGAAGGAAAGTTTGTTAGCAGGCCGAGGCATCTGAAACATGCCAAGACTTCCCAACCAAAAGATGTGTCAGTAGACCCAGGAATACATTGTTTTAAAGTATGACAGCGGGAAGCTTCTCTCTCGTCAAATAAAATAATCCAACTTAACTTCTCTAGGGAAATATGCAGTAAAGAAGTCGCGGAGAACTGACGTGGAAGACCTGACTCCAAACCCTAAGAAACTCCTCCAGATAGGCAGTGAGCTGCGGAAACTTAACAAGGTGATTAGCGATCTGACTCCCGTCAGTGAGCTTCCCTTGACAGCCCGGCCACGGTCAAGGAAGGAAAAAAACAAGCTTGCCTCCAGGTAAATGTTCCTCACGTTCCGTCTCGTGACCCACATCAAACTCGAGTGAGTTCACAGCAGACAGCACCTCAGCCATCATGCAGGACACACCCTCTTTCTTATGACTGCTATTATAAGAGTATTCTAATTTTAACTCCTAGTAAAATTTGGTATTTATGCTTCGTGGAAAAACTTAAAAAAGAGAGGTGAATGAACTCTGTGTTAGATATATAGCAATGTAAATTTTCGTCATAGCTTTCATTGTTTGGGTTTGTTTTGCAGAAAGTCAGTTTATTGAAATGTAATTTATTTGTCATAGAATTTATTCCTTTTACTGGACACGTCTTTATGTGTCCACGGGGTTCGACAAGCACAACCAAGCGTGTAATCCCCTCCACAATCAAGATTCTAAGCATTTTCGTCAGTGTGAAAAATGTTCTCATACCTCTTTGAAAAAGAAAACCACTCCTCCCAGACACTGATCTTTTGCTGTCCTTCCAGTGTGACCTTTTCTAGAAGGTCATCTGGATGAAATCACTGTCTGTAGACTTCTCCACTTCATGGGCTGCGTTGCCAGTGGTCCGTGTAGCTGCCTGGAGGAACAGTTTGTTCCTCTCAGTGCCGAGTCGGTGTCTTTTGTAGGGCAGTTTACAGTGTGTTTGTCACTAGTGCAGGAGGGACATTTAGGTTGTTTCCAGGTTTTTACAATTATGGATAAGTCACCATAAACATTCACTCACAGGATTTTGCGTGAACATAAGTGCTTGTGTTTTTTAACGTTTACGAGAAGCTTCAAATTTTGCTATTTATTAACAGAGCAAATTTTTAAAATTTACTATTGTCCAAAGTAGTTACATGTACTATTACATCTCCTCATCAACATACGAATGTTGTACTTGCTGCACATCCTTTTCAGCACTTGTTATCGTCAACTTTTGTTCGCTTATTTTGGTGTACTGGTCATAGCTTTATTTTTGAGTGTTGTGCAAAATTTTTAGAAATGAGTTTGGATGAGTGAGCATACTGTGATTTTGGTAAGCAGTCCCTTGAGAGAAACAGCTGTGACTCAGGGCTGCTATTAGAAATGTCTGACAGCAGAGAAAAAGAAGTGTGTTCTGAGTGTTCACTTCCCAAAAAGTGAACTAATTGCTCCTTCCTTTCACAGAGCTTGTCGGTTAAAGAAAAAAGCCCAGTATGAAGCTAATAAAGTGAAATTATGGGGCCTCAACACTGAATATGGTAAACTTCAACTTTTTAGAATTTGATTAACCTCTGCTACTTTGCTGACCGCTCTCTTTTCCTTGGTTTGGTATATGCTTTCCTGTCATCTGCCCCATTTGGGGCTGTCTCCTTTGTTCATCCATCCAGAAGCCTCATACTCCCTTTCACTCATTCACTTCCTCTCTCAGTGTGAGTCTGTGTGTCTCGGCTCCCCAAGCCAATCTTCATCCACTTGTCACCAGAAATCTCTCACTTGCCTTTTATAGTTGTGTTGCTGAGTTAACCAGTTTTATTGACAAAAGTTTATTTCAACCATGGCCTGCACAGTTTAAACCTGCGTTTCCCTGACTTGGCGGCTCACGGAGTCCTCTGTGTATGTGGTGAGCAAACTCGAGCCCATGCCTCTCCCAGGGTCTCCCTTGGCCCCCGTCCAGGCGGAGCCAAGTGGCCGTCAAGCGTTTCCTGGACGGCTCTCATGCAGTCGCTCTAGCATGTACTGGGAACTGAGCACCCTGGCACATGTAGAGATGGGCCCTTGAGAGGTGTTCCTGGGACAGGACCCCTCCACCCTTCTCCCTTGCCGTGTGACCGTTCCTTGGGCCTGACACCACGAGAGTTTACAGTTGTCCTCTTCACTGTAGTTTTGGACTAAGTTGCATCAGAAAGTAGATCCTGTGGGCTGAATGATCAGTTATTATTTGTTTTCATAGTTTCTTTGGAGGGGTCCCTCCTAGCAGCTCTCAGGGGGTCCAGGGCCCCTATGGTGACCATTAACCAGCTAGGCTAGTGGGTTCAGTGCTCAGGCTTGGTGCTGCTCAAGCCTGGTGGCGCTCTGGGACCCTCTAGACTGAGCATGTGCCTCTCACCACCGAATTGCTTGCATTAGATCAGAGTTTCTTGAAACTAGTGTGATTGCTAGCACATAAGTGCTCAGTAAATGTGCTGCAGCTTTCCGTAACCCTTATTCTTTGGAGCAGAAAGGGTTTCCAACTGTAAAGTTTGACTGGAGAGATTGTACAGCCGGGGGGGCACTTGCCTCGCATGTAACCAACTGGGCTTTGCTCCCCAGCACCCCATAGGGTCTCCCAAGTCACTCCACTACCTGGAGTGATTTCTGAGCAGAGCCAGGAATAAGCCCTGAGCACTGCTGGATGTGGCTCAAAATCAAACAAAAGCCAACTGTAAAGTTCACATTTTTTATATGAACAGGTAGCTTTAATAATAGTAACTCAATCCAGGCGAAAAATAATAGTTCATTTATTGGATGGAAATATGCCCATTTCCTATTTTTCTTGATGTTGAAGCATTTTTGACCTTGAGCTCTGTGTGTGTATAGGAATGTATGTATGTATATATGCATAATACATATATATGTAAAAGATATAGTGTCATGGACAATCCTATTTCATTTTAGAGCCCAGCTGAGCCGCATTGCAGGGAGATGCGGGGCCAACAGGAGTCTCTGGTTCTGCGTCTCTGGACACGTATAGGCAACTATATGTGTGTTCAGTTAACCTGTTTATCCATAATTATGAATATCTGTGTAGAAATCTGTATCGTATTTGCATCTGTGTATATGTGCATGCTTTCCCACACGCATACTTTGTGTCTGTAATTATATCCAGGGCGGGGAGTAACCGGGGAGTGGTACGGGCTGGGAGTGTGTTTCTGAATCTGTTCTTCTGGCTCCAATTGAGTTTTCATGACTGCCTTCAATTTTTCTTGTTTCCAGAGCTACCTTAAAGCCTCTGATCTTTTCATGTAAGGAAAGGCCTGTCTTTAAAAGGTACTATTTTCTTCTCAATTAGAAAAGAGGATCTTCTCTTCTCATTTATTTATTTCTCTTCCACGCCTGCCTTACTAGCCTCTCTTCTCCTCTCCAGCCCCTGGGAAAGAGCGGAGTCACCGGTCGGTTTAGGAGTGGGATACCAGAATCGATACCCTTGTGTAGTTGGAGGTTTCTGGTAGCTCTCCAGGGAAAGGTGCCCTTGGTTCCTCTAAACAGGGGGTCAGTCTGTCACTGCGTTGTGTACTGCTTACTCCTGTTACCTAGCAACACAGCGGCTTCCGGTCATCCAGACCAGTGGCACCGAACAGGGGTTTAGGGCTGGGGACCATCGTGTTAGCAACTTGACGTTTGCCAAGTAGAAACCGTCAAAAGAACAGCATCTACAAGAACTGTATCATTTTTAACATGATAGTAGAGACAGATAGGGGGCCAGGGAGATGACACAGGCTGGGGGAAGTCTGGGGGGGACCCTAGCCCAACCCCCTATACTTCATGACACCCCCCGCCAAGTACTGCCGGCTGTGGCCTGGGTGGTCCCTGGTTCAGCTCCGCATCCTCAGGTGCTAGCATCAGACTGCCTGGTCAGTTGGCTGTGTCCTCCAGGGAGTGCCCCGAGAGCCCCCTGAGCACTGCTTGGGAGCCCCCACCCCAAAACAGACATATTCGTTTTATGATGAATGTAATCCATTGTCTTTTTAAAATTCTTTTCTAACATTAGAATGAAACAAAATATCTGAAATCACTTTTCAAAGGATCATTTGTTCTTGTACCTCACCCTGAACTTCACCTTGGCCTCTTCTCGGGCCTGGCGCTCGGGAGTCGGACCTTTGAACTCGGCTGTCAGACTGTCTGAGGGCCTCTGCAGTGAGTGGCCTTCACGGTGGCACTGAGTCCGCAGTAATGTCCGACCCGGAGCAGCACTCCCTTCCCAGGCTTTGGGAACCTGCTGTTTTTGATGGTGACCACTGAGTTGGCCTGCAGTGAGGAAGGAAGGCTGTCCTGGTGAACTGGCATCCTCTGAAGATCTGTCCGTTTGTCCATTTCTGGCACCCAGAGACCGCTCTGGCTCAAAAGTCTGTCCGTTGGTTGGTGCCAAGGGAGAACTAGAGCCCTTCCTGGACTGGCCTTTCACCCTGACGGGCATATTTTCTCCCTGTGCAGCATGCAGAAGGAAAGCGCAAATGGGAAATTTTGTGAGTAAATCTAATTAGAGGAGGTGGGATCTGTGTGAAGATCTAATGTTTGGCCTCTCCCTACCCCGGAGGCGTGGAGGTGAGAGTCCTTTGCCCTCCCCAGCAGCCCCAGCTTTGAGAAGAGCTATCAGGCGCTGAAGTTCTCACACTTCCTTCCTCTCTTCCAACCCGTCTTTTGTAAATCAACCTTATTTTACCTGGCGAGAATGGGGAACCGTCATTGCTTTGCTTCAGTTTGGCCTGCGTAGAAAAATGTCCTCTGTTTTGTTTTGAGCCAGTGGTGCTCGGGACTTAGTCCTCTCTCAGGCAGGGGTCACTCAGGGATCGCTCCTGGTGGGAGGCGGGGGCAAGCCCGGTTCAGCCACCACTTCTGCAGGTCCATCCTTTTATTTGAGTGAAACGGAGCTCTCTCTGCTAATTATCAAGAAGAAAATAGGAATTTCTGTTTCCTGTGACTCAGGGAGTTAGCTGTGCTTTGCTTTCTTTGTTTAGCAACACGTTTGCGTATGCTGTCCTGGTGGGCGTGTTACACTACGCCGGTGTTTCTCACTTCCCTCTCCAGCGTCAGTCTCAAGCGATCTCTTCGTTCTTAAACAGATGAAACCTAGGAAAACACTGATTTCAGGCGATCTCTTGAGGACGTACGGATGTATTTCAGAGCAGAGGAATACTATGTTTTGAAATAAGAAATACTTTCCCTTTCAACTTTATGGCAGTATGGTTAAAGAGTCTCATATATAAACATATGTACACACATGTGAAAATAATCAAGATAATGAGTAAATATTTTGATCATCTTCAGAATTTTCTGGTCCTCCTTCGTAAGCCATCCTTCCCTCTACCTCTGTCCTGGGTGGCTGTGATCTGCTTTCTGTCACTGTAGGTTGCATCTCCTAAAATTATTTTTTTTTTTACTTAAACGTTTCAACATATTTTAAAACTTTCACCTTTTTGGGATAGGTGTTCGATCATTGTATGACTGAAACTATAACATGAAAGATTTATAACTGTAGCACACAGTGATGCAAGTAAAAAATTTTAAAAATTAAAAAAAAAATTTTACCTTGTTGTTTATAGCAAGAATTAGATCCTTTGGCCCAGGAATGTAACTCAGGAGTAGAGCATTTGCCTTGCATTTGTGCAGCCTTTTTTCTGCAGACTCACAGTAGAAAAGAAAACAATCCCTTTTCAGTACTGCGTAGTACCCAATCATATTGGATGTGTTTATCCATTCATCTGTTGATGTTGAGATGTTTCTAGCTTTTGTCATAACAAAGCTGCTATGGATATTCCTGGATAAGTAATACAACCTGGACATATGTTTTAGTTTTTTTCAGTTACATATCAAGGAGTAGACTGGCTATATCATGAGATATTAAACTTTGTTTAAAAAAAATTGTCAAGCTGTTTTCGCAAGGCCGTTTTCACATTCACCTCACCAAAAACAGCATAGGAAGTTTCAATTGTCCGTCCTCGACAACTCTTGGTAGGTCAGACTTTATGTTAAGCAGCATAAGGCCTTATCGGATAGGCAGCATGTCAGGTGGTCTTAATCTGCATTTATTTGATGATGTTGCATATCTCTTCTATGCTTATTGGCTATGCATTTTGTGTTTGTGTTTGATCAAATATTTTGCCTTAAAAATCACCTTCTCAGTATTCCTATTCTAGGCGTAAATTCTTTGATATGTTGAAATGGTTTATCAAAGTCTTTGCTTGTCCTTTTGTTTCCTTGTTGACTTCTTTCAA
Source organism: Sorex fumeus (assembly GCF_029834395.1). NCBI lineage: Eukaryota > Metazoa > Chordata > Mammalia > Eulipotyphla > Soricidae > Sorex > Sorex fumeus. The sequence continues at coordinate 2,769,577 of NW_026606074.1, read as the reverse complement.
AGAACAAAAATGATTGATTTTGATGAAGTCCAGTGTGTCGGATTTTTATTTGTACTCCCTATTCTTTATATTGCAAGAAACTTTGCCAGTTCCAGAATTGCAAATGTTTTCTTGTACATTTTCCCTGAGGAGTTAGACTTACATGTTAAGGCTTGTTAGATGTAAACAAAACACAGGTCCATTTCCGTTCATTTTTCCCCAGTCATATTCAGGAAAGCTAAGGGACAGTTCCTGAGTCCGTGCTTAAGGGTCAGTCCTGGCTGTCCATGGAGGATTATGTGGATCTAGGGATCGAACCTGGGCCTCCTGCATGGAAAGCTTGTGCTCCAGCCTGTGATTTTCTTATTTTGTGATGTCGAGTTTTGGTATTTGGTTTATCCTGCCCTTACAGAAATTATTGGGCTATAATTTTTCTTCTTTGGGTGGGGGTGTCGGGGATCAAGGGTGGGAGGTAGCACAGCAGGTAAGGCATTTGCCTTGCAAGTGGCCAATATGGCTGACCCGAGTTCAATTCCTCTGCCCCTCTCGGAGAGCCTGGCAAGCTACCGAGAGTATCTCGCCCGCACGGCAAAGCCTGGCAAGCTCCCTGTGACGTATTCAATATGCCAAACACAGTAACAGCCAAGTCTCACAATGGAGACATTACTGGGCCCGCTCGAGAAAATTACTGGGTGGGGGTGTTGGGCCACAGCAGGGGTTCTCAGGACTCACTTCTGACTCTGTGCTTAGAGACCACTGCTGCTGGGACTTGGGAACCATATGTGTTCCCAGGGATCCGATGCCAGGCGAATGCCCTACACACTGTGTTATTTCATGGCCCTGTCCTCTTTTTGGTGGGAAAATTTTGGAAAAGATCAGTTTCATTTCTGCATTGTAAGCTTAATAGAATTGGCCATTAAAGCACTGTTTCATTTTCTTTTTCTCTTAGTAGGCCATGCCCTGTAGTTCTCAGGAGCTCTGGCCGACCCCTGTGCTGTTGGGCCTGGTGGTTCCGTCTCCAACAGCTGCTGAGGCCCTCCTGCCTGTGGGAGGGGGCGGGGTTGGCTTCTTGGCCTGATGTGGCCGCCATGTTTGCAGCACTCTGCAGGAGTCATCTCCCTGCCCTCCCTCCCACGCCTGGGTTTTTTTGGAGAATATATTTCAATAAGTTCAATGTCTTGGCAAGAAAAGGCAGTTTGGGTTTTCCATTTCATCTATCAGTTTTTAGTTGCAGTTGAAGAAAAATTATACGTTTTATCAAAATTATGGAATTTGGCATCATTTTTTCTTTTCTCCCTCCTCCTTCCCTTCCTTCTTCCTCCCTCCTTTCTCCATTCTTTCTCCTTCCCTCCCTCCCTCCTTCCCTTTCCCCTCCCTTTCTTCCTCCCTTTTTTTTTGCAGTGTCAGGGATCTAACCTGCATGTGTTCTTCCACTGAGGCCATCCCAGCCTGACACTGAGATTTCTTGTTATTTATTTATTGTGGGTTTGTGGCCCCACCTGTTATGCTCAGGGTCGATTCCTGGCTCAAATGCTCAAGGATCACCCCTGGAAGTGCTTGGGGGACCATATGGGATGCCAGCGATTGAACGCCGGTTGGCCATGTGCAAGGCAAATGCCCTCCCCACTGTACTATTGTTCTGGCCCTTCCTTGTATTCTTTAAAGGCTGTGATGATTCCTTTTTAACTCCAGATATAGGCAGTTGATTAGGTTCACTGCAGGTGGGTGGCAGCAGGAGTGAATGCCAACTGTTGACCTTTTTAGAGAATCAGCATTTGTCTTTGACTATTCTGTGTTCATGTTCTCTATCATTAATTTCTTCTCTTGTTTCCCTCCTGTTAACTCTGGGTCAGCTTTACTTTGTGGGGACTGTCTCCCAAGCAGTGCTCAGGGTTCTGGGAGCCAGTTGTGGTGGTCAGAGCATGCAATACTGGGCTGCAGATCCCAGGGCTTATGCCAGGGATGGCCTCTAGTTCTTGGAGCTGTCTCCCTACCCAGCTTCCCTCATTTTTTGAAAAGTGGCTAAGATGTGGAAACCTGTTTTTGAAATCATCTTTGGAGTACTTGATCCGGTTATTAAGATGTGATTCGATGTACAAGGCACTGTCATCAGTCCTTCCCCACTTTACTTTCAGTACTAGGGACTCAAACCCAGGGCCTCACACACAAAAGGCATGTGCTCTACCACTGAGCCACACTCCCTGCCCAACGCCATTAGTCCTTAAAGCTATGAAGACAAGTGAGGCCGGTTGCTCCTAAGATGCAGGCTAGTCATCATCAAAACCCACAAGGTATTACCAAATGTCATGCGGAGATTGACTTCAGATATTTAAGCTAAGGAAATTCACAAATACCCTTGTTTAGTTTTTTTCTTGCATGTTCTCTAGTTTTGATTGAATGTTACCACATAATTAAAAGCGAATTCTTCCTGTAAGTGGTATATTCCAAGTGTCCTGTTGTATCTTACAGATAATTTATTGTTTGTAATCAACTCCATCAAGCAAGAGATTATAAACCGAGTACAGAATCCAAGGGAGGAGAGAGTACCGAACATGGGGCAGAAGCTTGAGATCCTCATCAAAGATACTCTTGGTAAGGAGAGTCCTGGGAAAATCCACAACAAGTAATAACACCTACGGAAGATATTTGGTGCATGGGAGTGTTAAAATATTTTTAAGGATGAATTCAAGTGATATGCTTGTAATTACTCTTCTTCATGAGTAATTCTATCTTTTTGCTGGGAGGGCATGGGTGGTTTGGGTCACACCCAAAGGCTTCCTCCTGTACTCCTACCTCTGCACTTAGGGATCACTCCTCAGGGGCCCATATGGGGTGCCAGTGATTGAACCCAGGTCAGCTGTGTGCAAGACAGAGACCCCAGCTGCTGTGCTATCACTCTAGCCCCAAGTAATTCTGTTTTAGATGTTGTGTTTGCTTCTTACCACAGTTTGCTATTTAAGCTTCATCACTTAACTGTTTTAATTCTCTTTTTGTTGTTGTTGTTGTTGTGGGGGTTTGTGGTTAGGTTTTTTTTTGGGGGGGGGGCGGGAGCATACCTGGCAGTACTCAAAGCTTACTCCGGTTTTTGCTTCAGGGACCATATCGGGTGCCAGGGATCAAACCCAGTTTAGTTGAGTCAGGCAAGCACCCTACCCTCTGCACTATCTCTTGGGCCCTGAACTATTTTCATTTTTAAGAAACTTTAGCAGCTTTAACCTTTATAGGAAAATAAAGATTCCAGAACTGTCAGACCTGCTTATACTTTAATGGAGATCCATAGCCATTTGTTTTACTCAGTACATTTCCCAGGAGTCTCACAAACTAATTATTTGGTTTTCTATCCCTGAGAAGATTACACAACATGTGAAGGAAGAGAGAGACCAGCATGTGAAAATCAGCAGAGAATTATTCTAAAGGGAGTTTTGAGTTTGCTAATAGAGACAATAGAAAAGGGCCCTCAAGAGGCCTGCGAGTTTAGCTGCCATCGTAGCAAATCACCTTCTAGCTCATGGCATCCAAAGGATGTGACAGCATGAGGCGTCTACCAGCTAACCTGTCACAGGACAGTCAGCTACCTCGTAGGTTCTTCACAGTCACTGTCTTTGCGTTCTCTCCCTGGCCCAGAACTGTCTTTAAAAAGTTGGTTCTTGGTGCTGGAGCAATAGCACAGCGGGGAGGGCATTTGCCTTGCATGCGGCCGACCCGGGTTCGATTCCCAGCATCTCATATGGTTCCCTGAGCACCACCAGGAGTGATTCCTGCGAGGAACCCCTGAGCATCACCGGGTATGTCCCAAAAAGAAAACAAAAAAGTTGTTTCTTGAGGCCGGATAGTAAAGTGGGTGAGATGTCTACCTTGCATGTGGGTGACCCGGGTTTGATCTCTGGTACCACATATCATCTCCCAAGCCCCAGTAGGAGTGATCCCTAATGCAGAGCCAGGAATAAGTCCAGGTTTGTCCCCAAATTAAAAAAAAAAAGCTGTTTTTTACATACTCAGTTGTTGGAGTAGCCAGCTTCAGTTGCCTGAGAATTTTCTTCCTGTTTTTCTCCAGGATTCCACTTGTGTGTTGAATCACTTCAAAGGGACAGAGCTTGCCTTTCAGTCATTGGTTGCTTACCTACGTTTTGAGTAATGAGCACTGTGATTTGTTTCCTTTCGTTCCCCTCCTCCTCTCTCGGTGCTGTTGCTGTGATGGGAACCCACAGCAGTGCTGCGGGGCTCCCAGACTGGGCCGTGGTGCGCACACACACTGGGCTCCAGCAGCAGGGCCGGGAGTCGCCTCTGGTGCTGGCATCTCAGACAGCAGAGCTGCTGGGGTATCAGTCAGCAAGTGAGGCAGCCCCAAGCATCAAACCTCCTGTTTGGCCTCCTGTTTGCAAGACAGTTTCCTTAGACTTTGAGGCATCTCCTGGCCCTATTCTATTTTATCTATAGATATATTGGAATTGCTTATGCTAAGACCATTCTTCTAACTTGCATTTACTGTTTCATCCCACAAACCTCTCCTTGTTTTGGATTTTGGTTTTGGGGCCTGGTGATGCCCAGGGGCTACTCTTGGCTCTGCTCTCAGGAATCGCTTCTGGTGGTGCTCGGGGAACCATATGGGGTGCCAGGGAAATCTGGGTGGCCTCATGCAAGGAAGGACCCTACCCACTGTACTATCTCTCTGGCTTCCACAAAGCTCTCTTCAGTGCCTCTTACTTGCCTGGTGTTGGGGGCTCTAGGAATAACAAAAACTTAGTCACTATTTTTAGAAAGCCTGTAGTCTAAAAAGTGGAAGACAAAGACCAAATAGAAACACAAGAGGAACAAATGGTGGTAAAAAGGTATGAAGAAATCAGGATGCCTGGATGGAGTGTGGTGAACAACACTATCTGCCTCTCTGTTTGCAGAAATACATCTCAGACTACCAAAAAGATTGTATTTCAATAAGCATATATTGAAAGCGTCTATGCATTTAGTATGTCATGCTCTTTGAGGTTACTCATTTAGTTTCTCTTGTCAGATTTTTGTTCATATTGAATGGAAAACATGCTAATGATTTTGAAGGACAATTTGGAATCATTAGTAAAATCAGAAATAAATTTAAATTTGGGTTGGGGGACATTTGGACTACTCCCAGTGGTGCCTGTTACTGCTCAGGGGATTATATGTGGTGCCCGGGATTGAACCTGGGCCAGCTTCCTGCAAGGTAAGAGCTGTATCTACTTAGCTCTCTCTCCAGCCTCTGGATTTTGACTCAGTTTCATGAAATTCGACAACTCTTTTGTTTCATTTTGGTTCTGGAGGTCACACCCAGCAATGCCCAGGGCTCACTCCTGGCTTTGAGCTCAGGGACCACTGCTAGTGGGGCTGGGGACACTTCCAGGGCCTGGAGACCCATCAGGAGTTAGCTGAGTTCAAGGCAAGAGTGCTGCCTGAAGTTTGACAACTCTTGTGCTAGAAGGACAAAGAAGAGATTAAGCAGTCAGCAGAGATTCAGAGCCCGACAAAAGGGAATTTCTAGGTGTTAGGAAACCATACACAGTTAACATGTTTTTAAATGTGACCCAGAGCTGTTTGTTAAGGTTGTTCAGTTGTTTTACTCCCACAATTCTCTGAAGGAAGTGGTGCCATCCTGGATTTATTGGAACGTACCACACCACAAGTCATATCCCCAGTGAGTGGCAGAAGTAGAAGTACGTTCTCCTTGCTCCAGTGCCCACATAAGTACATAAAAAATGAGGAAGGGACAGGAGCAATCGTATAATGGGTAAAACACTTGCCTTGCGTGCAGCTGTCCTGGGTTTGAGCCCTTACATCCCATATGATCCCATGAGCATTACCAGGAGTAGTTCCTGAGTGCAGAACCAAGAGTAAGGCCAAAACCAAAAAAAGCCAAAAACAACAAAAAAGAAGCGAAGTAATACTAGAATAGGTATTTGTACAAATCGTCAATACAGTGAGTGGTCAGAAGTGTATACTTTTTTGTGCCACATGGAGCTATGCTCAGGGCTTACTCCTGGTTCTGTGCTCAGGAATCACTCCTGGTGGTGTGTGGAAAGCCACAGTCAGTGCCGGGAATCCAATGTGGTTGGTGCATGAAAGGCAGGCGCCTTAATCCCTGTGCTATATCCCTGGCCCCAAGCAAAACTATATATCTACTTAAATTCAAAGTAAAAGAGGAACTGGAGTCTGTGATGTGTATATGTGAGACCCCAAGTTTGATCCCTGGCACCGGTGCCTCAGGAGCACCCCCACTTGTAGCTTTGGTAGCTTCCAAGCACCCTGCAGTGTGGCCTCAGTGGTCCTAAGTACTGTTGAACCTGAGCAGCACAGTTTAGCAGGGCCTGAGCAATAAACTGTGAGCATAGCCAGATCAGGCATCTCGGGAGTGGCCCTCAGTTTCACAAGTACCACTTAGGAAGCCCCTCCAAAAGACAAGAAAGTTTGGTTTAGGACAAATTTCCTAGTTTTCTTTCTTTTTTTTTTTTTTTGATAAACATCATTGCATCATTTCAGATGTACAACATAATATTATTTATACAATGAAAATGATAACTACAGTAAGCTTGGTTAACACCTGTCATCATGCTTAGTTGCTTATTTTTCCCTTATGATAACTTTTTTGTTTCTTTGGCTGTTTGGGTCACACCCAGGGGTTTCTCCTGGTTCTGCACTCAGGAATCCCTCTTGGTGGTGCTCGGAGGCCCATACGGGATGCCAGGGATTGAACCCAGGTCGGCCGCGTGCACGGCAAATGCTCAAGCTGCTATGCTATCATTCTGGCCCCACAATGAGAACTTTTTAAAAAATTATCTTTTGTTTGTTTTGGGTTGGCTTTGGGGCCACATCTGGCAGTGCTCAGAGCTTACTCGTGGCTGTGCTCAGGTGTCTCTCCTAGCATTACTCAGAGGACCATATTGGCCACAGAAAAGGACACAGGAGAGGAAGTTTGTCCTAGAGAGACAAGGCTTGGCTCCGTGGAGGTGGAGGCATTTCCCACGAAGGGAGCACTGTGAGAAGGGCTCAGCACACTGGTTGTGAGGGACAGGCGGGAAACAGAGAGAACAAAGGAAGCCCTTGAGAGTGCCTTGACATGGCGCCTCCTGTCGCCTCCAGCTGGCGAAGGAAGAGGACTGGGTCGTGCTAGACTCTCTGCTCAGACCATGTGGCTGTTTGTCTCCTGAGGTTTTTTTTTTCTTTTTGGGTCACACCCGGTGATGCACAGAGGTTACTCCTGGCTTTGCACTCAGGAATTACTCCTGGCGATGCTCGGGAGACCATATGGGATGCTGGGAATCGAACCCGGGTTGGCCACGTGCAAGGAAAACGTCCTGTCCACTGTACTATCACTCCAGCCCCCTACTGAGGTTTCTTAAACGGGCATTTTTGGGGGTCACACCCGGGGGTGTGTTACTCCTGGCTCATGCACGCAGGAATTATCCCTGGCGGTGCCCTACTCCAGCCCCACACACCATCATTGTTATTTGTTGTTCTGATTTGGGTTTGTTTTTTTTTTTTTTTTTGGTCCCCGTCTTGCTTAGTTTTGATTCTTATCAATGCTGGTTCTTTCTGCCAGGGAATTCCCGTGGTTGCTTTTCTGACTTCCCCGAGGCTGGGTGCACTCGCCCTGCACGCCCGTCAAGCTCCCTGGGGCTGGACAGAGACTCCCAGCTCCAGCCCTTCCCAGCTGGTTCCTGTGCCCCAGTGAGCAGCCTCCAGTTATTCTATACTTCTTTTTTCACAGATACATTACTTCTCTGTTGACTCATCCTCTGCTAATATTGGTAACATTTGTTTAATGGTATGCATACCTTACAGCTTGCGATAGATTTTCCCCACTCTCTTAAATTTGGGGGGTTTGTGATTTGATTTTGCTCTTTTAATTGCAGTTTTTGTAGGGAACTCAAGAATTAAAATCTCTGGTGCCACACAGGTCACACAGGTTTCTTCCCAAAATCCCCATCTGGAGCATTTAAAATATGTTGGGAGCCCCCCCCCCCCCCCCACTTAAAAGTTTGGTAGAATACTCTTGAACTCTGAACCAGAGGCTGAAGAGATTGTGCAGGGATTTAAGGCTCTTGCCTTATACTTGATAGACCCTGGTTCCGATATCAGCACTTCATATGGCTCCCCCAAGCAGTGCTGGGTGTGGCCCCCCAAAACAAAACCTCATCTGGAGGGTGGAGAGATAGAACAGCGTTTAAGTGGGTAAGGCATTGGCCTCGTGTGCAGTTGATGTGGGTTCAATTCCCAACATATATTTGGTGCCTGAACTCCCGCCAGGAGAGATTCTTGATCACAGAGCCAGCAGTAAACTCCAAGCCTAGCTGGTTGGAGCCCCCGAACACACACACACACACACACACACACACACACACACAACAGAGGGGCTAGAACGATAGTACAGTGGGGAGGACTTTGGCCTTGGACATATAGCCAACCTGGATTTGATCCCCAGCATCCCATACTCCTGAGCATTCCAGGAGTAATTCCTGAGTGCAGAGCTAGGAGCAACCCCTTAACATTGGCAGGTGTGACCCCAAAACCTAAAATATAAATGAAAGACAATAAGAGAAGATAACTCTTCTGAACTTGGTTTCAATGCTTGAATGTATTTCAAAAGATATTGTTAATTTCCTGCAGGTCATCAAATTTATTAAAATTGTCCGTTTTAATTTTTTTCGTTTCCATGACAATGCTGCATTTTCATTTCTTATTTCTGTTGTGATCTTTTCTTTTTCTTTTCTTCCCTTTGGTATATTATGGGCCACACCCAAAGGTGCACAGCTCTGTGCTCAGGGAGTCCTCCTGTTCAGACTCTTTGGGGTTCAGGGAGTTGAACCCAGATTGGCCATATTCAAGGCAAATGCCCTACCCACTATGCTATCTCTCCAGCCCTTCTTTTATTTCTTTTTAATTTGTTTGGGTTTGGGGGGTTGTACCCAGCTGTGCTCAGGCCTTACTGCCGGCTGCTCAGGGTCACTCTTGGCGGTGCTCAGGGGACCCTTAGTGCAGTTCCAGGCCTGGAACTGGGAAGGGCCGCCCTCTTTTATTTCTAGTATGCATTACAGGTTGCTGGGGTTTTTTTCCCCATTAAACTGTTTTTGACTCCACTCGCCCTCGCCCCAGAACCATCCCCAGACACACTCTCCTTCTGTCCCTGAGATTGCCTTTTGTTCTCCTCAGGTCTCCCCGTGGCTGGGCAAACCTCAGAGTTCGTTAACCAGGTGTTGGAGAAGACTGCGGAGGGCAACCCCACCGGGGGCCTGGTGGGGCTGAGGATGCCGAGCTCCAAGGTGTAACTGGACCCGTCAGAGCTGTCTGTGTTCCTCCAGTTGGTCACTGTAAATTTCCATTCTGTTCTGCATGTCAGTTTAGCATTATGTAAACATTTACAATTAGGTTACATTGTTTTAAGAACTAAGTAGCATAAGTGGAGCATGGTCCAAAATACTTGATTATCACATTCTCAGAGCATAAACCTTGCTGAGAAAGGGCTGCTGGAATCAGAATGGAAACCGACGCGCTTCGGTAAACATTTAGGTACAGATCACAAAGAGTCTGTGAGAGCAAAACATTTGGGCCGAGAGCAGACGGTCGCACATGCCAAATACTGTGGTAGGTTTATGCTCTGAACCACACACACAAAATTGAGGAAGCATTTTTTAAACAGTCATTTTAGATTGTTTTTAGAATTCCGGCTTTTTGTTCTGATTTTCCACAACCATTAATCTCACTTGTATATGGCCCAACCCAGCACTCATGTGCCATATTAGATGTTCATTTTCCGAGCTCAATATGGTATATATAAATACATATAAAAATATATATGTAATGTCTGTGCAAGTAAGAAAAAAAGCATATTCTTTGTGCCTTGTATTTTGGGGAAAACTATAAAAACTGGTAATATTTTGTATGATGAAAACCCTAATGGGACAAACAAGATCTACCGATGGAAAAATTACGGGGTTTAAACGTTTTTTGTTCCAACTCTTTTTCAAATTTTTTGAATGTATATAGAACTACGTTGAAATGTAGATACATGCCACAGAGTCTGTGTATTGTATAAAAAAAACAAAACAAAAAACCACAAAAAAAGATGGCTCTAGAAAACTCCTATTTCGGTATTTGACCGGAAGAAGACAAATACTTGCACATTATTGTGATTGTTTTATTTTTTGTACCAAAGATAAATGCAACTGATATGGCAAACTGCCAGTCTAAGTAAAGTTTTGCACAGCTTACATGATACTGTATGAATGTATGAAACAAAAGGAGAAAACAGAAGAAAGGTCAGGGTTAGGGATCTTACTGAACTGTGAATTTTATTTCTGTTTGGGTCCAATTATCTACAGAAGGAGCATCCACACATACATATTACTTTGCTGTTCCTCTAGTTTGCTTCCATAGTAGATAACTTGGTGGCCGTGTAGGTGTCTGTAAGCCCTTTTCTTTCTGCACATATTGTAGGAAATTTTAATATATTTCATTTTAGTAAGCTATTGGTAAAATAGTTTTTGACCTTGAAAATTTTAAGAGTTTATTTAGTTTCATGTAGTATGCGTCCTCCAAACAACCAAAATACAGATTATTTTTATTGTATTATGTATATATATGTAAAGAAAGGCGAAAAGCTAAAAATAATCAAATTCTTTAGTTGCCACTTTTCCAATTGACGTATTATCGTGCATGTAATATTTTCGAAGATCAACACAAGCTTAAAACAATTTATAGATTTTTATATTTTTGTACAGGTATTTTCAGACGAGCTTCTTCAGACTTACGTGTGACTTCTATAGTTTCTAGAACCGAGAAATATTAACACTTAGTTCTAGGTGCTCTTTGGGCTCCCATGCAGCGGCTTCCCTAGCCAGTGTTGTACCTGTGTCACAGCTTTACCTCTTGACGAGACGTGTCTTGTGTCCCGGCAGCGTTATAAACCTTCCTCACAGACTCTTCATCCCGTCTCCCTGACTGTTCTCGAATCTTGTACTTTGAACTCTGAAAATTGTTGGCTTCAAAGATACAGTTAAGAGAGAAAACTCCTGTCTAGCCAGAAGTGAAAAAACCAAAAACTTCCAACTTAGCTGCTGGGAAAGGATCTGTTTCTCCGACTCTTTCTCTTTCCCCTGCCCCTTGGAGATCCCAGTCTTTTCCTGTTTGTCTCCGAAGCGTGTCCCCTTTTCTTTCACATTCCCCGCCCCGCTCCCATTTTGTGTTGCTTACAGCTTAGAGAGTTAACAGAGGCTTCATTCTAAAACACACAGTGAGGACTCTCCGGTGTTGCTTGTCTGTTCTTTGACATCGTGAGACAGAAACTAGGGAAGGATTGTCTCAGCATCGCAGCTGAACAGTAATGCACTCGGGTTGCCTGTGCGCTTGGTGAGACCGAGGGGTTTTTGCTTTCCCGCTGACTGGGCAGTGAGCCCGACGGGCCGGGTTCATGGAATGCAGTGCATGGTAGAAAGCTGTTCCCACTTTGGGAGGGCGAAGGCAAAGCACAGGTTTCTGCTTGGGGTAGGTGAAGGCTTACCAGGGCGTGTCTGGTAAACAGAATCATATTCCAAAATAACGGCAGTTTTGCAGTCAGGTGAAAATCACTTTATGATAGAGATTCAGCTGATGAGGTTTATAAAATTGCCCCTTTGTAGCTGCTCCGTTAGAAATTCTGGTTTTGATACTTTTTTCCTGTCTGCAAACCAGAATTTGATTTTGGGGTCTTGCATTTCAAAATATAAGACTTTGAATCGTTTCGTAGATTCCCTATCCTTGCATTTCAGTGTTTTATAAGTACTACTTAAGTTAAATAGTCAAAAGCTTTTCAATAGTTGAGCTTTTTAATGTTGACACTTTATTTTGTACCTATTTATATATGTATGTATATCTTAGAAGAGCACTTTGTTAAAAAAAAACAACAAAAAAACGAGCATTTTATATGATTCCTGCCATTTGCTGCTAAATCTGGGCTGGTGAGAATGCTGCAGCGATACTTGATCTCCATAAACCCTGGCAGTCAAATGTAGAGTGCAGGTGACACCCTCTTGCTGTTGGACTCGGTCCTAAAGATGACGTAGGCAAGCTGTGCAGCTTTACGTTTTAACCAGGGGACTCTGTGGCATTTCGAAACCGTCTAGACGTGGTTGTACTTTGATGCCAGTAATAATCTGCTTCCTCTGTTGTCATTAAAATGTATACGTGTTGTGTATCACACAAACAGATCTTACAAGGGTGACGGACAAACCCCAGCCAGTGTACATGTTCTGTTTTTGAAAATTGTGGCATGTATTTCCGGGTGAAAACCATGAGGGAAGAATTCTCTCCAAGTTCTGTGTGTTCATACATGGTACACAGAGGGTTCATCATGAGGTCCAGAGTCTTACTCAAAGCGAAGGCATTGTGAATTCACCTCGACTAAGCCCATGGTTCCAAAACAGTGATAAACTTTGACCCTACCACTACTACGACAAAAAATAAAAATAAAAAAGACAAAAAAGTTCTTCCTCGTTTCAGACACACTGGATTCTTTACCGCGTTTGTCTGCGTATGAAAGCATGCTGTCCAGTTGTTCTTGCTAAAATCGTGTCTGAGTTTTGAATTGGGTGCCACACTTTCTCAGTCCATACGATTGCTTTGTTCTCCTGTACCATGTATGATTCTTGTCCTTCCCTATATCCTTCATGACAGATTATGATGTGGCTTTATATTGTGCCTTACTTGTACATTTAAAACGAAACGTCGTCATTCCCTTCCACTTGCTAAATCTTTCCCTTTTGACCTTTCTGGTAAGAGAATCAGAGCTATTATAAAACCATCATGAAGGATTTCAGGTGGGCATGGTTTCCAATTCCCCTTCTTTAGAGCTATTTTATATTTGTATGGAAGACCAGTTTGAGTGGTCTTTGACTCTGAGGGGGAGGAAGAACAGAACTCTCGCTCTGCCCCCATTTCTGCACTAGCATACATCTTCCTTCTGATGCTTGACTTGATTTGCTCCTCGCAATGGTCTGCATTTAAAGAAAGGTGTGTTCATTTCATCTGTTTGAAATTGACTATTTCGTTTTTCCAGGATTTTTTAGGAGAACAGTCCCCATTTTGTTTGTTTTATAAAACAGATGATAAGTCTCTTTAAAAAGAAACAGAAGTATAGTACTTTTGAAATACAATGCTGTTTGGATTTCTTTTTTTATATATAATATTCATACAATTACCTGATGTTTGCCTTCATTAATAAAGCTGTTAGTTTATTCACCAAAACGTCAAGGATGGATGTGCTTTTTTTTTATTCCACATGTTTAAAATTATTTTAGCTGCTACGATTTAGTTACCTTTCTAAGAAATGAATTCAAGTTGCCTTCAGCAGGAATTGACAAAACTTTATGTTCCCTTTCTTTCTAGAGTCTTTCTAAAGTTCTGTTTAAGTATTTTCTAGTTGATTATGTAACAGAATGTTAGCATCTCTCCGAATCTTGAAACTTGAATTTTGGGAATGCATTGAATCCTTCTTTCAGTGTTAAGAGGTTTCAACTGTTCTTCTAGTGAAGTCTGTTGTGGAATACCATTTCCCATGGAACCGAGGCCATTTCCACAACTTTGCACAGTCCTGCAGTCTTGTTCTTCCCTTGGATCACGATATATAAGTCTCACACAGTGCCGTAATACTTCTGGATTCTTTTGTAATCTTTGTAATCTTAACAAGGGCATTATGAGAAGATGACTCCGTGTTTTTTTAATATTTCAAACAAAATGGGATGTAACAGTGAATGTCAACTGTAGGAATGGTTGTTTCGTTTTAGGAATATAAGCATGTGAGGAAAGATGATTAAAATGTACTACTGAGAGTTTCACACTTCATAGGCAAGTGGGATTATGTGTTGAAGCATAATCCTCGTGCCAGTAAATTGACTAAAATGGCAGAAATTCCATCACAGAACTGAATTATGCCAAATTGCCACTTTTGTTTAGGAAAGAGAGATCTGGGGTAGTCAGAGGCGAACAGAACCTTAAACCTACTCTTGGGATTGAAGACTTGGCGGCTGGTGAGAACTTGAGAGTTGGGTATTTCAGTGTGCCAAGTTTGGGGGGACCCAGTTTGCCTCTTTCTCAGCAGTGTAAACACAGTGGTGTAGTCCATTCAGTCCGGGATGGCAGGCAGCAGCACTGATACTGTCTTGCCTGTCACCCGGGGTCTTTTTTTTTTTTTTCAGAACCAAATAATAGAAATCTGTGTGTGTGTGTGTGTGTGTGTGTGTGTGTGTGTGTGTACTGTATCTGCCTTTCCACCCCATTTTTATGACACTGTATTCCACTGCCTGCTTTTTTTTTAACCTTCGTTTCCTCCGATTCATCCTATAACTCAGCACTTGTGGTGAAACACCAGGGCTGACCACACATAAGAAGTGAAAAGCGTAGAAGGGCAAGAATTCAAAGCATCTGTTCACACAATGTCACAGCTTCATTTGCATAGTCGCGTAGGATCCTATTTGTAATACTCTCATAAATATTCTGTAGTTTTGTTCCCTCCCCATACTGGAGCTATGAGCCCTTTTCTTGGATTCAGTCTTGTCTTTTGTCTAGAAAGAATTTTATCTTGTTGACGCATGAGCTGTTTAAAAATTATTCTATTAAATGTTGGTTAATAGTTGTGCAGTTTTCTTTTCAGAAGAAAAGGCATATCAGATGTTGCCTTTGTTTTCTGTCACCTTCCAACCGCTCAGCACTTCTAGTCAGATACAGATTCATCAGTGTATGCAACATCCTTTGTAATTTAAAATAAAAAAATGAAAAGCTTTTGCATCGTTTGCCTTGTGTTTTTTGCCTTCCTTTCTCTGTGGTTTACAGAGGTAACCATCCACATATATTCTCTTCAGCATAACCCACTGCAAAGGAATTCCAAACTTGTCATCTTTTTTAATGCTTTGGGCTGAATTTTTAATAGCATAGTCACATTTAGTTATAAGGTAGTTATTTGTTAAAACATTTTTCACAATGCAGAGCATAATTTTGTTTCTACTTATTTCTCCTCTGTTTCTCCGTGCAGTTGATCTCTGTGAGGGAAATCAGGTATTTGGAGTTCGTCCAGCTCAGCCATTTGTATGTACTTATGGAGTAATTCTATTTTAATTTTTTTGGCTTTTTGAGTCACACCTGGCAATGTTCGGGGGTAACTCCTGGCTCTGCTCTCAGGTATTATCCCGGCGGTACTTGGGACCAAATGGGATGCCGGGGATCGATCCTGGGTCAGCTGCGTGCAAGGCAGATGCCCTCCCCGCTGTGCTACAGCTCCGGCCCCGCTTATGGAATAACTGTAAGCAGGCCTCTGAGCCAGGTATGTCAGCGGACTCAGGTGAACAGCGCTGAAGCAGCGTGGTGCTTCAGCCAATGAAGATGGCTGTACCTGTGCTGCCAAGCCTCACCCTGGGAGATCAGGGTCTTACGGGAACACAGTTCTTGGGGGCGGGGGTGCGGTGGAGGCGACTGTGCCTAGGATTGCAGGACCTCGAAAGAGCGATGCATGGGCTCTGGACACGACTGCCCACGTATCTGCAAGGATGAAGGTGCCACACCCAGTGAGGTGTGCTAGAGAAGTCATAGGTTGGTCTCTGTGTCGTCCGGGACCCCTGAAGAGGAGCTCCTTTCGCTCCTTTTGCCTGACACTGCAGCTGCCGGAAGCAGAGTGGACATGGCCATCCATGGACTTGCCCTCCTCACAAGAGCCTCTCCTGGGCCAGGAGCTTGAAGGTGTGAACGAACCAGGTCAGTATGGTCCTGAAGGAGTGGAACCATCTGAGGTTAGCACCAGCTGGGCAGGTCATTCACTTGTCTAGCTAACCAGGAGCATGCTGTAGTTAGAAAGGATAAGTTGGGAAATTGGGAAATAACTTCATTTTAATATCTCAGGAAGGTTCACACTAGTAAGACCGGGTTAGAAAGTTCTAGAAGGCCAGGCATCCAGTAAGTGCTTGTTGGGTGCTTTCCAGGCAGGGAACTCAGTTGATGCTTTCAGTAATCCCCTGAGGTGGGTGCCCATGTCCAGTTCACAGAGTCGGGTTGGCCTTACGTGAGGGGGACCCACCTTGTACCCAGTTTAGGAGCTCGAGAGCTCCAGTTGGTGTCTGCATTCAAGTTGGTCATCCTCGTCCCCAAGGAACTGGCCCAATTACTGGTAACACATTGGCATCTGTGTAGGAAGGAGCAGGGAAATGATGGGTGTTTAGAATCTCAAGATCAGAAAAGGCCAGATCTAGCAACCGTTGTAGCCGAAAGCCAGTCTCTGGAGCCCTGGGTAAAGGCAGTGGAAGCAAGACAGTTGGCAGTGGTCACTGGGAGTGGGCTAGGAGTGTGATGAGGATGCTTCAGCAGAATCTGAGCCAGAGCATCACCTGCCACCCCTGCAACAGGCCGCCTCTCCTGTAGGTGCTGTGGAGAGCTGGAGGAACAAGTGGGCAAGGTCAGTTTGGCTCCTGTGACACTCTTCAATTGGGGGGGTGGGGAGCCACACGTGGTCTCGGCGCAGGCACTGCCATGTTCAAGGTGGGAACCCGGGGGCAGTGATGTTTGATTTTGTTTTTCTCTGCTCTCAATCCACCTCCCTGTTTGTAAAACTGAACTATTGGGTCAGAGAGAGAGCGCACTGGGTAGGGCACTTTGCACAGAGCTGAGCCGAGTTTAATCCCTAGGAGTGATTCCTGAGCACCACCAGGAGTGGCCCCAAACCCCAGAAAACCCAAACTGGATTATTATCTATTTCAGGGGTGGACATGAGAATTAAGGGACAAATGGAGTTTGGCAGTTGGGACCTTCTAGTCCACCTTGCTCAGGTGAACAGGGTGGGACCTGAAGGGAAAAGCATTTTAGAAGAGGGAACAGCACAGTCCAAAGCTGCAGAGGCAAAAAAGTGCTGGAGGGATCCGGAAAGGAGCAGGGACAGATGGGGGTGGCTCGTGACCCAGAGGACCTGCCAAGAAACCGAACTAGAAAACTTAAATGACTTACTGTTTGTTGGAGGTTGGCTTCTACCATCACCATTATTTCCATCACACCTATTAATCCACCAAAATCACTCTTTTATTAAGATCCCTTAGCCATGATATATCTTAAAAAGTAAATATAGGGGACTTCTGATACAGTCCAGCAGGTATGGCTTTTGCACACAGCCGACCTGGGTATCATTCCTGGCCCCCCCAATCCTCACCAGGAGCACAGACTCAGAAATAAGCCTTAAGAACCACCTGGTGTGGCTCAAAAACCAAAAAATCACCCCCCCAAAAAAATCAATTGTTGGGGCTGGAGCGATAGCACAGCGGGTAGGGCGTTTGCCTTGCACGAGGCTGACCCAGGTTCAAATCCCAGCATCCCATATGGTCCCCTGAGCACCACCAGGTGGTTCTTAATTCCTGAGTGTAGAGCCAGGAGTAACCCCTGAGCATCGCCCGCTGGGCGTGACCCAAAAAAGCAAAAAAAAAAAAAATCAATTGTAAATGACTTAGAAAAGTCTACTTTTTCTGCACAATTTATAGTCATATGAACAATACAAGAAAGTTTAAACAGAAACAGATAATTCCACTTCCTTTCAGGACCTCCCCATTGATTCTTCCTCTCTCCTCTCCTCTCCACCGTGGTGGGGGAAGAATGTTACTGTTAGGATGGCTGAAGGGGGAAGGTGCCGAAGTGGGGGGTGGGGGGGCCTTTTCCTCTCCCAGGCGCCGCCGCGCTCCTCTCCGCTGGCCTCTAGGGGGCGCCGCTCCAGGCAGGCGTCGGGAAGGAAAGGCGCCGGCGCCGAAACGCGTTTGCCCTTGGCCCCCGCCGCGCCCCGTAGCCGGCGCTCCAACATGGCGGCCGCCCAGGACGTCCACGTCCGAATCTGTAACCAGGAGATCGTGAAGTTCGACCTGGAGGTGAAGGCGCTCATCCAGGTACTCGCCCTCGGCCGCGTGGCCGGCCCGAGCGGGGCGGCTCAGGCGGGTGCCCGCGCTGCGCCGCCGCCCCTCGCCGCCCGGCGGTGCTCGGCGCGGACTCCGCGCTCAGTGCTCGGGGGTCCTGCCCGCGGGCTCCGGGAGGGCCAGGGAACGGCCCCTTGCTCCGCCCGAGCCTTGAGTCCTCGTGGCCTCGCCCCAGAGGCCCCTCCGAGACCTGCCTCCTGTCACTGTCCCCGCTAGAAACTCCCTCTTTGGGCGGGGGGGGGGGGCAGGCCGACACATCCTGGCGGTGCTCGGGAGACCCGGCGGCTGAGGTCCATCCCGGGGTGGGGGGCATCCCGCATGCGAGGCAAGCCTCTTAGCCCCTGCGCCTCTCTCGGGTCCAGAAACAGACCCCGAGACCGACCCTGGGGGCCCGGGGCGACAGTGCGGCGGGGAGGGCGCTGCCTCGCACGCAGCCCACCGGGGTTCCCTCCCTGGCGTCCCAAGCACGCCGGGAGGATTCCTGAGTGCAGAGCCGGGAGTAGCCTCTGGGCACCGCTGGCACGGCCCAGAAGCTCTCCTTTAGCTTGGCTCTAAGAACTGCGGTTCCTGCTTGGGGAAACGGTCGGGTGGGGAAAGTCGATCTGCCCATTCCCTGCCGAGCATGCAGCATCCTCGTGATCCAGAGTTCCAGCGTCTTTCCCTGATGCCCAGATCTTGTTGGCCCCAGTCTAGGGGTCGGGGTGAGCCCGGCTCTGAGCCTTGAGCAATGCCCCCTCTTCCCTTCCCTGCCTCCTAGGACATCCGAGACTGTTCGGGACCCTTGAGCGCGCTGACCGAGCTCAACACGAAAGTGAAAGAGAAGTTCCAGCAGCTGCGCCACAGGATCCAGGTGAGATACTGTGGACGGGAGCGGAGAAGGGGCCAGCCTGAGAGCTGGCCGGGTTTCTCGCCGGCTGAGCCGGGTTTCAGCTCTCCAGGTCAGGAAGAGCCCTGCGGGCGGGCAGGAAAACCACTGCTGGCAGGACACCCTTGTCCTGGGCTCCTTACCCTGAAAGCTCCAAGTCACCCACGTTCCTCTCTGTCTGTCGCATAGTCCCCCCCCAGACCCCCAGCTCTGCTTCCTTCCGTCACTCGGCCCTGCCTCTGCCTTTCAGCTTCCCTAGCCACATCCCACCGTGCTCCTCCAGCGGCACTGTGCTCCTTGCTGCCTCCAGAACCGGTGGAGCCGGGAGGAGGACCTGCCAACTGGGGCGTCCTGCTGCTGTGCCAGGCAGGGGCCAGGGACCAGCCAGTCCTGGGTGGGTTCTGAGGCTGCTGCTTGCTGCAGGGTGTAAAGACTCTGCTTTGGGTCACATCTGGTCCCCTAAACCCTGTCAGGAATGATCCCAGAGCACCAGGAATAGCCCCTGAGCACAGTCGGGTGTGGCCCCCAACCCCCAAGTGAAAGCGCTAGACTTGCTTTAACAGAGACTCTCTTCCTTCAAGGAGCTTGAACAGTCAGCCCGAGAGCAGGACAGAGAGTCGGAGAAGCAACTTCTGCTCCAGGAAGTGGAGAATCACAAAAAGCAGATGCTCAGGTAGGGGCTGATTCCCTGCTTCCGGGGCTGCCCAGAACCCTGCCTGTCCTTCTTCACCAGTCACTTGGACAGAGGCACCAGCTTCCCTCTGGATCAGTAATCCTCAGAGGGACGCAGCGGAGCTGTGCTAGGTAGTTGTCTTGGAATTCCAGACGATCGTCGCTGTTAAAGGGTCTGGCTTAAGGGCTCAACAGTTGGGGGGAACAGAGAAATAGGACAGTGGGTAGGGTTCTTGCCTTTCAGGCGGCCAACACAGTTCCATCTCCAGCACCCTGTACGGTCCCCTGAGTCCCACCAGGAGATATCATTGAGCACAGAGCCAGGAGCAAGCCCTGAGCACTGATCAGTATGGCCCCAAACAAAAAACTTTAAAAGTGACTTCATATGCTAGGGGGACTTTGTCACCCCCAAGTCTAGGACCTTGGTCATGGCCCCCTTTAGCTCCCCAGGATGTGGAGGGAGGAAGGGACCGCCGGTGATGACCATGGGGGTATGGAGGAGAGGGTTTGCACTGGAACAGTTTCTGGGGAGTGGGGGTGCCTTGCATCCATCCCTCCCCGTCCCGAAGGAAGGACTACGGTGAGTTGAGCTCCCTGGTGGGGAGCAGGGGTCAGCAGTGCTCACCCCCCTTCTTCCGTTTCCAGCAACCAGACGTCATGGCGGAAAGCCAACCTCACCTGCAAACTGGCCATCGACAACCTGGAGAAGGCACAGCTGCTACAGGGCGGGGACCTTCTGCGGCAAAGGTACCGCGCCTTCCGCCTTCCTCTGGGCGCCCCGAACCGGGTCCCGCCCTCGCATTCCCACCTCCTCTGTTGGCCTCTAGTGTCCTGCAGGGAAAATGTCTCGCTTTGAAAGAAATGCGCACTTCCTTGCCCTGGGTTACTAAGAGCATGACAGCCGGTGGGAGTCAGACCTCACATATGCAACTTCAGGGGCTGGAGAGCTTACACCACGGGGAGGGCGCTTGCCTTGCGTGCAGCTGACCCGGGTTCAATCCCTAGCACCCCATAGGGTCCAGACTCTGTGAGGAGTGATCCCTGAGCACTGCTGGGTTAGCCAGCAACAGAAAAAAATGGTGTGCCTTCCCCTGCTCTTTACTTCCCCATCTGGAGTATGGCCAGGTGGCTTCCCGTCCTCCCAGGAGACTCTCCGAGCCTCTGGTCACTGGCACACATCCCCTGCTCCCGTGTTTAGCCAGTGAGTGCCTTGGCCGCATCCGGGTCTTTCCTTGGAGAGTCCCGGGCTGAGAGTGTTGGCGCCCAGCACCGGCATTTCTGAGGCTCCCAGTCCCTGCTCTCACGTCATTCCAAAAGGCCTTTGCGTGGCGCCTCGGCATCTGGAACATTCCCTCACCAGGCGCCGTCTCAGCCTGTCCAGGGGGGCACAGGTGCTACCATGGTGCCAGGCACCGCAGGTAGCCCCTCCCTTGAGCAGCATCCCCAGCACCGCCGCTAACGGCCCCCTCCCTCTGCACTTGCAGGAAGACCACCAAGGAGAGCCTGGCGCAGTCGTCGAGCGCCATCACCGAGAGCCTCATGGGTATCAGCAGGATGATGGCGCAGCAGGTGCAGCAGAGTGAGGAGGCCGTGCAGTCCCTGGGTAATGCTGCGCCCGCCCGCCCTCTCCCCTGCGGCCCCTCTGCCCCACCCCTCCTGGCTTGTGCATCCTCTCTGCAGGCTCAGTTCTGCGACAGCCTGTCGGACCCCGTGTGTGGAGGCTGCTCTTCTTCTCTGTTTGGTTCTTCTAGTTGTCCTGGGCCATCTCTCCCCGTGGCCTCTACCCGGAGGCTGCTGTGGGCAGCGACCCTGCCCGCTCGGCTGTGAGCACCGGCACCGGGCCGAGCCCCAGAGCAGGTTGCGGGGAGGTCCTCAGCCCCACAGCTGAGTTTCGTGTGTCTGCCGAGCTGGTCAGCGGGACTTCAGTGCTTTCGCCCGGTTCCTTTGGAAGAATGTTGTTTGGGGCTGGAGCGACAGTACGGCAGAGAGGCACCTGCCTGGGTCCCACCCCCGGGACTCCCCCCGAGCACTGCCAGATGTACCCTCCCCGAGGAATATTTTATTAGTCCCCTCCCTCCTTGTCCTATTGATTTCCGTTGGTTTAGAAGATTCCAGGGTTTCTTGGGAGACTGGATTTAGGGCTCCCTGCACCCACCACCAAGATTCAGACCACTCCTCCGCAGATACACCCCTCCCTCTTGCTGGCAACCCCCAAGTCTCGCCGAGGCTTGCAGCTGCCGGTTGCTTTCTCCAGCGGTTCAGTTCCGCATCTGCATGACACACCTGGCAGCTGTCTCCTTCTCTGGCCTCTCAGCTGGGTGCTTGGGGGCCGGCGTTAGATTCCCAAAGGCCCGGGTCCTTTTTTGCTTTTGATTTTAGGGTTTTTGGCCCCACCCGGCGGTGCTTAGGACTGACTCCTGACTCTGTGCTCAGAGATCCCTCCTGCCAGGGCTCAGGGGCCCTGTGGGTGCTGGGGATGGATGTGGGGTGGCCATGTGTAGGGCAGGGCCCTCTTGTAGTCTGTGTCTCAGGCCCAGGCTCGCCCTTTCACATGGCCGAGTCTGGTGGCCACAGTCCATGTGGGGCTCCTCGCGTGGCCCTTGGTGGGATCCATGTTTTGGCGACTGTGAACTTAAGGGTGGGAAATGGCACTTGGGATGGAGCGAGTCGGCAACGCCTGGGCCTGCGGGGCCGTGGCCATCCAGGTGCCACCTTCTGTCTGTGTGTAGGGGTGCACGGCATGCGGGCAGATGGCTCCGTGCTCGAGCTGCGGGGTGCAGGGGGTCCCAGAGCCAAGCTGGGATCCCAGCAAGGCCTGCACCTGCCCACAGGCCCTCCAGTCCCTGAGTTCCGCCCTCGGGCCACACACACGCTCCAGCCGGCACTGTCCGTGCACATGGTGTGAAATGGTGCGGTGACGGTTTGGATCGGCATTTCCCTGGGGTGCTGAGTGCTAATGCAGCAGTGGGGCCAGCAGTACCTGAGTGCTGCCCGTGTGTCCGAAAACCTAAAAAGTGATAATTCCGAGCATCCCTCATGTGTCTGGGCCAGCGGTGCGCTTCCCTTGGGGAAATGCTTATTCGGTTATTTTGCCTGTTTAAAAATGTCTTCTGCGACTCTTCAGGCCGTCTGAGTTCCTTCTATATTTTGGGTCCCAGCCCCTGTCCCGTGTGTGCCGTGCAGATTCCTCCCAGTGTGAGCCTTGCCATGACCCCGTGTGACCCGTTCCAGTTTGGCCACTTCACAGTGCCCTGCATGCTGCTCTCTTGCCTCTCTCCCTGCGTCTCCCTGGCAACCCGGGCGCAGCTCCCCGCCCCCAGGTCCTCCTGCAAAAAATCGGGGAAGTTTACTTCGGGAAGGTGTCTCCAACCTGGAGGCAGGGTCTGACCACCAAACTCTGCCGCCCGGGACTTTGCTCAGCGGCAGGGCCTGTGCCTCGCGCCTTGGGCTCTGAGTTTGAGCCTTGAAGCAGAGCCTCAAAGCCCAAGGGTGCCACCCGGGCCCTCCTTCCTCTGGCAGGACGGTGCCCTCACCCCCGCTTCCTGCTGCTCCAGCCCGGACCGCACCGCCTCTGAGCCAGGCTCCTCTCTTGCGTTTCAGTCAATTCTTCCCGGACTATCCTGGATGCCAATGAGGAGTTTAAGTCCATGTCAGGCACCATTCAGTTGGGACGGAAGCTCATCACCAAGTACAACCGCCGGGAACTGACCGACAAGCTGCTCATCTTCCTGGCCCTCGCCCTCTTCCTCGCCACTGTCCTCTACATCATCAAAAAGCGCCTCTTTCCCTTTCTGTGACTGTGGAGTGCCCGACTCCTGTGTCCGGGGGGCCACGTTCCTGAATGCGGCCCACTGCGTGCTCAGAAGTTGGGATCTAACGGCCCCAGGCAGCTGCTAGTGACCCGCTAATGGAAGGCCAGCAGAGGACAGAGAACGTGACGCCCAGGCCCGCCTCTGGGGCGTGCGGGTGCTTCTCCCGCTGCCACGGGGCGTGTGGGTGCTTCTCCCACTGCAGTGGCAGGAAGGGGTGGGAGCTGGTTGGAAACTCGTATTCATTCCTTGAATAAATGTGACTATTTATTTATTTATTTCCGTTGTTCTGGCAGCACTCGCGTGGCACTGAGCCAGCTAGGCTGGATGCTTCAATGCTCAGGCCCAGCTGGACCTGCCAAGGCCACCCCAGCGGTGCTCGGGGGGAGGGGGGGGCTCGTGGTACCAGGGACTGAACCAAGGGATTGAGCTCTCCCGGAATGAAGCGTGTTGGGTCGTTTCCTTGGGAACTGGCATGCCTCTTGCCAGCTTCTGCGCCAAGATTGTAGACCCGGGTCCGCCCGGGCTTAGCTGGCAGATTTGCTCATTCGGAAAGGGATCCCGGAGCAACCGCCACACAGCATCTTACCCAACCTGTGGACACACATAAGCACGGGGGGGGGGAGCAGCCACAGCCCCCCCCCAGGAGCAAGAGGATCCTGCAGGCTCCAGAGGGGGGCACACAGCCTCGCTTTCCCTCCGCTGCCGCCCGCTCGCCCGCCCCTGCCTCCCTCTCTGTGGTTCTGAGCTAAATATAACCAGGGGAGTGAAGCCAGCGATAAGCCACGGCCAGGCTGGGCCAGCGCCAGGGCGGGCAGGCTGGGGTTGGGGAGCCTGTGCAGGAGCCCGGAGCCCGGGGCAGGCCCGCACAGAGGCAGAGGGAAGGCTCTGCCCGACTTTGGGTCTCGAACTCCCAACTGCGTGACCAAGGGCCGGTCGCCTTGTACCTCCCAGGCCCCGTCCTCGTCCTGCAAAGTCAAGAGTCCAGCTGAGACCCCAAGAACGCAGAGCTGCCCATGAACCCTCCTCTCAGGCCTCCCGGGGGGCCGCAGCTCTCACCCCTGGACCCTGGGAAGGCGGCGGGTCCTGGAAATGTGTTGAGGTCTGTTGGCACAGCGGGTATCAGGAGTTGCGGTGTTGGCGATAAGTGGCAGTGGGCACGGGACCAAGCCAGAGAGACTGGCAGCCGGGTTGCCCCCCACCGGCTGGCTAGCTTCAGGAGAGACAGAAAGGGAGGGAAGAAAGAAAAAGGGGGGGGGGGGAGCGTGCACTTTTTATTGGCGGCCTTAAACAGCTGGGATGCTCGGTGCAAACGGCGCCCCTGGGCCTTATTTCTAGTCCTCGGGAGCGGAGGAGAAGGCGCCGCTGGGAAACGCCCGGGATTCCAGCTGTCGGTGCTGCAGATGGCTGGGGTCAGCGGGGCTGCTCTGGCCGGCATTTTTCTTGACTACTTCCTGTGCCCTGTCAGCGGCGCACCTCCCTAAAATTCTCCCTGTGTCACGGGGTTACCCTTCCCCTTGCCGCCTCATCTGGAAAAGCCCATAAGGCGGTCCCGCCACCCTCTGGGCTCCGGGGGCACACTCGGCCAGGAGGGGGCGCTGTTCTCATTCCCTCGCGGCTCCCAGGGCTGTCGGTCCGTGAAGTTCAGCAGAACGGGAGACGTTCCGTTCCTCCTTACCTGCCGAGAGCCAAAAATGTCAATAAGCGTCCAAAGCTTCCCTCTCTGTGTTGCTTGGGGGAAGCATTCCGTCAGCGTTCCTTTGCTGGGAGTGTAGGGCAAGCTTGGTTGCGGCCCGGTATCGAGCAGAGGGCCCGGGGCCAGATTCTGGAGGAAAGGTACTGGCCCTGCTTTGGGCTGCAGCGGCTGCATCCAGGCACCATCCTGGCACTACCCCGAGCACCCCCCGGAATAGCCCCTGGGCACGGCCAGGTGTGGCCCACAACAGAAATGCCCAGGGCAGAGCTCCTTTACCCTGGCAGTATTAACTGAGCATCTGCTTTGTGCGAAAAAGCCAAGTCTTGGCGCTGGGCAGTTGATCCGTGGTGAATCTCCCCAGTCATTGTCGGGAACCAAGTGTGTGGGGGGCTCGGGGTGGAGCAGGATCTTGGGGACCCGGAAGGTCAGTGTGGGGCCTCCTGAGGTGACCCAGCATGAGGCGGCAAGCCGAGTTGGTGTGGTTGAGGGGGTGCTACGGTGGGGCACTTCGCCCCAAGTTTGGCCCCCACCCAGGCTCCAGCCCAGCCCGGGACTTGTCCTTGATGCTGTACCCAGTTGTTGGTTGGGTCCTCTCGAACCCCGGCATTTGGTGGCACAGGCGGGGCACAGATCTGAGCAGGTCTGAGTGAGGTTCAGGACTGCCAGAACCTTCAGTTCTGGTCTGTTTGGGGGCGCTGGGTGGGAGTGTGAGAGGCGGGAGGAGTCGCTGGGGGGTGGGAGAGCAGAGCCGTGGGTGGGCCTGGGCCTTAGGGATGGGGCAGCGGCCTGGATGTGACTTAGGTGAGCCAAGGCTGGGGGCGGCCGAGGGGCAGAGTGACGCCGGAGCGGGGTGCCCCACAGAACCCATGTGTTCTCATTTCGTTTTATTTTCCCTTTGGTTTTTGGGCCACACCTGGTGGCGCTTGGGGCTTACTCCTGACTTTGTGCTCAGGCTTCGCTTCTGGGACCTTTGGGATGCCGGGGATCAAACCCAGCTGAGCCACATGCAAAGCAAGCGCCCTCCCCGCTGTACTGTCCTCCCGGCCCCGCCTGGTTCTCAAGCCACAGAGCTGAGCCACCTTAGGGAGCTGTGGGGCACGGGCTGGTCCCCGGGGAGCACCAGGCGGGCAGGGAGCCGAGTCACCACCTCCCAAAACTCTCCCTACACGCCCCGGGTCCCCCTGTCCTCCTGACTTCTCCCCCACGTCCCCTGGACGTGGGTGGGGGTGGGTCCTTGTCCCTTCCCTTCCCCAGGCAGAAGGGACAGCTGTGTTCTGGGAAGGGGGGGACACACTGTTTCCAGTCCCACCATGTTGTCGCTCATATTGGATCGGGGCTGCTTGTAGGGTGGGAGGGGGGGGGACAGGAAGAACAACAGGGGTGACAGGGAAGGGGAGCGCTCTGCTTTCTCTCCTGGCTAAGGTGGTCTCTCCCCTGGGGCCCTGCCTGAGGCTCTGCCCCATCCAGCAAGGGCAGAACAAAAATAGCTGGGGGCTAATCTAAGAGATAGTGCGGGAGGCCCACAGAGTTGCCAGGAATGAGGGGCTGCGGGCTGGGGGCAAGGAGGGGGGTGTTACTGGCCCCCCCATCCCTTCAGGCCCCTCAGCAGAGCCCCAGGGTTCTCAGCAACTTGCATTTCTGGGCGGCTTTGGGTGCAGGCGGGGAGGCCTGGGTTCCAGTGCTCCTGGCGGGTGCGCTGGGTAGGGATCCCCCCACTCCCCAGAACAGCAGGAGCACTGACAGCAGAGGGCCCCACAGTGTCCCCAGGGCACACGACCCTGCACTCACCCCTCAACCACAGTGGGGCCTCTGGGGCATGACTGAGGGGCCCAGTGTCTGGGCAGAGAGGACGCTGGGGGGACATCTCTGGCCACTGGACGTGGCGTGCTCAGGCGTGCGGCTTGGCGCCCTGTGAACTTTCTGAGTGCCTTCTCTGGAAAACCGGCTGGTCACATCCTCTGCCCTGGTTTTGAGTTCGTTCCTCTGCTGTTGCTCTGTTTGCTATTCTTTGGATTGTTCTTTATTGGGGGGCGGGGTCACATCCGGCAATGCTCAGCGGCCACTCCTGGCTCTGCACTCAGGAATTATTCCTGGCAGTACTCGGGAAGCTATATGGATGCCGGAGATCAAAACCGGGTTGGCCACGTGCCAGGCAAACACCCTCCCCGCTGTGCTGTCACTCTGGCCCGCTTTTTACTGTTGTTAAATCTGTTTTTCTTCTCCCGGTCCCATAATCCTTTTGGGGGGGGTGTTGGGGCACACCCAGCTCTGTCCAGGGCTTATTCCTGCCTCTGCGCTCAGGGATCACTCCTGGTGGGGCTCAGGGCACCGAGGCTTTCGTCGTAAACTGGGGTGGAGCCAGGTCAGTGCTCTGAGCCCTCGGTTTGGTCCCAGCACTGCGTGGTCCCCAGGCGTTACTGGGAGAGACCCTGAGCCGCAGAGCGGGCTAGCCCCGAGGCCACCTGGTGTGGCCCCCCAAACCACGCCAGCCCAAAGGCATCTCCAGAGCTCATCGTGCCGTCCGCCCCCCCGGGAGAATGGCATGCCTTTCCTTGGCCGGAAGCTGCGTCCTCTGGGCTCGGGCAGTTTGTCCACTTCCCTGCTGAGGGGCATTTTCGGGTTCTCTCCACTCCGGAGCTCTTGTGAGTATCTCTGAGCATTACGGCTACTTCTTATTTAGTTCTTTGGTCGGTTCAGCGGCCACGCCTGGTGATGCTCAAGCACTCAGGGGCCACTCCTGGCGGGGCTCCTGAGCGTTCAAGGCCAGCCCCTCCCAGCTGTGCTGTCTCTGGGTGGACTCCCTTCTTTTCCTGCAGTCGCTCTCCGAGTTTGCCAGGGCCCAGGGGAACTTGCACTTTCACTCTCGAAGCGCCCAGCTCCCTGCACAAGTCCCCTGCCTCGTCATCTGTGAGCTGTGTGACATAAACCAAGTGCCTTAACCTCTCTGAGCCGCATCTCCTCTCTGCCATTGAAAGAGACGAAAATTCAGGGAACCTGAAGGAGGTGAAAACAAAACAAAACAAAACAAAACACAAGGCTGCTGGGGAAAAGTGCTGCCCATGCTCTGAGTGTGTCTCTGCAGCGCGTCTCTCTGTTGCGTTGCCTGCTTATTCGCACGCCGGACAGCCCGTGTTCTCTCCTGAAAACACAGTTCTCCATCCTCTCCCGCCACATCTTTCTTCCCCCCCCCCCCACATCTTTCTAAAGAAGTTTCAATAAATACTATCTTGCTTCACGAAGAAAACAGCGCTGAGTGGGGCCTTGCCTATGGGCGGCTCAGCTGAGGCCTTAGGCTCCTGGTCCCCAGGCGGCTGGGAGTGACCCTCCCCCCAAGCCCCAAGCCCCAAGCCCCAAGCAGCCCTTGAATTCCACCGGGCGGCCCAAACCAGAATCCCACACTGGAACATGAGCGTGCGGGCACATTGCTGAGCGAGCGAGCGAGCAACTGAGAACGGGTCTCGTCGGCCTACGAGAACTTGCCATCGCTCCCTGGCCGGTCGCGTGTTCGGGACTTGGCTTTGGGTTTCGGGACTCGCTCCCTGCCAGGACACGGAGGTGTCCTCATCGCCTCTGACCTGTTCCCGACAGAGGCAGGAAGCCAGCCAGGGAGCTGGCACTGGGGCGGGGTTCTCAGGGAGCCCGCCCCGCGCCCCCCCTAGTTTGCAGGAGCTGGACGGGGCGGGGGGGGGGCTCTGAAGGGTCTCATGGCACAGGGACGGGGAGGGGGGAAACAGTGGGTCCATCGTGATTGGCCCAGATCCTGCCCCATTTCCATGGGAACTTTGCCATCGTGGCCTGGAGGTCTCTCCGGAGGCACCAGTGAGCGCATGTACCCGCCACTGAGCCTCTCTCTGCCCGCCCCCAGGCCATGCCAGTTGCCCCTCAACCCAGGGGGTCCTCCAACAAGAGGAAAAGGAGATCCTTTCTGGCTGGTTTTATTTATTTGGGCTTTCTGGATCACACCCAGCGGTTCTTAGGAATTACTCAGGGACCATATGGGGTGCCAGAGATTGAACCTGGGTCGGCAGGGCAAATGCCCTACCTGCTGCCCATCGCTCTGGCCCCTCTGGATTGCTTTGGGGCTTGGTCTTGGGGCCATACCAGGTGGTACACAGGGTCACTCCTGGCTCTGGTCTCTCCTAGCGGGCCTCATGGGGGGACCGTAGGTGGTGCCAGGGATAGAATTCAGGCTGGCAAGGAAGCACCCTCTCCACTGTCCCATCTCTTCAGCCCCCCTTATTGGATTCACCAGGAACCAGGGAGCCCTCGGGTGATTCTCGGGAGACCAGGAATGACCCACGTTCTGGCAACACATGGCAATGCTGGTGAACCCTGCGCCACCTTCGCCCTGAACTGGCTCTCCAGCACCTGAATCGGGGTTCCTACTCCTCTGGGGGAACTGGGGCTCTAGCTGCCTTCCTGGCCCTCAGCTCCCCAGCCCACAGCAGTGTCTCTGAGTGAGTGAGTGAGTGAGTGAGTGAGTGAGTGAGTGAGTGAGTGAGTGAATCCTGGCTTGTCAGGGGAGGGAGAAGTTTCAGGAAGCTCCCGTGAGCCCTGGGAGGGCCAGAGGCCTCAGGGGGCACCGAGGGGCCTCCACAGCCAGAGCTAGCATCAAGAAAGCCTCGCCTTGGAGAATTGATCTGTGGCAGTTTCACCCTGAAAGCGAAATTGCCAGCCTGAGCCTTCCGGAGATAAGGCGTCCTGCCGGAGATAAGGGTGCCCCGAGGCGCAGCCGGACTCGGACAGTCACCCGGTAAATATAGCAGGACTTGAAAGCCACAGCCCGGCGCTCCCTCCAACCCGCAATGGTCACCTCTGACCAAGCGAAGCTCGGACCCCCGCCCCCCGGCCTTCCGCTCCTTTCCTTCCTGGGCTCTGGGTGCAGCCAAGGTGCCCAGGGGCTGTGCATGGGCAGAGTGGCAAGACACAGTGGGAGTGGCCGGCAGCCACCCCCAGCAGATGTGGCCCCTTTGGTCGGTGCAAAGCTGCGTGTGATCCAGATGCCTCCCAGCCACCCTCTACCATGGCGCCGCTGTCCCTCCCAGCAGGTGGGGAATCTTGGCCACATGGGGCAGGGGCAGTCTTTGTCCCCCGCCCCCCCGCAGCTCGGCTGCTCTGGGAGCTTGGGGGGCACCAAGTGACCTGGGCTTAAGCCCAGTGTCCTGCCTGGGGGAGCACCCCCAGGCAGCAGCCAAGCCTGTTCTGAAGCTCCTGTCACCTCTTCTTCCAGCCCCCAGTCAGTCCCTGGCCATGACTGTTCTGGCTGGCACCCCTGCTGGTGCCCCTTCTAAGAGGAGGCTCTGTCCTGTGGGGTGCGCATCTCCAGCCCCAGCGCTGTGGCCTGCAGAGAAGGGCACAGGATGAGCGGGTGACAGGAAGGGACTTCCTCCCATCGCTCCTGGAGTGAAGCAGATGCAGAGCCGAGAGCCTTCTCCTCTGGGCAGGCACCCCAGACACCCAGCCTGCCCCTGACTGGGGTGCTGAGGCAAGCAGGCCTGAGGCCTGGGTCACTGGCCCCAGAAACCGGACGTAAAATGCCTTGAGGCTGTGTGTGAAGCGCCTGACCTAGCAGGAGGCGACAGACCGGGACAGAAGCCCTTTGCTCCATCAGCCACGGGCCACCTGCAGTGGAGCAGGGACCCTGCTCTCCGGGCCAGGAACGGGCCCCGGCCAGGAGACAGCTCGGAGCACTCTGCAGGCCAGCACCGCGGTCCTGAGCCCTGAGCGGGCGGGGGTGGACGGCGGAAGATCCCCCAGCACTGCCGGGCTGGGGGCAGAAACCAAAATAAAAGGGAACATTCCTTTGGGGGGAGCGCCCCAAGCACGCCATACACCATCCTCATGCTCGCGCCACCGCCACCGGCACCGTCCCTGTAGGAAGGAGCAAACAGAAAATTGATCTGGACGATGGAAGGAAGATCAAAAGCCAGGCTGGGCCAGAGGGATTAGAGCAAATGTCTCCTTTCAAGTATGATTCCTGAAAAACAACGGGAAGACGGCAGGAAGCGGCGGACAGTGGGGAAGCGCCCGTTTATCTTCCCAGTGAGATTGCAGGGGCCACGGCCTCCCAAACACGAAAATACTCCTGGAGGAGACAGTTACTCTCACCGGAATTTTTGTTCTGTTTTCTGTTTTTGGTCTACACCCAGCAGTGCTCAGGGCTTACTCCTGTCTCTGTGCTCAGTCCTGTTTAGTCAGGCCACATGCAGGGTAAGAGCTGTACCTACTGTGTTATTGCTGAGCCCCCCGTGATTATTGGATTTTAAAGAATAAATGGAAGAACTGCAAGAAAGTTGACTGCTTACCCAGTACTGAACTGGTGAGTCTCAGGACAATACTCCCCAAATGCAGAGGATAAGGCTGGAAGAAGATGATGGTCACATTGGTGACCCCCAGTGGCCCCCAGCATATGGTTGATAAATGCAGAAAGAGATGCAGGGAAGGGCCAAAGTGCTAGTGCAGTGGGGAGGGCATTTGCCTCGCACACAGTCGGCCCAGGTTCAATCCCCAGTGTCCCATATGGTCCCCTAAGCACTGCCACAAGTGATTCCTGCGTGAAGAACCAGAAGTCAGCCTGAGCACTGCTGGGTGTGCCCTCAGAAACAAAACTTGGTCCATTCCCACTGCCTGCCGCTTCACCGCCTTGGCGCAGTGCCCACACACACACACACACACACACACACACACACACACACACACACAGACAGCTCTGATGAAGTCCAGCTATCTTTCCTCTGGTCGTGACCATTCTGTCTTCATCTGTTCCCTTCTGTGCACTGGGGTAAGGCGTTCAGTTTCTCCAAAAGCCTGGTGACATGTTTGGAATCTGGTAACGGTGGTGGGGTCCCCTCAAACGGGGCTTAGCATTCAAGATACCTGACATCCCGGTGTCTTCCCGGAGATGCTGCTGCTCCCAGTAGAGCCCTGGACAAAATCTCGAGTGTTTCTACTGAAAAGATTAGGAACGTTAAGAAGGAGCAGCTAATTGCCCGCAGGGCCTCCTGGCATGCCCCGGGGCGCTCACCCCACACTTGACTCCAGCCCCACAGGCCCCAGAGGCTGCGGATGAAAGAGCAGAGGATGAATTCCGGCCTCTTGATTTCAGCCCCCAGCTTGGACAGCTGCGTGGCACAGGCCCCCTCAGCCCCGAGGGGAGGACAGCCCCGCCATCTGGCGGGTGGGAGTCAGGGGCACGCTTGGCCGCTAAATGCCGCGCTTAGACCTGGTCCTCCGGCTTTGAAGATGATGCCTGCAGGACCGGGAAGGGAGCCGCCTCCAGCGCGCTTACGGGCGGGGACAGGAGGGGACTCGTCAGGGTAGCGGGACATCCCAGCAGACAGGCGGCCCAGGCTGCGCTGCGTGGTGGTGCCACATCTGTGGTTCTGGCGGGGAGGGAGGTTTAGGCTGCACCCAGCTGTGCTCAGGCCTTACTCCCGGCCAGCTCGGTTTGGGGGGGGGGGGGATCAAGCCAAGGTTGGCCATGGAAGGCGAGCACCTGACCCGCCGGGCTGGCACTCCAGCCCCTGGAATGTGGGCAGAGCTGGGAGGACGCCTGCGCGGGCGGGTTGGGATGCTAAGGGGCACGGGCCTTGTTCCCCAGCGCCCGCCCATGGGCACAGACCTCGCGAGAACTCGAAGTCTCGTTCTCGCCTCGTGCCCTGCACGCCGTGCCTGCTCCCAGCCTTGTTCCCCAGCTCCCCCCTACGGGCCCAGATCTCGCGAGAACTCGCGCTTTTGCTCTGCCTCGTGCCCTGGGCGCCATGCTGTCCCCGGCCTTGTTCCCCAGCTCCCGCCACGGGCACAGACCTCCCGAGAACTCGCACTCTCACTCTCGCCTCGTGCCCTGGGCGCCATGTCTGCTCCCAGCCTTGTTCCCCAGCTCCCCCCTACGGGCCCAGATCTCGCGAGAACTCGCGCTTTTGTTCTGCCTCGTGCCCTGGGCGCCATGCTGTCCCCGGCCTTGTTCCCTAGCTCCCACCCACGGGCACAGATCTCGCGAGAACTCGCATTCTCGCTCTCGCCTCGTGCCCTGGGCGCCATGCTGCCCCCGGCCTTGTTCCCCAGCTCCCGCCCACGGGCACAGACCTCGCGAGAACTCGCAGTCTCGCTCTCGCCTCGTGCCCTGGGCGCCATGTCTGCTCCCAGCCTCGTTCCCCAGCTCCCGCCACGGGCACAGACCTCGCGAGAACTCGCAGTCTCGCTCTCGCCTCGTACCCTGCACGCCATGTCTGCTCCCAGCCTTGTTCCCCACCTCCCGCCATGGGCACAGATCTCGCGAGAACTCGCAGTCTCGCTCTCGCCTCGTGACCTGGGCGCCATGCTGCCCCCGGCCTTGTTCCACAGCGCCCACCTATGGGCACAGACCTCGCGAGAACTCGCACTCTCGCTCTCGCCTCGTGCCCTGGGCGCCATGTCTGCCCCCAGCGCTGACTCGGAGACGCGCCCCAGACGCGAGACCGGGAACCGGGCACCCGCGGAGCGCCGCCCGCGTGGGAAGCGGGGTCTCTCGGCGTCGCTCGACCCGCGTGAAGGGATCCGAAGCGGCGGGGTGGCCCGCAGGGACGTGGCGGAGAGGCCACCGCCGTGGGTCCGGCGCTGCGCCCCCAGGTAGGTGGCCTTGGTGCCCCGCGCACGGCCAGCTGCAGCCCGGGGACAGGAGGCCTGGTTCGTCCTTTCTCTGACCCAAGGGGCGAAGGGGAAGCGGGTCTCGGCTCCCGACGGCTCGGGCCGCCTTGCCTCGGTGTAGTCTGCGTTCGCCGCGTTGAAAAGACTCGTTTTCTAATAAGGAGACTGATAGCTGGGCGCCTGCCTGGTGCGCGGGGGCAGAAGGCGGCCGGGATGGGGAAGGGGCCGCTGGGGACGGGAGGTGGGTGCTGGAGGTAGATCGAGGACCAGATGGGATGGTCTCTCAGTGTCTGCATTGCAGACCATAGTGCCCCAAAGGGGAGAGAGAGTATGGGGGAGAGTGTCTGCCATCGAGGCAGGGGGAGGGTCGGGATGGGGGGATACCGGGGACATTGGTGGTGGAGGAGAATGTCACTGGTGGAGGGGTGCTGTTTGATCGTTGTGTGACTGAAACTCGTGTGTGTGTGTGTGTGTATCTGTCACTGTCCTCCCGTTGTTCATTGATTTGCTCCAGTGGGCCCAGTAACATTGTGAGCCTTGTTGTTACTGTGTTTGGCATATTGAATATGTCACGGGGTGCTTGCCAGGCCGTAGCTTGCTGGGCTATCCAAGAGGGGCGGAGGAATTGAACCGGGGTTGACTGGGTCGGTCACGTGCAAGGCAAATGCCCTGCCCACTGTGCTATCACTCCAGCCCATATATCCATATGTATGATATATCTCGGAGAGCCCGGCAAGTTACTGAGACTATTCCACCTGCACAGCAGAGCCTGGCAAGCTCCCCATGGCGTATTCGATATGCCAAAAACAGTAACAATAATGGGTCTCATTCCCCTGACCCTGAACGAGCCTCCAATATGGCAGTTTCGTTGGGGAAGACGAGTAAGGAGAGGCTGGTAAAATCTCAGGGCTGGGTCGAATGGAGACTACTGGCGCCCTCGAGTAAATCCATGAAGGACAGGATGACGCTGACACAGCGATGCTGTGATGACTGAAACTGAAACACGAAAGCTTGTAGCTATCTCACAGCGATTCAGTAAACAAAATAGTGCTAATAATAAGGGAGGGGGGCTGGAGCAATAGCACAGCGAGTAGGGCATTTGCCTTGCACACAACCGACCCAGGTTCGATTTCCAGATCCCATGTGGTCCTCTGAGCACCGCCAGGAGTAACCCCTGTGCATTGCCAGGCGTGACCCAAAAAGCAAAAATAAACAAGGGAGACCTACAATAGACCATTTTTGAGAAGTTCTTTTGCCCCCGCCCCACGTGGCCATGCCCAAGGACTCATTGCCTGGCTCTCCCGGTGGTGCTGGAGGGATCCAGGCTGCCTTCCGCGTGCTGAGCGTGCACTGGTTGAGTTACTGTCTTTCCACCCCCAGAGCATCTTAATTATCTTGGCTTTAGGATCACTCCCGGTGGTGCCAGGGCTTGCTCCGGTCTCTGTGCTCAGGAATCACTTTTGGTGGTGCTCGGAGGATCCTATGGGATGCCGGGCTTTCTGGGTCAGCCACGTGCAAGGCTTTACTCCAGGCCGTAGAGCATCTTATTTTAAAATTCAGTTTTGTTTTTTTTTTCCTCACTTTGAGACCTTTTCTTGTTTTGTTTTGTAGCCACTCCCAGCTGCAGGGATCACTCCTGGGGGCCCGTGTGGGGTGCAGGGATTGAACCTTGTCCTAGCGCTCTGACCCACTACTATATATTTCCTAACATAATAAATATCGAGAAAGGAACTGAGTCTTCAAGGAAGGTGGAGGCTTCCATCTGACTGGCTTCAGCAGGGCTAGTCGGCCTTCAGTTTCCCTATCAAGCCCCGTCATGAAGAGTCCAGGTCTGCAAAACGTCTGCAAGCTCCCCCAGATCACTCTTAATCCCCTGTTAGTCTTTCGTTCTCCTTGGAGCCATTTCTCCTGTCCTCACTTCTCGATTTTCTCTCTCTTCAATTAGCTGCCAGGCCCCACCTGCCTGTGGCTTCTCATGTATATGATCTAGCACTTCCTGCACCTTCCAGAAGGTGGGGGAAGCAGTTCTCTTCTGTGTGATGGTGGTGATGTTTAAAATTTCAGATTATGGTGAAAGAATAGACCACTGTCATTCAGAGCCAGATGTAAGTGCACAGCACACTAGGATCACTGCAGCCGTCCTCTGTCAGTCTCCAGAGTGGCCTCCTCCCTGTAGAAACTGTTGCCCCTCAGCCACTAGCTCCCTGTTCTCCCCGCCCCCAACCCCACTTTCTGTCTGAATTTCACCAGTCGGGATCATTCACTGTTTGCTTGTCTGTAACTGGTCATTTCACATAACTCAGTGCCTGTGGTTGTAGCCTGGGTCGGCGCGTCCTTCCTTTTTAAGGCTGAGAGTCCCACTGCATGCTCAGACCATATATCATGTTTATCCTTTCACCTGCTGATGGATACTGGGGCTGCTTCCAACTCTGAGCCGTGTGAATAAGGTCACAGATAGCCTTTGAATTCCTGCTCTCTACTTTTCACACGCACATGTATATAGGTTAGGGAGCATTACAATAGTGTGGATGTTCATGGTTTGTAGTACAAAGTCACTGTACCTTTACCACCACCAAAATCTCTGTCCCTATGCCACCTCTCGTCTGGGTCTCTTCCTGTCCACCCCTATGCCCAGGCTGGTTAATCAGTTTCATAATCCACAGCCAAGAGTTTGTTGTCATTTGATATTGTCTGTGTTGTCGGTTCCCTTATTTTGTCTCTGCATAACACAGAGGAGTGAGCTCATCCAGTTTTTGTCCTTCCTCTGATTTATTTCTCTGAACGTGGTACCCTCCAGTTCCATCCACACTGCAGGAAACTGCATGATTTAATTCATTTTTGTAGCTACTCAATATTCCACTATGTATGCATGCTGTGGCTTAAAGAAGCCATTCATTTGTGGGGTGTTTTTTTTTTTTTTGGTTTTGACACCACACCTGGCGGTGCTCAGGGAACCATATGAGATGCCATGGATTGAACCCCGGTCAGCCATGTGCAAAGCAAGGCACTGCCCATTATTCTGCCTCCCCAGCCCCTTCTGTTGGACATTTGGATTGTTTCCTTATTCTGGCTATTGTACTTAGTGCGCCTGTGAACCCAAGTGTGCACATATCTTTGGGGGCAGATGCCAAGAAATAGAGTTCATATATGGAAGCTCTATTCTCACTTCTCTGAGAAATCTCTCTTCTATTTTCCATAGAAGTCGAGGCTTTTCTTTTTGAGCATATGCCTTGGAGTGGAAGTCCTGGGTCATATAGTGACCCTTTCTTTCACTGTTTGTAGGATTGCAGTATAGATTTCCACAGAGGCTGCACCATTGTACACCTCTCTTAGCAATGCTCAAAGGCTCCAGTTTCTCCACAACCTGAGTGGCACGTGAATTTTCCCTTTTGCACCACACTAAATGAGCATGAAACAGTATCTCTGGATTGTTGATATACATGTCCCAAGTGATTAGTGATATTGAGGGTTATGACGTTCCTTTAGTTTCTGCT
This sequence comes from Sorex fumeus, assembly GCF_029834395.1. Classification (NCBI taxonomy): domain Eukaryota; kingdom Metazoa; phylum Chordata; class Mammalia; order Eulipotyphla; family Soricidae; genus Sorex; species Sorex fumeus. The sequence goes on along the minus strand of NW_026606074.1, from coordinate 2,732,510 downwards.
GCTCGCAACTCCAGCGTTTGTGTTTAGTGGGTGAATTCTGATACGGGTGGAATCAGAAATGGGCCTGTATCCTCGGAGAGCCCGGCAAGCTACCGAGAGTATTCGATATGCCAGGCACAGTAACAACAAAGTCTCCAATGGAGGCGTTACTGGGCCCGCTCGAGCAAATCGACGATCAACGGGAGGGCCTTTACCTTTACCTTTATCCTCAGGTGATTGCACCACTGCGTGAACAACGTGGAGTATGACTGCACAAACCCTAGTGAGCCAGTCCAGTGCTCGACTAGGGGCCTCCAGGAGATCCAGAGAGGCCACAGGTGAAAATCAGATGAGACCATAGGGCCAGAACATAAGACTGGGGGACTGACAGGGAGTACGGGGGAGCAGCAAGGAAACCAGGGCAGAGGGGGTCACAGGCAGGCATTGGGAAACACTGGTGTTGCCTGTTAGGACCACCGTTGTGTAGGTGTTTCATCATTTGAAGAGTCCAACCTCAGCAATACTTGTGTTTGTGTAGTGCCCATGGCACCAGTGAATAGATTTTGGAGCGACGTGTGCTTCTGCATGAAATTCCAGATGATTTCTCTAGAGTTTCCTTTTGAGTAACTTGTTTTCTCATTCATTCTCTCATTCTTTTATCAGTCACATTTTACTACGCTTCCACAAACACCAGGCATTGGGATGTAGACTGGACCAAACAGTACATTAGAAGGTATCGAGGGCTCGGGAGAAAAATACACAGGGGCTTCCAAGAATGCGGGTTAGGGTGGTGCCGTTTAAAGTAGGGTGGTCATGGGGCTGGAGCAATAGCACAGCCTGTAAGGCATTTGCCTTGCATGCAGCCAACCCAGGTTCGATCCCCAGCATCTCATATTGTCCCCCCCGAGCACCGCCAGGAGTAAATCCTGAGTGCAAAGCCAAGAATAAGCCCTGAGCATTGGTGGATGTGACCAACAACGCAAATAAAATAGGGTGGTCAGGGAGGGTCTTGTGCTAAAGTGGTGTTTGAATCCAGACATTTGGCAGGCTGATAGCAGTCCATTCCGAGCAGAGAAAACAGCCAGTGCAAAGGCCTTGGGGCAGAAGCATGCCAGGTGCGGCTGATACACCTTCCCTCTGAACTCGGGGGCAGAGGAAGCCAGTTTTGTGGAGGAGAGACAGCTAATGTGAACCCATGGCACCAATGGGATTTCTGCAAATGGTTTGGGTGTGGTGGGAATAGGAGCACTGGAAAGGAGGGGGCTGACTGCTTGCTCACTTTGGCCAGGGTAAGTGACAAATCCTTTTTAAATCTCACTTCATCTGTTAAATGGAGTCCATGGAGATCAGCTGATTAGGAGGCTTTGATGACCTCATGTGAGGGAGGCCCAGCGCAGCCCCCTGTGAGCCCCAGTGGGGACACTCTCCCGGCTTCCTGTGGGACCCCAGGCTGGAGCAGAGGATCTGGGCAGAACAGATGGGCTGTCTGGGAACAGCCTCCCCCACTTCCCCTTCCCTGGGCATGGCTTTGCGGCCAGCCCAGAGTACCTCCCAATCTCCTCTGCGTCCAGTCCAGGCTGCTCCGGGCTCCTCCCCTGCAGGACTGCAGCCTCAGGACCATCCAGGGAAGGTCCTGAAACCCGACCTGCTGCTGCTTCTCCCCTGAAGGGCCAGGGCCTCCTGGACAGTTGCCGGTCCCCCACTGGGCTGCTGAGGAGAATCACCTGGCTCAAAATGCGCCTTTGCAGGAGGTCCCCGGAGTCCAATTGGAGGGGGGTGGGGGAGGAGCTTTGGATCTGTCCTGCCTCCTGTCTGCACCCTGTCTTCAAGCAAGTTGAGAGGGGCTGTGATCTGGGCTCCAGGGAACCCCAGGCCCCCCCTCCGACTCCACATTCTATAGCGGCCGGCAGGCAGTGTCTATACTTGGGGTTTCCACTTTTCCTTCTTTGGGAAATAAGGCTGGGATGTGCAAATTCAGCTCATTCTGGCACGGAGCTGCGGGGGCAGATGTAAGACAGTAATCCACGCAGTGATCCCCTGCAGCTGTGAGCTGGGGCAGGGTGGGGGCCCAGAGGTGCCCCTGTGTCACGATGGAGATGGACAGCCCACTCTTCTCCTACCCAGCTTGCTGGAAGGCACCTCTGAGAAACACAGACTACCCCCAGCCCCAGCTGCCATCGACCCCCAGGGTGGAATGTTTCGTCAGCTTACTCATGCCTCAGTTTCCTCTCATTCTACACTGCAGAAATCCTTCCTGCCAGGGCCTTAGGAGGGCATTTGCCTTGCATGCAGCTGGCCGACAATCCTGGGCATACCATATGTTCTCCTGAGCACTGCCAGGAGTAATTCCTCGGTGCAGAGCCAGGAATAATACCTGAGCATCGCAGGTTGTGACCCAAGGAGCCAAAACAAAACAAAACAAACAAACAAACAAAAAACAAAGAAGAAAAAATTCTGCCTACCTCCTCCTGGGCTTTCTCCTGCTGGGACAAAACCTCCCCGGCTTGTTAGTATAATAGGATTAGCAGCCCCCACCGTGCAGACTCTGAGCTGCAGAGGGTTTGGTTCCAGCACGCTGACAGGAGACCCACCAACATTGATTCTCCATCTCACTTGCAAAGCTCCAGGATTGTGTCTGGCATATGATAAGCAATGTACAAGTGATAACCCTGAGCTATGGCCCCCTTTCCCAGGAAGGGGGGTGGTCTAGGGAGCCTGTAAGATCCTGGGGCAGAGGGCAGAGCCAACGTGAGGGGCTGGGTCCTGAAGGTGCATTGGAATTTCCGAGTCAGGGTTCCTGGCAAGCCAAGTTTGCTGGGCTGCGACCAGCCAGTGAGTTCTGTGCCTGCTTAAATATAGGCATTGAAAAAAATTAAATACAGGTATTGGGATACACTCCAGCTTTGGAAACTGTGCATTGTGACTTTAAAGAAAAAAGTTTAAATTAGGGGCTGATAGTACTGTGGGGAGGTTGCTTGCCTTGCATGCAGCTGACCCAGGTTTGATCCCTGGCACCCCACATGCTCCCCTGAGCCTGCCAGGAATGATCCCCCCAAAAAAAGTTCTAAAAAATTATGATTCAGTGGCTGGAGGGATAGATTGCGCAGAGGGTAGGGCGTTTGCCTTGCATGTGGCTGACCCGGATTCGATTCCCAGCATCCCATATGGTCCCCCGAGCACCGCCAGGAGTAATTCCTGAGTGCAGAGCCAGGAGTAAATCCAGAACATCGCCGGGTGTGACCCAAAAAGCAAAAAACCAAAAAAAATTATGATTCAGCACCAGTAAGTGTATATTTGGTTTGTATACCAATTTTATATATTTTTATACCCAGGGTTGCATATAACTTTCTCGGGTACAAAGGGGTCAAGGTTTGGTGAATGGTTTTTGTTCAAGAGGCCCAGAGAGGGGCTGGAGCAATAGCACAGCGGGTAGGGTGTTTGCTTTGCCGACCTGGGTTCGATTCCCAGCATCCCATATGATCCCCCAGTACTGCCAGGAGTAATTTCTGAGTGCAGAGCCAGGAGTGACGCAAAAAAAAAAAAAAGGCCCAGAGATATGTGCCCCCACCCTTGATTCAAGGGGGAATCTTCATCTGCAAATAAGATGAGGAGAGCTATTGAGAGTTGGCTATGTCTGCTGGCGGGAAGTCATCAGAAGAGCAGAGATGGGGCGGCTGCATGGAGGGCACTGGCCCTCGTAGGGGACCCAGCTTGCCTCTTCAGTGGCTATCCCAGCGGCTTCTTTCACTTGGGGGGTGCTTTAAAATAGATGTGACGCTAGAGAGAGGGTGAGGCGTTAAAGCGCTTCCCTTGGAGTTCTACTCCCTGCACCCTGTGGTCCCCCCAGCCCCTCCAGGAGTGATCCCTAATCTCAGAGCCAAGAGTGAGCCCTAGGCACCTGAGTGTGGCCTCCCAAAAAAACATAAAAATAAACATTACAGGCCCCCCCCATGCCAGCTCAGGGCACCCCCCCCCCCCAATGTCAGCAGCTTGCACTTCTGCCACAGAGGCGTCCCGTTGCTTTTTTTTTTTCCACTCCGTATTTGTTTAAATAATAATGAACACAGATATCCCAGATTTAATCTGGGTAAAGGTGGGCATGTGCCTATTTCTCACCCTGCATCCTTGAGCACTTTGGACCGGGTGCGCGTCTTCATAGAGCTTCGGATAAGGCTGCATCTGAAGCTGAGATCCCCGTCGCTGTGAGACAGGCCGTCTGGGGCACTGGGTGTTGGACATGAAGCCTCCGCCCCAGCTCAGTCTAGGGCTCCTTTGACCTTGACCAGAGATGGAACCCCCGGTCAGCAGCTTCCTGGTTTGCAAATTCAGGATTACATGTGAGAACTCCGGCTTGGCTAGCCCAGTGGCAGTTACACAGAGGAGACCTTAAGGGCGAAGTCCCTGAAGGTGACAGAGTATCAGCACAGACATCCCCAGCAGTCAAAGCATTGTCCCCAATGTCCCTAAGGCCGTGTGGGACGAGCAGCGGTGGGATGCCCTGTGATCACCCCACTCCCACCCCAGCAGGCCCAGTGAGAAAGGACCAGTCTTGTGAAGACCCCTGGAGTGGGTGGGCAAGTCTCACAGGATTGCCTTGTGTCTGGGAGGCTGTGCATGGGAAGAACCGGCGCGGGGGTCCCGTGGAGCCTCATTGTGGGATGGCCCTCAGAACACTGACCATTCGCCCGCGGGGTTTGGGGAGACCTGGGCTAAACCCAGCCGCTTGCCCAGTCTGGGCTGGATTGAACGACAGTTTGAGTCCAGGGACCTGACCTTGAGCTACAAAAGCCAGCCCTGAGCCCTGCACAAACCCTAGAGGCCCTGGGCATTTCCTCTCCCGCCCAGCGGTCTGACTGTGGATCAAGACCTATGGCACCACTGTCCAGCAGGGACCTGCTGGTCACACCCAAGTGGGCACTGTGACTCCCAGTGTCGGGGGTACATCAGCCGCATTCTAGGAGTGTTTGAACTGTGACCGGGAACTTTCCCCCTGACAACACCTCACCAAGACCCCTGCCCCGTTACAACACCCGCGCTGGCCCTGCACAGCCTTCAGCAAAGTCACAGGAAAAAAGAGAATCACTAAAGCACAGAAAAACCTGCCTCCCTTCCCCACTTCCATCCTTTCTGGAGAAGCCTGGGTTAGTTCCCCTGCCCTTGGTTGGGAGAGGCACTGGAGGTCTGCTCCGAATCCCTGTGGCCTGGCGGGACCTGAGCTTCCAGACTATTCTTAGTAGCCTCTTTTTAAGAGGAAAAATCCGACTGTGCCTGTACGGCGAACAGGCTCAGGGGACAGTGGGGTCCGAGCTGGCGTGTCACAGTCTAGACGTGTGCAGTAGTAGCGCTCACCGGTCGGGGCTAAGGCCAGATTCCTTCACCTCTCTGAGAGAAAAGAGAATGTCAGGGCTGGGAAATCCATTTCATGTGGCACAGACACAGCCTCAGGCTCAGAGAGGGCAACACTCTCTGGGAGGTGCCCAGGGGCCTCTTGCCCGCTTCCATCACAGTAGCTGTGGTATGGGGAGTTCTGAGAGGCTTGGCAAGGGCTTGGGTTCTGGACTTTTCTATCTTAAGTGGGCTGGGAGGAGTTCAGAGTGCCTTGTTGCACCAGTGCTAGAATCTGCAGAGAATCCAATCCTCCCCACCCTGTGCTCAGTTTTAAAAGAACGTCTCCCAGCGGCATTGGTTAACTGCCCAGAACTGGTTGGAGATGACTGGAAGGTGACCCCAAGTAAACGCCTAACGGAGCACAGCGGGGCTGCCCGTGCACGATCATGAGTATCCATTTGTTTATGGGATGCCTCTAGCGAGGAGACAAAAAGCACACCTGGTGGGCTCAGCGCACTCTCTTTAATGGGAAGGGGTCTCCTTCGTTACAGCAACAGGTAAAAACATAAATACGGGTGGGTGGGCGGCGGCCAGGCGAGGGCCCGGGCGCCTGGCCCAGGCACGGGGAAAGGGGACCGGACTTAGGGGCGGCGGCCGGGTTCCCAGTCCGTTGGCCCGTGGGGGCGGTGGCCCCTGGCACTCTGCAGGCGCGCCGGGAACCGGCCAAGGCTCCAGGCTGCGTGCGGGATCACTCACCGCCAGCTGCGTAAACTCGGTCACCAACTCCCGCGCGGGGGTGGGGGACAAAGGCCGGAGGGAAGTCGGGGGCCGCCCTCCCCAGCCGGCGCCCCTCTCTCAGGTCGGGGTCGGCCGGCCGGCCGGGAGCCCCGGGCAGGTCCCTTCCCTACCAGGCCCGGATGCCGTGCAGTGTGGACACGCCCGAGTTGCCCTGCGGAATCCCGGGGCTCTGCACGGCGTTCAAGTCCCCGACGCCGAAGTTCACGAAGTTGTTGTTGGCGGCGGCCGCGGCGGTCTGCGCGGGGGGCGGCGCGGCGGGGTAGGCGGCGGCGCAGCTGTAGCCGGGGCTGCAGGCCGCGCCGCCGTAGCCCGGGTAGGCGGGGTAGGCGTTGTAGCCGTAGGCGTTGAGCCCCACGCCGTAGGCCGGCGCGTAGGGCGCCGAGTCCCCGAGGCACGGCTTGCCGTCGCGCACCAGCACGGGCACCGCGATCCTGCGCGCGGGCGGCGGCGGCGGCGGGGGCAGCCCCACCAGCTCCAGAGTCTGGTCCTGCCGCTGCCGCTTGCACTTGTAGCGCCGGTTCTGGAACCAGATCTTCACCTGCGTGGACGTGAGCTTCAGCACGCTGGCCAGCTGGTCGCGCTCGGGAGCCGACAGGTACCGCTGCTGCTTGAAGCGCCGCTCCAGCTCGTAGACCTGCGCCTGCGAGAAGAGCACGCGGGGCTTCCGCCGCCGCCGGGCGCGGGGCCGCTCCGCGCCGTCCTCGGGCTTCTCCAGCTCCACCGCCTTCTGCAGCGCGCACAGCTCTGGGGAGGGCGCGGGGAGAGGAGGGCGGTCAGGGAGGCGCGGGGGCGGCCGCGCGCCCACTCCCCAGCGCGGCGCCCGCTCGGCTGGCGCTGTGGGAGGGTCCCTGGGTGCCACGCAGAGCTTTTAGGCTCTGGGGCCCCCACACAGAAGCGGTTCCCAGCCTTCTCTCCTTGGACAGTCCCCTTCTGGTGAGATGGGCAGCAGCCTAGCTTTAGGGGTGCTGCAGAGGAGATGTGGAAGGATGCTCTGAGGTGAAGTAGGTGAGGTTTGAGCTGAGAAATTAGATGGAGTGACAGAGGCTTCATGGGGAGGGGTTGTGGGGTGGAGTGTCCTGTTGTTTCAAAATTAAGAAAGAGTTGAAGGGCCCTTGGTTTGGTGATCCAAAGTCCTTAGGTGCAAAACGAGGGCTGTGGGTGGGTCGGCGCCTGGAGAAGCCACCCTGCCCCTGCTCCAGCGTGATTCTAAGAGGGGACCGTCCACTCAGGCCCCCTGGCCGCGGGCAGCTGTACCGGGGCCTTCCCTGTCCTTAGCCCAGCCTGTCCAGGCTCAAGAAGATCCTTCATGGGCCCCAATTGGATGCGGCCTGGCTTCCCTTTCCCAGCCCTCTGTGGTCCTGAGACGCCACGGCCCCTGCCCAACCTTCTGCTCCCTAGGATTTCCTAATGTTCTCTGCGAGGGACCCTTGAGGCCTGAAGCAGGGACCGCAGGGCAGGATGGTGGCCCTCTCTCCCGGCAGAGGGGACAGCCTCCACCCCCGGTCATGGTGCGACCAGGGTTTCTGACCCCCAGCACAGTTGTGCAGACCCAGGAGCACCCTCCAAGAAGTCCAGCAGTTTCGGCCAGCGGCTCAGCAGGACCGTGGAACGCGGCCGCGGCCACGGCAGTCGCTGGAGGGATCGCTCGGCGGCGCCGGGCCACGGCCGGCTTTGTTAGGCCCGTTCCCCCTTCTTTTGTCTCCGCTCGACCCCGACCATCTCGCAGTTTCCCCAAACCTAGTCGGTGGGGCCGGCGGGGCCCTGGCGACAGCCCCTCTCGCTCCGCACCCCCGTGCCCTCTCCCCAGCGCCGGGCACCCGCGTCCCGCCACCCCCGGGTCAGGGCCCCCCTCCGCGGCGCTGAGGGACGGAGACCCCGGCGCGGGCCCGGCGCGGCTCCGCCTCACCTTTCTTGTCGGCCCGAGGGTCCTTGGCCGGGTCGGGGTCTCCGTAGGCGCGCGGGTAGAAGGCGGGCGCGGCGGGGAAGGCGGGCGCGCACTTGGCGGGCGAGGGCGCGGCGCGCAGCTCGGGGAGGCCGGGCGCGGCGGGCTCGGGCCCCGCGTAGGCCTCGGGCTTGAAGGCGGCCAGCATGCAGGAGGCGGGCGCCAGGGTGGCCTCCAGGCGCGCCGAGAGCTCCCCGGCGGCCAGGCTGCGCTGCTGCTGCTCCAGGTTCAGGATGTCTTTGACCGAGAAGGGCGTGGGCGTGAGCGCGGGGCTGGGGAACATGGTGGCGGCGCGGGCTCAGAGCGCCAGGTGGACGGCGGAGCGCGGCGCTGCCCCCGGCCCCCGGCAGCCTCTCTGCATGGTGCCCGCCGCGCGCCGCGCACCCTCCTCCTGGCGCTGGATGTGGCCCCCAGGCAGGTAGTGCGGAGCACTGGGACGGGAGAGGCGGGACCAGGCCGGAGGAGGGGGGCTCACGCTGCCATTGGGCCAGGGGCCGCGATGACAAGAGCGATGAGCAGTTTAGTGTCACCTAATATAGTCATACGGCTCAAAAAAAAAAAAATCCTGCCCGGCTTTTTAAAGGGGCCGCCACGCATTTGGAAGGAGATCCGTTGTGCCTCTGCAGCCCAGATCTCTCCCAGGACTTTAGGCTGAAAAAATAAAAAAGATACCGCGGGGCCACGCTGAGAGAGAATCCAGTCCGGCCTCTGCCCACGGTGGGCGGATGTGGTTTGGAGACATTGGCACCTGAAACAAAAAGCAGAGCAAGGGTGGGAGGCGGGACAGAATGGCTTCATTTTTGAAGGGGTGAGATGCAAAATAGGAAGAAAATCTTGGGGGATAGAGGGAGATTCCCCACCAGCCCGGGGTGTGGGTTTGACTGGAAATACAGGGGCTGAAACTGAAGGAGGTTGGCGGTTATGAGGTGTGTATGTGGGGGGGGTGTTGTAGGGGTCACCCCCTTGAGCAGAGGAAGTTACATAGGCCAGACTCCTGTCAAAGAAATGAGCTCTTCCTTTTATAAGGAAACATCCAGAGTGGGCCCGTCCCCGCTTCCCAGAGGAGAGCTGTCCTCTCCGGCATTCCAGCTCCCAGCCGCCCCACTTCCCTGTTCAGTGTTCCCTGTTCAGCTCAGTGTTGGGGCGACCCTGGGAGGGGGGGGTGTCAGGTCTCAGCCCCACAGCAGGGGTGCCGCTGGGTTGGGAGTCTGTGGGTCCATCTCAGGCCATCCTAGAGGAATAGGGCACTCCCCCCCCACCCACTCACCCCCACCAGAGGAGGGGGCAGGCCAGGCCAGTCCGGAGGGAGGACTGGGCAGCCAGGGGGGATTCTGAGTGGAGCTCAGTGGAATGGGAATCCGTTGCCAGGTTGTAGAGCACAGCAGGGTTGCTTTTTCCTCAGCCTCCCTACAGCCCCAGAACACTGTCAGGATGGGGGCACTCTGTTTTGCGTATGTTTTCCAGAGGATCCTGGCAGGCTGGAGGCCTAAGGCCGAGGACAGCGAAGTTTGTCAGGGAAAGTGACAGTTCTCCATGGCTGGGCTTTTGCAGGCACGGATGCTGAGAATGGAGGTTTGGAGGGGCAGAGGCCACAGGACAGGGTTCCAGCTGGGAAGAAGTGCCCAGAGCTGCGGACGAAGGAGGAGAAAGAGCCGCGGAGGGAGTGCTGAGGGAGGCTCGGTGTAGCCGGGACCCTCTGCCTGTCCTCAAGCCCACATGCAGGGCTAGTGCTGCAAAAGAGAGGGGAGACACGCAGGGTCATTCTGCGCCCACCCCAGCTTCCAGGGGCCACAACGAGGCGCAGGCCCGATATCACGGAAAAACCTTGATGGGCGTCTTGCCCTGGGGACCATACAGTTTTGGGGTCTTGGCATGTTCTTTGAAGAAATGCCTCCCAGTGTGGGGAGCCGCAGGAACTTTGCCCCCTTACGCTCCTCCGAGCTTCCGAGCCTGCGCCTCCGGCCAGGCTTTCCTCTGACGGAGCGGCCGGCCGCCCTTTCCCCTCGCTTGCCAGTGACCGCTGGCCTGGCCGCCCGCCTCACTCAGCCGCCTGGCCTTTGAAGGTTGTTTTGGGGGAGTAGAAGAGGGTGCCTGTCGCCCAGGCGGTGACGTCTGGCAAACGAGCCACATCCGATTCAATTAAATGTCTCGCTGAAAAGAGTGCGGAGCGGCTAGGGTCCTGGGAGCGCTAAGTGAATGGCCGGCCAGGCAGCTCGCGATGACAGTTTGAAAGATTAGGGTGAGCTGAGGCCTGAAATATTACCGTTTAATGGGGGGGGGGGAGGGACATCGAGGCTGCATCCGGAATCCCTGGTTTTAGTTTAGTTTTTTTTTTTTTCACCAAAGAGTTTTGGAGGAAGGCAAAATTTTTTTTTCTTTGTCAATCCGGTGGTGAGGGTGAGGATTTACCATCTCTTTCAGTGTATGGGGACACCTTGAGCTGACAGCTGGGTCAGGTGTTATGAAAAGGGAAGGAAAGAAAAACCTCCCGATTTGGACATAATTATGGCTTTTTTCATGCCCTACCTGCTCTGTGGACCCAGCAATCAAGTCTCGTAACAAAAAAGGACCTCGGGCTTACTGCAGAGAGGAAATGAGGTGGGGGAGGGAAAACAGATAAATAGATGCAAAATCAGATGGGAGTGAATGCTGGTCACTGCAGAGAAATCACTAACTTTTCTTTGCCAGTCCTGTTTCTGAGCGGTTTGAATTTTTAAAAAGGAAAGCTTCCTTTAAATAGACGTTGCAAAGGTTGGGGGTGGGGAGGGAGGAAACCTGACTCTCAGCCCCACCGGGGGACGCATCTTTCTCCCCTAGACAGGCCGCCCCAACCCCGCCACCTCGCTAAGCGGCTCTCCGGCCAAACTCGAAGGACAAACAAACCGCCCGGAGCCCAGAGAAAGGCCGAGGGAGACAAAAGCTGGCCGGAGAAGGGAGAGCGAAATATCTCCCCATCTAATTTCCTTGCCTTTTAAAGAGCTCGGGGCTTTCAGACTCGCCAAATTCCAGCACGACTGCAGTGCCCCGGCCCGCACATAAAATATTATTAATTGAGAAGCGGTGGGCGCGCCCCGAGCGGGTCCCCCTACACTCCTGCAATCTGCAAGGCCAGCCGCAAAAGGTATATATGATTAATTGAAAGATAAGCTGGAACTATCACCGGGAATGTCATTAATGCGCCGGGGAGACGCGCGGTGGAGACAGGCGGCGTTATCCGCGGCGCTATCTTCAACAACGCCTCGCTCTCGGCCCGCGCCGGGGAAACAGATGGGGGTTTCTGTCTGGGACGCTCGCCCCGTGTTTATATTCCGGGAAGAATCGCAACTCGAGGGAGTCCCCGGCGGGCCCCCTGATAAATGAACATTAGCACTTTTTCGGACTACTGTATCAACAAAGGGGCCGCGGTGCGGCAATAATGGGCGAGAAAGCAAACAAGAGGGCCGAGAGCGCGCCTCTGCTCTTCGTCCGGCTGATGGATGAGCCGCGGCGGCTGCGCGCCCGGCTCCGGCCCGGCCCGGCCCGGTCTCCTTCCGGGCCGGGCTGGAGGGGCGAGGGCGACGCCAGGGGCCGCCGCCCTGGCCCCGGGCTTGTGCCGCGTCCCGGCGGCACCTCCTCTGGCCCCGGCCGAGCGCCCAGCCAGGTGACCCGCTCCCGGCGTCTTGCGCGCCGCGGGCCCGTTACCTGTCCTGGCGGGTGCCCGCTTACCGCGCTCGCTCCGCGAGGGGACGCAGACAGGTGGCCGACCCAGGGTCACCCCTGTGGGAAAGGAGAGCTTCAGGGTTTCAGCGTGGAGTGGTCGATGTTAACTTGCCTTCCAGATTCATAAGAAACAAGACTCCCCTCCCCCAACTGGACACACTTCACAAATCCCACCCAGTAATGGGGGAGGGGGCATATTGTGAAGGTTCTGAGGTAGCAACTTTATCTTGCCATATAATGGAAAGAGTTGCGTATCCACTTGAGGTCTACAGCAGTGATTTTCACTGTAGTGAAACCATCCCGCAGTTGTTTCTAGGACTTCCTCACCCTGGAAAAGGAACCTGTAGACTCTAGCCAGGGACTCCAACTCCCTTTCCCCATCTCCCACCTTCCCAGTTCTAGACAGCCACAAAATCCATCTACTTCCTGTCCAGAGATCTGCCTTCTCTGTACCTTTCCAGCAAACGCACCCCATGCCCTTGTGTCTGGCTTCTTTCACTCACATCTTTTTTCAGGAGCGCACATCTGAACCCATCCATGCTTGGTTCCCGATTATGACCTGCTCATGGACTATTTTATGGATGCACCTTATTCATCAGTGGCATATTTGGGCCATTTTCATCTTGGCCCGTTTAGAGTCTTCTCTGCACCCCCTCTCCGTCAGCCCAGACTCCCCTCCAGGCAGACTTTGAGGCCCGAGAACCATCTCTGACCGGCCAGGTACCCTGCGCCATAGGCCCCTGAGCAGGGGTCGGTAACAAGCTCCAGCTTTTCACTTCCCGATGCCTCCCTCCCTCCCCCACACCACCCGACTTAGCCACTGCTGCTTTCTGTTTGGATCTCTCTCAGGAAACACCTTCTTTGGCTTTTGACTCCCCTGGCCCTAGAGCCTCTCCCCCTGCTGCTCAGGTGGGGCTGAAGGGGTTTCCAGGGCCTGGCCCAGTCTGACCGATTGCCACAGGAGGGAAGAGCAGAGTAGGCAGACCCACCTGGCCGTGCCTGTCAGTAGGGAGGCGGGGATGGTCAGAGGAAAAGGCTGAGTGACTTGGGTGCTCAGCCTGAGTTCGGCGATGTTCCGGAGCTGCTCCCCAGTCTGCCCTGGGTCCTGTCCTCCCTGTCCCGCCATGGGTGGTTAAGGTTGACCTTAAACATAACATCTCCCTCTTTCTCGCTCCCTCGTCTGTTCTTGGTGTTCCTTGGTGCTACTTTTGGTGTCCCTGGATCCTTACTCTTGGGGGAGTATGCTCCCTGATGGGTGGTGAGGGGGACAGGGGTGTGTCTCACCCACGAAAGGAAACCACAGGGGTTCACACGGGGCCCAGGGTCACTGCCTGAGTGAGCTATGTGCCACCACTCAACTGAACCTGAAAGGTCCAATCAAGCGAAAGCAGTCGCAATAAAGTGAAAGTGTTCGCAGCGACAGTCACTCAGAGAGCTGAGAATTCCAACTTCCTAAAGAAAGCAAATGAATTCAGCAACCAATATGATAGGCGATTGAGATGATTTTTAGGATTACCTTAAGAGTAGTAAGATTAAGATGCAGTTTGATATCTTTAAAGCAACGGTCACTATTGCTGTTATGCGCTTTCAGTATTCTCATTTATCTGAAGGAACAGATCTTTGTCACTTTGAGAAGTGTCTTGATTTTTACACAGAGTTACGTATTCAGGATATAATAGTAAATGTTTAAAAGTAGCATTATGGAGGCTGGAGAGATAGTACAGTGGGGAGGGTGTTTGCCTAGATCGCAGCCAGCTCGGTTCAATCCCCAATACATGGTCCCCCGAATACGACCAGGATTAAGCCTGAGTGGAGAGCCAGGTGTAAGCCCTGAGCAGCGTAATCACCTGCAGATAATGTAGTGGTGTGTAAAGGTTAAGGTACAGCAGATGATTAAAATACTGATTTTTTAATATTTGCGTATTTGGGAGAATAAATGAAGAGACAAGAACCCTTATGCACAGCAAAACAAAAACACCCAAAAACAAACAAACAAAAAAAAAACACCATGAGTGGAATCAAAGAGAAAACATGCAGATTTAAATCAAGACAGCAGACACTGATTTCCACATGTGGAAGATGTTTCTCTAAATAAGCCTGTTCACAAAACAGCTGGAAAATTGATTTAGAACTGGAGATCCTCTCTCTCTCTCTTTTTTTCTTAAGAAATAGAGGGAAGGAACACAATAAAGAGAAAAAAGGCAACTTAAACAGGGAAATGTTTTTTCACTTAGCATATTGACAAAGATTTTTTAAAAGTTTGACAGTTTGGGGCTGGAGCGATAGCACAGCGGGTAGGGCGTTTGCCTTGCTCGTGGCCAACCCGGGTTCGATTCCCAGCATCCCATAGGGTCCCCCGTGCACCGCCAGGAATAATTCCTGAGTGCAGAGCCAGGAGTAACCCCTGTGCATCGCAGGGTGTGACCCAAAAAGCAAAAAATAAATAAATAAATAAAATTGACAGTTCCTTTGCTCAGTCATCCTCTTACAATGTGAATTGGATATGTAAATCAATGCTAAGCCTCTTCAGAGCAATTTGGCACTTTCATAAATTAAACATGCAGAACAAATATTTTCCTTTCTAGGACTATTCTGTAGTCATTCACACCTATGTAAGGTATTTTTAATTGCATCTCATTGTACATATATGTAAAAGAATAAAAGTATTTAAAAAACTCAGACAACGAATTAAAAATTAGGTTCATCAACAAAACAATAGTAAAAGCCATGAGAAAGAATTATGTTTTTATATACTGGCACAGATACGCATTGATATGTATCGAACTGAGATGTCGACATTTTTGTCTTAAATGCAGCTACATGTATGTATATATGTTTCTGTGGATTTCTTTTGGAAGTATAAACAACTGGATAACTAAGTTAGGCTTCTGGAGAGTAGAAGAGAGGGTGGGAGTCAGGGATAAAACATGGTATTTTCCATAATAGTTTTTTCCCCCAATGTTCTTTTTTCTCATTCTTCTTCTTAAAAGACAAACAGAACCAAAAAATAGATGATGTAGTCAGCCTTAAGGAGATGTTCTAAAACACCAAGATAGGAATTGGGGCGATAATATAGTTTGCATGTGTCAGATCCTGGTTCTGCCGCCAGCTACACATAAGATTCACTGAGCAGAGCCAGAAATAGCCCCTGAGCACCACTGGGTATTTCTCCCCACACTCCAAGGCAAATCTCAAATGTAGCGAATGACTTTCTGCCTTCACAGATGGGGATGAGACTCGGTTTGCGGGACGTCTGCGCTGGGGGCCTCCTCATCTGGCACCCACTAAGCAATCCAGGGAATCTACCTTGGGGCCAGGACAGGACAGCCAGTGCGTGCAGCGCTCCAGAAAGGGAAGGGCGGCCTTTGGCACCCCTTCCTCCTCCTCCGGGGTCAGCTGTACTCATGTCCTCCCTGCAGTGACCCTTCATAATTCCTCCCTGACTGCCTGGCGCCTGCAAACAATCTGGGGGGCACTGGCCCCCCCAGGCTCTGGTCTGGGGGTTGAGGTGATAGTGAGTAGGGCTGTGCTGGCTCTGGCTCGGCCCCTCGGCCAGCCTTAGTGTCTAGTAGTGCTTCTCCACCCCCCAGGTCTTTGTCCACCTGCCCCTGTGGCCCGGGCCCTTCCCAAACCCCTGGGCCTCTGCTGGATCTGGAGGCTGCGCTCACCAGGCCCAAGCGCCGCTCCCTACCTTCAGGGTCATGAATGGAAACATCTCCTACCTAGCCTTTACCACATACACCTAGACTGCTGGGACTGTTCACCCCAGCCCTTCCGGTTCTGGGTCCACCACGGCAGCCAGGACTCCTCTAAAGGGGGTGCTCTCCAGGTCAGCAGTGCCATGGGCCCAGCCTTCACCCAGCCCCAGCCCCGCAAAAGGGCTTGTGTTCTTTGCTCCATGCGGGATTTCTTGCTGTTCGTAGTGGCCCTCCATTTGGCACTGGGCACTGTGGTCCCAGGAGTTCCAGAGGAGATGACAGCCTCCCACGCAAACGAACACACACATGTTGGGGGATGATTTCTGGGTCTGCATTTTTAGTTGATTTGTGGAACATGTACTTTTTTAAAAGGAAGAAAGAAAAGTACATTTGAATATGCAATTAATTCCTTTACCTCCAAGTTGCTAGCTCCTGTTTTTCTCACTCTGAGGGTTTTGTTAGTTTCCTTATTTTTTTTTTATGTACATACTCCTAATTGTATCTTTCCAATAAAATACTGTATACACACTGGATAAAAGAGATACTAAGTAGTTTGCGGGGAGGAGAGTCCCTCGCAGCCACCAAGTTCCCTTCCCCAGAGGCAAACTGTTGCAGTTTTCTGCATTTTGTAAATCAGTGTTAAGGCAGAATGTGGCCTGACCTAAATAACGCAGCTTAAGTGCACAGTTCCGGGAGTCTTGACACGTGGGCCGGGTTAGAACCGCGCTCTGGATATAAAAACAAAAACCAAAACATCAGCACGCCCCAGAGGGCTTCCTTTGCCCCGGGGTGGCCCCTTCTCTCCAAACGTGTTTTGCAAACTTAGAGTCCCTCTACGCTGGTTCCCGCGTTGTTCCCCGAAAGCTGTAGTTTCGGCGGACTCCTTTGCTTTGGGCTAAGATCTTCGTCTGAGTCACTTTCTCCTAAAACCTTTTCCGAGTGGCCGGGATCCGCGATCAGACTCCAGGGAGTGCTTGCGGGCGTTCGCCGTTGTTCGTGCCGTCGGGCCCTTTCTCTCCGGATTCCCGCCGGCTGCCCCCACCAGCACCCGCTCCCGAGCCCCCCACCTTACTCCGCGGCGGGGTTGCGCAGAGCGGCGTCGGCGCGGAGAGGCTCCAGGAGCCGACCCTGTCCCCCGGGCTCACGCGGCCGAAGGTCACGGTTGGAGGCATCAGGTGACGCGGATCGGGAGTGAGAGGGGGTCCCCGGGGAAAGTGGGCTGGCACGGCGGGGGTGCTCCGGGCCCGGCCTCGTCCCGCGCCTTCCCCAGCAGCCTGCCCACGTAGGCGCGCACCCCGCGGACGCGGAACCCCAGCCCGCGTGTACTCGGAGCTGCGCCCGGTTGCGCGGAAAGCGGGCACGCAGCCCCGAAAGCGAGGGTGGCAGGGCGCCCCGCGGTGCCGAGGAGCACGGAGAGCCGGGGCCCCGCGCACTTCGGCCAAGGCCACAGCGGCCCGCTCCGCTCGCGCCCGCGGTCCGCGGCCCCGGCGCCCGCTCCAGAGACGCGCGCCGCGCGTCAAACGGTAACAAAACCAAGCCAGCACCTGCAGGGCGCCGCACCCGGGCACCCCGCACGCCCCCGCTCGGTACGGCCCCGGGCGAGGGCGGTGGCCCCGTATCTCTGCGCACTGCCCGGCTTTTGTCTCCGGGCGAGCGGCTTTCCTTCGGAAAGATAAAGTAATCGATAGCGTTTCTTAAATAGCTCCGCGTTTCCTGTCGGGAGAGGAGTATCGGCGCGCACCAAATCTGCTCTGGTATGTCACCTTATCTCCCCCGCTGCTGTTGTCCCCAAACGCCGCCTGTCAAGGGAGACGCCACCCGCATTAGGACCCAGACTGGGGCCCTTCCGCTCGGGGTCACACGCGGCGCCCTCGGCGGTCCGCTGCCGCCCCGGCGTGTGGGGGGGGGGGGGCGAGAGGGAGCCGAGGGAGGGGGTGAGGAGAGACCCGCAGAAAAGTTTGGCCTACAGCTCCGCAGTAAATGGCCCTTTGCGGGTGCCTAAGGGCGCAGATTGCAGGGCCAGGAGAGGAGGAGGAACTTATCTTCTCTGTTTCTCTCTGGGGGGCCATAGCCAGAGATGCTCAAGGGTTTCCCGGTTCTGCATTCAGGAATTACTCTTGGTGGTGCTGGCCGGACCCTATGGGATGCCAAGGATTGAACCCAGGTCCGCTCCATGCAAGACAAACGCCCTACTCTGTACGCAGCAGCCCCTCTTCTCCTTTCCCTCTTCTCCTTCCCAACCCCTGTTGCTGACCTGGCTACAGGCTGTTTTCAGGCCGCCCAGCGGGCTACCTGCTTCTCCCTGGCCCCTTTGGAGAGGAGGCTGCCGGCAGCGCCAGGTGTGTGGAGGTTGTAGGAAGTGCAGGGGCCCCTAACCTCCTGGCCTCTCCCAAGGGGACCCAGCAAATGATAAGGCCAGCGCTGTGGAGACTTACGAATTCTTTCCGAGCTCTGGAGGCTTCACCTCCCGGCCTGAGGCAAGTTGCAGCCAGAGCTGACACCCGTGGTGTAGTGCAGAGGAAAGGCCAGTCCTTCAACCTAGCAAGGCCTGGAGGCCCACCCACCGGACTTGGGAGGCCTTCTTGGGAGATCTGTGGGGCCGGGGCCGTTAGGGACCGACTGAAGGCCTCTTTCTGCACCCGAGTGGGTTGTATTAGACTTAATGTTTTTGTCTTGTTTTCGGCCACACCAATCAGTTCTCAAGGCTGCTCAACTGGGTGCTGAGCCTCCAAATGCCTAGTATCCACCCTGGCCCTCAGAAAGCAGCACAGGCTTGGGCAATCCCACCGGAACTTTGCCCATGTGCATGCACAAGCCCCCACCTCCCCCCACACAGGGGATCCTGCCTCCCAGTTCCCGCCTGGGTTCTTTCTCCTGGGAAGCTGCTGGCTTCCAGACAGCCTCTCTCTTCACTTTCTAACTTCCTGGGATCATCAGGGATCAGCCAGGTTCCTCCAGTTGCCCGGAGAGGAGACCACCCAGCAAGGAGCGCCATGGCAGATGCAGGCCTCCGGTGGGATCAGAGGGACTGGCAGTACCCTGGGACACATCACCCATGGCCTGAGGACAGCCTTTTTTTTTTTTTTTTTTTTTGCTTTTTGGGTCACACCCTGCAATGCACAGAGGTTACTCCCAGCTCTGCACTCAGGAATTACTCCTGGCGATGCTCAGGGGACCATATAGGATGCTGGGAATTGAACCCAGGTTGGTCCCGTGCAAGGCAAAAGCCCTACCTGCTGTCTAGCCTTCTCAGTCCTTGTGGCCTGCCCTCTTCCCTCTGTACCTGTCTTTATGGTTTCTGATTCTTTTTGAGGGGAGCGTGACACACCCAGCTTTGCTCAGGGATCACTCCTGGCAGTGCTTGGGGACCATATGTATATGGTGCCAGATTGGCCATGTACAGGGCCAGCACCTTCCCTCCCGTTCTAGCTTTCTGGCTCCCTCAGAGTATTGAATTTGATTAGGAGCAATAGCCAGAGACTGGTAGCACGGGAGGGGTGTGTGTGTGTGTGTGTGTGTGTGTTGGACCACATCTGGTGGTGCTTAGGGGTTACTTCTGACTCTGCACTCAGGAATCACTCCTGGCCAGTTTGGGGAGCCATATGGGATGCAGGGATTGAACCCGGGTCAGCTGCATGCAAGGCTATCCCTACTCCAGCTCCCTGTGTTTCGCTATTCGGATGCTATCTGCTGGGTGATGTGTTGCAACAAGCAGAAACTAAACTGAATCTGTCTGTGTTTCCTGTGAACCAGTAGACAATGCCCCTTATTTCCCGGCCTCTCTTATGGGTCATTGAGTCCAGAAGCAACCGGGGAGGGTCTTCTAATGAAGAGTTCTATTTCAGAATTTTGTTACAGCACCATGATTTACAAAGTTGCTCAGAGTTGGGTTTCAGACAGCCCAGGTTCCAGCACCAGCCCCTCCACCAGGCTTCCCGGCTTCCCTCCCACTCTTGGCCCCAACCCCCTGGTGCTTCTGGAGGCTGCTTGGGCTCGGCTTGTGCCCAAGTCCAGCAGTTCTCCGGGGACCTTGTGGCAGCAGAGCTTAGAGGCAGACCCAGCCTCCTGCTTACGCCTGCGCCCAGCACTCTGAGCTGTATCTTGGGTCCTGAATAAAGCTCTCAGGAGTCTTTCTTTCCTTTTTTCTTTTATTCCCCCCGCCTTTATTTTGATTTTACTGCCACACCCAGAGTGCTCAGGACTTACTCCTGGCTCTGTGCTCGGGGATCACTTCTGAAGTGACTGGGGGGACCGTATGGGATTCTAGGGACTCAACCCGGCTTGGCCTTGTGCAGTGCAGGCGCCCTTCCCACTGTATTGTCTCCAGCCCCTCTTCCCGAGTCTGCAACTGCCGGGGTCCCAGTAACCAGCCCCAGTGCCTCTGGGCGGGTGATGTGCGAGCCCCCTCCTCACTGAGGTCTCAAGTGTCTTAGACTTGGGAAATTTGGGCTGCCCTCACCCCCAGCTGAAACGGTCACTCACATCAGCTGGTTCAGGACCAATTTTGCTTAGTTTGTGCATTCCCAAGTTAGGGGCGTGCAAGTGCTCTACTGTGGAGCCAGTCCCTGGGAATGAAACATGCATGCATGCATTCTTGCAGGCACACATGCACTCGAAGCCAGTCCCTGGGAATGGAGCCCACATACACACATGCATGCACATGCACTCGAGCCAGGTCCCTGGGAATGGAGCGCACATGCACACACACACACACACACACACACACACACACACTTGAGCCAGGTCCCTGGGAACAGCACGCATGCACACATGCACGCATACACACTGGAGCCAGGTCCCTGCCCAGTTCCCATTTTTGCGAAGTACCTGTTTAAATTCTTTGCCTATTTTTTTTTCTTCTGCGGGGAGTGAGTACAGGCACACCCAGCAATGCTCGGGAATCATACCAGGTAGGGCTGGGGGGAACCATATGGGGTACTGGGGATCAAACCTGGGTCAGCCCTGTGGAAGGCAAGTGCCTGCCTGCTGTACTATCACTCCAGCCCCCATATTTGTCTGTTTCTTTTTGGTTTGTGGAAGTTTTTTAAGTACTTGGAGCTGAGCGGCTTGTTGGATATATCATGTATTGGGAGAAGCTCAGTTCCCTACCTGGGGTTTGCCTGTTAACCTTCCTAATGCCAGAGCTCACAGTTTTTGCTATGTTGAGCAGGTAAGTTTCTTTTTGCAGGGAGAGGGTGGCCACACCCAACAGTGCTCAGGGATCACTGCTGGTGGTGCTCAAGGGACTTTACGTGGTATCGCAGTAGACTCTGCGTTGGCAGTTTGCAAGGCCAGCGCCTTAACCGTAGTCTTACCTCTCGCCCAGTGATAATCTTCTGACTTGGGAGAAGCCCGTGCTTGATCTATTCTCTGACTCTGGGCTACCTCGGGGCCAACTAGGATTTCTGCTAGAGCCAGAGCAGAAATGTCCTTCCTCACCAGGGTGGGGAAGCCCTGTAGCCCTTCTGAGTGCAGAGCCAGGAGGAAGCCCTGAGCATAGCCGGGAGTGGCCCCAGAGCACACAGATCTGGTCAGAGGGAGGAGAGGCGGCAACGGGCTGAGCACAGGCTTTGCATGAATTAGTCGGGTCCTTCCCTGGTGCTGTAGGGTGCCCCGGGCACTGCTGATGCCCAGGGAGTTGACTCAGGGCTGGAGTGGAGTGCTTGCTTTGCCTGTGGGAACCCCAGGTTCTGTCGGGCGTGGCTCAAAACTCAGGGAAAGAGCTGCGTGGAGTTCTTTCATTGCGATTCCCAAGCCCAATTTCAGGTAGGGCCTGGGCCAGACATCTGAACAAGATGCCCTTCCCCACATGCTTCCTTCAGGGAAGCAGCCTCTGGGTGTGGAGACCTTCGCACTGCCTGCGTCTGGATGGAGCAGCTTGCTGTAGATGGCAGGCAGGCCAGTGCAGCCCATGGGTAGCCCCTGCAGGGCGAGGGGTCAGACCTGGAACAGCGCTCATGCTTTTCCTGATGAATTGATGGGGTGGGCGGGAGGCATGAATTGATTTTAATGCTGTTTCCTGTAATTAATTCGTAGACTTTGCTGGCTTCACGGTTCATCTTTGAATGGTTCATCTTTGCTGGCTTCGCGGCTCTTCATTTTTGAAATTTCAGGTTCATTTTGTTTCATCAAACTATATAGGTTCTGATGATGTTTCCACTGTAAAAGTCTTGATTTGGGGACTAGGGAGGTGCAGATGCCACTTTGCCCGTGTGAGTCCTGCCTTGGTCCCCAGCTCCACCTTCCCCCCAATCCCACACCACTGAGAGTGGCCTTTGGGCTCTGGAACACTGTTGGGACCCCCTGCCCATTTCCAGTTCTTTATAAATCACTATTTCCCTAGTCTCACCGTCCTCCTCAGAGATAATTCTTGTTTTCTGGGGTGTGCTTTCTCCCTTTAACCTGTCACTCACAGCCCAGCTCCGTGCCTAGCTCTTGAACCTTTGGAATAAGGTTTGTGGGACTGGAGATTTTGTGGAGATCATGGGGGCAGGGGTAGGGACTTGAGGGGTTGATACCAAAATATGTTAGCCCAATGGTCTTTCACAGTAATTTGCATATTTGAATTAATTGGGTTACATAATGAAATTTTGGTTTATGATAGTTTAGATACTAGGAAAAAAACTCTGTGTATATTTTTTGTGGCCACTGGTGCTCAGGGATGCCTCCTGGCTCTGCATTCGGAGACCACTCCTGGTGCGGTCTGGGGGTCCAGCTTGCTGCATGCAAGGCCTTCCCTGCCGTAGTGTTGCCCTAGCCCCTTGATACTAGAAAAAAGATTAAGTTATCATGTGGCTCACATATTTCCCTTAGTGTTCTAGGGCTTTCTCCATTTACAGACACATCTGTGTATCAGTCGTGCATTCATTTGCCCATCATCACCGAGATCACAGGAGCCTTCAGATCTAGCTGATCAGACTTTCTCTTCCCAATCTGCCTAGGACATCTCCCTTGCCCGGAGGTAACGTTCCTTTCCCCGCCCCCTCTGCTCTGATGCAGCATGCCCCACCGAGCAGTCTGGATTGAGCCACCTTGATTTTGGTTTTGTTTCACGATGCTGGGATAGGCCCCAGGGCCTTGTGTACGCAAACCTAGTGCTTGGCGCTGTGCTTCCTCCCGCCCTAGGAACAGCCTAGTGGATGGGCATTGGGCTCGTTTCCCGTATAAGTTTCCCGTATAAACGGACCACCCTCTCTGCTCCGGGAGCTTCAGACTCCGGCTCTGGGCTGGCTGCCGGCTGGTTCGCCTGGAGCTTGCCAGGCTCCGGCTGGGGACTCAGGAGGCACAGACGCCGAGGGGCCGTGCTCCACGAGGTCTCTGATAAAAGCTGGTGTCCTGACCCACCCTCACAATCCCCCGGTCATGGGCAGTGGACTCTGTTCCGAGGGGGCGGGGTGGGGACTGGCCAGAGGTGGGGCTGCAGGACAGGCCCAGGGATGGGGTGCAGGCTGGCGCCCTGGGGGAGGTGGCTGGTGGGCAGGAGTGGATGTCCTCCTTGACCACTCCATGCTGATTCAGGGACAACCCGAGCTGTTGTGACCTTGAGGTGAAAGACCCCAGATCTCCTTACCAGCCCCTTCAGAAATGGCCCCCCTCCTTCCCGCCTCCCTCTCTGTGACTAATTTCTGAAATCTCTGTAACTGAGAAGGCATTGGATGAGGTTTCCCACTCTGGGGGCTGTGGGTGCCAGACGGGCCGGGGGGTGCTGCTGGGTGCAGGGCCACACACTGTCCTTTGAGAACAGGAGCCGGGGGCTCTAGCTTGGGAGGCAGCAGCTGGTCGGACACGGGGCATCCTGCTGATGATGGGGCAGATAGGACCCTGTCATTCCAGGAGGCGGCGTGCGTGCAGGGGACAGCCGCAGCGGCCATTGTCTGGGGGACTCGCCTGGTCTGGCTCTGACAGTTCTCAGCTGCTCCGTAAATCTCCCCTCAGTTCTGTGCTCTGATGCGTGCCCAGAGACCCCGCATCCCGCCCCCAGCACAGGCTCGTCCCCCGTGGCTGGGGTCCTTGGTCCGTCCAGGGTGAGGGAGCCTCTGACGGACCCTAGGGCAGGACGCCTGCGCTCACCCGTGTGACTGCCTGGACAGGGCCCCAGACTGGAGCAGGCGGGAGACCCCCAGCAGGAGGCTCTGTTCCCCACAGCTGGAGGGGTTGAACTGTGAGGGGCCCAGGGGAGATGCCGAGGCTGGCGCTGGCGGAGGGGAGCAGAGCTCGCCCGCCCCTTAGAGGGATGCCGGCCTCAGAAGAGAGAGGGCTGTGGGGCGGGTGCACCATCCTGAACGAACGTTCTCTAGAGCAGAGTTCTTTTCCTTTTGGGCTACACCTAGTGGTGCTCAGGGGACTGTGCGGGGTGCCGGGGTTCACCCTGGTTTGGCTGCGTGTTTCATGACCCCCCCACAGCAGTTCTGGGGACCAAGGCGACACGAGGCTCCGGCTCCGGGATGGAATCCGGCGCCCCGCGTGCAAAGCCAGTGCTCGGCTGCCGGAGCCCCCTCCCATCCCTGGCTCCCTCTGAGTCCTGCTTGGGATCTGTAGGGCTTCTTGTCTCGCTGGTCTGACGGTGTCTTTCATCAAGGCTAGAGAATCTGCAGCTGTCGTCTCTTCCGACTCTGCTGCCGCCATATGTGCTCGTGCTCCTCCCTGCACCCAGGAGCGTGACCAGGCCGGAGGCCTTCCTGGCCCTCCCGCCCGTCTCGGTGGTCTCTCTCCTTCCGTCTCTGCTTCTGGGCCTTTCTTCTGACCGATGACAGTTCTGCATTTCATTTTTTTAGTTTCGGTCAGCGCTGAGGGCTTACTCCTGACTCTGCCCCGAGGTCACTCCTGGTGGGCTTGGGGTCCGTGTGTGGTGCTGGGCTTGACCCTGGGTCGGCCATGGGCGAGACAAGTGCCTACCCACTAGATTGTGCTCCAGTTCGAGGTCTGCATTTTAAGAACCTAAAACTATCCTTCAAATGGTGGATTTCGGTGATTGTCCTGAAGTTCCAACTTTCCTTTTGGTTCTTTAAATATTCTTTCCAACTCTGCCCAACCCTCCACCTTATTTCTTTGGCCGTGGTGGGCAGAGTTGGGCTTTGATAAAGTTTGTGTCGATGGTGCCTGTGGGGGCTGCTTCTCTGCCCGCCTTATTTCTTGCCCCTGCTCCTTTGCTCCGCTCTTCTCCTCATCCCTCCCCTTCTCCTTGTGTGGCTTTGGTGGCGGCCAGGAGGCTCACATACCTGGTGGTGGTGCTTGCTCCTGTTTTACTTGTGATGCTGGCCAGGGGTTCTCCCTTGGCTGGGCAGCTGTCCCCTGCTTCGCTGTGAAACCAGGAACCCCAGCAGCCGAGTCTCTGGGCATGTGAGGTGGTGCCGGGGATCCAACTCCTGGCTTCACCAAGCTCAGGCTTCCATGCAGAGGGACTTTACCCCTGAGCCGTGTCAGACCCCCCACTCACTCTATTGTCTCATGTTCCACACAGAGCCAGGAGTAGCCCCCGACACTGTCAGGTGAGGCCTCAAACCCCAGGACGGTAGCAAATACGTTGCTATGACGGGGCAGCGAGGTAAGTCACCATGCTGGGACTCTGCCCAGCACCATGGGGCTTCCCGATCACTCCTGGGGCGACTCCCAGCCTCTGAGCCAGGAGTTACACCTGAGCACCACTGGGTGTGACCCCCCAAGACACCCCACGAAGGGCTGGGGATGACTCAAGGGTCCAAAGTACGTGCAGGAGTTTCAGGTTCCGTCTTGGGATGCCACCTGGTTCCCCATTGCTGCTGGAAGTGGCTCAAACAAAACCAACTGCTTGTCTCCTTGGTGCCGCCTTTGTTTGGGTGGGGGGTGGGTATTGCATTACACGTGTAAGATTACCTGCAGAAGTGACCTGAAGCTTCTGGCATCTTCTGGTATTTTCCTCCTGAGTTTTGTGCTTGCTTCTGCCAGGTTTCTGGGCTGCAGAGGCCAGGGTTACCTCTGATCTCATGGTTTTAGGGTTTTCAGAGCTAAGCTTTGCTATCTCTCTCTCTCTCTCTCTCTCTCTCTCTCTCTCTCTCTCTCCCTCTCTCCCCCCCCATCACACCGGTGCTTACTCCTGGTTTTGTGCTCAGGGATGGCTCCTGGCAGTGCTGAGAGGCCTTTATGTGGTACCAGAGTTGCGCCTGGGCCAGCTGCGTGGAGGGCAAATGCTGTACAGCTCTGTCCACTCGAGCCCACGCCAGCGTGACCTCATCTCTGGCTGTTCTGCACTTCTGCCTTTTCTTTTAGTTTTTGCAGTGCCAGGGAACAAACCCAGGGCTTCACACTCTGCACATCCCCAGCCCTCCAGAACCTCCTTTTGGAGTTCCAGTCCAAAGCATGTCCCCATCCAAAACACTTTTGGGTGTGGTCCAAAACCAAACAAAAATCCCGCTATGATATTCTATTATTATATAATATGTAACTTATATATATGAAAAACTTACCATTATTATCAGCAGTCTGAAATAGTGACTAATAATAATGGGAGATAATTATTATTTTACTTATAGTGAGCACGGTACATGGAAATCAGTAGAGCAGTGGAATCATTTTTTAAAAAGTCACTTTTGAGTCTGTTATAACCTCCCAGTGTCAGTGTGCCAGGGGAAGTAATAGACCAATCTAGGCTAGATGCCTTTTCTTGGTACGTTCCAAGAAAATTGATAGATTTCCCACACCTGTGTGGTAAAGGCGAATGTTTCTGCAGTTTTGTCAAAGTTCTTGGGGGGGGGGGGTCAGAATGAGTGTTCCGTGGGACACACCAGGTCTTCACTGGTCTCGGCTCTCACTGGAGTTGCCTCTTGCCATTGAGGTACTGGCGCTGGTTAACCGAGGAGGGAGGAGCAGAGGAGCCCGGAACCGGATGCCGGTAGGTGGGAGCATCTCAGGCTCCTTTCCACCTGCTCCTCAGCCCCCAGGAACCCATGCTGGCCCCCCATTTTTCCAGAACTGTCCTGCCCAAGGTGTGTGTCCTCCCTTCTGCTCCCTGAGCGGTGGGCCTTAGAACAGCCCCCGCCAAGATCCCGATTCTCAGGCAGGCTTGGGTTCTAGTCTGTCTCCCAGGAAACTTTGCTGGCTACTTCCTTTCTCTCTGGGTTTTAGTCCCTGAACATGGCCCAGAACCGGGCAGAGAGCGTGTCCAGCCTTGACCTTCCCGCTCCAGCCAGCGCCACCCCCGTCCCATGGGCCCTGGGTCCCACGCTTATTTTGGCCTGTGTGAACTCTGCAGAACCGGCCTGACCCGCCGATCTGTGAATGTGTGGCCGAGACAGGTCCCAGTGTCCTGCGGGACTGGGCCTGTGGGGAATCTGCCTGCGACGTGATGGCATTTGTGACAGGGTGAGGGAAAGGGATTGTTGGCCCGGGCTTCAAGGGCGCGATTAGATTACAGTGGGGCTGCCTGTCTGGCCAGGATGGAAGGCCCGGCCCTGGGCTTCCTTAGCAGGGGACCCGTCCAGCAGGCCCCAGCCCCAGGACCACTGTGACCGGGACGCCGGCTCCACTGAAGGCCCCTGGGAGCCTGCCTGCCGGGTCTCCTGTGCCTTCCTGGCCCTGGGCTCTCCTGTCCTGCTCGGCTCGTCTTGCCCTGCGCCTTTCTGTGCTGTGTGCTTTCAGACTTGGGGGCTGGGGCGTTGCTGCAAAGACCTGGGCTTTGGGGTCAGTTCAGTAGATCCAGGTCTTTGCCTCACCCCTCTCAGCAGGGTGACCGTGTGCAGCTCTGTAACTTCTCTGAGGCAGAGTGTGTGAGAGCGGCATCAGACAGAGCGTGTCCTGTTCCGCGTGCAGATGTGGCCTGCGGATGGCTCGGGAAAGGCCCTGCCGTGTGGAGACCTTCTCAGCGGGCGGTGCGGGTAGCAGGACTGTGCTCGGTGGTCACCAACCCCAGAGTCCTCTCCCTCCCTTCTCTGTCCCATTGCTCAGGACTGCTTCCAGTGGTCCGTGGGGACCAAGCGGCCCGGGGATTGAGCTGGGCTCGCTCCTTGTCCAGGTTTGAACTCAGACTGTGGAGCTATCTTGGCCCCCCTGTGGTTGGGGCTCTTCTCACGCAGGAGTGGGGTGTGTGTGGAACTGCAGCCCCCTGAGCTCCAGCGCAGTGCAGATGTGGCTGAGCTGTGTTTTGTGTCACTGCGAGGGGTGCGCAGTTCCTTCTGACTGGGGCTCGCCTGCAGTGCTTGAGGGCTACTCTTGACTGGGCGGAGAAGCTGTTCCTGGCGGTGCTCAGGACCCTGTAGCCTTAGGGATGGTGCCCGCCTCATGCAGGCAAAGCTTGTGCTCCCGCCCTTTGAGGCTTCTGCCCCGCCTCTGCACATGCAGTTAATTTCCTGCTGTTTCTACGCGTTTCCCTGCACCCTCAAAATTGCTTTCCAGAGTTGATCTTTTTTGTACAATTTGTTTTTGGGCTTAGGTCACACCCAGCAGTGCTCAGGGTTTACTCCTGGCTCTGCACTCAGGCGGCAGTCCTGGTGAGCTCAGAGGACCATAGGGGATGCCGGGAATCAAACCTGGGCTGGCTGTGGCCAAGGCAGGTGCCTTACCCAACTACCGTTTCTCCACCCTCCAAAGTTGATCTTGTTGGCTGAGCTCCCCACCGGCGCAGTACCGCCTCCAAGCTCCAAGTGCACACCTTGGAGCCAATGTGACCTTCCTAACAGATGCAGCAGCACCCCCTGTGAACTGGGTCCCTCAGTGCAGAGACACTGGGGAGCCCGCCAGGAGCCTGGGCCAGGGCTGGGGGAGTGCTGCCAGCACCTTCTTTTCACCTCCTCTGCTCTGCCCTGGACTGTTCCCTCCAGAGAGGACAGTGATGGACCCTAAGGTTCGGATGTTCCCGCGGCACCGGCCTGTGTCTGCAACCTTCTGGGCTACCTCAGTGCAGCCACCTGCGGGGATGGGGGTGGGGGGGCATCCAGAGCACTGGGGGCTTGCGGGGAAAGAGCCAACCAGAAGGGCGCTGCTGGGGGCTGGAGAGTGCCGGGGACGGGGCAGAGTGAGCACGCCTTGCCTGGCCCCCAGGAGCCCGGAGAGGGAGCTCTGTGGCTGGCATGTCCCAGTGCCTCTGGAAAAGTCCCCTCTTTCCAGGCTCGAGGTGTCTTTCATTAGGCCTCCTGTGTCCAGTTGCTCTGTGCGCCCCCCAGCTTTGTTCCGGCTTAGCCTCTCGGCCGTGGCCACCCAGGGCAGCGAGCCGCCAGTGGGGCAGCCCCGGCAGCTGCTCCCTCCAGATTCTCTGGGATTCCAGGCCGGGCGCTGGGTGATTACGCTGCTGTTATCTGGGATTAGCTATTTTCGCCCCCTGTATTTATATCATGGAAACTGCAGCGTGATGCCGCCAGATGCCAGCCCAGTGGACTGCGCCTTCCCGAGGACCACCTGCCGCCTGCCGACATGGGCGGGGTGGCACTGGGGGGAGCCAGAGCCCCCAGCACCTTGGCAAGGGTCCCGAGCCAGCCAGGACCCCAGCCTGCGGGGAAAGATGGGGGAGGAGCCGGTCACTGCAGCCCTAATTCCCCGAAGCCAGGGAGTCGGAGCCCCGGATCGCCCTCTCCACCCAGAGACATTGCAGGAGCTCAGGCCGCCCAGAACAGCACGCTTGGGCCCCGATGCCCGAGCAGAGGAACTGATGTCTCCCCTTGGGCTTCCCTCTCCCCGCAGCTCCTGTTCCAGAGGTAGAGAAGCTTTTCAAGGGAGTATCGTCTCGCCTTGGGGTGGGGCTCGGTGCCCCCAGCAAGCCAGGGACTTAGCAGTGCAGTCCATGTGAGACTCTGCGAGCATAGAATTTATTTACTGGCTTACCTGTGTGATGGGGATGGACCCCCCTCCCCGGCCTCACCTGTGGGGGGCGTGTGCCTGATCCCCGGCCCGCCCCAGCCTTACACGCAGTTTCTCCCGGAAGCAGTGCTGCCTCCTGCCACTGTGTGTGTCCCGGGGGTGCGTCCTGAGAAGCCCCCACAGCAGGTCTGGACTCTCTGTTAGACATGGGACCCCTTGAGCTGGGGAGCCCGAACCCCTCCCCTCTACAGCCTTTGGCCCGTGCTCCTTCCGGGTGGGGGTGTGCGGGAAGGGGCAGCTCCCATCACAGGGCGGGGGGACTGGCGTGGGTCTTAGAGGGCTGTGGGGGTGCTCCTAGTTCCCCTGAGGAGACGGTCCCTCCTCCGTGCCCCTCAGGACTCTGCTGTTTAGGCCCGTCTTGGGAGGCGTCGGGGCCAGTGGCCAGAGCCAGGTTAGCAGCCTAAGGTGGCATTTCTGAAGCATCAGTTGTTGCCATGGCCAGGACAGAAAATAAAGATAAATAATCACTCAGCTGATAGGATATTTAATAAAAGATGCTGTATTTCTTGGCCATTCTCTGGGTGCCAGAGACCGAGCGCATATGCCCGAGTGCAAAGCATGCCTTCCACCCTTCACGCCTCCTGCTAAGAACAATTGTCGATAGTAACATGCAACAGTAGGTTTCCCTGGACTTTGGGGCGGTCCTGCCAAGCTTTGATCAGGCTTGGGGACCCCTGCCAGGCTGGTGGTTCCGAGCGCCAGCCCTGCAGTGCTGGGTGACTTGGGCTACCCCGCTTTTGCTTAGTGGGCCTCCAGGGCTGCACCTGCTGATGTTTGGGGGACCAGCTGGTACCGAGATGGAATGAACTGGCCGCATGAAAGGCATACGTCTTAATCTCCCCTCAAGTCATTTTTTATCAAAACAAAAAAAACATTTTTTACTTGCGATTAGTTCTAACCTTGCCTCCCATAATCACTTAATCACTTAATCACTTAACTTCCCGTTAGTCGTCGATTTGCTCGAGCGGGCGCCAGTAACTTCTCCATTTGTCCCTGTCGCGTGCTAGTGTAGCCCAATGGTATCTCTTCGCTCCGGGAACATGGAGGGCCTCAAACCGATCGTTCATGATCTTGACAAAGAAGTCTGACCATCTGGTAGGTGGGCGGCCACGCGGTCTCTTGACATCCCGTGGAATCCAATCAGTAATAGCTCTAGTCCAACGGTCGTCTTTAAATCTCATTACGTGACCAGCCCATCTGATTTTCGACACCTTGGCAAATGAGACAGCGTCCCTGATCCTTGATCGTCGACGGATGTCAGAACTCCGGATTCGTTCTCTCATTTGAGTGAAACGTGTTATTCCAAGCATAGCTCTTTCTATTCTTCTTTGGGAGACCTGAATGGCGTTCTCATCTTGTTTGCGTAGGGCCCAGGTCTCTGAGGCATATGTTAATGCAGGAAGAACAGTGGAATCAAAGAGATGTGCCCGGAGCCGGAGGTTCTTCGTCCTCTTAGCTATTTCTTCGACGTGCTTGAAGGCGTTCCAAGCCGCTCTCTTCCTCCTGCGCAGCTCGGGTGCCAGGTCATTTGTCATGTTGACCTCTCGACCTAGGTACACATAGCTGTTGCATTCAGAGATGGTCGTTCCATTGAGAGCGAATGGGGCGTCAGGAACAAGGCTGTTTCTCATAAACATTGTATTATTGCCTCCCATAATAATTTTCAAGAAATCATGTGTTTGAGAGTCTAGCAATCTAGCAACACCTTGTCTAATTTTTTATGCATATTAGTGTTTTAAAATTTTGGGACTGGGGGGTATGGTGCCACCAGCAGGTCAATCTGTACCTGTGAGGTGAGTGCATCAGCAGCCTAATGGCGCCTTCAGACTTCCAGATACCCCAAAATTGCTGCTGTGCCTTTGGCCAGACCCCAAAAATTTGGGGCAAAGTTTACCAAGAAAGTAAACGGCCAAAAGTTAGGTATGTGGGAAACACACCCACAAACCACCTCCGGCTCAGCTATATAATTGGAGGCATGGCCTCTCTGGTTCCTGATTGAACTGCTTAATGGCCATGATCCCAGAGACTCAGAAACAAATCTCGAAACCCAGTGGCTTTTGGCAGAAAGGCGTCCGGTCTCTGCAGTAGGTTACCGGTGCTGGGCCAACCCAGGTGGGAATAGGTTTCGTGCCTTGGCCTGTTCCCCCCGGTGGCCCAGTGGCCACCATCCTTCAGAGGCCACTGGACAGTCAGGTTTGGGCCCCCAGTGATGAGACACACAGGGCCTCGTGGGACAGGGGTGGAGCCGGGCCTGTCCTCCCCACCCCAACGAGACCCCAAGTCATCGCCCACGAATGGCCTCTCTGGCTCCTGATCAAACTGCTTAACGGCCATGATCCCAGAGACTCAGAAACAAATCTCAAAACCCAGCAGCTCTTGGCAGAAATGCGTCCGGACCCCACGGTAGGTTACTGTCGCTGGACCACCCCAGGGGGGAAAGGGTGTTGTCCCTCTGCCTGCTCCCCCTTGGCGGTTCAGTGGCCATCATCCTCCAGAGTCCATTGGACAGTCAGGTCTGGGCCCGCAGTGACAAGACATTTTGGGCCTCACGGGATGGGGGAGGAGCTGGGCCTGTCCTCCCCACCCCAATGAGACCCCAAGTCATCGCCCACGAACGGCCTCTCTGGCTCCTGATCAAGCTGCTTAACGGCCACGATCCCAGAGACTCAGAAACAAATCTAGAAGCCCAGCGGCTTTTGGCAGAAATCCCCCCAGATTTAAGTGTTAAAATTTCGGAATTTCAAAATCACATGGCCCTACTGCAGCCATGCGACATCATATGTTATTCATAACCAGCAATAGAACACAAATTGTCTACTGTTGCCTTTTCAGCAGATCTGAGTGTTGGGGTAAATCTCAAATAATAATGGTGGGTCTGATGTCGAAATATTGAATGTGATCAAAGTAGAGAGAGAGAGTAATGTGGCAATCATCTGCCCCACAGGTAGGGGGAGGGCGGGGAATGGGGGTATACTGGGATTTTTGGTGGTGGAGAATGGGCACTGGTGAAGGTACGGGTGTTTCATTGTATGACCGAGACTTAGACCCGAAAGCTTTGTAACTGCTCTCACAGTGATTCAATAAAGTAAAGTAAAGTAAAGTAAAGTAAAGGCCCTCCCGTTGATCATCGATTTGCTCGAGCGGGCCCAGTAACGTCTCCATTGGAGACTTTGTTGTTACTGTGTTTGGCATATCGGATACGTCACGGGGAGCTTGCCAGGCTCTGCCATGCGGGCGAGATACTCTCGGTAGCTTGCCGGGCTCTCCGAGAGGGGTGGAGGAATCGAACTCGGGTCGACCATGTTGACTGCGTGAAGGGCAAACGCCCTACCGCTGTGCTATAAAATTATAAAAAAATGAAAAAAAATTTGGGACTGGAGAGATAGGACAGTGGGAAGGGCACTTGCCTGGCATGAGGCCAAACTGGCTTTGATCTCAGGCATCCCACATGGTCCCCCTTGAGCCCTGCCAGGATCCCTGAGCATCTCCTGGTATGCCCCAAACCAGACAGAAATCCTTAAGTCCTGCTACACACTGGAATTCTGACCTAAAAAGATGCAAAGAAAGTTGAGGTGTTGAGGGCATCTGGGAGGAAGCTTGGATGGGCACTGAAAGGTGGGCACTGAAGTCCCTGGATTGGCAGAAGGTGGCGCATCGTCCTCTGGGGTGGGTTGGGGATAAGGAGTTCCTTGGAGGTGAAAGAGCTCAGCGAGAGTCCAGGCCCACGCCTGAACGTGGCCCTCAGCGCGGCTGCGTCCAGGCCCAGAAAGCGACTCCAGCCTCGCTCTCTGCTCTCCAGGCCCAGAAAGCGACTCCAGCCTCGCTCTCTGCTCTCATACAGAGCAGGGATGGAGCCAGAAGCACAGATAGGAGAGTGCCCAGCGAGCTGAGCTTTGTGGGGAGAGACCTGGCTCCCACCCCGTTTCCAAAGCAGAGGAAAGGAAAACGCCATTCCGGGCCCCACGGAAAGCTCTGATGCCAAGCAGACCCGTGGGGCCACCCGGTGAGCTCACAACACGATGCCCCCAGCGGGAGCAGCGACACAACCACGGGGAAGGCAGGGACAGGTCAGGAAAAGCGACTTCAGGCTCACACCCCTTGGTCAGGGCCTGTGCAGTGAGCGTGTCGGGTCCCCACATGTGACCGTGCGGCTCCATGCTGCCCCCTCCCGCGTGGTAGGGAAGAATCACAAGCTCATTTGGGAAACAGAGAAGCAGAACTAACGGACAAAATGCACAGCTGGGCGGGGATCAGATCCTTGTTCGAGGGAGCTCTGGATCGGGTCCCTGGGAGGGCCTGATTCCCCCCCCCCCAAGTAAGCACTTGGCCAGGAGTAGCACCGACCAGCAGCCAGGCATGGAACCAAAAACCAAATGAAACGGGCCCCCGAGCACCTGCTCATCTGTTTATATCTTCATTAAAGCGAAGTATTCATTTCCCTGTAGCCGAGGGCTCTGTGTGCTACTTCTCATTTGATGCTGCTGCTTGATTAAAAATAATTAAAATAAAAAACATTTATGGAGCCTCTTTCCCTGCCGTTGCACACGCTTTACAATTTAGTCCTGGTAGCCAAGTAAAGAGCCGTTCTGCCTTACGGACACCCTTGAAACATGAATTATAAATACTGCTGCAATTAATAAATACCTTTGGTTACCCGGCGGCATTTCTAGTGATTCTCTAAGAACAGACTTCAGGAGTAGTGCCAGCGTGGAGGGCTGTCGTGGAGGGCCGTGTGCAGCCTTGCAAAGCCGTTTCCTGTAAGAAGCAGCGAACGGCGAGTTACGAGCCTCTGTATTTGTGTGTGTGAAGGAGATGATCACCGAGGGTCGAGGGTCGGAGGAGGTCTGCAGGGAGGGTGCTGGCCTTGCACATGACTGACCCGGGTTCCATCCCCAGCACCCCATGTGGTCCCCTGAGCCTGCCAGGAGTGACCCCTGAGCGCAGAGCCGGGAATAGTCCCTGAGCATTGCTGGATGGGGCCCACCAAGGGGAGGGAGGGAGAGAGAGAGAATGAGTTCACAAGCAGCCAGGGGCCATCTGCTGGGGGCTGAGGCAGGTGGGTTCCAGCCAGCTAACTGCGGATGGACCCAAGGGTCTCTATCAGTGGTCGTGTTTGTGCATTTCCTAGTGTGGCCTCTCCCCTCCCCTCCCTTTGCTGCTGCAGTTGGGTCACTACTGCAGGGCCCAGGACCCACCCCTTGGCTTGGCCGCCGTGCTTGCACCCAGCCGGGGTGCTGGTGTGGGGTCCCACACTATTTTGGGGGAACCTGAGGCTGTGCCTGAGGTCTGATGGTGTGGCGCTCCGACTTGGCAGTGCTCAGGGGTCCCCACGGGTCCACGCAGTGCAGGGGCCTGGCGGGCAGACTCGGGGCCTCACCCATGCAGGACATGTGCGCCCGCCTTGGTGTCCCGCGTTTATTGTTTGAGTCATCATTTCCCGTTTTCTCCGTTCTTATTTCCTGGAACTCGCTGCTTTTGGAGGTGGTTTGGTGTTGGCCCCGCACCCAGAGGCGCTCGGGCGTCTCCCAGTCATGTGTGGGGAGACCACTGCCACAGGGGATGGAACCCAGGTCTGCAGCATGCAAACTCCAGCTCTGGGTGACATCTCCCCAGCACCCAATCCCTGGGCTTGTTCCTGTCCAGCCTCCCTCCTCTCTCCCGCCCTTACTCTTCCTCCCTCCCTTCCTCCCCCGCTCTCTCTCCCTCCCTTCTTCCCTCCCTATCTCCCTCCGTCTCTCTCCCTCCAATTCTCTCTCCCTCCCTCCCTCTCTTCCTCCCCCTCTTTCTCTCTCCCTCCATCTTTCCCTCTTTCTCTCCCTCCCTCCCTCCCTCTCTCCCTCCCCCTTTGTCCCTCTCTCCCTCCCCCTCTACTGGACTCTCTTCCAGTTAGCTGGGCCATTTATATTTCTATCCTGGTGATTTTATATATTGCGAATAGGGCGACAGATAATCTCCAGTCTTCAGTGAAAAAATATATCTTGTATATATATTGTTTCTTGTCTCTCTTATATTTCTCTTGTGATTTCTTTTCTTCTTTTGGTAGTTTGGGTTGCACGCAGCAGTGCTCAGGGCCTGTTCCTGGCTCTGTGCTCAGGGATCAGTCCTGGTGGGCCTCGAGGGACCCTGTGGGCTCCTGAGTTGGCCCCATGCAAGGCAAGTGCTGTCCCTGCTGTGCTGTGCTCCAGCCCTCTGCGTGACGTCCAAGAGGAAAATCTTCCATCTCGAGCCAGAACCCACCAGTACCTGGGGCCAGGGCACAGAGCGTTTCCCTCCACCCCCATCCGCCTACTGTGTTCTGGCCCTGGGCTCCCCTTCCTGAGGACGCGTGTCTGGTTGGGGCTCAAGCATGCTTGGCCGTGGAGCTCACGGGCAAGTGCTTTGAGTGAGTTCTCCCTGTGGGGCTGTGAGTGCTCCCTGTGGGGCCCAGCTTCCCACTTGGGGCCTCCCTCGTGCCTGTGAGGCAGGTACTTGAGCCTTGTCCCTGCTGAGTCTGGTGTTTCAGTCTGGGGGCCACATGCGGTGGCTGACCCCCGCCCCACCACCTCACTTCCAGGGGCGTTCAGAGTGGCATCCTGCAGGCACCATGGGGAATCCGGCTTGTTGCCGACGGGCCCTGCCCGTGTGGGGCTTAGATGTGGGTACAAGTCAGACAGTGAGTGGGGAAGGGTGTGGGGGGGAACCCAGAGCTGTAGCTTCCTGACCCCCCTCACCCTGCTGCTCACTGTCTGTGGGCTCCGGCAGGCTCTGAGACGAAACGTCCCCATCCTGCGCTCTCCTCTCCGGGAGGGACACACACAGCCCTGTTTGGTGCAGAGAGGCCCTTCTGCATGGCCTGGCCGGAAGTTGGCCCAGAACCCGGTCCCCGCTGGGTGTGGGCGCTCATCCTGGTGCTTCCCTATGTCTCCGCAAGAAAGAGGGGTCTCGCTTGTTAGCCCTTAGCCCAGGTCACCTGATGTCTGCGGCTGAGTGGTGTGTGGGGCCTGATGGCGGCTCCGGACGGGGCTCCCCGCGGCTGGGCAGTGCTGCCCAGGGTGGGGCCGTCTTCATTCTGTCTCTCTGCCAGGGCAGAAATAGGCCCCGGGCGGAGGTGCAGAGTGGGAGCGGATTTAGCCAAGCATGCTAGGAAGCCGTTCCCCACTGCCAGTGTCTGTGCAGGGCAGTTGCCTGGCCCAGTCAGGCTGGACCCTCCCAGAGGAAGCAAGACTGGATGTTGTTGGAGGGAGCACAGGTCAGCCCCCTGCAGCCTGCCAAGTGCACTCCAGGCTGTGTGTGGTGGTGGAGGGGTTCTTGGTAGCAAGCTGGGGTGGGCAGCGAAGCAGGAGCCCGCGGGAGGGGGTCCCGGCCAGCCCACCTGCAGCTCCCTGCTTTTCGCTGGCCTTGTCCGTCCACTGCCTTTCCTTTCTGCTCCGGCCTTTACAGAAGGCTGCAAGGAAAGCCCAGGCTGGAATGTGCCTGGCCCCTTCTCCAGTGCCCGGGCAGGGCAGCCCCCTTGTCTTCAGAGCCCAGGTGGCCGCGCTGGGTGGGGCCGGGAGGCGGGCAACTGCTTGTCAGCGTCTTGGGGGTCACCCCTGGCTGTGCTCAGGGACCCTATTGGGTGGCTGACAGACCCCCAGCTCCTGAACCTTCTCGGCTTCGCTGCTCCCGGAGCCGTGGGCAAAGATGCAGGGCACCCCACTTCCTTTTCGTCCTCCCTTTCCTCTGGGACAGCGGCCTGTCGGCAGTTGCATCGCGGCTCGAGGCTGCCGCCCAACGGGCGCAGGAGGGAACTGCAGGCCACAGAGGGGATCGGGAAGAGGGGAGGGTCCCCAGCAGCTTGAGCTTCCCCTCCCCCTCACAGAGCTGGACCGCGTCACCCCCAGCTGGAGGCTTGTGGGATTTGGCCACTTTTCATCCCATGTTGAGGGATTGGTGGAGCGTGGTTGCCTTGTCTGTCTGTCTGTCTACGGTTCCCCAGGTCGCCACCCAGCAGGTTCCCTGGGGGTCTCGTTCTTTCCGCATGGTGTGAAGTTAGAGGGGTACTCCCCCTGAAAGGGTAAGTCAGCAGGAGAGGCTGCATGAGGAAGCCTCCCAGATCTCAGCCTCCAGAGCAGTGGGGTGGAGGCCGGCCGGGAGGCTCCGGGTTTGCTTAGGTTGGTTCCCGGAGTCTTTCACATGGCGGGAGCCCGCCACACCAGGTTCCGGCACTTTATTGGGCGGGGTGGGGGGTGGCAGGGGGCGCGGGGTCGTGCGCACCCGGCGATGCTCAGGTGCTGCTCCTGGCTCTGTGCTCAGGGATCACTCCTGGCCATGCTCCGTATGGGATGCCGGCTGGGGATCAAACCCGGGCCAGCCGTGTGTGAGACCCGTGTGTGAGACTCGCGCCCTCCCCATTGTCCTGGTGCTCCGGCCCTTTCCCACTCGAGGCAGGGCCTGCTGCTCCGTCACGGGACGGGAGGGCTTCTCCTCGAGCCTGCCTGGCCACTTCCCCTCGTGACCGAGTCCTGCGCAGCACACGGGCTGTTCCCGCGTCTTCAGGACCCTTCCCAGCCCTGCAGACCCGGCCTGCGTGCACCCTCTCCTGTCCAGCCGTGTCCAGCTGCTGCCACCTGCTGGCTTGGCAAGGAGGGGCCCCCTGCTCACAGTGTCTGTGGACGCAGAAATCCCAGAGACATCTTATTGTTTGTCACTCCTTGGGCTGCCTCAGCGTGGAGGAAGGTCTCAGCAGGCGTGCTCAGCAGCTGGGTGTTGGGTGTAGACCCCTGATTTTCATGTTCATCCATCTGTGCACCTGTCTGTCTAACCACCGGTCCACCCTCCCTCCCTCCAGTTCCACCTTTCAGCCCTCCTTGTTTGGACAGGGGACATGCCACGCCCATCTGGCTTGTGCTTAGGGGTTACTCCTGGCTCTGCACTCAGGAATCGCTCCTCGTCTGCTTGGGGACCTTATGGGATGCCAGGGATCAAACCCAGGTTGGCTGCGTACGATACAGGTGCCTTCCCGCTGTGCTGTTCTCTGGCACTCTCTTCCAAGCGTTCAGAGCTATTGTTGAGCGCCGCCTTATACACCGTGACTGTTAAGCTCTGAGACTTTGGATTCATCACTTTGCCTCTCTGGGCTTTACTTTCTAACACCATGAATTGAACATAATGACTTTTCAGCCTGCAGAGCTGTTGGCAAGGTTAAAGGTGGGGGGTCCCCTGGTCCTGCTGGGAGTAAGGTGTGTTCATGCCAGGTTTTACACGCAGGGCCTCACACTTGCACAGCGTTTCTGTCTCTGAAACACACTGCCAGCCCTCATCCTGTTTGTTGTGTGGAAATACCTAGCTCATTGAACTTGCAGCATTAAAAATGGGGATGATGAGTTGTGCATTTTCTAGACTTTAAATATTTCTCAAACATTTTTTTAAAAAAGAAGTCCATTTTATTTATGTCTTTTATTGATTTTTTTTTGGTTGCACCCTTCAATGCTCGGGTTAGTCGTGGCTCTGCACTCAGGAATTACTCCTGGCGGGCTCAGGGGACCACATGGGATGTCGGGAATCAAACCTGGCTTGGCCGTGGGTAAGGCAAACACCCTACCCGCTGTGCTATCGCTTTGGCCCCTACTTCTCCAACTTACGGGGTGTCTCCATCTGGGTTTGGGGGCCCAAGGGCCACTCCTGGTGATGCTCGGTCTGAGCCTGGCAGTGCTGTACTGCCACGGCTGCTCCTGGTGGCTTGGGGTGTCCGTGGGGCTGGTGCTGGTGCTCAGGGCCTGTGTGTGGGAGACACGCGCTTTGCCCCTAGAGCCGTTCCCCGCCCCCAGTGCTCGAGAGACCGGACAGTGCTGGGGACGGAGCCAGGCCAGTGTCCACTGGCCCTTCCAGCTCTCTCACGTCCCCCGCTTTCTGATTCTGCGATTCGGCCCTGGGCTCTCCAGCACAGCTGCTCCCCTCCAGGAGGGGTGCAGATGCAGGCAGCAGGGACTGGGGGTGCCCTGGTCTGTGTCTGCCCTGACCCCACAGGCTGCGTGGACTGGGGCTCCTCTTTCTGTCCCGGTCAGCTGCACCCCCAAACTTACAACCCCTCAACTCGGTTCCTGCAGCCTTTGCATCTGGACTTTCGGCCACTTGGCAATACAGAAAGGACATTTCTCTCGCGCGCCTATTTCTCTGATTCTCTTTCTCTGTCTCTATCTCTGACTTTCTTTCTCCGTGTGTCTCTCTGTCTCTGTCTCTGTCTCTCTCTTCTCCACCCGCATCCTTGGCCCCAGAACTGCAAGCCTGTGACCTCAAGTGCTTCACAGGTCAGAGAAAAAGGTCTGGTGGGGTCCACCTGCCTCCCTGGACCCCCAGCCCCAGTACTGAGCAGCCCCTGGCAGCTCCCCTTCCCCCTCACACCCCTGCCCCGGTCACACCCCTGCTCCCATGCTGTGTGCCTCTCCCCTCCCCCAGGGATGAGACCCGAAAAGATCGTTTTGGTCAGCACAAACTTCTCCCGCCTCTGGACTTCATGGTGAGTGTTCGAAGGCCCAGTTCCACATAAGTGGGAGCAGTCCAGCTTCTTCTGGGAAGAGGGTCCCATCTCAAGGCTCCTCTGCCCTTCGTGCTCCCTGCAGGCCGAGGCCTGCTGCCACAGATGCGGGGACATGGGACAGGCTCCATGGAGTGGCTGTGGCCGGGGGAAACAGTGCAGGGCCGGGAGTCCTGGGCTCACCACCCCACCTCCGCTTGGTTCCCTGAGCACCTTCCTGGGAGTCATCCCCAGCACGGCCAGTTGGGGACCATAGAGGTAGTACTGGGTTAGGCGTGTGGGGGCCTGTTCTCGCTCATTCCCTGCCATCCGTGGCTTCCGAAGCGTCCCCCCAGGAGTGACTTCAGCATGGTGCTGGAGTAACCCTGCCCAGGGAAGGTGCCGAGTGTACCGAGTCTCTGCATGGAGGCCGGTGGCCATCCTGATGCTTTCTGGGGCTTTCTCCCCGTACACACGGCCAGACAGCCCCCTGGCTCTGAGGCAGAGTTTGCAGGAAGCGCCTGAACTTGCCCGAGAGGTCGGAGTCACCCCCCCCACCTCGATGACCCTCTGGGCAGTCTGTCACGGCACGTCCCCCACACCCCGGCCTGTCAGGGGAGCCCAGCTATGGGCCCGGCACCAGCCACCTCAGTCCCCACCTCGGGAGGTGCTGGAGATGAAGGCCTTTATCTCACCCAGCTGGGCCGCTCTGCACTGCTCTGGACAGCGTTAAAGGTCCCCATGCATGACAGGGCCGAGGGGAGCCCTGGCGGGGGGCAGCGGGAGCCTCGCTGTCAGGGGAGTCAGTCAGCGGGGGCGGGTGGGCGGGCGCCCCTGATGGTGTGCAGGACTGCATCCGTGTCTATTTATACTCCCGATAATGGCCCCATTCAGCCCCCAGGCCACTAATCGCTCAGGGCCACGGAGATGACAGTCTAATTATTAACCTCACCGCAATGAGGACAGCGTCCGCATGGTCCCCTGGCCACCCTGGTTCACAGCAGAGTGCAGCGGGGAGGGCAGGAGCGCCCGCCCGTGCCCCCAGCCCTGCGGGGCCTGAGTGCGGGGCAGGGCTGCCCCCTGTGTTCCAGGCGGCTTTGGTGCTGGGGTGTGGGGTGGGGGTCCCCGGGAGCACAGGGTCATAGGTGTGGACGTTAGGGCACGTGGGGCAGATGAGAAACTGCGGAGGTGGCGAGGGCTGGTGCCGGGCTCCCTCACTGGGCCAGCGCAGCCCGCTTTGGCAGAGCGAAGAGCTGCTCTCAGCTGCGGCAGGACTCGAGTTGCACCCGGCCGGACGCTGCAGTTCCTCTCTTTTGCGTTCTTCACTCCCCCCCACCCCCGACTTTATTAAGACATAATTGACAGAACCTGTAAGTTAAAATGCACATTCTGATTTGATAGAAGAGCTTTAGTCACCGATTGGCCTGGGGCCGTCCTCGGCGGTGTTACTCCTGGCTTTAGGCTGTTCCAGGGATTGAACCCGGATTGGCAAGGCAGGCGCCCAGCTTACTGTATTGCCTCTCCAGGCCCTAAAATGCTTAAAAACCCTTTGATTCTAGGGTCACCCAAGCTGAGCTCAGATGGCCGGTGTCCAGGGCCACGGTCTGGCCTGAGGGCTCGGTGCTGCTTGGGACTTGTGTCAGGGACCACCGGGGCCCCCAGACCCCAGCAGTGCTCAGGGACCTCCAGGGCTATCCCTGGTAGTGCATGGGGGGGCATGCAGTGCCAGGGATGGAATGGGGGGTCCCATGCATACAGAGCATATTCCCCAGCTGGGGAGGGGACTCAGTGGTGGGGCCCCACACCCCTCGCATACGAAGGTCTGAGTGCCACTCCCAGTTGTCTCTGAGTGTTTGTCCTCCTCGCTTTCTCTCTGGTATCCCTACCCCGGTTATCGCACGTGTGATGCTGGGGACACCTCCCTCGCCACCAGCGTTCTTAAAGACATTTGCCTGGGAAGGTCCCTCTGCCAGCATGGCCGGCCTGTGGCCTTGGCCCAGGATCACACAGGGCAGGGCCCACAGGGGCCGCACGGTGTGTGCAGGCATGTGCCCTCCCTGCCACTGCCACTCTCTCCTGGCCCCAAACATGTCTCTTGTCTTTTAAACTGCAGTCATGTTTGATGGTGATGCTCTGTCGGCCTCAGGAATGCAGTGCCACAAACTAGGGTGACTAGGTGAACCCCCATCACTGACAGCCTCTCATTCCTTCCCTGTCGAACTGGTCCCTGGACTAAGATAAAGTACAGGAACCCCCACCCCCACTTCACAGAAATCCTCATGAACATTCACTACAGACTCCCTCCTGGCCAAAAGCAGCCCGTGTCAGCGGCAGCTCCTTTTAGAGTGGCTGGGGGCTCCCCGGCAGCACACCCAGTGGGCTCGGGGGCCCTGGAGCATCTGCAGCCCCTCCCGACATTGGGCTCCCATCCCTGGTGGCCCTGTGATGGGGCAGGACAGAGGGAGGTAACACCCAGCACTTCCCTGCCTGCGAGGCCATATATCCCCGTGGTACAAGCATTCTGCTGGAGTTGTGGAAAAACTGGGGTAGATCTTTAACATATACTAAGGGGCCAGAGTGGTAGTGTAGTGGTTAGGGTTCTTGCCTTGCACGTGGCTGACCAGGGTTCAATCCCCAGCATCCCATACAGTTTCTGAGCCGGCCAGGAGTGACCCGAGGTCCGAGCCAGCCCTGAGCACCACTGGATGTAGCCCCCAAACAAAGTAAAACACATAAAGGGGGTAGAGTAACAGGAGTAAGGCGCCTGCCTAGTGCTCAAAGACCCCGGTTCTATCCCCGGCACCCCATGTGGTCTCCTGTGCGCCGCCGGGTGTGGCCCAACTCCCACCTCCCAATAAAATATATAACTCTGTCCTTCCGTTCATCGATTTGCTCGAGCAGGCCCAGTAATGTCTCCAGCATGAGACTTCTTGTTACTGTGTTTGGCATCTCGAATACGTCACGGGGAGCTTGCCAGGCTCTGCCATGCGGGCGAGATACTCTCGGTAGCTTGCCGGGCTCTCCGAGAGGGGCGGAGGAATCGAACCCGGCTCAGCCAATAAAATAAAAATACATTAAACTCCCCTCACAAAAGTCCTCACGAGCATTTTAAATATACTTGAGTTTTTAGTGCAGCTGTTCTAAGGTCCGTAAAAAAAGCTTTATATTAAAAAAAAAAAAAAGATTTCAAAGCCCCTTTCGTCCCCCACCCCACCCCTGCGTCCCAGGATGTCCAACGGAATAGTCAGCATGTTTCCGTTTGAAGGCTGCCTTAGGAGTGGGGTGCTGGGTCAGAGGCAAGAGGTCTCTGGAGGCTTTGGGGTAGACCTGGGAGACCTCGTGTCCAGCCTGGGCCGCCCCCGGCCACCACTGGGGCTCTCCGGGCTCTGAGCTCAGACATCATTGCTGGCAGCCCGCGTGCACGCGTGCGCGTGTGTGTTGGGGGGGGCAGGGGGGACACCACCTGGGGTCATATGGGTGCTGGAGGTCGGAGGTGAACGCCCCCTCACTGAGTGTGCTAGGTGACCTTGGCCCCCAGACCTGCTGGGAAAAGG
The DNA here is from genome assembly GCF_029834395.1 of Sorex fumeus. Taxonomy (NCBI): domain Eukaryota; kingdom Metazoa; phylum Chordata; class Mammalia; order Eulipotyphla; family Soricidae; genus Sorex; species Sorex fumeus. The sequence continues at coordinate 2,689,217 of NW_026606074.1, read as the reverse complement.
CGATTTCATTGGAGTCTGCAGATGGGGTCACGCCCCCCTCGGAGGCTTTGCCTGTCTTGGGCTGTGGCCTGGCGGGCAGACCTGGGCTGTGCTCTCCATGGCCACCGGGTGGCGCTGTGGAATAAGAAATGGCGCCCGCTTCTGCGAAGGGCGGGAAGGGGACAGGCCGGCTTCCCCGGGGAGAGGGGGGAGCCCGCAGAGGCAGTGACAGCGAGGCTGTTCCCGGCAGGCTGCAGATGACTGCCCGCAGTCGTGGTGTCCCGAGTGCATCATCTTTAGGGGAGTGGTAGCCGCCCGCTTTGTGCCTTGTGGGGTGTGGGTCAGGGCAGGCGCTGAGCACTTCTAAGGCGTTTGGAGGTGGGGGCCAGGGGCAGGGGCAGTGTCTGGGCTCGGACCTTGCAGCCGGAGGCTCAGCCTCCAAATCGCTGCTCTGTCTGGTGCCTGTTTTCTTAGGTTTGGAGAGGACCACAGCTGGCGGGGCTGGGGAAGGGACCCAAGGTCCTGGCATGCAGGGTCTGTACCCAGCGCCGAGCTCTCCCCGCTGTGCTCACTGAGTGAGCTGCGAAGACGCCGGCTCGATGAAACTTCTGTTTTCAGTTTTTCAAAGAAGGGAGCGTTTGGACATCTAGAAAGTTCTCTCCTGGAAGGGCTTGCTTTCTTTGGAACTGCAGTTGGGGCCAGCAGTCTGGGTGGAGCCCCCAAGCCTCGCAGACAGCCAGGCCTCAGGCTTGCAGTCCTGGGCCTGCGTTTCTGCTCGCATAATCCCATGTCTCCCGTGCCTTCACTCGGCTCCTCTCCTGGTGGGGCTGGCCTGGGTGCGGGAGGTGTTACCTGTGGCTCTAGCCCGGAGCACCTGTGTCCCGGGCCGGGACTGGGCAGCTGCAGGAAGTGAGGTGTGGGGCCCATCTGGGTGCCGGGACGCTGAGCCGCGTCTGCTGCAGGATCGGGCCCCGGAAGACGTGAGCAGGCCCAGGCAGGATTTGGGGGGTTCTGAGGTTCAGGGTGAGGAGGGCTGCCCCCGGGGGGCCTGGAGGGTCCACAGTGGGGAGGCGTGGCCGGAGTAGTGGGCAGAAGAGAGGCCCAGATGTGTCTGCTCTGGGGGCCCCTCACTCTCTTCAGGACCCCCAGCTTTTAGCAGGGAACCTCTTCTGGGGAGGCAGAGTCTGGGCACCCGTCCTGGACGGAGTCTGTGCGCCCCCTCCCATTGGGCTTTGCCCGCGGGGCTCCTTTCCCTTCCAGTTTGGTATCAGTTTGGCTGCGGGGAACCTCAGGGTGTGATTAGGGCTGCCTCCACCGGGTGCCCCAGTGCGAGGGACGGGCCTGGCCAGTCAGCACCAGATCCTTATCAGCCGAACCAGCAGAGCACTGAGCCTTCAGCCTGGCCTGGCCCGAGTGCCCTATCCTGCTGGGGGGTAGATGAGCCTTTATCTCCAGCTGGAAGTAGGTAGGTGTCAGTCAATATCAGGGGACAGGGGTGGGGGACAGAAGAGGGAAGTCCTTCTGTCTTTCTCTTGGGGTTGGAAAGCTGGGCGCTAAGGCTAGGGATCCCCCTGGTGAACTGAAGCCACCACAGGGGTCTCTGATAATGCACACGGGCCCCTGCCCCCAGCTGTGTGAAGGTCTCATCACCCCCCAACACCGTGCCCCATGCCCTCTTTCCTTTCTCTCGCCCTCTCATCGGTCTCCCTTCCTTCTTTCATTCTCTTCTCTCCCTCCTTCCCCCCTCCCCCCAGTTTTTTTGTCATGGGGGGCACACGGCAATGTTAAGGGCCGATTTCTGGCTCTGTGCTTAGGGTTCACTCCTGGCGGTGCTCAGGCACCACATGGGGTGCTGGGGTGGAACCTGGCTTGGCTGTGTGCAAGGCCCTACCAGTGTAACTCTCTTTCCAGCCCAATCTAGATTATTTTCAGGTCATTCGCTAAAATGTTCCCAGAGCTCTTCTGCAATAATAAGGTACGTTGGGCTGGGTGCAGGGTTGGAGGGAGAGACGGCATTTAATAACAGGAGATGATTGAGGCTGATTGAACAGCTCACTGGGACACAGCACCCGGCTCCCATCCCTGGCACTGCATGGTCCCTGAGCATGGCTGGAACACAGATCTGGGATGAGCACTGGAGCATGAAGGATGTGACTCAAGTATGTCCCGTCTCTCCCCCCTGCCCCCCCGCACCCTCTCCCTCCCACCTCACAATAGTGACTGATCTGAACTGGGTCCGAGATAAGCAGGGAGCCTTCAGCCTAAGGGAAGTGTGGGTTTTTTTTTTTTGGTGGGGTTCTTACAGGAAAACTGGGTTTTGGTGTTACTTATCTGTCACTGTCACTGTCCTCCCGTTGTTCATCGATTTGCTCGAGCGGGCCCAGTAACATCTTCATCATGAGACTTGTTGTTATTGTGTCTGGCATATCGAATACGTCACGGGGAGCTTGCCAGGCTCTGCCGTGCGGGCGAGATACTCTCGGTAGCTTGCCAGGCTCTCCGAGAGGGGCGGAGGAATCGAACTCGGGTCGGCCATGTTGGCTGTGTGCAAGGCAAACGCCCTACCACTGTGTTACTTATCTAATGGCAAGAATTTTTGCAGTACGTGCAAGGACTGTGAAGGGTGGTCTGGCTGCATCTGGCCTTTTGGGTAGACATTTAGCCCTGAGCCTTGGGTAGTATCTGTTGTCTCTCATGTCTTAAAAATCAACTTTGTCTGAACGCCGTGGTTCACGAAGTCGTTCCTCAAACAGTCGTTTTGGGCGTTCAGTGTTTCGGCATCAAACCCACCACCACTGCGGCCTTCCCTCCGCCTCTGGCCCAGTTTCCACGCCACCCCGGCCTGCTCCCTCGGTAGGAACAAGATCATTGGTCTTATATTGCTTGTTGCAGCAGAATGGTCAGTGAGCTCATCCAGAGGCGTTCAGTGAAGGAAAACGTGTGAGAACTTGCTCCGGCTCCCCGTGCCCTTCCTGTCGCACCCGAGGCTTGCCGAGCCGCCCGTTGCTCTCAAGCTCCTGTCGTGGTTCCCACAGCTGAGCCAGCGGCTTCTGTGTTGCTTGCCCGCCCGCTTTGCTGTGTTCCCGCTAGACCGTCGGCGTTGTGGCGTTTGGAGATGATTTTCAGCCTGGCCCCCCGCAAAGAGGCCCGGGGTTTTGGGCCCCGAGACCGTCGGCTCAGCTCGGCCAGTTCTGACCGTCGTGAGGCGACCTGGCCATGCACCCATTTTCTCTCAGTCTCTTGCCTCTTTGGCCCGTATCGTCCCATAATACGTCATATATTTATTACATTATGCGTCGTCATATATTAGTCATCGTCTTGAGCCTACAGTCTGGTGCAGAACCTGTGATTGGGGGGAATTTTTAACTTCCCGTTGATCAGGAAGAGGCCGGGAATTCGCAGGGATGTTTAAAATATGCAGTGGGAGCGGTCAGAACGGGAGTGCTCACAGCAGCTGGCACAGGGAAACTGAGGCCTCCTCCTTCAGAGGTGCTGCAGATGGGACCTGCAGGGCAAGTGTCCTCCCTGCCGCACTCCTCCTCGGGCCCTCCTCAGTGCTCTCAGGGTCTGACACTGCTCCTCGTGAGGGTCAGCCTGGCTGGGGCGGCCTGGTCAGTCCTCGGCCAGGGGGTTTCCCGACTCACGGTGGGGCCTGAGGTGCAGGGAAGCCCCCAGCCCTCCGAGGGAGCCCTACTGGGTGGCAGAGCGCCTGTCCCTCTGCTCCCCCAGGCCAGGCACGCCCCCCCACCCCCCAGCTGCCACGTGGCCACGGGTCCGGCCTGCCTCTTGGGTGCACTTCCCAGGACTCCGGACCTCTCAGCCCGGGCCTGCTCTGTTGTTTATCTTGTCTCCGATGAGTCATTGCCCCTTGTGACTTAGTGACAGCCTTGATGGGGCCCCGCAGAGTCCAGAAGCTGCGGGTGGCCGCCCAGCGCCTTGGAGATGTGCCGGTGGTGAGAGGGGGCTGGCTCGGGGCGTCCCGAGGCTGAGTCCTGGAGCCGGGTGCTTGCGTAACCCTGGCTGCGGCCTCTGCTTCCTGGCCTGTAGGATGGGACCCCACTTCCCACCTTCTGGGGACTGGGCCGCTTCGCCTCCGAGACACTGCACGAGGGCCGGGGGAGAGCGCAGCGGGGCCCGAGTGCACAGCGGCACGGGCCGGGCTCCAAGTCTGATGGCACAGGTGTGGTTCTGGGGACTCCTAGAATGGACCTGTCAGGCCCTCGTCTTCGGGCTCAGTGTCCTCAGGAATGGTCCCGGTTGTCCCAGAGCACTGATAGGCAGCGTTGCTCTGAGTCAAGCCCTTAGTCCGGTCCTCCACTCCCCTCTCTCTGGGGGTGACCAGGGCCCGTCATTCCTACCAGTTGCTTCCGGCTACCCCCAGGAGTGCATGGCGACGGGCGCCCCAGCAGAACCCCCCTTAACTGTGGCTGCTCGCTCCTTCCTTCCTTCCTTCCTTCCTTCCTTCCTTCCTTCCTTCCTTCCTTCCTCTCTCTCTCTCCCTCTCTCTCTCTTTCTTTCTTTCTTTCTTTCTTTCTTTCTTTCTCCCTCTCTCCCGTCCTCCCTCCCTCCTGTCCTCCCTCCCTCCCTCCCTCCCTCCCTCCCTCCCTTGTGTGTGTGTTTTTGGTCATACCCATCATTACTCAAAAGTTACTCCTGGATCTGCATGCAGAAATTACTGGTAGCAGTGTTTGGGGGATCATATGAGATGCTGGGATCAAACCTAGGTCAGCCACGTGCAAGGCACGCACCCTACCCACTGCACTACTATTCCAGCCATCCCTTGAATTTTTGGGTGGGGGGCACACCGGGTGATACTCAGGACTTCCTCCTGGCTCTACTCTCAGGGATCACTCTGGTGGACTCAGGGGACCATGTGGGGAATTAAACCTTGTCCCAGTGTCCAGGGCTGTACCTTCCCTGCTGTATTCTCACTCTGGGCCCAGAGGTATCATTTCTTGGTATGTACATTGCTTTCACTTCTGGCAAGCTAATAATACCTCTATGTAGGCTGTATTATATGTTACTTAGTTAACCTGAACTATTATTTCTAATCTTGTTCAGGAAGTAACAATCTATCGTTTAGGTAGTAACAATCGTGTTAAAATTTAGGGTATAGATACACAAAGTTCGAGCACATTCCCCACTGCCCACAAACCTCCAGGTGTCCGCTAGACAGGCTTTCTCCCCCTCGCTGCCCCATACCAGGCAGGGAGGGGCTTTTCTCCCAGCCCTCTTCCAGAGCCCCCAAGGGTGGACGAGCCCCCAGTGGCCCCGAGCTTCTGTCTGGGTGGGGAGGTGGCAGCGACCAGCCGGCTTGTGCACGTGTGTGTGTGTTGTGTGCGCGCACATGTACAGGGAGGGATTTTCAGTATAGGTGTGTGTGCAGGGAGAACTAGTCAGTGTGTGCGCATGTGTGTGCGTGGAAGAATAGGCAGTGTGTGTGCATGGAGGAATATGCAGTGTGTGCGTACATGTGCAGGGAGGGAGAGCAGTGTGTGTGTGTGCACGCATATGTGGGGGTAGTGTGTGTGTACGCGTGTGCAAGGAAGGAGGGCAGTGTGCACACGTGTGCGGGGAGGGGGCAGTGTGTGTGCACATGTGTGCAGGGAGGGCATTGTGTGTACATGCATGTGCAGGAGGGGCAGTGTGTGTGCACATGCGTGCAGGGAGTGGGGCTGTGTTTCTGCACGTGTGTGCGGGGGGGGCGTGTGTGGGTTGGGGGAGAGCAGGCTAGAAGGCAGATGTGGCAGGGTGATGGCTGTTATTCTTGAGAGGAACTTGAAGCTTGGATTTTTGTGGCTTGTATATGCTGGCAGTTAACTTGACCTTTCCAAAAAATGATCATTTGAGTCCCATCAAAGCTGGACAGGCCCCATTTTTTTCTTTAAAAAATTATTTTAAAAAATTTAGTCCTTATAAGACTGCAGAGTCATTCATGATTGAATTTAAGGCATAGGATGCTTCAACCCGACCCTCCCCAGGGCTCCCTGTCCCCATCTGCCTCCCGCAAGGTGATTTGCAGTACTGTTGTTGATAGCGTTTCCCACATAATACTGCTCCCTCCCCATCACCCCCTCCTGCCCCCCAATCCCTCAGTGGCACCGGTTCTCCTGTTCTTTGTTTCTTTGTTTCCATTGGCCAGGGGCTGGCATTGTCTCTCCCCCATCATGTTTCTTTCTATCCAGACAAGCCCTGGTTGACCCAGGCCTGTGGTGGGCTCTGGGGTGGGTCTTCCAGCTCGCAGATCTGGCTTTGCTGCCTGCTGTCTCTGCCTCAGGCCTGGAGAGGTGTCAGGGGTCCGGTCGGGGGTCGGGGATCGTTGGGGTGGGAGGGCGGAACCTGTCTCAAGAATCAAGTGTAGGGCTGGAGTGATAACACAGCAGGGAGGGCGTTTGCTTTGCATGCGATCCACTCAGGTTCGATTCCCAGCATCCCATATGGTCCCTCAAGCACCGCCAGGAATAATTCCTGAGTGCAGAGCCAGGAGTAGCCCCTGAGCATCGCTGGGTGGGACCCAAAAAGCAAAAAAAAAAAAAAAATCAGGTCTAGAGCAGTAAGTGCTCAGTGGCACAGCACCAGGGGTTTTGGTACCCGCCGGCCCAGCCAGGAGCAGACCAGCAGATGAAGCCTGGGCGCGCAGGGGCTTCTGCCCATCCGTCAGTGTGGTCAGACTCCCTGATTCACTGCAGGATCCTTCTGTCATGGGCTGTCCCATCCGCTGTCCCCCACAGGGACCGGCCCCTGTCCGGACCCACAGGGCGATGCTGGGGTCTGTCAGATGTGAGCTCTGTTGGCCATTAGCTCGTGCTAGAAAACTTCCACTCAGTAACGGTTAGCTTTTGTCTCTGGGCCAGAGATTTCACATGTGTACATCTGTGTGTGTGTGTGTCCGTGTGTGTGCATGTGTCTGTGTGTGTCCGTGTGTGTGTCTTCGTGTGTATGTGTGTGTGTCTGTGTGCGTCCATCGTGTGCCCATGTGTCCGTCCATGTGTGTGTGTCTGTGTGTGAGTGTGTGAGTGTGTGTGTGTGTGTGTGTGTGTAATAGTTTTGTCTTTTCCAGGTGTTAATTGTCAGCTGTTTCGAGGCTTCGGGTACACTGGTACTCCTGTCACTGCTTGATGCTCAGTGCTGCCACCATGGTGCCCCCTCCCTCCGAGTTCTGGTGAGTTCTTGCTTTTTTGCTGTGTTTTGACTGGGGGGCACACCCATGGTGCTTAGTGCTCAGTCCTGTGGTGCCAGGATTCAGACCTGGGCTGGCCACGCCAGCCGCATCCAAGGCAGGCGCCTCCCCGGCTGCCCATTTGTCTTCCTGGCTGGCTTTGCTCAGCCGACACCCACATGGCCGTCCGGCCCCCTCCCTCCTCTGCCTCTGCCGCTGCAGTCAGTGTCTCGGGAGGATGCTTCTGCAGTCGGGCGCCTCTGACCCCATCTGAGAGGGGGGTGTGGAAACGGTTTCTGGGGTGTTGTGGGGGCCCCGCAGCCACCCCCCACACCGTCCTCTGCCCGGGGATGGGGGCAAAGGGCTGCGTCACGTCCAGCCAATGAGGCTCAACCCGGGGCCGCCCATCGACTCAGCTCTCTGGTCACAGAACCGCTGCGGGCTCCTCGCCAAGAGCTTCCAGAAGCTTCTGCACTGCAGAAGCGGTTTCTTTGGTCAAGTCTGCAGAGTGGGGCAACGCCGGCCCAAGACCAGGGGGCTGCTTCCTTTCCTGGCGTGGTTAGAGGCTGGGGGCCTCAGCCCAGGGTGGCATTCTGCATCTTGTCCCCTTCTCCGAGGAGGCGTTCGGAGCCCAGGGCCAGGGGAGAAGGCTCTCCTCATTTCAGCTGAGTCACAGTCGCCGCCTCCTCCTCCTCCTCTCCTCAGAGCTCCTGTCCCAAACCCTTGGCTCCCCCAGTCAGAGCGTTTCCAAATGTCAGGCTCCTCGGAGCCTTGGCGGAGACGCAGCGGCCTTGGGCCGAGTCCCTCTGTGTCCCTCTCGGACTCGCTCCCCTCCCTCTGTGCAGGGGCACAGAACTGGCTTTTCTGGGGGTCCTCGGCGGGATGCCAGGAGCGCCAACACACTGGAGGACCCTCTTTTTGGAGTAGGGCGGTGTTGGGTCACACCTGGTGATGCTCAGGGGACCACATGACATGCCGTGGAGTGAACCTAGGGCAAGTACTTTGCCTGCTGCCCCATCTCTTCGGTCCTAGTCAGACCTTCTGGGCAGCCGACTTGCTTGAACCAGGGTGGGCAAGAGCCGTGAGGGTTACCTGCCACCCTGGAGAGGTTCTCCCCCTCAGTCTGCAGGCCCTGGCTCCGGGAGCCTCGGGGCAGCAGGAAAGGATGGGAAGTGCTTTGCTTCCCAGAGGCCAGGAAGATTCCTAATAAAATGATTAAAAAATGACTGCAGGCCCTGTGTTGGCCTTCCCAGCATTTTCTTCCTCCGTCCAGGAAGCAAACGTGGCCATTTGGTCTGGCCCACCCTCGGGGAGCTGTGAACTTCCCTTCTGGAGCTGTGGAAACCCTTTTAGAAAGTTTAACTGGTTTAAGCCGGAGTGATAGTACACGGTAGACACAGGCTCTATCCCTGGCACCTCACAGGGTTCCCTGAGCCCAGCCAGGAGTCGGCCCTGAGTACCACTGGGTGTGGTTCCCCAAACAAAAAATCAAATAACAGAGAACTACAAAAATACCCCAGGAGCTCCCTGGGGCCCTCTTGCTCCTTGGCTCCCCGGAGGGTGCTGCTCAGGAGACCCTTGCTCCTCTGAGTGCTCCCCGGGAGTGGCCAGAGCCCGATGTTCCAGCAGCTGCCCACAGAGGGTATGGCTTTGCCCTATCTGGGGAAGTTTGTTTCTGGCCCCTACTTGGGTGTTTTTGTTTTTTTGTGGGGGAGGGGGTAAGTTTGGGCTTCACCCAGGGCTCAGGGCTTCCTCCTGACTCTGCTAGGGATCCCTCCTGGGGTACCCTTTGGGTGCCACGGTTAGACCTGGGTCAGCTGTGGGCAAGGTAAGTGCCCTCCCCATTGTTCTATGCTCTGGTCCCCCCTCCTAAGTTTGAGGTCACCCTTGCACACCCTGCGTCTCATGGTGGCTGGAAGGGCATGTCCCAGGGGTCCCCCGGCCACTGAGCCTGCCATGATTCCGCCTCCCCCCCCTTTTTTTGGGGGGGTCATACCCTGCGATTCTCAGGGGTTACTCCTGGCTCTGCACTCAGGAATTACCCCTGGTGGTGCTCAGGGGACCCTATGGGATGCTGGGAATTGAACCCGGGTCAGCCGCGTGCAAGGCAAACGCCCTCCCCGCTGTGCTGTCGCTCCAGCCCCTGCCTCCCCCTCTTGAGGAGTCGTGGTCCCCCATGCACGTTTTCCCCCTCGCCAGCGTCTTCTCTTGCTCCCTCCTTCCTCCTTCTGCCCGCAGAGCCATTTCCCACGAAGCCCCATCTCTGGCCAGGGTCCACCCCGCCCTGGGCAGCGGGGGGCTTTCGGCCGTGTTGACTTTAGAACACATTCAGATTTCTGTCTTCAGACTCCGAGACCGGGCCGCGCGGGCTTCCTTTGGGAACATTGCTTGAATACCAGCATATTTGGAAGCCCGCTGCCTTCTTCCTCTCAGATGCTCCAGCCGCTGATGAGAGCCGCCGCTGGGGGAGGGGGCTGTGTGTGTCTGAGCTTGGGTGGTGTGACCGCATTACCACACGGGGGGGGGGGGAGACCTGTGGGACAGTCGGGGTGGGGCCCCCTGGAGCCCGCTGGTCCTGGGTCGGCTGGGTTCCCACGGTGTTCAGGAGCCCTGAGCCCCGGTTTCTCCATTCCGGAAAGTGGGGCTGGGAAGTGAGGTCTGTCAGGCCTGTTGAGCCGCTATGAGGGTCTGTCTCGCGAAGCCGAGAGTTGCTCCTCTCAGGTGCCGTCTCACCTCCCCGAGCCAAAACATTCAACCACCAGCAACGCACGCACGGGGCCTGTGCCGCTCCGTCCCCGTGCGCTCGCTCGGGTCCTGCTGTGGGTGGCACGCAGAGGGCGTGGGGCGCCCTGGCGGACGGAGAGCAGGTGGGGCTCAGGGACACTAGCACTGGGGTGGCAGCCACGTTCCCCACCGCTCTGTGCCTCAGTTTCTCTTCCCTCAGAATGGGGATGATTGGGGCCATCGGGAACGGAGGCAGGAGGGCAGTACACGCAGTTCGCCAAAGCCCCGACCTGACTCCCCCGAGGGCCCAGGCGGAAGTGCCCGCTGGGCGTGGCCCTGGCCCAGAGAGGGATTTCTGGGGGGAAAAGAGCTGGGGCAGGAGTGGGGCGCTCCCACCTCCCTGCCAGGTGACTCCTGCAGGCTCAGGGCCCGGAAGGAGCTGCAGGGAAGGGCTCGTCCTCCTCATCTGGGTGGCCTGGCCTGGCAGCTCGGGGCACTGCCACAAGGCTGTGTGGTGCAGCCCCCAGCCCCTCCCAGCCCTCCCCACAGAGTCCATCCGCTGAGTGGACACCTGGGTGAGCGGCACAGCCCCGACGGCGGACACGGCTGAGCTCGCGCCCGGCGTCCTGAGGGGCCAGCGGCGCCTGAGGCTCATGGAGTGGGAATTTCTCCGTGTCCACAGTGCCTGCGGTTGGGGGCTGCGTCCTTCTCCCCGACAGCAAGGGATCCCGCTCCTGCTGGGACGCGAGGCTCAAAATAAACATGTCTTTATTTGGGACTCCACATCCTTCCTCAGAGGAAGGCTCAGGAGGACATTTGTACGAAGCACAGGGCCGAGCTCAGGGCTATTTTTAATGACGCCTTTGCTTAGCTTTTTTTCAAAAACTCCTCCCCGCCTTCCCCTTCCCTTCCTTTTTGTCGTGTGGTTTTGAGGATGACCCCGTTGATGGGGGTCACACCCGTGCTGTCAGACTGCTGTGCCCGCCAGGATCTGCTCAGGCCCCTTTGCTGCATGCGTGCTTAGGGCCAGATGCCAGCAGAGCGCCCAGCACCCTGCCCCGCACACGGGCGCTTCAGGGTGCATGCGCGGCCACTGCCTGGGCGGTGCCTTCGGGCCCGGCGTCTCCTGGGCAGGGGGTCTCCCGAGCCGTGCTTAGGGCTCTGTGTGTGGTGACCCGCTGAACGGGTGCGCCAGTGGGCCCGCAGTGCCGGGACGGAGCCTCCGCGCTGTCCCCGGGAACAGCGGCCTTTCCTTTGCGCAGCTGTGACGTGTTTCGTTGGGAGCGGGAGGAAATGATGGCGCCTGAGTGTGCCGCAGGAAGGGGCAGACACCTTCGAGGGGCTTCCTGTCCTCCCCCTGAGCTGCAGGGCACAGACGGTGGACACCGGTGGACCGCCCCGACAGCAAGGGATCGAGTAGCACAGGGGACATGGGGCCCGGAGGGGGAAGCTTCCGAGGGGCCAGGGGTCTGCTGCCCTAGCCCCCGTCTCTCCTCCCCTGTGGGTGGGGCTGGGTTAAACTGCCGCCCCCCCCCCACGCAGCCCCCAGCTCCCAGATGGTTCCCTCCTGCACGCTCTGGGGAGGGGCCCTGTGGGGAGAGGAGCCCCAGTGAGGCCCTGCCGTGCCTCCGGGGGACTGAGTCAGCCGTTGCATCCCGGCCTCCCTGGGGGCCGCCGTGAGTCAGAACTGGCCAGCCTGTGTGGGCGCCGGGAAGCTGTGCGCTGGCGCAGGACCCCCGAGCAGTGGCCTCTGCAAGTGGGAGGTGGCACACAGCGCCCCCAACAGAGGAGGTGCCCCCCGCCCCATCCCTGCTCCCTGGAAGGCGCTTTCATTGGCCAGCTGCTGAGGAGGGGACCCCCCCCCCCCACGAGAAGCCCTCTGACCCCTTCCAGGGTCAGGCTCCTGTCCTGCTTGCAGTTTCTCCTCCTGCTGTTTTCCCTTTGTTCTGGCCTCAGGAGCAGAGAAGCAGAAGCTGTGTGGGCCCCTCATTCAGAGCCGGAGGGCCACAGGGCATGGGGGCTGGGGCGTGCATGGCATGCCCCCCCGGACCCGCCTCTGCCACTCTCCCAGACCCTGATGCTTGTCCCTGAATTTCTGGCCCGGCTCTCGGAAGTCCTGGAACTGGGATATGGGGGTGGGAGTGCCTGGGCAGCTCCTCCTGCGTCTGTCTGCGCCCCTGCTGGTGAGCGCAGCCAGGCCATGTCCTCCAGGGACGGGGCATGCTGGGGACAGCCGCTTGGCTAAGTCTGTTGTTTCATTCCTTTCATTATTTCAGTTTTGTGTTCTGGGCCACGCCCAGTGCTGCTCAGGGCTTTCTCCTGGCTCTGTGCTCAGGGATCACTCCTGGTGGGCTCGGGGACTGTATGTGGTGCCGGGGATCGAACCCCGTGAGCAGGTGCAAGGTCTCTCCCCGCCCGTTCCCTTTGTGTTCAGAGGGAACGGGAGAGGCCTCAGCAGAGCGCTTGGCTGGGGGCCCCAGGTCTCGTCTTGAACACCCTCCCCAGCCCCGTCCTGCCGTTGGACTCCTGTTCTGTCGCCCGGTTGCTTTTTCCAAAAGCGTTTATTTAGAGGACAGATAGGTAGGAGGAATTGGATAAATAAAAAAGTGGACCCGACAGTGGAAGCAGTGGTTAAAGTAGGGACCCGCGAGGCCGAACAACGGCTCAGACGTGGTTCTCGGGAGCCCTGCCCCGGCCAGGTGGCTCTGCACCTCTGGGGACCCCGCGAGGAGCCCCATTTCCGCTGGCACCAAGCACCCGCCCAGCGTCCCCCCACTGCGTGTTCGGGTGGGACGTGCCAGTTGTTGGCAGTGGCGGCTCCTGGAGCTTCAGAGGGGGTGAGGGTGTCCAACTGCGTCCGCATATGGTCCGTCGGGGACGCTCCGCTCCCCTGCCCCTCCCCTCCGCAGAGCAGAACGCAGGCCACTAGCTCTGCGGACAGAAAGCAAAGTTGCAAAGGAGGACAAGAGGCACACCGGCCTCCACTTACAAATATGGGCCCTAGGCTGCCTCACGGCCAGGGGAGGGCAGTGCCCGCTGTGCCCAGGCCTCCCGGCGACCGTCGTCAGCTCTGCAGTCCCGCCTGTGCCTGGGTGCCGCAGCCCCCTCAGTGATGGCGAATGTCCTTGGAATGTCCACAGAGAAGAAAAGGGACGGCACGGAGGGCAGGCTGGCGTCTCACCTCCGGATGTCCGAGTCCTCAGGCTGTCCCCCCTCGCCCTCACTGCTGCTCCCAGGGGCTCCCGGGGCCCCAGGCCCCCATGCAGCCTGGCTCCGGGAGAGGGCGTGGACGGGGCTCCGGCCGCCGCGCTCGCCCCTGGCTCCGCGGCCAGGCTCCCGACCGCCGGGCTCCGCGTCCCCAAGCTGGGCCCTGGTCAGCCGGGCTCTGTCCCCCGGGGGCTGGCGCTCGGGAGCGGCCGTGGGGGGCCTGTGCAGGGCAGAGGTGCAGAAGCTGAGGATGGAGCACAGGCCGCCCCAGCTCTGCTCGCACTGCGCCCGGACGCTGCGGGCCACGGCCGCCCTCACCTCCTCCCCGCACGCCAGCAGCAGGTTCACCAGCTCCACGAAGGGCCTGCGGCAGAGCAGAGAGGCGGGTGAGCGGCCGCTGTGAGGGGTGCCACGGGCTGTCTCTGCAGAGATCCCTGTGGCCCACTGCTCGGGGGGCTCCCGACTCCCCCAGGGGGCTTCTCAGCCTGCACACCAGGGAAGCCGCCCAGAGCCCGGCCCTCAGCAGGGGCAGCAGCAGCAGCGCTGGGAGGGTGTGGGCCAGGCAGAGGGGCTGGGACCTGCCCCCCGACGCGGGGCTGTGTGCAGCGTTGTGCTGGCTGGCGGGCCTTCCTAGGCCTTTTACCTGGGGCCACGTCACGTGGTGCTCAGGCGCCCTGCTCCTGCTCTTCCACGCGAGCCCCTCACACCCCCCGCTCCCTGACTGGTGTCCCTAAGCGGCCGTCCTGCCATCCGTCTGCTGGCACGGGCTCAGAGCCACACGGCCGTGTGCCAGGTGACAGAAGCATGGTCACTGGGAGGGTCTTCCAGGCCGCAGCGGTAGTCTGACTCCCGCCGACCACCTTAGGGGGCCTGGACCGCCCTGCTTCTGTCTCTGTCCTTAGTAAGCTGGCCCGGGGGGGGGGGGGCACCGGGCGGGGGTGAGGTAGGCCCACATAGCAGAGGAGAGGGTGGGGCTCAGTGCCCAGGAGTGTTTGGGTGGCGGGATCTTGGGGCCTTGTGGGGGGGAGGTCCCACCATCTCTGACTGCACATCACAGCCTGGGGACTTGAGGGCCGTGCAGGGCACCAGCGGGGGTGGGGGGGGCGCAGGCGGCCGAGAAGGGCTCTGGCACTGGCTCTCTCGGGAGTGGACCCACAGCTGGGGGAGGGGCATGTGCTCAGCTCCACTGGGATCCAGCTGGCTTGTGGCCTTCCCGGCTGCAGGCTCAGCCACACGGTGACAGAGGCCGGCCCTCTCCACTGGGTGTCCGTGAGGCCAGAGGAGTTTTAAAAATACTTGGAGGGGACGTGGGTGGAGACAGGCAGCGGATGGAGAGGGGAGTGGGGAAGAGGGCACTGAGGGGAGCGGGACTGACCACAGCCTGGACACCAGGTGCTTGGGAGGGAGGGACAGGCAGATTCTGGGGGACTGTCATTTTCCCTTCATCTGGTCGGAGCCAGTGTCCTGTGGACGGGGGTCCTGATCTTGCGGGCCTCTCTGCAGCTCTGTGCTCAGAAGTGCTGAAGTTGGCTCAAGCGCTGGATAACCGAGCCTGGGGGAGCTCAGGCCTCACTGGCGCTGGGTGCCGCATGCCCCCTTCTCCCCCTGGGCACAAGCAGCACCCATTGCTGGGTGTGAGCACTGAGCCATCAGCCCGCACGGCTGGGCTTAATTCAAAGGGGAGCACTGCTCTGAAGATCCCCAGCAAAAACACTGTCCAGTGGTCCCAGGGTATAAGCACTGTCTCCGGTGGTCCCGGGAAGTGAGCACTGAGCCAGGTAGGCCCAGGGAGTGAGCACCGAACCAGCAGTGCTTGTCCTGGCTGCTTTCTGCCCCATGTCTCAGAGGGATGCCCCACAGTCACACTGCCCTGCCTTAGTGATGTGCAGGATTTGGGGAACCCAGAAGGGAGGGATCGACCCCAGCTTGGGGGATCAGTAGAGGCCTCATCCACCGGGGCTCCCAGGGCAAAGTGGGTGCTCCAGTCCTTTGAAGGGGTGGAGCAATGTTCAAAATAATGGCCATCCCACCTCTAAACAGGATGGCCTCGTTTGGTTTCCGGCCCACTCCTGGTGGTGGTCAGGGCTCGCCCCTGGCTCGGTGCTCAGGGACCACTCCTGGCAGGACTCGGGACCCTGAGTCGTGCCAGGGTGAGAACCCGGGTTGGCCCCATGCAAGGCAAGCGCCCTCCTTACTATCACTTTGGCCCCTCAAGAGAATGACTTTTAAGAAGGAATGAGATGTCCTGGGCCAATGAGCGCATTGCTAGTCTGCAGACATGAGTCTGTTTCCCTCAGAGAGGCCACAGAAAGCGGGCGTGCAGTGACGGCTGCTGGCTCCCAGCAGGCTCTGCAGCCAGGGAGGC
The DNA here is from genome assembly GCF_029834395.1 of Sorex fumeus. Classification (NCBI taxonomy): domain Eukaryota; kingdom Metazoa; phylum Chordata; class Mammalia; order Eulipotyphla; family Soricidae; genus Sorex; species Sorex fumeus. The sequence goes on along the minus strand of NW_026606074.1, from coordinate 2,673,783 downwards.
CGTGCTCGGGTGGGAGGAGCGCGACGGTGCCCAGCTTTGGGCCTCTGAGCGGGTCTGCTGTCTCGTCCAGCCTTGGGGCGGGGAGGCCAGGGCGGCCGGGGCGTGTGCCCAGCTCGTGACAGCCCCGGAACTAGGGGTACGTGGCCCTGGTAAGGCAGAGGCTCTTTCTCCTCCTGGTCTGTCCTTGGTGATTTTGGAAGTGAAGGTGGCACTCTGTGTTCTCTGGCTGAAGGCCAACAGAAAGGAGGGAGGGGTCCCAGGAAGTCCCTGCAGCTCTCCTGGGAAGGGCCCTGCCCGGCGACAGGAGAGGCCGGCCTGGAGAGGGGCTCTGCGCCGAGGCTGGGCACTGGCCTTGCACACAGGGGGCCGGGCTCCTGCCCCGGCCCCACCCACAGGGAGTAGTCTCCTGCCCCCCCCCCCCCCCCAAAAAAAAACCCCAACCAAGAGCCCAGCTCCCTGCAGGGGGCCGCGAGGTGGCTCAGCACGGAGCCCTTACCTGCCTTGCAAGTGGGAGCCCCCGGATCTGATCCCGGCACCATGAAAATGACTAAAGCCACTCCGCCCCTTGAGCGCGACTCCCCGCCGCCGCCCCACTCACTCCTGCAGCAGCAGGTCCTTGAAGTGGATCATGTCGGCCAGGACGTGCGCGTTGGCCCGCGCGGCCGAGCACAGGTCGTACTTGAGGTAGCATTCCCGCTGCAGCTGCAGCACCAGCTCCCGGATGGCCGGGCACTTGCGGCTGATGCAGCCAAAGCGGTGCCGCAGCGCGTGCGCCTTGCACTTCAGGGCCTCTTTGATGAAGGACTTGCCCTGGGACAGAGAGGGGCCATGGGGGGACCCGGTCACTTGCCATGTCCTCGCCACAGCTGGCCCAGGCGGACGTCCTGGTAGGGCAGGCCCTGCGCCACAAGGAGGTCCCTCTGGGGCGGCTTAGCCCCCCCCCACAGTAGACTGACCAGTCTCTCCTCCCTCCCCCTGCTGGGCCTCCTGTGACTGTGTGGCCTCGAGGTGTCCCCACATTGGCTGCTGGTGGTCCTGCCTTGGGGGGCCCCAGTGAATTTCTCCGAAGCTCACGCCTTCCCCTCTTTCTGCCATCCCACCAGCGACACAAGATGGGGTGCTACCCAGCACGCAGAACCCTCAGGTCCACCCGGCACCCACCCCCCACCCCAGTACTGCCCGGGGAGCTCCCCGAACACAGGCAGGAGGGGATGCGCGCGTGCCCCGCTCTCCGCCTGCCCTGCCCCCTCCCGGTGCGGAGCAGGCTTGACTCCATTCAGCTGTCTTGCCTCTCTGAGGCCCTGCTGGCACCCTGCCTGGCAGGGTCCGAGGGAGGCAGCCCAGGGGCTGCCCCGCCCCCACGCGGCAGCCAGGCCGCATCTGGACCCAGTCCTCCCTCTGGCCACCATGCTGCTAGCTTGTCCTTATCCTGGAAGGGAGACAGCTGTCGGGGATGGGCTGGGGGGCCTCCGCTCCCTTATCAACATCCGCCGGGGCACTGTGGGAGAGGTCCCCCAGAGCGCCTCCCCAGGGTCCTCTGCACCCGGTTCTGCAGACAAGCCATGGCGGGGCAGAGACCACCCTGTTTGGGCAGGGGCCCCCGGAGGGACCACACTGACCCAACCTGCGGTTTCTGTTAGAAGCGGACAGTCGGCCCCCTGGGGCGCCCTCCTGGAGGCCGGAGCAGGGCAGTTGTCCTGGTCCTGCCTGCACAAGGTGGGGTGCTTCTCACAGTACCGCCTGGCAGGTGGGTCAGGGAGCCGCCCTGTCCCGGTCCCCTCCTGCCATGGGGTCCTAGACCCCCAGAACGGCAAGAGTGATGTAGGGGGCAGAGCTCCGTGCCCCCTACCCTCAGTGAGGTAGCAGGCTGCTCCCCTTGCAGCCGAGTTTCAAGGCAGCTTTGGGGGCCGGACCTGGGGAAGGGAAGTGGGTCAGGCCCTGCCTATAATTATCATATGGAGCAGGGCTCACTCAGGGCCTGCCTGTGCAGGGTCCCCGCCCTGGGAGCTGATGCAGCTGTGCCCTGCGCCATCCCCCCTGGAGACGCCGAAAACCCTCCCCCCCCCACCTGTGCGAATGGACCTGATCTTCCCCCTGGGAATGGATTGCCACTGTTCTGGTCAGACCCAGCGGCTCTCTACGTCAGGAAGGTCTTTGTTGTTGTTGTTGGCTTTGCACCGTGCCCAGCTGTGCTCTGGGCTTACTCCTGGCAGTGCCAGGGAGACATATGGGGGTCAAACCTGGGTGGGCCGCATGCAAGGCAAGCGCCCTGCCCACTGCATTACCTCCCCAGCCCCTCTGTCCAGGGTTTTTTCATTTACGGGGATCCTGGTCTTCTCCACCAGAATCCTCCATTAATGCCTCGACCATCCCCCTTTGCCCCGGGTCCAGAAGGATGCCAGCTACCCGAAAGTGCCAGCAAGCAGAGCCTGGGGGTGGGGTGGGGGAGACCCGGAACCTCCCCTTCCCCCTTGCAGACATGCATTGGGAATCAGGGCTGGCTCTGTCTGCCCCCTCCTCACCCCCAGCATGTTCCGGATCCTACCTGGGCATCGAACTTCCCCGCATTATGCAGGAAAGTCATGCAGAGTCCATGCAAGCCCTGGATCTCACAGGAGTTGTTCTCGAAACATGCGAACACGCCACAGCCCACGTCGCCGGCACTCACCAAACAGTGCTGGATTTCCGCTGCAAGGAGAAGGATCCAGGACAGAGCTCAAGTTCTCGGCCATGCCGGAGAGCAGGAGGCTGGCTGGGGAGGCGGCTCAGATGTGGGAGCACGTATTGTTCATGTGGGAGTCCCAGGTTTCGTCCCTGGCACCCTAATGCCCCCCCTGGAGTGAGCACTGAACTTGGAGTAGCGTCCAGCCCCCCCCCCCCAGCACCACTGGCCATGGTCCCCAAATAAAGAGGGTAGGGAGAGACTTAAAATTTTAGTGAGGCTTAAAGTTTAAGAGAGAGAGACAGAGAGGAGAGAATCGATTATCGGGTCCACAAGAGCAGGGAAAGCAGAGAGCACTGTCTCATGAGTCTCCTACCTAGAGCTGTTTCTGTGACCAGCTCACCACTGTCCTGCGCCTAACCCCAGCCTAGCCGTGGAAGAGTATTCCACTCTCCGTCTTCCCGCTTAGCCACGGTCACCGTGGGGAGACTGAGTCTGAGGGCAGAAAAGCCAGTGGGGCCTTTCTTCAGGCTGCGGCCAAGCAGAACTGCGCTTCCCAGGGTGGGCTTGTGGGCCCCCCGCGCCGCATCAGGGAACATGCCCCTTTCAGACTCCGGTCTGAAGGAGGCTGTTCTTGAATCCCAGCCATTTCCTTCCTGACCCCAAGTGAGGGCGTCCAGAAAAGCAGTTTCAATTCAGCTTTATGATTCAACACCTAAAAATCAAAACAAAATTCCTATTAAGGCAGCGCCTCCGATCCCTCCACATTAAAAATACCGCGGGTCAGGCAGCTGCGGTTGGTGCGTCCTGCCTGCAGCCGTGCGGGGCTGGCAGCGAGAGGCGGGCTGGAGCTTGTGTGAGGTGTCGCTTGCTCCAGGATTCCTGTGACCCACGCGCCAGCGCACCCCATACCTCTGCTCAGCGTGATTTGTCTTTCTGGAGGGAGAGGGCAGGAGAGGCAGCTGGCCCTCCCTCCCCCTCCCCAATTCCCTGACTCAAACCAAGCACGGGATTACATCAGAAAAGTGTATCTGGGAGAGGGCAGCAGAGAAGCCGAGATCCACACTTGGATGCAGTGTGGGGGGTGGCGGTAGGCTGGGGAGAGGGCCAAAAGTCTAACTTAGAAGTCACAGTTCCGTGCCCAGGTCGCCTGCCGGCAGCTGCGGCCGCTGTGCCGGAGGTGATGGGAAGCTCCCACGCGCTCACGCGCTGCCCGGAGTGCGTGCCAGGCCCGCATTCACACGCTGGGGCGTCCCCAAAGGGCACTCGCGCCCTGCAGGGAACGCACGCACACACCCCCAAGTAAGGGGGGCACCCTCCGGAGCGCAGGAGCTGCAGGCAGATTTCCGTTCTCTCCCTGGAGCTGGGACAAGAGCCAGCCCGGTGCCCTGCACGGCAGCTTGGCGCTGAGCGGAGGGCAGCGGCGGCGCATGGCTGGGGCCGTGGCACCATTCCCGGCTTGCAGACCTGCCGTGGGGCGGGCGGGCGGGCGGCAGCGCCCCGAAGCTCTGCTTTGCATCCTCACCCCCTCCTTCGGAAAGCCCTGTCCTCGAGGGGAAAGTTGTCCGGCAGTTTGTCTTGCTGACCAAGTTACCGGTCGTGGGTATCTTGGAGGCTGGGAAGAGCGTCTTTCTCCGCCCCAGGCCGGCCGTCTGGGGAGAGAAGTTTCTGCGGGTGCCAGCGCGCAGCGCGGCTCTGGGGCCCCTCCTGACCTCCCGAGGGCAGGCGGGCCGGATGGTGCGGGGACCTCGGAGCCGCCAGGGCCGCGTCTGGCGCAGCACATCCACCCTGGACCCCGGGGAGGACGGCAACAAGTCCTGCCCCGGCCATTTCATCACCCGCCGGCACGTGCAGATTCCGGGCGCGCCGAGCCTGGGGCTTTCCTCGGCACGGACGCGCCTCTCGGAGTTTCCCGGCGCGGGCCGGGGGCGCGGCGCGGGCCGGACTCACCTGTGTTCTGCAGGGACAGGCGACCTTTCTGCTGGGATCCCCTGTCCTGAGGACCCTCGGGCGGGTTGGTGGCGTCGGTTCCCCGCGCCGAGTCGAAGGTGGCCAGCACCAGAGCCAGGGTGACGAACTGGCCCAGCCGCTCGGCGCACATGGTTCTCGGGGCGGGCCTCGCGCCCGGAGACCTGGGTTCTTTGTGTTCCTCCCGTGCTCGCCGTGTCCCTCCTCCTCGCGGCCGCGCCGCGCGCTCGGCTGGAGGTTACCCGGCGCCCTCCCGCAGCTCTCCGGAGACCATGTGATCAGGCGCTGGCCGCGCTGCCGAGTGCCGGCCAGCGGCGGGGCCGGTGCCTCAAATATCCCCGGAGGCTCTGGTGTCACTTGAATGAAGGAGTCGAGCAGGTGTTGTCCCGGCGGCTGGGCCAATCCGAGACCCCGGCCCGTTTGACAACGCGGCCGGGAGGCGGGGCCTGCGCCAACCACTACCCGGCGCGGCCGCGAGCGCCCGAAGTTGCCGCGGAGCCGGCGTCCGCGCGTCCGCGCGCGGGTGTGAGCGGGCCGGGCCGAGCGCACGGCCGCGCACGGGAGGGAGGGCGGCGGCGCACCCGCACCGCGCTGGGAAAGTTTCTCTTTCCGCCGCCTGGCATTCCGCGAGACGCCCAGCCCGGAAGCCCTGGCAGATTGGAGGAGTCCTGGGCACCGAGATGCCGGGGACAAACTGAGCACATATGGGAATTCCTGGCGTTGGGACGCTTTCCACTAAAAAAAAGGGGGAAAAAGCCATCCAAACCCAGCGACGCAGGGTAGTGGAGGGAGACGCCGGAGCGCAGGGAGAGGCCGGCTGCAGCTGGCCCCCAAGCCCCGCGCCCGCGCCCCACGCCGCTGCATTCACCCGCCGCCGTCATCCCTCGCCCTGCCTCCACTCCCGGCCGGCCCGGGCTGGGCGGCGGGGACGGTCCAGGTGACAGCCCGGGCTTGCATCACTTCCACGCGGGTGGCAGGGCGGCCGGAGGGAGCGCCAGGGGCCACTCTGCACCACTTCCCCCGCGCGCCCCTCGCCGCTCCGCACCCCGCGTTCCTGTCCCCGCCCGGGCATCGGCTGGAAACGCTCACGAAGACCCCCGCCGCTGAAAATTCACCCCCGGGAACGCGACCCCACCTTCCCTCCTCCTGGTTGCGCCCGCTGGGCGCCCCTGCCTCCCCGCCCCCCGGGGCTGCCTTCCCGCGGGCCGGCCGGCGGGGGACGCGGGGAAAGTTGGGCGCCGCTCGCCGCCTCTTCCCCCCGCTGTGTGCGTACGTGTGCACGCTCACGTCTCGCCGGCGCCGGGCCCGGCCGCCCAGCCGCTCCGGGCATCGCCAGTCGGACGCCGCCGCGCCGGGGGCTCGCCGCGCGGGGGGAGGGCGGGGACGCGCCCGCAGCACGCACCTCACGTGGGGCGCGCGCCGCGCCCCTCCCCCGGGACAGGTGAGCCGGGTACCACCCGACTTCCGCCACCCCCACCGCCCGCCGCCGCGGCTCCGAGTTGGGGCGCCTGGTCCGCGGGCCTGGGAGTGGGGGTGCGGGCCTGCCTTGCATCCGGGCAGGGGGAGGCTGGTGGCACCCACCGCTCTCGTCTTCCCCACCCCGGTGGATGCGGTCAGTAGCCAGCAACCCGCCCCCCCCCCCCCCGCCCCCAAACACACAGCCCAGCTTGGAGGAGTGAGGAGGGAACGGGGTGCCCCACTCCCGAGGCACGCGACCCCGTCCCACCCCAGCCCGTTCGTTTGTCTCTCAAAGCAGCCCCCACCACCAAGTGGCCGCTGTGAAGGTCTCGGCCTGCAATTCGGGTGAGCCGTGGGGATCAGAGTCCCACCTTGACCCCAACATTGCCTGGCATTCGGGGGTGTGAGGTCAGAGGTGGTCAAATTGGAGGCGGTTGGGTCAGTGGTCACACTTTGTGGCCTGCACTGGTGTCCGAGATTTCGAAGGGTGGGCTCTAGAAAGCAGCAGCTGACCGGCGCCCCCAGCGGCATCTGGTCCCTTCCCCCAGAAGTCCCACACTTCCTGGCCTGGCCTCGAGTCTCATGCAGGTGAGAACAGGGGCTTTGGACCTGGGGTGCTGGGGATTCGGATGGTGTGTGTGTGTGTGTGTTTGCAGGGGCAGGGGAGGGGCAGGCCTAGGTGTGCAGGCAGCACCACGCTCCCCTGAGGCTTGACTCCAGGCCACTGGGGTCAAACCTGCTCACATTCGGGCCAGGGTCAGACCCACAGAGAAGAGCCAGTGGGAAACAAGACCAGGCTGGACCACTGGTGTTCAGTGGGTCACACGCTGGGGTGGCCTGAGCAAACAGAAGCAGGGAAGCCTGGTCCCCGCCTGTCGTGACTCTGTTCCCCAGCTAGGTCATGAGGAACACCCGGCTCCAGGTGAGAGGCCGCAGGTGATTCCACTAAGAAGGAGAATTTCGGAACCTGAGGGTGGGCCCAGCCGGTGGGGGGCGGGGGCGCAAAACTGATTTTTCTTGTTCTGGACCTCGGCTCCATTCTTTTGACCCAGGTCTGGTTGGGCCGGCTGTGACCGGGGCTGGGAGCACCTGGTCTTGGTGCTTATTGTGGGAATGCGGAGTTGGAAGCAGCCATGGACCCTGAGACTGCCGTGGGGTTCCCCCTGGGGGGCTTTTGTGGGGAGACAGGATGGCATTTTCCTCGAGTCCAGTGGCTGGTGGGCCTAGAGACACACGCTTCCCGAGTGGGTTCCGGTTTTATTGGCACATCCGGTGGTTGAAGGCGAGGCTCCTGGACCCTGCCGCACCCTTCAGGAATTAGGCTGCCTTGGTGAAGGGTCCTGCAGAGGGCATGGGGTTCTTGGAGGTGGGCTTCCACATGTGGAGGCCCATGTAAGTGGGGCTCTCAGATGGTGGACGAGGCCATTGAGGCAGAGCTGCCCCCGTCCCGCCACGGGTGGGCCGGGGGGTGCGTGGAAATCGTCCCTTCCACGGCTGCCCGCCCGGCGCCGACTGTCTGGCTGAGAGCGCCACCTTCTGGTTGGAGAGGGAATGGCGCGGCCAGACGCCGGCCATCTGGGTCTCCTGCCTTCTCAGTTTCCTTGGCAAATCTGTTTCCTGCCCGTCTAGGCCACCAGCTCCTCACAAGGACATACTTTGAAACGCCTGCACACACCCCGCCACAGCCTTTCACAGGCTTCCTTTGTGAGCTCCAAATGTGCCCCAGTCAGGGTTCTTTTAGCCGCATGTTTTTACCAGGGGAAGTAAAGATTCCAAGTGAAAGGGACAGACAAAATACTCGCCGCCGACAGTGGCCACAGTTCCTGAAAGCCCAGCTCTCTCCTTGGGTAAACGGGCCGCCGCTTTATGAAATAGAAATTAGGCTGGGGAGATGGTCTTCGATTCTTTATTAGGGATGCGAGAAAATTCTACCAAGGGCTTCATGAGATGGTGCCAAGATGTTAAGAAAGCGTTTGCTTGGGGCGGAGAGGGAGTGCAGCTGGTAGGGCACTTGCCTTGCATACTGCTGACCTGGGTTTGGTTCTCAGTACCCAGATGGTCCCCTGAGCTCTGCCAGGAGTGATCCCTGAGCACTGCCAGGACTTGCCCCCAAGAGCTAGGAAAGCTTTTGAGTAGGTGGGAGAGATTGCACAGGGTTGAGATATTTACCATGCTCGGGGCTGTGCCAGACATTCTCTCTAGGTCCCAATTTCGGAGTCATGCCGTAGATGGACTGGAAACGCAGGAAATCAAAAGAATGGCTTAAAAACAATCCCAAGAGAATAGGAACACTGTATCCCTCACAATCAATCCATTTACTGGAATGAATACAAAGCACTAAACAGCCACATCTGATGCTGGTTGAGTTTGGTTAGTGCCTTGCTCAGAAGCCTGACAGTGTCCCGGAAGCCCCTCTCGGTTCTCCTTGGCTCATCATAGTTGCTTCCTCTTAGGTGCGGAGGTGAACTTCCTCCCTGGTGTGTGTGCGCGCGCGCGTGTGTGTGCGTGCCTGGGGTGGGAGGGGGTCCCTTCTCCACGGGGAATGCTGGTGCCCCAGCCCCAGGAAGCGTGTCATGAGTCTGAGGGGCTCTCTGGCTGGTTTCAGGTTTGTGCTGTGTTGGGCGGGGGAGATGGAAGAGGTTTTGCTGAGTTCCCTGAGCACTGCCAGGATCCCTCCCCAGCCGGGAGTAGCCCCGGCCCACACCAGGAGTGGCCCTGAAACAAAAAATAAGCAAACCCAGGGTGCACTAGGGACTGTGGAGGCTGCATGGCGAAAGGGGCGTGGGGGCCCTGTGAGTCTGCTTTCCTGGTTTCCGTGGGCTGCCCTCACAGGGCTCGACCTGCTTCCCACTCCTGGTCACGCGGTGCTGGGGATCAAACCCAGGCCTCCCAGATGCAAAGCCCGTGAGAGCTGGAGTTTGAAACCCTTCCTTAAATGACCTTACAAAGAATATAATTCACAGTCTATACTCGTTCTCAATGGTGTTTTTTTTGTTGTTCTCAATGTTTGTTTTTGAGGGTTTTTTTCCCCCCTTAGCATTTCTGTTTAATGAATTTGGGGGAGGGGTGAAGAGGAAACGTTGACAGTGCTCAAGGATTACTCCTGGCTCTGTACTCGGGAATCACTCCTGATGGACTCAGAGGGACCACATGGGATACTGGGGATGGAACCCAGCTCAGGTGCACGCCAGGCCGGTGTCCTTACCTGCTGTATTCTCTCCAGCCCCTGCAATTTTTGGGTTTTTTTCGCATTCTTTTGAGGTTTTTTTTTTCTTTTTGGGTCACACCCGGCGATGCTCAGGGGTTACTCCTGGCTCATGCACTCAGGAATCGCTCCTGGCGGTGCTCAGGGGACCATATGGGATGCTGGGAATCGAACCTGTATCGACCATCTTGGCTGCGTGCAAGGCAAACGCCCTACCCGCTGTGCTATCACTCCAGCCCCCTCTTTTGAGTTTTTTTGCTTTGAGCTACACCTGACAGTGCTTGGGCACTACCCCCTGTGCGCGCTCTCTCTCTCTCTCTCTCTCTCTCTCTCTCTCTCTCTCTCTCTCTCTCACCCTTTTGTTGATTGTTTTGTTTTTGGGTCACATCTGGCGGTGCCCAGGGATCACTCCTGGTGGTCCTCAGGGCAAATGTAGTGCGGTGATCAAACCTAGATCAGCAGCATGTAAGGCAAGTAAGTGCCTTATCTCTTGAGCTATCTCTCTGACTCTCTTTTGTTCTTTTTTAAAGCAGATTCTAGAGATCAGAGAGGACAGTTTCATTGTTTGCTAATTGATTTCATAAGTTTTTAAAATTTTGTTTTAGGTACCGTGGTTTATAATACTGTTAACGATAGCATTTCATGCATTACACGAGTCATCACCTGACCCAGAGTGTTCATTCTCTCCTCCCCCTCCGTCTTCTCCATCCTGATCGCCACCCCCCGCCCATCCTGTTCCCCATTTGCTCTGGGCATTTGTTAGCTCCTTACTATGTTCCTTCACGAGGGAGGTCATTCTCAGCCTGCCCCTCCCCTCCCTTCACTCAGCATGGTTCTCTCCAGAACATCCGTGTAGCAGGACGGCATGATTTCACCTTTTCTTCCAGCCCCAAGTAGTGTTCCATTGTGTCTGCACACTGAAGTTCCTTTATCCGCTCGTCTGTTATTGGACACTTCATGTTGTTTCCAGTTTTTGGCTATTGCGAGTCGTGCTGTGGTGAGCACAGGAGTGCAGATGGCTTTTCTGAAGAGAGTTTTTTAGCTTCGGGGTAGATGCCAAGAAGCGGAATTGCTGAGTCATATGGGAGCTCTGTTCCTAGTGTTTCATTTTATCTGTTTTAGTTTTGGGGCCACCGTTGGCAGTGCTTGGGCTTACTCCTGACTCTGTGTTCAGGGTTCACTCCTGGTGGGCTTCGGGGGGACCCTGTAGGTTGCAAGAGATCAAACCTGAGCCGGCCACATGCCGGGCAAGTGCCCTACCTGATTTACTCTCTCTCCAGTCCATTCCTTGTTCTTTTGAGGTGCGTCTGAATTGTTTTCCAGAATTGTGGACCAGTCGAGATTCCAACTGGCAGAGGATGAGGGTCCCCCTTTTCCCCACATTTCTGCTGACACTGCTGGCTTTGTTCTTTGTGATGCGTACCAGTCTCACTGGTGTGAAATGATGTCTTGTTTTAATTTGCATTTCCTTGATGATATGTAATATAGAACATTTTGAAAAATATACCTTTGACCATGTGTGTCTTTGAGGAAGTTCCTCTTCATCTCTCCCCCTTTTTGATGGGTTGGTTGTTTTTTCCCTTGTGAAATTCTACCAGTACTTCTTTCATCTTGGGTAGTAATCCTTTTTCCAGACAATTGGTGGGCAAATATTCTTTCCCAGGGTGTGGGAATGTCTTTATTCGGATTCTTTGTTTTAGGGACTCAGGGCTTACTCCTGGCTCTGCACTCAGGAATCACTCATGGTGGTGCTCAGGGGACCCTGTGGGTGCCGGGGATCAAACGCGATGAGGTGCATGCGAGGCAAGTGCCCCACCCACTGTACCGTCCCTCCAGCTTGGCCCTCGTTTCTCTTGTGGTGAAGCTGCTTCTTAGCTTGATGTCTTCCCATTGGTTTATCTTCCCTTCTGTTTGCTTGGCCGATGGTGTTGAATCATTGAAGATCTCTATAGCTTCAATGTCTTGAAGTGTTCTGTCTATTTTTCTCGATATAGTTTATGCACTCACATCTGACACTGAGGTCTGTAATCCGTTTTGGTTTGACTTTTGTGTATGTTATTGAAAAGGGTTTGCCAGTGGCACAGAATTGAGAATCTAGAGACAGAACCTTGGGTATATGGATAATTAATTTTCAATCAAGGGGCAGAGAAAAGCCTCTTCAACAAATGGTGTTGAGAAAACTGGTCAGTCACATGCAGAAAAAAAATTGAACTCAGACCTGTTTTTAATTAAAAACATGGAAGCGTGTGTTCATTTTTTTGCATGTGACCGACCAGTTATCCTCATGCTATTTGCTGAAGAGGCTTTCTTTGCTCTGCTTCCTGCTCAAGGCTCCTTTATTGAAGACTGGCTTCAGTATCCCTGAGGGTCTGCCTCTGGCCTCTCAGTTCTATTCCACTGCTCTGAGTGTTCATCTTTATTCTGGTACCACACTGTTTTGATAACTACAGCTTTATAGTGCAGTTAGAAGTTTGGGCAAGAGAAGCCTCCCATCTTCTTTTCTCCTAGGATTGCACTGGCTATTAGGTGGGGGCTATTACTCTACCTGAATTCCATGAGTGTTTGATCCATGTCTTTATAAAGCGTCTTTTGGGGCTGGAGCGATAGTATAGCATGTGGGGTATTTGCCTTGCAGGCGATGGACCCAGGTTCAATCCCTGGTATCCCATATGGTCCCCCAATCACCACCAGGAGTAACCCCTGAGCGTTGCTGGGTGTGACCTAAAAAGCAAAAATAAATAAATGAACAAAAAATTTAAAAGCATCTTTCTTTGTTTTGTCATCACATCTGTTAGTGCTTGAGGGTTACTTCTGGTATTGTGCTCAGGGATCACTCCTGGTGGGAGTGTTGCTGGGGATCGAACCTGGGTCGAACTCGTGCAAGGCAAGTGCCCTGCCTGCTGTCCTATCTATCCAGTCCCATAATGGATTTTTTTTTATAGGAACTGCCATGAATTGGTATGTATTTTGGACACGGTTGTCGTTTTGTGAGCAAAGTGCTTCCATTTCCTCGTGTCCTCTTTTACTTCCTTCAGTAGTGATTTTCAGTTTTCTTTGTATAAATCTTCGACCTTTTTTGTTAAGCTGATTCCCAGGTTCTTGATTTTCTGACGCACAATTGTGAATGGGCTTATTAAAAATTTTTTTCTCTCTTCTTATTCATTCTTCACTTATAAAAAAGCATAGATTCCTTCGTGTTGATTCTGTAGCCAGCCACTTTACTTAACAAATCTGTTGTTCTGGGAGCCTCTTTGTGGAGACTGTAGGGTTTCCTAAGTATAGCAGCCTGTCCTCTCCGGATAGTGAGGTGGCAATTTCTTTTCTCTTTTTTTTCCTTTTTGCTTTTTGGGTCACACTTGGCGTTGCACCGGGGTTACTCCTAGCTTTGTACTCAGGAATTACTCCCGGCGGTGCTCGGGGGACCATATGGGATGCTGGGAATCGAACCTGGGTCGGCCGCATGCAAGGGAAATGCCCTACCCACTGTGCTATCACTCCAGCCCCACAACTTTTCTGATGGACGCCCGTAGCATCTCTTTCTTGCCTGATTGCTAGGGTACGAACTTCCAGTACTGTATTGACTATCAAGGCGAGAGTGGGTAGCCATGTCCTATGTTTTTTGTCTAGAGAGAAGCTTTCGGTGTTTCACACTGAGTAGTACCGTTTTTCTGAGAGCTTGTGGTAAATGGCTTTAGCTGTGTTGAGGAAAGTTCCTTCACTTCCCATGTTATTGAGAGTTTTAACATGAATGGGTGTTGGTCTTGTCAAATGCTTTCTCGCATCTATTGATATGATTATATTTCTTTTTTCCTTGTATTTATATGGTGTGTTACATTGATTGACTTGCATATATTAAACTGTCCTTGCACCCCCTGGGAAAAATACTACTTGGTCATACTTTTTGATGTATTATTGGATTTGGTTTGGATTTTGTTGAGGATCTTTGCATCTTTGGTCATCAGGGAGATAGATCTGTAGTTTTTTGTTTTGATGATGTCTCTGCCTGCTTGGGGTATGTGAATGTTTGCCTCAGAGAACCTGGGAGGATTCCTATTCGTTCAGCTGAAATACCTTGAAAAGGAATGGGAGTAGGTCTTCCAGGGTTTGGAAGAACTCACTAGAAAAACTGTCTGGGCTGGACTTTTGTTTTTGGAAAGATTTTTTTATTTAACATTTTAATTTCTCAATAGTTGCTTTGTTTCTTCTTGTCGACCTTGGGAGGTTATAGAATAAAATTTTATTTCTTCATGGTCCTCTGTTTCATGGCATAAAAATGTTTGAAGTAATCTCTGATCCTTTGAATTCCGTGGCACCTGGTGCCATGTGTCTCCCCTTTCATCTGATTGGTTTCCAAGGGTTTTCTCTTTCCTTCCTAACGACCACTTAACTTGCATCCCTGTGAACTTTCCTCTTGACGTTGTTTTTGTTGTGTCTACTATGTTTTGGTAGCTCATGTCTTCATTCTCATTTGCTTCCAGGAACCTATTGATTTCATCTCTAGCTGCCTCGTGGACCCACTGGTTGTTCATTCATGAGTTGTTTAATTTCCAGTCGTTTGAGTTCCCCCCCATTTCTGTATGTGATTATATTCCGTTATCAGTGCATCTCTATCTGAGAGGAGAGCTGATAACATTTCTGTTCTGTTGATTTGAAGGAGGTGTGTTTGTGACCCAGCATATGGTCTCTCTTGGAGAGTGTCCCTTGTGCACTGGAGAAAAATGTGCATTTGACTTTCTGGGCATGAAGAACCCAGTGTATTTCTGGTAAGCCCATATCTTCCATTTCCCCTTTAAAGCCGGTGATTCCGTGTTGAGTTTTAATCTGGTTATATGCCTGGGGTTGATCTGGCTTGTAGAGTGTGGCTGTCCATATCTTTCTTCGAGCGTGTTACAAGTATTTTGATGGTACCTTGTTATGTGCAGAAACGTTCAGTAATGAGCTTTTCCTGAAAAAATATCCTTTGATCTAGTAAGAAATACCAACTGGGATGGAGTGATAGAGCAGCAGATAGGGCGTTTGCCTTGCATGTGGCTGGCCTAGGTTCAATCCCCGGCATCCCATGTGGTCCCCAGAGCACCACCAGAAATAATTCCTGAGTGCAGAAACAGGAGCATCACAGGGTATAGCCTAAAAACCAAAAATAAAAACCAAATCAGGTACCAGCCACAATTTTCTGCTACTTGATGGAATCGGGAAAGTCTGTTTTGTGATATTAGTCAGAGGGAGAGGGACAGACACAGAGTGATCTCTCTCGTATGCGAGATGTAAAGAAAAGTAGTAGGGGAATAAAAAAACGGCCAAAGGCAAGAGAGTCCGGGAGGTGCAGTGTGGCGCAGTGGAGGAGGCACAGCCCCTGCCGTAGAAGCAGGCTGCGGGCGCGGCTGGTGGGTGCATCCTGGAAGGAAGCGGAACCCTTAGACGCAATCACGAATAATTTGGTAACTTTATAGCTCAGCGGTAGGGCGTTCGCCTTACAAGTGGCCAACATGGCCGACCCAGGTTCGATTCCTCCGCCCCTCTGGGAGAGCCCGGCAAGCTGCTGAGAGTATCTCGCCCGCACGGCAGAACCTGGCAAGCTCCCCGTGACGTATTCGATATGCCAGACACAGTAACAACAAAGTCTCCAATGGAGACGTTACTGGACCCGCTCGAGCAAATCGACGATCAACGGGAGGACCTTTAGGGCTGGAGCGATAGCACAGCGGGTAGGGCGTTTGTCTTACAAGCGGCCAACATGGCCGACCCGAGTTCGATTCCTCCGCCCCTCTCGGAGAGCCCGGCAAGCTACCGAGTGTATTCGATATGCCAGACACAGTAACAACAAAGTCTCCAATGAAGACGTTACTGGACCCGCTCGAGCAAATCGACGATCAACGGGAGGGCCTTTACCTTTACCTTTACCTTATAGCTCATGGCAATTCAATAAAATGTAGGAAAAAAAGAGAAAGAAATGACCATCCTTTTTCTTTATAACTTTTGTATTTTGGGCCACGCCCCGCCGTCCTTGGAGCTCACTCCTGGCCCTGAGTTTGGGGGTCACTCCTGGCGGGACTCGGGGGACCATCTGGGGTGTTGGGAACAAACCTTGGGTCAGTCATATGCAGGGCAAGGACCCTGCCCGTGGTATCCACCCAGCTCCTTATAGTTTGTTTTTTAGCTTGAAATCAGTGTTATCTGATGTAAGTATGACCACCCCACCCCTGGAAGAGAGCTGTTACTTGAAATATTGTTTCCCAACCTCTAGCTTTGAGCCTTTGTGTACCCTGATAGTTCAAATGTGTCTCCTTGATTGGTGCCTTTAAGCCATTGACATAATGATATTTATTGATCTCTGTGTTGGGGGCCACACACAGCAGTGTGCTCAGGGCTGACTTCTGGCTCTGTGCTCAGGGATCAGTCCTGGTTGGCTCGGGGGACCATAATGGCTGCCAGGGATGGAACCCGGGTGAGTCACATTCCAGGCAAGCCCTACCCGCTGCACTGGTGCTCCATCCCACGATATTATTGAAAGGAAAGCTTGTTGGGGCTTCTTTTGGGTCATCTTTTTGTAGAAGTTAGGTGTGTTTGTGAAATCTGCCTTGCCTTAAAAAAGCCCTTTAATGCTTCTTGCGAAGTTGAATTCAAGACTATGAAATTCCTGACTGTTGCTCTTGTGCGAAGCACTCAGTTATTCCTTCAGATCTGATAGTCTGTCTGACTGCGTGAAATATTCTCGGTGAGGTATTCACTTGAGTTTTAAAGATTATATCCCACTATTTTCTTCTGACCTGCAGAGTCCTTCTTCACAAACCTGCTGTTAATCTTCTTTTGTATGTGTGTGCGGGGGTGAGGGGGTGGTCATACATGGCGACGCTCAGGGGTTACTCCTGGCTCTGCACTCAGGAATTTCTCCTGGCGGTGCTCAGGGAACCATATGGGATGCCGGGGATCGAACCCAGGTTGGCTGTGTGCAAGGCAAACGCCCTCCCCACTCTACTATGGCTCCAGCCCTCTGCTGTGAATCTTAAGGAAGCTTCTTTGTCTATAATTTCCTTCTTTGATTCTGCTGATTTGATAGTCTATCTCTCCCTTTGACTGCTGACATTCTGATGATTTGTCTTGGAGTGTTTTTATTTGGTCTCTTTTAGGCTGGCACCCTTTGGTCCTCTTGAATCTGGGTTCATGCACTCCTCAACTCTAGAAACTTAGCTCTGATCTCTTCCTTCCTTCCTTCTTTTCAGTTTTGACCACAGCTGACTGTGCTCTCTGCTTAGGGAACTCCTG
Source organism: Sorex fumeus (assembly GCF_029834395.1). Lineage (NCBI taxonomy): Eukaryota > Metazoa > Chordata > Mammalia > Eulipotyphla > Soricidae > Sorex > Sorex fumeus. Next base: position 2,657,227 of record NW_026606074.1, on the reverse strand, counting down.
GGGGAGGGGCTCAGGGACCATGCTGGGTGCTGGGCGTTGGACTGGAGGGGGAAGAGTAGTCAAGCAGTAACTTAGTGACTCCTCGTCCGCTGTTGACTGGGGGCTTAGCTGGCACCGCTGAGTGAATGCAGATTCTGTAGGAAGTTAGAGGAAAGAGCAGGTGGTGGAGGAAACCGGAAGGAGGGGACCGTCCCAGACAGGGTCGACTGACTGGGTCCCCTGTGTCCGTGCACAGACTCACACATGCCACCACCGCATGTAGGCACACAGCACGCAGGCACGTGTACACGCGTGATTGCGCCCAGGCGTGTGCACGCAGGCACGTATGAGTGAGCAGCTCTGTTTCCGCTGGAAACCTTGCTGGCAGCAGCTCAGCCCCACCCTGGCCTTCCGGACTCGCTCCCTGGTCTCCCGCCTGCAGGAGACTTGCTGCTGGTGCCCCCACTGCCCGCCGTCTGGCTGCTTTCTTGGCTTGTGCCCCCACCCCCCGGCCCCGACAGTTGAATGCTGGAGGACAGGGACATGTTCTGTCCTTCCCTGGGTCTTTCTCTGCACCCAGGAGAGCTGGGCCCGTGGCGGACAGTCGGCCAGCATTGGCAGGATGACCGTGTGGTGTGACCAGGCCTGGGTGGGGTCCCTGGGACCGCCTGCCTGGCTCTGCAGGGCTGCTTTCTGTCTGTCTCGGTGGCCTTCCGCCTCTCTCGCCCCTGCTTCTCCCGGCCTGCCTCCGCCCAGCGCGGAGCTGAAGGACAAGCTGGGCGCGGCAGTGAGGGGAGCGGTTGGCCTGCTGGGGGCCGCGTCCTGCCTGCGGTCACGTATCGCCGGGACATGCCTCCAGAGTGGCCGTTTCCTGGGCGGCCCCAGAGGCGTTGCTGAAGTGGGCCCAGCTGAGTGGACGGTGGGAGCTGAGGACTCGGCCATGTCACGTGGCCTGTGAGCATTCAAGAAGTCCCTGTCTTGAGTTGGGGCCTTCTCTATGTTAACCTGAGGCTTCTGGAACTTTCTCGCGACTCCTCAGGGCCCAACCCAGCGTCACTTCTGCCAGGGTGCTCTGGCGTTGGCGAGTCTTCGTGCTTTCTCTTCAAACACCAGACAGGGCTCCTGTGGCTGGGTGACGAGGGGCAGGGAGGCCCTGCCCGTGGCCTTTGGAACGGCAGCCGTCCGTGCCGTGGTTCCCGTGAAAAGGTCAGACAAGTGGAGAAAGGCAGCGGGTCCCGGCCTGAGACGGTCGGCCGCGGGTTCACAGGAGAGCGCGCTTTGTTGATAAAATACGACCTGTTTGAAAGATTTATAAGAGTCTCAAATCCTGTGTCACCCTTCAGAATTTAAAGCAGCAGGAAACCACTGTGATATTTTTAAAGCAAGTATTTATAAAAGTAATTGGGTGCTCTTGATGTGGAAAAAGGAGGGGAAAAAGAAGAGGCTGCCAAGGAAGCTATATTGGACGCGACATAAAAGCCAGGTTTGCAGTCAGGGAGGAAGGCGCAGGAACGGGACGCTCAGTACCTGCAGGCCTCCCGCCGCCCCTGCCCATGGCCTTGCAGGGAGGGGTGGCGGCGCCTCCAGCCCACAGGCCCCGCTCAGGTAGGAGCCCGCCCGCCTGCCCCGAGCCCTTCTGAGGCCCCGCGGCCCTCTCAGACCCAGGACACGCAATCTGGACAGAAAACACATGTTTCTGGGAACATTTGGGGTAAAAATGAAAAAATGCGACCTAGAGCCCCTGCCAATGATTTTGTTGCGAATATCCGAACCAGATGCTTTCTCGCCGTCATTCCAAGGCGTTCGCCAGGATGATGCCTTTGCTTTCATCCTGGAGACCAAGTTAAAACATGCCTGTGTGCGATGCAGAATGAAGGAAGCAACAAGGACCCCTCCCCAGAAAACAAAAACCGAACCCAAAAGAACCCCGAGTCCGCAGTGTTGGAGATGGGGCAGATTCTGATTCTCTGTGGGGAGGGGGCGGGGGGGCTACCGGACCTCTCCCTGCCAGGAGGTGGTGAGTGGTGGGGTCCTCACTGCCTGCCCCGGCTGTGTGTGGTTCTGCAGAGTTGGGGAGCACGTGGCCTGGGAGTGGCACTGCCGGGGCCGATGGTGGCCCGGCTGCACTATACCCGGGACCTTCAAATGGAATTTGGGGGTGTCGCAAAATATTGGTCTTAAGTTTTTATGATGTGTGTTTAGCAAATGTTTGTGTTTTTTTTTCCTCCCCCCCCCCCCCCCCCCCGGCGAGGCTCAGGGGTTACTCCTGGCTCTGCACTCAGGAATTACTCCTAGTGGCACTTGGGGGATCATATGGGACGCCGGGGATTGAACCTGGGTCAGCTGCGTGCAAGGCAAACATCCTCCCTGCTGTGCTACCGGCCCCCACAAATGTTTGATATGTATGCTTGTGTCAGTCTGTCTGGGCTTGGGTGAGAACTTCTCAGATGAAACGGGACTGTAAACCCCCTGCTCAGTGCTTTCAAGAAAGAACCCACAGGCTGGAGAGAGTGACTGCCCCACCCCAAGACCCACACTGAAGAGGGACCCACAGATTATTAGAGGCACTGAATGACTGTCGACCGTCGGGCCTTTGCAGGGACTAGGGATGCGCGCCCCTCCCCACACCCTCACCAGAAACCATGGCTTAAGTTTTGACTGCCCACATCTAAGGGAACATCTTCCCTGCAGCGGTCCCCGGTTTCTCCTGGGCAGTTGACCCTAGCACTCCTTGGACACCCCGATTCGCAGATGTCCAGCTCTCAGGGCTGACCCTGTGCATTCGCCAGTCTGCTCTCGATTTCACCCTTTGGTGCTCTGGTTGGGATTTGCTTCCCACGGTCCCTTAGCAACCCTCAGGCATGCAGGATTTGATACAGAAATACACTGGGCTGGAATTTTCAGTCTCTCTATTTAGTGCAGAGCATCACTCCAAAAAACAAACATACAAAAAACCCAGACTTCGGCCTCGCTGGTACTTGGCGTTTCGGAGGTCCTGCAGATGCTCTGAAGGGTGAGCCCCTGGCCGCAGGGCTTGCACGGCTGGAAGGAGCTGCCTGCCCTTCCCGGGAGCTGCCCACACTTCACACGGCCCATGAGTCCGGGATTTCAGCGGATTTGACCAAGGCCTCCTTGGCGGCTTCTCCCAGAACCGCACAAACCCGTGTCCAGTCTGGTGCTAGTGGGCAGGAGGCCGTGTGGGTAGGTGTGGAGCCGGACGCCTGGGTGCAGCCCCTGCAGGACAGGTAAGGAAACGGGAGTCAGACTCGGGGCCCGGGGAAAGCATCTCGCTCTCTCCATCCTGGCCAGTGTGTCTTGTTGCCCACGTCTCTCCATCCATTCTCAAGGGTTGGGGTTTGCATGTCCCTGAGGCAGCCGTCTTGGCCGGTCTGCCCTGCACCCCGTGGCTTGGGGCTTGTGTGGGTCCTTTCTGTAGGTTCTGCGTGTTCGCCGCTTGTCGGATGTGTGACGTCAGAGTGTCTTCTGCTTTTTGCGGTCGTTTCTCTGCTTTTCAGTGTGACGTTCTGTTTCTCTCTCCCAGGTGAGTGCATTGGAGTCACTTTTGTCTGCTATGGGTCCACTCTAGGCTCAGGGGTCCACCCCTGGCGGTGCTCAAGACCACGCTGTGTCAGGGGTCCAGCCAGCCTCCAGCAGGTGAGGCTTGTGTCGGCCCAGTGAGCCCCTCTCCGGCCCCTGGCCCGGCGCTGGTTCTTCAGGGCGGTTCGGGATGTCCACTCTGGCGTGGCTGCCCTCCTGGGGTCCCTGCTCGCCGTTCTGCACACGCCACCCCCAGCCCACCTCCAGGCAGGCCTCGGCGTCCCCACTGTCCGGGTCTAGGTCCAGGCGTGTGTGGCAGCCAGGGCACAGCGCTGGGCTGAGCCGAGCAAGTCAGGGCTCTCCAAGCCGGACCTGGCCCTGGGTGGCACGCCCAGGTCACCAGGGAGAGAAACTATCCCGCCCCAGGGGAATTCTGTGAGCAGAAGAGTGGGATCCAGAGGAGGAAAGGAGCGAAAGGGGAAACTTTTCTGACTCATGAAGAGTTCGGGTTTTTTTCTGTTTTAAATGGCTAATGCCGGGTATCAGATGGCTCTGGCATTTCGAGTTCGTCGGAAACGTTTGAACGGGTGATGTCAGAGTCTCATATTTATAAAATGTCAGTATTCACAAGGCAGTGGCCAGCGTGTCCTTTGAGCCCCTTACATGACGGTGACAGTTTCAGGTGTCACAGATGTCAGCCCTGAAGGAGAGACGGTGGCGGCTCCCCAGTGCCCGGTGGCACTTTCCCTGGAAGGGTTTCAAGACCATTGCATGGGCCTGGGGTGGCCCAGGGCTTAGCCCCCGCCTAGCATGTTACCTGTGTGCCCTGCATCCTTGGGTCCTGGCACGGAGGGTCCAGTTATCTGGACAGCATGGCAGGGCCCCAGCTCCCCGACCACTGGGGCGGCCTCCAGCCCCCCAAATGCCCTAAACATGGGGAAGGTCGGGGAGAGGGCCCAAAAGGCAGGAGTACATATTTGCATGTGGGGGTCCCGGGGTCGGTCCCCAACTCCACAGTCTCGTGATCACTTCCAGGGTGACCCCATGAGTACCGCACCCAGAGGTGCCTCCAAGCAGGGCTGGGTGTGACACCCTCAACTGAGACACCTGGAAAGGGTCCAGGAACAGGAGCCAGGGGTGGGGACGGGCACATTCTTCACACTGGGTGCACCTGCAGATGGCCCAGGGGCCTCTTGGGGGCCTCTCTGGGTTTCCTTTCCCCAGACACTGCCAGACTGGAGGGCAGCCCCCCCTCCCGCCAGCCGTGGTGGTGGGTGGGGCCCAGGCTCCCACGCCCTCGCCTGGGCTCTGTGGGCTGCCCCTCAGGCTGCTGCTCACTCGGCAGGAACAAGACCGTGAACATGTTCGTGTGTGAGAGCGAGTGAGTGGGCAGGAGAATGTCCCTGATCACGGGGGACACGTGTCAGCAGGCCCGATGAGGAACGGACAGTTTTGGGGACTTGTGGACGACGTTGGGAGATGCATGATAGAGTCGGGATTCAGGGCTCCCCTACATGAGAGCAGGAGAGGAGAGGAGAGGAGAGGAGAGGAGAGGGAGGGTGAGAGGGAAAAAGGAGGGAGAGGGGCCAGGGAAAGAAGAGGGGGAGGGAGGCAGGGGAGGGAGAGGGGAAGAGGAGGAAGCAAGGGGAGTGTGGGGGAAGGGAGAGGTTGCCTGGCTTGGGGTCCTGTTCCTACTTGGCCTAATGGGCGGGATAGGGGCTGTGGGGTCCTCGTGGGTTCAGGGGATGGGGTGGGGGCCCGTATCGGGGTGCGGCTGTCAAGAGCCCTGGATTTGGGGGGGAGGTTTGGATGGGGCCTGTAGCGAGGGTGCTGAGTGAGCGTGGGGTAGGAGCAGCGGGGAGGAAGGGGTGTGGTGGGGGTCGTTACTGTCTCTCGGGCCCTTCTGCAGTCCTGGCCCAAGTTGGCACTCAGCCATGGCACAGACTGCAGGGTGCTGGCTCCTACTTGGGTTACGGGCTTCCAGGGCCTCCCGTGCAGCCCTAGGGAGCCTGGGGCCCCCATTGGTGATTCTCTACCATCCCTTAGGCCCGGCAGTGCCTAATTGAGTTAGTTTGGGGCCATACCTGGAGGTAGGCTTACCCCCCAGCTCTGTATGCGTGAATCACTCCCAGTGGGCTTAGGGGACCCCGAGGGATGTGGGGATTGAACCCAGATCAGTCACGTGCAGGGCAGACACCCTCCCCACTGTGTTATCGCTCTGGGCCCAGCCAAGTCAGTGGCCGCAGGAACCCAGCGCAGAGCACAGGCCTTGGGGGGTGGGGGGGACGGGCGCAGACAGTCCTGTCTGGAAGGCGGAGGGACGGGCCATTGGGCCTGGTTGGGGTGCATGATAATAGATGGTTCAGGACTCAATAAAAGGGTATAATTCTCTGGAGGGATTCCACTGAGCTCACAGACCACGGGAGCGAGGCTCGTCAGCACAATGCAAGCTGGGGTGACCGCAGAGCTTGTCAGGGGAGCCACTCGCAGCTGTGGAGTTCCCCGGGAAGCCCAGCCACGACCCCCCACCTCCTGAACCCACAGGCCGTGGGCGCTCAGTTTGTGGAAGCGCATGTGCCTGTGTGGATGGGTGTGTGTGAGCATGTGTGGGTGTGTAGAGCATTGTGAGCTTGTGTATGAGTGTTTGCATGTGTGTGCATGTGCATATGTGCTGTGTATGAGCGAGTGTGATCTTGTGTATGTGTGTAAGGGTGCGTGTATGTATGTGTGTATGAGCATGCGTGAGCAAGTGTGTGCACACGTGTGCATGTGCATATGTGTCTGTCGTACCCGGCTACCCGGAGCCCCCGTGTTTCCATGGCATGATGTTTGTTCCTCAACAACCCTCTGAGGAGGCCATCCATGTGCACGGGGGCGTTTCTTGGAACTCAGGGTGAAACAGCCACGACCTTTACTTCTGGGTGCTGGCAACCAGTGTGAGCACGGCCCTGTGTAAGACAATAGGGAGTAGTGGGGCCTGGGACAAATGGAAAGTCTTGCTTAAACCCTTGGGCCTAGAAATATGCCCCAGGCGGTGTGAGATCGTGGTTCCCAGGCGTATGACTTTCCACAAGCTCCGGGGCTCACCAGTAGGCCCCTCAGTAACGTGTGTTCGCTGGTTTCTGTTGCACAGGGCACAGATGAACCCCTCAAAAGGGAAACTCTCTCCTCTGACCTCTGCCCGAAAAGGTTGCCAGCCGCTGGCTGGGACCGTGAGCGCCTCCAGGACAAGCCCTGTGCCCCACGGCAGGTGTTGTGGCCGACCCCCGGTGACCATCCCTTCCTGCTCCAGCCAGCCCTGGAAGGCAGGCCCCGTTAGGGGAAGCGGGTCTGGCGAGTGAACGCACGCCCCCCAGCTCTGATGGGTGAGGGGCAGGCACTGTCCGCAGCCCCCGGGGGAGTCTCACTCGTGGGGTCTGATTCTGCCAGCATGGACGGAGGCTGTTACTGCAGCCTGCAGACCGGCCCCTCCTGCGACGCCTTCTTAGTAACGGGATGGCGCGTGCCTCGTGCCCATCACTTCCCAACACTACTAATGCTTCGGGATGCCCCGCCCTCGAGGGCCACGGAGTTTTCCAGTATCCATGGTGCATGGGGGGTGGTTCTGACTCCCGTGCTGCCACTGGGGCAAGGAGGTTACAGTCGGACCTCGGAGGGAACGCCCTGCCACCCACACCCCCAAGGGCAGACCAACGCCTCGGCCAACGGGAGTTGCCTCTGTTGACTTTAGTTTTTCACTTGACCTCTTAATTTATTAATTTAGGTTTTGGGGCCACACTGGTGGTGCTCAGAGCTTACGCCTGGCTCTGTGCTTATTCCTGGTAGGGTTGGGGGACCATGCAGGGTGCCGAGGATCAAACCTGGGTGGGTCACGTGCCAGGCCAGCGCCTTCCCCGCCGTGCTCTCTCTACGACTGTAATTCTGAGTGAGGAGTCTTCGCGGCCCACTTCCTCCTCTTCAGGGACAAGAGCGTCTCCCCTTGCCAGCCGCCCTGCTCCCTTGGGACCCACAGACCTTCGTCTTGTCAGTCACTGACACTCAGTCACTGCTCCTGGGTTGCATGCTTTCCCTGGCCTGGGTGGAGTGACGAACAGCACGCGTGTCCCCGCCTGGCCCAGTGCCGCTGCCCTCCCCATCCAGTCCCCCTGGAGTCTGGATTCGTGGTCCCTTGAGAAGTGATGTTCCACAGTGAGGTACCATCCAGAGGGGGCGGGGGTGGCCTGGGTGTGCGCAGGCTGAGATGGGCACCTGCGGCCAGCGCCGCACCTGCTCAGTGCTCGGGGAGTGCTGGGGCAGACTTGGGGCTCCTACGTGCCCGCAGTGTGCCCAGCCCTCGGAGCCCCTTTCTCCCCCTTCACACAGAGTGTGAGCTGGATTCTGGGTTTGGTCTCACAGAGCCAAAGTCAGATTTGTGCGTCCCTAGATGCCAGTCTCCTTGGCTTCCTCTTGCCGCTGGGGGCAACGTGCTCCCCCCACGCCAAACCCAGGGGCACGTCCCCGGGAGCCTGGGGTCCACACTGGGCACTGCGGACGCTCTGAGGATGCTGCTGGCACCTGGCTGTGTGCTTGGTTGGGTGGCATCCACTGAAGGGCAGGAGCCAGAGCACATCAGAGTGGGTGCGCCCTCACACCACATCTGCTGATGTGGGGGGTGGGGGAGGGTGTAACACTGTTGGAGTAATTTCCTTTCCTTCCCCAAAATACTTGGAAGCAAGGACCACCTGCCTGACGCTGGACGCATCATCAGTTACAGTTTTTTGATCGTTTATGAGATTCGTGAGTTCCTGCCCCAGGAAGAGAGCAGCTAAGGTGGTGTGGGAGGCCCCCCACGTATTTATTGGGGGGTGAGAACTGAGCACGTGCTGGAGACGTGGCCAGGTCAGAGAACAGCCAGTTCCGAGGATCACCTGGCGATTTGGGACCCGAGACCCCACGGTTTTGAACCTCGGCTCGCCTTCCCCTAGAGAACAGAGAGACTCGCCGAGAAAGGCATGGCGAGGTGGCGTCAGCGTGTCTGGTGCGAGCGGCTGTGCCTACATGCAGTGCCCATGCCCCAGCTCCCCCGACATCCAGGGCGCGGGTGGCACCCCGGGCCCTCAGAAAGTGTCTCCTTCCTGCCCAGACTCCCTGCTGCTGTGAACCCTGGCTTTCACCTTCCTCCACTGTGCTCCTCCCCGCCTCTGTGGAGGTTTCCTAACAAGCTGAGGGGTCAGGTGGGACCCCGGGACTAGGCAGCGGACAGAGGGGAGACAGACGCCAGGCACCCCTGGCCCCGGAAAGGGGGGTCGTGCCTGCAGGGTTGCACGCCCAGGAGGAAACACGGCATGGGTGGGAAAGGAGCAGAGGGGACCGGAGCCCCCGGCGCCTCGGCTGGACGGGAAAAGCCACACGCAGATGGCTAGAATGTTCGCTCGCCTCCATGGGTCATGAGCCGCGTGTGTCAGGGAAAAGGGTGTAATTCCACCCTGCTGGCGCTCCCCCTGCGGTCTGTGAGGTCACCAGGAGCCCCAGCTGCAATTACAGCCTTGCCCTGAGCTCTGGCTCCACAGGGAGCCCCAGGCCCGCTGGGAGTGGCGTTTGGATGCAGGGCCCTCTGGTCCCAGGTGGACCCCACTCTGGGTCAGGCCACTTCTGCCTCCCTGGGTGGCTTCCCCAGACCCCCAAATCCTCCCCCAGCCCGCAGTGGCCCAGCTAGATTTTCCCGTGATGGACGGAATGAAAGTCTAGGCTCACGCCGCTGAGTGCCTGTCCTGAGCTTTCCTTGGAAGAACGCGTGTCCCCTCCATGCCTGCACCCCCACCTCATGGGCCATTTCCTCAGCCCACGTCTCCGGGCAGACTCACCTTTCAGGGGCCTCTGCACACCCCCAGGGAGCTTCCCTGCCTCTGTGTTGCCCCTGGCCATGCCTCAGGGATTCTGCCGAGCTCCACGCTGTGACCCCCCTGCCAAGGAGGGTGTCTTTGGGGCGAGGGGTGGCCTCCCAGCCCCTCCACCATCCGCCTGTGTCCACGCCTCAACTGGGCCTTGGCCATCTTCCTGGACACTGCCCATGCCCTCTGCCCCTTATTCCCCACATTGGAGGCTTTGGGGTCCCCCTTGATTGTCTTCAGAGGGGCCACACCCAGTGGTACTTGGGGGTTCCCAGGGCCCCCAGGTGGGCGCTCTGTGATGATAGCGCCTGATGCCCGCCTTCCCCCTTGCTCTTGCAGAGGGTCTGCAGCAGACTTCTTGGGCCTTGGTGACACCCCAGCTGCCCCCCGAGTGGTGAAGGCCTGACTGCCGCACTCTGGGACCCCCACGCCCTCCGAGAGCCCGTGCCGGTGAGTGTGCCTCCCCCTGCTGCCGTGGGCTCCGCAGGGGCTGTGGGCGCAGTAGGTACTGCCTTGCTGGGGGCGGGCAAGGCTTGGAGGACCAGGATGTGTCCAAGGTGCAGGAGATGTGCACACGGTGTTTATTGGTGCGTTTGGGGCCTCTGAGTGCCCGGTGCTGGCTCCGGTCCTGGCTGTTGGGCAGGTTGGTTCCACTTGAGGATCAGTTTCCTCGAGCTCATCGATGATACTTAAGGTCCTGCTGTGTTGAATGGTGAGCTTGGGGCTAAGGACAGTATTTGGTTTCTATTATTAGTTATTATTATTTTATTTTTTTGCTTTTTTATTGAATCACTGTGAACTAGACCTTTTATAAAGCAGTTTGTGATTAGATTTCAGTCATAGTGTTCCAGCACCCACCACTCCACCAGTGGACATTTCCCAGCACCAGTGTCCCCAGGTTCCCTCCCATCACCCGCCTGCCTCTATGGCAGGGGCTTTTCCGCTCTCTGTGTCTGTCTCTCTTTAAGCACAGCATGTGAAAGCAGGCACAGACCCGAGTCCCCTAAGCCGAGGGCGTTCTCTCCACGCACGGCTCGTCTCCGTACCGTTTCCCTAGGGCCTACCAAGTGTGTTTTGAGGCGAGCTGGGATTTTCAGACTTTTCAGTCAGCACTCCTGCTTTGCCTTGGCTTGTTATACCTGTTTAAATTCATTCTGGAACATTCTGTGTTCCCCTTCTTTCTCTCTGGGAGCCGGGGGGAGTGAACTGAGGACCTTACATGTGAGTGAGTCATGGGCACTCTCCCTTCCCTTGTTATATTTTGGTTTGGGGGCACATGCCAAAATGCTCAGGGCACCAGGCATTGCCAGGGTGGAACCTGGGGCCCCTGCGTGCAGGGGACAGCTCCAGCCCTTGGAGCCGTCCGCGGCCGCCCTCACTTTGTAAGGAACCAGGACGAAGACGCTGAGCCAGTCAGGTTGAGCAGAGGCCAGGGGACTGGGACATCACGCACGCTGAGTGTTTCTCCATGTCGTTCTAGCTGTTCTCTGTGTCCCTACTCCCTGTTTCCGATTACGTCTAAGGGCTTGTTAAGAGTCATTCAGTTTTTGAAAACTCAGCAGCTAGTCCAGCTCGCACTTCCAGCCACGTCTGGTCTATTCGCGAGCGTCACTCACCCTCTGCTGCGCCCGGGAACAGACCCCGGAGCTCTCCGGAAGGCAGGGATGGCAGGACGGCTCCCGGAACGCGCCCTTCCGGCCCACCTTCCTGTCCGCGCCCTATGCCACCCAGCCGTGCCCTGAATCCCTGGCGCCTCCAGGTGTACCTGGCCCTGGCAGGGCCCCTCGAGGGAGCATCTGTGGGGACCCCCGTGCTGGAGCCAGTCTGCCCCTCGCCTCTCAGCCCTTCCTTCACCTCCCCGGGGGGCGCCGTCTGGGGATCTTCCTCGGGTTCCTTTTCCTCTGACCCACGCTGCCAGCCATGCAGGCTTCAGGGCAGGAGTGCGAGGGCTGCGGCAGGTCGCCGTATCTGTGGGCGTCCCCAGCTTCCCACGATGGGTAGGACCCTCACTCTGAAGACCCCTTTACCTGTGGACAGAACAGAGAGCTCGTGCACATTTACCTCGATTCTATGAGAAGTGCGTTGTTGGGGCACATTTACCTAAATTTCTATCCATGCGTTGTTAGACGGTTCCTTTCATCCGTTACGTCTGCCAGTGACTCTCTCGCGGCTGAGAGGCAGGTCAGGACGCAGAGGGGCAACATAGCAGGGGGCAGGTTCATGCCCACTCTCCCCTCCAAGTCTTTTGTTTGTTTTGAGAAGCAAAATAGTTTTCCTTGAAAGAAATTTCGAGAGACGTGAGGGGTGGAGGAGTGAGAAGACAGAGTAGTAAGAAGAGAGCACCTGGCCTGGGAGAGGCCCAGAGGGAAGCGAGAGGGTGCGCCTGCCACTCCTCCACGGCTGTCTCCCACACACGGACCCCAGCTCCCCACCCTGGAAGACCCCAGCTCTCTGCCAACAGAGGAAATTTCCTGTTCTTTGGGCGCCTTTGTGTTGAAGGGGGTTATTCTGGGTGCGCTTGGGGAACCCTGGGTTGCCAGGGAAGGGACGCAGGGCCTCATGCCTGCAAGGTCCAGGCCCCCCTCCCTTGAGCACCCCAGCCCCGGCTCACCTTTGAGGGGGATGCCCCTGGGACATCCACGTTTCCTGGGCCGACTGTCAATAGAAGTAACCGGCAGAGACCAGCGTCTCGCGGCTGAGGTGGGCCCCTCTGCAATGCCCCCCATCCGGTGCTGGCCCGCCTGCAGCCCTCACAGGGCCTGTAGCTCGGCCTGACCTGGGAGGGGAATGAGGCAGAGCTGAGTGGGTGCTGGGGTGAGGTGTCTGTGGCGGGCAGGAAGGGGCTCCAGATAGGAACCAGCAGAAAGGGGCGTTGCTTACCGTTTCTCCAGGGAATTGCCCTCCCTCTCTCCTTTGTCTGCAGGTGGTCGGGGCCTCTGGGGTGGGGGCTGGGGCTGTGTGGGGAGACGGTCCCAGATGGGCTCCTTCCAGTCTTGGAAGGGTGGGTCAGGCTCAGACCCTCGCCTTCCCACTACTGTCCTGTGGCCAAGTGTTTGAAAGGTTTCCTTTCCAGGGGTGGCCGTTCGTTCCTCCCGGTGCAAACGTGTACTCGGGGCGGGTGCGTGAGCAGAGCTGGGGGGAGAAGTTGTTTCAGAGTCACGCAAACCTCCGGACCAAGAAGGGCGCTCTGTCATTGTCCCACCGCAGCGACAGACCCTGGGGAGGGACTTCAAGGCCTGTTCTTGCAGAAACGCGTCTCGCTTGCGCTGCCTGCCGAGCCCACAGGCACGCGGGTTGGGGCCGAGGGAGCGTGGCCGCAGTGCGAGTTTCGCACCCTCCCTTCTGCCCTGGCCAGGCCTGGCTTGGTTCCTGCCCTTTGGACCTCGGCTCTGGGCTAGAACCCTTCACTGACCAGTGGGCCCAAGTCTCCAGACCTTGCCACGGGCCCAAACTTTGGCCCCTGCCAGTGCCCTCCCAGCATCCACCCGACGCGCACATGCTTTCCCGCGGGAAATTCCCCCCGTGGCCCTCTGCCAGGCAGGTCCCGGAGCAGACAGAACAGCGTCTTCTCGGAGCCCGGTGGCCTGGAGAGGCTTAGCTGGGACCGAGCGGGGCCCAGGAGGGCTGTGCTCATCAGCTGTCTGAACAGTCTGTGATTTGGTAGGAAATGCGTAAACAGTGTGTATGGCGGCAGGGGAGCTGTGTGTGAAAGCCAGGGACCGTCGTCAGCTGCTTTTACAGTCCATTAGTCACTTGGAGAACGGCGCCGTAGGAAAGAAACGCCCCCCGCATGCTGGACCAGAGGCGAGGGGGTGTCTCTCGCCCAGCCTGCCATGGGGGGCTTGGGACGCGGGAGACTGAGACCACCCCAGAATGCCACGCGCCGTCTCACAGACGCCCCCAGCGGCAGGAACCCAAGGAGACCTGTCCCCCCACACGCGGAAGTGTCCAGGACACACACTGCAGAAGGACGTCACCAGGGTCACTGAGCAGCCAGGCGTGGGGCTTGCGCCCTCCACATTGCACCCCCTCCATCATTCATTTTAATGTTACCATTTTTGAAACTTATTTTAAAATTTTTACTGAATCATCATGAGATACACAGTTACAACGTTGTTCACGGTTGGTTCTTTTTTTAAAACAGCATTTAATTTTATTTTGGTTTTGCTCTGGGCTCACTCCTGGCTCTGTGCTCAGGGATCGGGCCCAGGTTGACCAAGTGCAAGGCAAGCGCTTTGGCTGCTCCGGCTCCTTTCAAAAAATTTTAAAGTAACAATATACATTAGTATTTTACAGTATTAAAAAAAAAAACCCTGCTAGCATATATAGCATTTTTCTCGTGAATTTGCCCCTTTTTTCTTTGACACTCTGAAGTGTCACGAGCCGAGCCCTGAGACGGGACCTTCTGCAGGCGGCCGGGGCGCAGGCACGAGCTTCGCTCCCCGTCCCAGGGAGCAAGAGTGGACTGTGATTTAGGAGAGCTGGCGCGCCCCACAGGCTTTGCACGGCAATGACCTCATTTGTATGGACTCAGATTCTGTGGTTTACCCTCCAAACACCCTCCTCCCCCGCCACAAAAACAAAAAAAGGCACAGAAGATTAATTGAAGGGGTTATTTGGAACAGTTGATACTACTTTATCTTACTTGATATGTCTTTGGGTCTTGATGATTTAAAGATGTTTATTTCCCAGTTGATTCTTGGAAGCATTTCAGCACTTGGCATTTTTCTTTTAATTTAAAAAAAAAAAGAATTGTAGTTACAAAATTGCAAAAAAGCATACAGGAGACACTTAAGTCAGTCATAATCCAGTCTGTAAAATTTCAGTGCAGAGACAGCGGGTAGTGTGATCCTGGGACCTCCCAGGGTCCCCCCAAGCCCACTAGGAGGGCTCTCTCGGTCCCGGGACCTCCCAGGGTCCCTCCCCCCAGCCCACTAGGAGGGCTCCCTCCAGTCCCCGGACCTCCCAGGGTCCCCCGACTCTCAACGGGGCGAAGAGCTGGTGGGATAGAGATGCCCTGGATGGAGACACTGGACTCGAAGAAGGAGCAGAATCCTGCAGCTCGCCTGAGACACGCAGGGGACGAGAGGGCCTCGTGCTGAGAGGTCAGAAGGAGGATAGATGTCGCGGCACAGCGGGGAGGGCTCTTACCGGCATGGGCCCAACCTGGGTTCAATCCCAGCACATGCTGGGAGTGATCTCTGGGTCCAGAGTCAGGAGTCTTCCCTGAGCACTGCTGGGTGTGGCCCCCCAAACCACAACATAAGATACCCAGCAAGGTGGCAGCGAAGGACCAAAGGCATCACAGTGAAGAGCTGGTCCAAGCAGCCGAGTTGGTGGTGGTGGTGGGGGGGTGTCAGGGACCTCGGGGAGGGACACGGGTACACAGGTGATGCGTGTGGTGTTGGTTGACAATATTGCAGACTCACAGTATGGTTATAAACGTTTTTTTTTAAGAAGCCAATTTATTTTTCTTTTTTGGGTTACACCCAGCAATGCTCAGGGGTTACTCCTGGCTTTGCACTCAGGAATTGCTCCTGGCGGTGCTCGGGGACCATATGGGATGCTGGGAATCGAACCCGGGTGAGCCGCGTGCAAGGCAAACGCCCTCCCCGCTGTGCTATCGCTCTGGCCCATAAAAGGTTTTTTGATGCCTCTGCTGTCTGTGCGTAGTCAGGGGACTCATGGACTGTGTAACCCACGTGCTCTGCTCCCCCCTGCCCTGCTCTCCCCTGCCCTGCCCTGCTCTCCCCTGCTCTGCCCTCCTCTGCTCTCCTCTGCTCTGCCCTCCCCTGCCCTCCCCTGCCCTGCTTTTCTTTTCTCCCCTCCCCTTCTTTCTTTTTTCTTTCCTTTTCCCTCTTTTCCTCCTCTTTTCTTTTCTTGGGGTGGGGTTAGGCCACACTCAGTAAGACATCGAAACCGTTCTCAGGGCCGTGTGGTGCTGGGGATTGACCCCACTGCCGGCCGATGCCAGACAAGGGCCCCACCCCCAGCATCATGGTCCCTCTGGCCTCTCAGGCTGTGTGAGAAAAGCCAAGAGCCGGCACCTCTTTTCCACATGCTGTTCCCGGAGCAGGAGGCGCCCCGCCCCAGTGCTCCCCCCTTGGGGCCGGGCCGGGATGACACGGGGCTTTTGCTTGTCCAGGGAACTTCTGCTGTCTGAATTTTGTAGTTACTGAAAGTATTCAAGTTCAGATACACTGGCTGCTGGGTTTTGGGTTTTTTTCCTCCCTCTGTGACCCCCTTCTACCTCCCCCCGTGAAAACCTCTGGTGGGTGGTTGATTTCACTGTTTTGGTGGTGCTTCACCTTGGTGGTGTTTGGGTCCCAGAGCTCTACACCAGCTCTTGATTTTTCCGCTCTGAGAGAATCATTGGTCACCCCCCCAACCCCCAGTGTCCCCTGAGCCCTGATCCACCCGGCGGTTCCCAGGAAGCATGGTGCCCACCACCCAGGAAGCCCTGGGTCTACCACATCCCCTGCCCATCCCTTCCTGAAAGTCACATACAGGACGAGTTCACTGATTCATGGGGTGGGGGAGGGAATTTGTGAGGCCCGGCCTTGGGCAGATGGTTTGGGTCTGTGGAACGGAGCGGTGGACACCAGGTGATGTCCCAGTGGCCAGAGCATCCGCCCTGCCAGGGTCAGGCTGAGCCCTGGTGCCCGCCAGCCCTGTTGTCTGGGTCCATTGCTCCCGCCCGGGCTTACAGGGTGTCACTCCGTGAGCAGCACTAGCTAAAACACAAGGGCAGGCTGACCCTTGCCAGGGTGTGGTGACAGGATGCAGTTCACTGTCCCTCCACTTTGGAGCTGGCAGGGATCTCTGGCGTCTCAGTGGGACCTCCAGCTGCGTGCAGGGCTCCCAGGAAGATGGGTTGGGGGGACACGCTGCACGGGAGGGCTTGACAGGAGAGCCGTGATGCCACAGGCCCAGGCCTCCGGCTGCCCTGGCTCCGGCCTTAGCTGCGGGGATGCCTGCCCACGGTGCCCACAGCTGTGTGCCACCGACAGCCAGGCAAGGGCGGCTCTAGCCAGGGAGTCTGGCCGTCCTGTCTCCTGAGCTGCTTGCTCTGTGGGTCATCCCGAGTGGGCTGGGAGTGCAGGGCAGGCCCTGCGGGTCGGCTCCTGCAGGCCGGCATCCTGGGGGCTCAGCAGGGGCATCGTCTGCAGCCCCGACGGGTGGGGTCTGGTCTGAGCTAGTCTGCGGCTCTGTAAGGACCAAGGGGGCCGCATGGCCATGGTGCTCGCAGGCCCGGCTGGGCTGGCTCTGGGCCCTGCCCAGCTCTCGGCCCCATCCTGAGGATGGCGAGATTGGTGCCACACTCCCAGGCAGTGGGCAGGGGGTAAAACCTCGCTTGCACACCAGCTATACTCGCTGGGTCATCCCTGGAACCCTGAGCACTAGATCCTGAGCTGCGCCTGAGCACAGTCTGGCGAGCCAGTGCCGCAGTCCCAGCTCCTCGCGAGGGCGAGTACAGACGAGAAAATGAGCCTCAGCGCAGGGGTGTGATGCGGGTGGTGGGAGGGTCCGGGCTGGTCCCTGTCTCCCTGCTCTCAGGCAAGCCACAGACTGAGTTTGGTCCAGGGAGGCATAATCCAGTGATCCAGCAGTGACCTTTAACAGATGCCCCTCCCCCACCCCACCTCATTTTCTTCTTCTGGCTGCTTGGAATGCAGGCATGATGCCTGGACTTGGGCAGCCACTTTGGACCATGAGATGATGTGCCAGGAGCAGTGAATGCCAGAGACAGAAGATGGTGGCACTGCCCAGCCGCCCCACCACACACCCACCCGAGCTGCCTCCCGCCAGCTTCCAGGTAGACACACACTTTTCTGTCTTGTAAAGAAATCTGAAAAATACTATGAAAAAGAAAGCCTCTGTGCGCAGGGTAGCAGGCAGTGGGGAGGCTCCTGGTGACTCTGGGAACCTCCTACCTCCCCCCCCCACCCCCAGCCCCTGGCCCTGCAGTGTGCATGGTGACGCATCCTCTGGGCTCCACTACTGCCGTGCATGGGCCTCTCCGTGTGGTCCCGTTTTGGTCCAGATGGGACTGAGGGTCTGGGCTGGCGGTGGGAGGCTGTGGCTGGTCATGGCGAGGTCTGACTGCCAAAGTCTCTTTCAGAAAAAGGGAACAGGTTTCTCATGGACAAGACTGAAGGACTGCTTGTTCCCTCTGGAAAGTTCTATTAAAACGACCAGCCCAGACACCCTTTAGTATTGATGGGAAGTTCCTCCCGTTGTTTATGAAATCATTTTCGAGCTGGTTTCAGAGTTGAGCGGGAGGGAGAGGCATGTGTTGGGCTGAAGGAATCCAGACCGTTATTCAGAGCATCCCCTCGCGGCCTGGGCTTCCAGGGCCCGTCTGCCGCATCTCCCCTGGCTCTGAGAATCAGTCAGCGCAGTCTTTTATTTATTTATTTTGTTTTGCGAGCGTCTTTTTTTTCTTTCTTTCATGAGTGCCAGCAGCCTAGTCCAGTAACCCCACAGACCTGGCCCAGAGACCCAGGACAAAGACCGGTGTCTCCTGGCTGGCCGAGCTTCCTGGCCCGAGCCCACAGCCCTGGCGGCCTGGGCGTCCCTCCCTGCCGGAGCTGTGGCGGCAGCAGCTGGAGGTGCCGGTTTATTTCCACTCCTCCCCACGCAGACTTTTCCTCGGTGGAGGGGCCCGGAGGAGGACGTCTTCCCTTTCAGAAAGTGAGGGGTGGGGCGAGGCAGGAACAGGACCCTCACAGCATGCCACTGCTCCCGGAGGGCGTGGGTCGCCCCAGCCCGCATTGGGCACCCAGTGGGCGGGACCTTAGGATCCCTCAGAATTGTGCCCTAAAGTCATTTCTCCTTTTATGTTTTACTGAGGGTTGAGTTCACACCCTCTGCTGCTCCTGCCACAGTGCTCTGGGCTCAAACCTGGGGTTCCTTGGGGGTAAGTGTGGGGCCGAGTGTAGACTCCCTCCTCTTGTTCTGTCCCGGAAGTGGCTCAAAGCTCAGCCCCCTCTCCCGCCCCCTGGCCCTCAGCAGCAGGGTTAGCGGCGGAGCGGGTCCAGCCAACCCTGGTTTCCGGGGCCTGAAGCGTGAAGCCAAACCATGGCTGTCGGAAGGACGGTTTCTGCGCCTTGTCAGTCCGGGACGTGCCCCCGGAGCAGGGATCAGCCATCGGAACCGCTGGCAGGGGCACCTCCCTCGCCTGCCGCCCCAGTGCTTCCCGGCCCAGCGCAAGTCTCGGGCTTCTTGAGTGCCCTGTGTGTTCCAAGTTGCTTGTACAGGTGGCCCCAGAGCATTGTGGGGTGACGGTACTGGTCCCTGCAAGGTGAAAATTCGTGTCTGGCTGTTGGCTCCCAGCCCACACCCCTGCTGCCTCCAGGAAAACCCACGTGCCTCCGTCTGGCCTGCCGTGACTGGGTCCCTCCGAGCGTGCTGGGCCACAGGGCCCCGTGAGTGCCACTGGTAGCATAAGGGCCCACGCGTGTGTGCGCACTCTCACACTCGGGCTTCTGCTTCCCGCGTGCCGGAGCACGTCCCTCTTCCGTGTTAGTGGATCTCTGTGTGAGTCTGGGAAACAGCTGTGCTGTAAAACTAACATGAGACTGTGTTTTGGGATTTGTTTTGTTTGGGGGCCACACGCGGCGATGCTCAGGGCTTACTCTTGGCTCTGCACTCAAGGATCACTCCTGGCAGTGCTCAGGGATCATATGGGGTGCCGGGGATTGAACCTGGGTCGGCCGCCTACAAGGCGAGAACTCTCCCCACTATACTGTTGCTCCGGCCCCGATTTGGGGATTTAGAGAAAAAACCTGTCGGACACAAGCCTGGCTGGAGTGTTCGTGGCAGGGAGTCGGGGAGAGCCACACGTCAGGTGGGTGGCGGTGGTGCCCACATGCTCTGGGTGGGGCCCAGGGGGCGCGCTCGGGGCTGGGTCTGGCCGTGGAGGCACTGAACTCGCATCTGACTAGCACACCAGGTACGGGGGCCCTGAGATGCTCCTCCAGGCCCCACGGGATCTTGGGGATGGACAGTGGTGTCTGGCCTTGTCAGTGGACTCGCTCAGATGCTTTCAACCTGCATTCTGAGGAAAATCGGTTCAGTGAAGGAAGGTTGAGTGAGAACAGTCAGTGGGAGATACCAGTTAATGGACCGCAAGGGCAGACTGAGGGACTTGCTGAGAAGAGGATTTCTGTGTTTGTGTTTGACGCCAATACTGTAAATGAAAGCCACGTGCTAAGTGGCAATAACTGTTCCACAGACTGGCAGATTTGTGTGGACTGTGGTTGCAAACCACTGAAGGAGAGATAAACTGGTTAGTTTGGGGCTTTCTGTGAACTTCAGGTAACAGAGACCAGAAATCCGGACGTGTGGCTGGGGCTTGTTTTCACACCAATGGCCCAAATCTGAAAGCTTGTAAATGAGACTTTGGCCTTCAGAAATTGAGAGTTTCTGTCAAATAAACCCTAGGCTTTGGGGCCGGGGAGACGGCCCAGAGGGCCCGAGCACAGATGCTGTGTGCTCGAGGCCCAGGTGGTCCCCTGAGCAGCGCCGCGCCACGAGCCACTTCCGGGCATAAGCTCCGCAGTGTGGCCCCAACTGAGCCGGGTGGAGACTCAGGCCTCCCTCAGGCCTTCATGGGGTGTGCCGAGATGCTGAGGTAGCTCTAGAAGCTCCCCACAAGGAGCGTCCCCATCAGTTCCGTGCTGCTCCCCTGCGTCCTGTCACAGCTGGCTGGTTCCTTCAGACCCACGGGAGCACGGGCTGCACAGTCCGCGCTCTGTTCTTCCCCGATAGACCGAGGAGCCTGCACACAGCCCCCGGCTCTCCTGAGCGCCTCAGGTGCATGTCCAGATGCCTTTTTTATTGGTGGGGTCTGGGAAGGGGGGGTCCCTGGGTCTGTGGCCTGCAGGGCAGGCGCCCCAATGCTGTTAGGCTGTTTCTCCTCCCGCGGGTGACAGGGAGGAGGGAGGGGGGGCTGCACTTGGCCTATGGTGTCCCATCACCTGCCCTGCCTCTCTCTGCCCACTGGGGTGCCCTCCTGAGCCGGGCAGCTCCGTGCTCCTTCCCGTTGCGATGGGCCCTTCTCGGGACCGTGACTCCGCCTCAGAGCATGTTCCTGCCGGGGTCCAGCCCCCCACCCCCGAGTGGACCCTGTGTGCATTGCATTGTTCGGGGCATGAAATCCTTCCAAAGCCCGTTGCTCTGGGCTTGAGGGACGAGTCAGTCATACCAGTGGTCTCCAAGGACCAGCTGTGTGACCGGGGGTGCTCACAAGGAGTCGCAGAAGCCAGGGGCCAGAACTGTGGCACAGGGCGGAGGACACTTGCCTGGCACACGGCCAGCCAAGTCTGATCCCTGGCACCACATTGGGTCCCCGAGCCCCACCGGGAGGCTCCCTGAGTACCGCCCGCAGCCCCCTCACACACACCATAAAGAAAAGAAAGAAATTCCCGGGGCCAAGGAGAGGCTGCAGTGCCGCCCGGGGTCCCACCCAGGCACCTCCTGGGCCCATAAAAACTTTAATGAGAAATTCCAACAAGCCGCTGTCACTGTCTGCGCTGTCCTCTGGCTGGGCAGCGTCTGGAGGCCTCGGAAACGTGACCTGGCATTCGTGTAGAAGCGTGTGCCCGCGCCGTGGTGCCCGTGGGCAGCCTGATGCTGAGACGGCACCGCGTGGGGACAGCACCCGCAGGCCCTGCCGGCTCCGTGGGCTTGCCCCCGCCCCGCCCCACATCCTCCACCCACGCCCGCCTTTTGTCATTTTCTCAGCAGCCATCTGGTCCCGGGGATGGTTCGCAGCTGCACGCACACACGCAGGCACAGGCATACAGGCACACACACAACACGCTTGCACACATGTTTATAGGAGCATGCACACACATGTACAGGCACGCAGGCACACACAGACACGCGTGCCCCCACATGTAGGCACACACGTAGGCTCACACGTACATGCACTTAGACACTTGTAGGCTCGCGTGTTTGCATACAAGAAATGCACAGGAGGCTCACACACATACACAGAGCAAATACACACCTAGGCACACCTGCACACACACTCATATACACGGACGCCCACACGCTTGCCCACAAGGCATGCACACATAGGCTCACACATACGTGCGTGCAGATACACATGGAGGCACACGTGTGCACGCACACATGCCCTCAGACATGCAGGTAGAGGCGCGTGATTGCACACAAGGCATGCCCGTGTTAGCTCACGCTCATGCACACGGTGGGCTCATACACGGGGGCACATACACCTAGGTTCACACGTTCAGACGCAGGTTCACACGAAGGCTTACTCACAGGCTGACACTGGTACACACACACACAGGCTCGCACACGGGCACACGTGTAGATGCACATACATACATGCAAGCTCGCATACAGACACACACATCACACAGGAGCTCACATGCTCCTGCACAGTCATACAGCACAGATGTAGGCTCACACACATGGATGCACACAGGCTCTCATACACAAGTAGGCTAACACACTTGCACACACGGGCACCTGAGACACGTATACAAGGCTCAGACGCTCATACACGCACGCGGGCGGGCGGGCTTGTGTGCGCACACGCACGTGGACACACCACATTCTCCCCCGGGCCGTCCAGAGGGGGTGGAGTAGCTCGTGGGTTTGTTTCCGGTGTCTGGACTGTGAAAGGTGGCTTCTGTCTCAGAGACGCCTGCTCTTCCAGCTGGACGCCCGCTTGGCGGTGGACACGCCCTGTAATCTCTGCCGGTTCCCATGCGGGGCCCTGAGCTAAGGGTTTCTGCCATCCTGTAGCCAGGCCGACTGAGTGGAAAAACCCACTGGCCTGTGGGGACTCTTCTCCCCCTGCCGCCCAGTGGAGGTCCTGGAAAGGAGCAGCCCCCCTCCTCTCTCCCCTCCCCTCCCTGTCTGCACCCAGGTTGCACCCCCCACCCCAGCTGCACAGCCTGCTAATTAGAGACGGGTGCCCCTGGGGTTCGGGGCAGGGGTGGAGTCTGCTCCCAGCCCCCGGATTTGCTCAGCTGACTCTGAGTCCAGGGTCAGCCACAGCTCCATGAGAGCCTGGATGTGACTGGCCCACCCTGAAAGAGGCATTGAGGGTCGGAGCCCCAGGACAGGGCAGTGCGCTTGCTTTGCACACGGTCACCTGGATTCGATCCCCCACACCCCTTGGGGCCCCCCACCAGGAGTGACCCCTGTATGCAGAGCCAGGAATCAGCCCTGAGCACCAAAGGGAATAAAAAGGGTTTGGAGACAAGAGTTGCTGGGGGAGCTGATCGGGCGTTCTCTGTTGCTTCTGGGTGGGGCGTGTCTGGCAGGGCAGAGGGTCCAGCGCCTGGACCCACCCCCAACCCCCTCCTCGGCTCGTCGGGCGGCTCGCGTGGGTGGGGGTAGGACTCCAGCACGCGCTGCCGGCCACCGGCCACTCGCTGCTCTAACGCTGGTCTCTGGCCGCCCTGAGCTGATCGAGCATGCTGGTCCTTGCTTGGCCCCCGTGCTGGCCACAGCCCCCTGACCTTGCCCCATCTTCTCCCGGGGCCCCTGGCTCCTGCCTTCCGTCCTCCCTGACCCCCAGGCAGGGGCCTTCTGGCGTGCAGCCGAGCCCGGCCAGCTCTTGGCACCTCTCGCAGGGTCCCGGGAGGCAGCTTTCAGGCCTGCAGGTGTTTGCGCATGACCTTCCCAGGGCTGGGCGCAGGGGTGCCAGCAGGGCCTCTGCTGTCCCAGGTGCCGGCGGTTTCCCTCCAAACAGTGGGTTTCTTCAGGAGGGGCCCCCCACGCCCTTAGCAGCATGGATCGGCTTTTCCCTCCCGGAGAGACTTGGCGTGTAACCTGCTCCCAGGCTGCTTCTCGAGCCCTCCTGCACCACCCCCGGCTGCACCGTGAGACAGGGCCACACCCGGGGATGTTCAGGGCCTGGGGGAGGGTTCCCTGAGATCCTGCGTGCAAAGCCGTGCTCTAGCTTTGGGGGTCCCCTCCCGGTACTCTTCGTTGTCCTACAGAGCTGGTCATGTCACCTCTGCCTCAGTGTTCTTTTTCCTGGATTCCCCACTCAGGCTTTAGAGGGTCCCCGATGAGTGACTTTGGTGGCCTTTCTGCCATCTAGCCCTAGGCGGTGGTGCTCTTGGCTCTGGATGTGCACGCGCACCTGTCTGCAGTGCGCGCCTGTCTGCGGTGTGTGTCTTTAGTGTGTGCCTGCGTGCGTGCGTGTCTGTGTGCTGTTCCTGCCCATCTGTGTGTATGTCTGTATGTGTGCCTGCCTGTCTGCATGCGTGTCTGTGTGCATGTGCCTGCCTGTCCACGTGCGTGTCCATGTGTGTGTCTGCCCATCTGCGTGCGTGTCTGTGTGTGTGCCTGTCCATCAGCATGCGTGTCTGTGCACGTGTGTCTGCCCATCTGTGTGCGTGCCTGCCCGTCTGTGTGTGTCTGTCTGTATGTGCGGGCCCGTCTGTGTGCATGTCTGTGTGTGTGCCTGCCTGTCTGCATGTGTATGCAGTCTCTACGTGTGCCTGCCTGTCTGCGTGCGTGTCTGTGCACACGTGCTTGCCCGTCTGTGTGCCACGCTGGCT
Organism: Sorex fumeus; assembly: GCF_029834395.1. Taxonomy (NCBI): domain Eukaryota; kingdom Metazoa; phylum Chordata; class Mammalia; order Eulipotyphla; family Soricidae; genus Sorex; species Sorex fumeus. Next base: position 2,633,289 of record NW_026606074.1, on the reverse strand, counting down.
GGCTGCCGTCAGCTTGTCTGCATGAAGGAGCAGCAGTAGCAAAGTTCTCGGAGCAGAGTGGCAGTTAATATCCCCCTGGCTTCATAAAACTGCATGTAAATGCGTTCAAGGCATTAAAAAAAAATTCTCGTCAAAATACTTCAGACCGAACGTCAATTTTGTCGCGGGGGGAGGAAGAAGAGGGTGTTTAGTGGCAGTAGCTGTTCTGAGTAATTCTTCGCTCGAGTGACCGTCCAAGCAAGGCGGCTGCGGGCAGCATTTTCAGGAACGGGGGTCTCCGTGCTGGCCTGCGCCACCGGCCTGCGCCGTGGCACCTTCCCCTGGCCTCAGAGCTTTGCGCATCTGCAGGGGGGTAGGGAAAACTGACCTGGGAGGGACAGGGAGGCGCTGGGCTTGCTTTTGGGACACACGGAGAGCGGTGCCGAGAGGAGGACACTCGCCCCAGTTTGTATCGCTATCGTTTTTCTCGCAGTCGAACACGTCGCGTCTGTGTGGTCTCCCACGAGTCCCGCACGCGCCTTGGCTCACAGTCACCACGCCTGGGGATGCGGCCTTGGTGCCACGCGACCAAGAGACACTTCTCCTTCCCTTAAAAAATAGCTCTGGACAGTGCTGGGTGCTGGGGGGTGGGGGAGAAGAGGGAGGGAGAGAATGCGTTCTATTGATCTCCTTTCTTATTTGGGGGCCACACCCGGCGGTGCTCAGGGAACCAGGCGGTGCCAGAAACTGAAGCTGTGTGCAAGGCCAGCGCCCTCCACTCTGCCGTGAGGAGCTGGGGGCGCGCATCTGAGCCATCAGGAGGCCCTGTGGGGAAGGTGTCGGGGGAAGGGCTGGGGAGGGAAGCCGAGACTTCAGAGCTCGGGAATGGGGCGCCTGAGGGACGGGCCTGACTCAGAGACCCACAGCTGAGGAAGAGCAGGGCAGAAGCGCGTGTTTTCCTTCCAGAGGCCTCCCGGCACATCCCAGCCAGGTGTCTGCAAGGCCACTTTGCTGTGTGCCCGCCTCCTTCCCAGGGGTGCCGGTTCCTGCCGGCCTGGGCTCCCCCCGGCCCCCCAGGGCTTACCAGCCGGGGAGGCAGGACTATGCGGCCTGGCCCTGGGTTTGAGTCACTGCATCATGCCTCCTCGCAGTGTCCCCTCTGTAGGACACCCTGTCCCAGCCTCGGCAGCAAGGACACCTCGGAACCCGACTTCGAATGTTTCCCGCTGACCTGCAGCCCCCTGGCTCCTGCCTTGCCAAACGCTTTCTCTGACATCCGGGCTCTCTGCCAGGCAGCTCATCCCCGGGGTCTGTGTGAAGTGACATTCGTGTCCTCCAGCCCTCAGCACTGCCGCTTGGCGTCACGTGTCCCGGCTACCTGCCCTGTGTCTTCAGAGCCCACATCTGCCTGCCTGGCCCCCAGCTGCTCGGCCTGTGGGAAGCGGCACTCCAGGGACATTCCTTCCATCTGCAGCTGGACTTGGCCCGTGCCTCAGGCCACACTCAGCACAGACTGACCTGCCTGCTTAGGGAGGCCCCAGCCGAGCGTCCACTTCCGCCCTTCCCCCTCCTCCCCTTCCCTCTCACTTCTTTGTCTCTTGGGTCACTCCCACCGGTGCTTGGGGATCACTCCTGGGGGTAGAGTCAGCCAGCGGCGTCCCCACTGCACTATCGCTCTGGCCCCGTGAGTGGCGAGTGGCCCTTTGGAGGTGCCTAGATTCCGGGGTCAGTGGAGCTGCTGGAGAGCCAAGCTCCAGTTTTGGGGTGCGGAGCTCTGTGAAGGCACATTTAGGGCCAGCCCAGAACCCTCGCACAGGGCAGCGACCGGCCCGCCCTCTCCCACTCTTGCCTCGTGTTCCTTTCCTTCGTCTCAGCTGGGCCCTTCTCTGCTCCCGCCAGCCCCGTGCCCAGAGGACCCAGGAGCCAATTTCCCCTGCAGGAGAGGGAGGGGTCCCTGTAGCAGAGCGTGTCGCCGCCACCGGGCAGCTGCAGAAACCAGTTCAAAGCCTTTCAGCAAGCTTCGTGTCCAGGCCACGCCCCACTTTCTGGCAGAACCATTTCACAAGCGGGCCTGGAGTGATAGAGCTGGCTTTGAGCTGCGGCACTGCGTAGGGTGCCCTGAGCACCACCAGGACTGAGCCCTGAGCACAGAGCCAGGAGCCAGCCTGGGGCCACAGGTGTGGCTCCAAGACAAACCAAGATGTTGGCATGAGATCTGCGATGGTCACTTGGTGAGAACTCAGGCCTGCCCGCCGCCCTGGCCCTCCTGCCCTCGAACCTGGGGGTCCCCGCCCCATACATTTGTCTGCAGGTCCCTCGGGGCCTTTCTGGCAGAGGCTGCCTCAGGCGTCCTTCAGGGTCCTGACAGGGACCTGTTGGCTCAGGGGTTCAGTCTGGCCTCCTGACGGCTCGCCGGCAGCTTCATGCCTGTTCTGGGCCAGGCTCGGCGTCACTGCAGTCCCCGTTCAGGACTCAGTGACCGAGATCTGTCCTGTCTTGCCACATCCTGCTCGGCCAGCGTCCAGGCTACAGTGGCCTTGTTAAACATGTGAGGAAATTGGTATTTTTGTGTTTTGGGGAGTGGGGTGGGAGACCCCTCTGCTTGATCCGGCTGTTGACCTGCGGTCAGCTGGAGCGTCCGGAGGCGTTTGCCGGACAGCCCTGAGGCTCCGGCTGTGGCTGCCGGGCACAGGGCAGGTGCGGGCTTTTCATTTCCTCTGGGTCAGCTCTTGCTTTCACTCTGTTTCCTTGCCAAGGGAAGGGGCTCAGGCCCCGTCGCCACTGCGTGATGTCCCCCTTCCCACCTGCCATTTCTGGGCGGGCGTTTCTCTCCAAAGCGTGTTCTTTCCTCCAGTCATTGCTGTTCCTTGTGGTTGCTGCTTCCGCCCTCCGGTTTCTAATTGAATGTGATTTCTTGCTTCGATTTTGGGCCACCCCCTGGCTCTGCTGGGGTTGAGGCCCCTATGGGGTGCCAGGGATTGAGCCAGACAAGCGCCCTAACCACTGGGTTATCTCTCTGGCCCCTCCTCGGTTTCAGTGAGTCTGTTCTTCTTTTCCTTCTTGAGGGAGCTCATGAGGTCCCTGGTATGCTGCACTTAAGTATATGCATATTAGGGGGGGGGCTGGAGTGATGGCAGTGCAGCGCAGGGAGGGCGCTTGCCCTGCACCCAGCTGGTCTAGGCCTGATCTCCGGCATCCCATGATAGCGCGAATCCGCCAGGCGTAAGCCCTGAGCACTGCCAAGTGTGGCCCAAAAACTGCAAAACAGAAAAGATCATTTTTCTCAGCAGATGGTCAGCCACATTCATGATTTTTTTAATAACGTTGAATTTTCATTGTCATGTAAGATAAAGATATTTTCCAGTTTTCCCTTGATTGCTAAATTTCCAAGCATTTGAGGAATTTCTTCTCTTTTTACTGATTTCCAGCTTAATTCTTCTGTGGTCAGAGAGCATATTCTGAGTGAGTGAAATTCTTTGAAAGCTGTTGAAACATCTTTCCTGGCCAGCACAAATGTTCCTTGTATGCATGAAAAAACTGCAGCCCTGTGGCCCCTCCATGTCAGCACTCCGGCCGAATCAGTCCGTGCACATCCCTGGGGACGTCTCCCCACCGCTTCCTGCCTCGTTGGCTCCTTTTTGTTTCATCTCTGATGGTGCCAGGATCATCCCCAGGGCCCCACACCCCAACCCCGCTGCTTGCTGTGTTTTGTTTTGAGGTGGGTGTCCAGTTTCCGGTTATGAGCAAGGATTCGAATGCTCTTCTACTTATGTCCATTTCTGTTTTATTTATTTTGAAACTGCGTTCTTTTTTTCTTTAAGGTATATGTGGCTTGAGAAACTGAATCTTTCCGTGGATGATTTTAATCTTGTTTTGTTTGTTCTGGGGCCACACTCAGCTGGTGCCAGGCTCCATGTTGGCCATGTGCTGGCGAGCGCTGTCCCCGCTGCCCCCTCTCCAGCCCCGCTGGAGGGTGGTGGTCTTCGGGTGGAGCTTCCCTCTAGCTCTTCTCCTGAGACAGCTGTCAGCAGAGGGCCCATGTGTTTCCCCGCTCTGCACCTGTGCCTGGGAGCAGTGAATGAATGAAGTGCGTTTGCATCGGCCCTGGGAGTGCACAGGCGCCTGCCCAGGTTGTTTCTAGAAGCTCTGTGAGGGCCAGGGGGCTGCTGCACCCCCACCCCCATTTCCAGGAGATGACGGCCTGTGGCAGAGGGGAGAAGCCCTTTCTCTGAGTGACCGGGGCCTGGGCGGGCCCTGCAGGGCTGGGTGTGCGTCCAGGTCAGCACGGGCACCAGGGGCCAGCTGCAGGGCACTGGCTGTCCTTCGCTCCCAGGAGAGGTGGAGAGTGGCCAGCGGGCCGGCAACACCTCCTCCTCCCCAGAGGCCTGGAAGTCGGCCAGACACACAGCTGGGAGCCTCAGAGGAAAGTAGGCGGGGCGGGGAGTGACTGTCATCTGGCAGGACCAGTGGAAAAAAACCTGGTTGGCTCCAAGTTCAGCCCGAGTCGCCCACTTGCGCTGAGCTCAGTCCCAAAGCACTGCATTTCAGGACCCCCACCCCGCCACAAGCAGATGCGCCAAGTCCCCGCACATGGCTGGGCTCTATCCAGACACTGTAGTTAGTGCCCCCCCCCCCTCCCGCCCCATCACACAGAAGCAGGGGGAAGGGGATGAGAAACCCCAGGGGTTCCCCTGGACTTTCCACTCCCGGCTCAGTCTTCCAGCACGGCACCTGGGCTGCCTGGGTGCCACCCAGGGCCGGGGAGTCTCCTCAGAGGATTTTCCAAGGGGGCGAGGGGAGGGGGGGTCCCCACAGAGGAGTGCAACCTCTCAAGTCTAGAAACTGGGGACGCGGGTGAGCTGGGGTGCGGGCTCTGGATTCCACCCGCAGCCCCACAGGTGTGACCCCAAAACCACAGCAGAAACTAGAGATGAGCTCACATGGGCTTCAGCATTGATGGCGGGGGCGGGGGGGCGCTATTTTTGGTGCACGCTGAGGTAGCCTTCTCTTCCTGCAGGAATGGCTTGATCGGCGCCTCAAACAGGCACCCCTTTCCCTCTCTGCCACCCTCCCGGCCCCACCTTAGCAGACTCAGCTGTCGGCCCCCCTCTGGGTCTGTGGCTGCTTGTCAGTTTGCTCCCGACCGACCGGTCTCTTACTGCACACAGGAGCTTGCTGGGGGCCTGTCGCCTCCCCTTGGCTCACTTCACTTGCGATGACGGATGGCGTAGGGGCGCGGGCAGTGACAGTGATGCAGAGGGTGCTCAGGCAGCCTCTGGTTGCCCGGGGCGGGCTTGTCCCGGGGGCTCATAATGCAGCTTCCGGGCTTCTGCGTCATACAGTTGGGGGCAATAGCGCCCCAACCTGGCCGGAACCATGGAACACAGCACAGATGTGAATCTTCCCCCGGGCGGTCACCATGGAACCCGCCGCAAACGCCGCCCATTCCCAGGTGAGGGGCAGAGAGGAGAGGGAGGCAGGCGAAGTTGGAGGCTGAGGCGCCCAGGTCCCTCTGCAGGAAGGAGGTCAGTATTAGGGACCATCCCAGGAGTGAGGGGAGTGTGGCTGAAAGTGCTTGTCTCCCCAGCTGCCCACCTTGGGCGTAGAAAGCTCCCGAGGGCTGCAGCAGTGAGGACGCAGCCACTCCCGAGGCACCCGCCCCTGCCGCCTCCAGCCTCTTCCTGCCCAGCGCTGCAGGGGTGAGGGCGGGGCGGAGGTCCGGGACAGTGGAGGCTCCAGCCGGTCAGCCAGCCTGATGTGCAGGGCGCACTGCCCGCCGGCTGCGCTTCCAGCTCCTGGGCTCCTTGGGGTGACCCACGTGGGTGGGTGCCACCGCCCTGCAGAGCCCGGGGCCTGGAGATGAGGAGGGCCAGGTGGCCCTGCTTTGCTTCCGTCCTTCCTCACAAGTGAGCTCACTCCCACCCCCCAGACCGCCCAGGTGCTTTGGGGGTGCTGGGTGTCCTGTGGAGCCACAGGCGAGAGGCTGCCCCAGCAGGACGACACTCCCTGCTCTGGCCAGCCGCGGATCAGGGGACCGGTAGGCCGTGGGCAGTTCCCATGGCTGAGGCTTCTGCGGCCAGAGCTGGCCTGGGCAGGCCCGGCAGGGCATGTCACTCTTCACCATGTTCTTAGATGGGGCTGGAGGCACCCAGGCCCATGTGCATGCAGCTGTCCCTGCTGTGTGTCCCCCCCCCCCCCCCCCCCGCCCAGGGTGCTTCATCCCTGCTCCGCTTTCTCGCTCCATCCTCATGGTTTTGGAACTGTCACATGGTGTGGCTGGCAACAGGGCCGGGACCCCCATGCAGAATGACACTCCTGGGGCTCGTGGATACCTGGGGGGACACGAACAGGGCGCTCGCTAGGGCCCAGCACAACAATTCCGGCATCAGAGGGGGTGTCCTGGGGCGGGGCAGTGACGGCCAGGATCCTGGGGTGCACTGGCATGAGACGGACAGGGGGTGCAGGAGTGTGGCGTCACCCTCCAGTCTTAACTCGGGTCAAGCCAGGGGGGACTGTGGGAGGAGCAGGGGTCAGGCCTGGGTAGCGGTGACTGAGTGGCTGGTGCCCCCTGGGCTGACCAGGCCTTCCTGGGAGTGAGCTGTCGCCAGAGGGGGCCATGGGCAAGCCGCCCTCTCTGGATTGGTGGAGTCTCCTGGCATGGAACCCGGCTGGGAGGCACAGTGACCGCAAGGAGGGGTGGCGCCTGCCCTCTTGTGGACAGACCAGGCATCGTGCAGAAGCACCATAAACAGCCCGGCAGAGAGGAAACTGCATCTCCGCATCTCCCAGAATCGGGAAGAGCACTAGCGTTGCCCCAGGACCAAACAGCAGCGTGTGGACGTTGGCTGCCGGCCGGCCTGCTGGGCACCAGCATCACTCACAACCGTCACCCTCTCCTCCAGGCCCCCCGGCACTGCCCCAGCAATGTGGAGGGGACGAGAGCGGTGACAGCAGGCAAAGCAGGAACCGCGTGGTCTGATGCCACAGGGTGCCCGGAGGGAGCGCACAGCAGCGGTGCTGTGCCCTGCTCCGGGGAGGAAAGACTTAACTGCTCGCACACACACAGCTGTCGCCGCTCGCTCCTGCGGCCAGCCTGGCCCAGTGCTCGTGTGCTGCACTCTCCCACCACCGCACACAGCAGGGAGAGCTCTTGCTGCAGGGGTTGGGCAGGAAGAAACAGCACCAAGAGCTGCTGGCCAGCTGCAGATGGACAGAAGCAACCAGCGCTCTGCACCCTCCTCCTGCCCAACCCCAGGAAGCGAGGAATCCAGCAGGATAGGAGCGAGGTGATTCTTTCCTACCTGTCCAAACCTCGCAGGCGAGCTGGCTGCCAGGAGCAGAGAGCCGCGCTTGCCAGCTGGCAATGTCCAAGAGGAGAGGGGGGAGAGCTCGCTAGATCTTCTGGGCTGGGAGTAGAGAGCAGCGAGCGAGCGAGATGGAGGTTGTTTGCAGGACGGGGCGGGGCAGAGCAGGACTGGCCTTCAGTAACCGGCGGGGAGAGCAGAGCGTGCAGGTGGGGCGGGCAGAGGGCGCTGGGTTCTTCCCATCCTCCCTCTGCGGTCCCTCCTGCCCAAGCCTGGCAGGCCAGCGAGCTTTGTGAGGAGAGCAGACAGAGCCAGCAGCTGCATGTGGCCGGAGGAGAGAGCAGAGCTAGCTGGGGCTGCTACTTCTGGCCAGGGGCAGGATCAGGGCGAGCTGGTTTGCTTGCTGGACGGGACAGGTGCAGAGAGGACAGCGAGCTGGCTAGCAGGCAGGAATCGCCAGGAGAACAGAGGGAGCTTGATTCTCGTCATCCTACCTCGCTGCTCTCCTGTCCAAGCCTTGAGGCTAGCTAGCTCTGCCAGGAGAGAGCAGGAGGGAGCGAGCCTGCCACTGGTAATGGCAGGAGAGCAGAGGGAGCGAGCCCGGGAGGGATGGCGAGGAGAGCCACGCCAGCTAGCTAGGAGGGCCAGGTGGAGCCAGCAGAGCGCGAGCCTGCTGGGAACGGGCGGGAGTAGAGGGCCGAGCGCTAGCTTGCTCGGAAGGTCAGGAGTGGAGACGAGACCTAGCTAGCCTTCCGCAGGGCGAGGAGCACAGAGCAGAGAGTCGGCTTTCTTCCTTTCATCCCCTCTCTCCCAGAAGCCTAGCAGGGTACCGAGGCCTGTCAGGAGAGAGCAGAGAGGTTTCCGGGAAGGGACACAGCAGAGGACAAAGCTGAGCACGCTGGCTTGGAGTGGTTGGGCGGGGGGGCAGAAAAATCGGTTCTATCTCAGCGCTCTACTGTCCAAGCCCAGCAGGCTCGGGAGCTCGGGCGCTTCTCAGCAACGGCCCCGGCCAGCTCAGGACAGGAACGGAGGGGAGGTTTGGACAGCAGGAAGAGCAGATAGCTTGCTTGCTTGGGAATGACGGGATGAGAAAAGAATGAGCAGTGTAGATTTCTTGCTTGCTGACTTCCTCTTGCACAGGAAAGCGATGAAAGAGCGAGCTGGCTTGCCATGGAACAGTCTTGGCGAGGAAGTTGGCTTGCCGTCTCCACTTGATGGGAACACGTGGGAGATCTCGATGGCCCGGCAGAAAGGAGCTTGCTTCCCCAGGCTGGACTGGAGGTGAGACGAGGAGAGGTGGCCTTGGGTGCTTGGCTCGCTTGCGCTGGCCACGAGGTGGAGTGAGCTGGCTCACTTCCTGGCTCTCCCCTGGGTGCAAGGAGAGAGGAGAGGCAGCTCGCTTTCCTGCGAGGGTCAGAGGAGACGGGAGGGTCCCTAGCTTGCTCGCTCTCTCCTGGAAAGCCCGAGGGAGTGAGTGCTGGGGTCGGACAGGCTCAGGAGGGAAGGGAAGATCGCTGCGTTCTGGGTGGGGATGCAAGGGATTAACAGAGAAGAGGGAGACGCTTCCTAGCGTGACTCGGAGGAGGCCTGAGGCGGCGCAGCACATTCCGCCTGGTTTCTTACCTTTCCGAGCTTTTCAGAAGCAGGAATGGAGAGGAAAACTGGTTTGTCTTCATTTTTTTCTTTCATTTTTCTCTTTAAGAACTAAATAAACATGAATGATCTACAAGCTCAGTTTTCTCCTGGAGGTCTCTTTGTCCTATGGAGTCACTGGGCACCGCTGTCTTCGTAAGAGAAGGTGCCGCAGCCCTCACTCCCCCCAGGCTTCTCCCGGTCGGTGCGGCTGAGTCTCCCGAGAAGCCCAGCGCGTGGGCACGGCCAAGGACACGGTGGCCCGGGAAAGCATCTGACCTGCTGCACTCTCACCTCAGGGCCCTGATTTCTGATAGAACTGGAAGGTAAAGAGGACTATAATGCTCGAGGGGTGACTCTAGCAGTGGGAAATGGCCGTTAATATGCACACACGCACGCAATGCACAGAACCCTAATATACAGCGCACTACCCCTGTGTTTCGTCTGCGCTGGGACAGGCGGATTGGGTCTCATATACCAGCCTCCGCTCCCACCATGCTACGGGCTACCTCGGGGTCACCAACTGCAGCAGTCACTATGCACCCGAGCACTGGCAGAGCATCCAGGCAGCGGCGAGGGCCGGGTTCAATCCACGGCACCAAGATGCCTCCCTGAGCACTGCCAGGAGTTAGCCCTGAGCAGCACAGCAGTGAGAAATACGACCATCAAATCGTTGATGCGGCAGGTTTAAGAGGTGCACACAGAACCTCCCCCCGGGACACGGGGCAGTCTAAATAGGGGCGGGGGGGTTGAGCACAGGTGCGGGAAGTTGAAGCGCCTGGCCTTCTCCCTGTCACAGTGGGGAGGGGGCTGCTGTTCCTGCACCCCTGAAGCGAGCCCCCAAACAGTGGAAAGTGGTCCTCCTTCCCTCCCTCCTCAAGCAGACTGCCGAGGACAGGGCTTTGGGCGACAGCTCTGAACACACGTGGGGCTGGGCTGATCCCCGACACTCCAGCCTCAGCTCTCTGGAACCCTCCAGAAAGGCAGGCCTGAGGGAGCTCGGTGCCCAGCCTGGGCCTGGCGGGTGAAACGAGTCTGCAGATGACTGCGAACAGCATGGGGATGCGTTCAGCCCCTCTCCCCTTCCGCTGCTGAGCCTCTGGTTTCCCAGGAGGTGCTGGGGCCGTGCGGGAGGAAGGTTGGGCGCAACAGGGACAGCGGCTGGGCGCCACCTGGAGTCTGCAAAGGGAACAGGCTGCCCTCGGCCCCCAGCCATGTTCAGGGCAGTGTGATGCTGGGAACCGGATCTGATTAGAACACCCGCCAGAACAGTAACCCTGGGTCCTGTCTGGGACCCGGGGTGTGGGGGTGCCGGCCCCCCTTTCTATGCCAGAGCCCAGCCCTTGCCATTCACATCACGAGCCCCGAGTGGACGGGGGCACTCCCCCTCCCTCGTTCTCCGCTTTGCCATGGGCCTGGGGTGTTCCCCGATCTGTTCCAGCATGTTCCAGGGCTCAGCTCTGCACCTCCCAAGTACCTCTCACCGGGGTGCTCCTGGCTTGGAAGACAGGTAGAGCTGCCCTGTCAAGTGGCTTGGGTGCCAGGCCATAGACCTGAGGACTGGCATTCTGACCCCTGAGGCCCTGGTGGGGTCCCCTGGGGGTCTTCTGGCGTAGGGTCAGGGTTTGCAGTCACAGTAATGGCCTAACCGTGACAGGGATGGGAGGTGGGGCCCACTCACTTGTCCTCACTCAAGTAAGACCCATTTTGCAACCACAAATTACAGGATGTTCCCAGCAAAGACTTAACGAGGACAAGAGACAGAGGTAGGAATTCACCCCTATGGCGATTTCTCCCGACAATGATTGCAGTGTTTCCCTCCACCTCTGCCCAAACATTTTGGAGAGATTTCTTTCCCTTAAGAATGGAAACCAATAAAACCCAACCTTATTAACTTTTGAACCAGAACGATTTCTGTTAGTTTCCACGGCCTGTGCAAATGGCTGCCCGTCTGCGGTGGGCACCCTGCAGACAGCCACCAGCACGGGACACAGAAGGGGCCAGAGTACCAGCACCTTTAAGGCCTCGAGTTCAATCCCCAGAACCACTGGGTCCCCTCATCACTGCCGGCTCTAGAGATGAACTGTCAGGCTCCCGAACCGGCTGAGGACTGCTGCAAGTGGCCAGGAGAGCCCTGGGCAAGTCGGGAGTCCGCACCCTCAGCCCCCCAGAACCACACACAGAAAGCAGGTGGGAGACAAGGTAGCGGGAGCAGAGAGCACAGCACGCACAGGACCATTCAGCTTCCGGTGACCGTCCACCCTCGGGCCAACACTGCCCTGCCAGCTTCGAGTGGGGGTTCGGGGTCCGATAGCTGAACCAGCCAGTGATGGAAGACAGGTGGGCAGAGAACCAGCATGGCGTGTCAGTGGAGTTCGGATGAGGACACTGGGGGCCAATGGAGGGGGCCCAGAGGGCAGAGCAGGGCCGGCACGTGCTCAGCCCCAAGCATGTGCAGAAAGTGGCAGTGCTCTGAGCACGCCAGATGACACACAGGCAGGCCTGAAGGCCCCGCCTACCACATCCTTGCAGCCTCACACACGGCTGACCCAGGTTCGATCCCCTGCACCCCTCGTGGTCCCAAGTCCATGGGGAGTGATCCCTGAGCACCGCCAGGTATGGCCCCCAAACAAACCAAAATCCACAATAAAATTCTGAAGAAATCATAGTTTTGATCGTGGGATATGTACGATCAAAAATGGGAAAAAAATTCCCACAATCTTTTCAAAAAACCTCTTGAGCGGTATCCCCATGTATGTATTTTTTACTTTAAAACATGGTTTCGTACTTTTGTTAGAAAGTTTATTTGCAGGAGGTCATTCACATTCATAGCAAATGTGCTCCTGAAAATACACGAAAACATTAAACCGCACAAGAAATCCAAGGCCAGTCGTAGGCAAAGAAGAAAACGAGGACTTCTGTGGACGCACTGGTGTTTCGGGCGCAGGCGGTGAAGGGAGACGGGCAGTTCCTGAAACGCCATGGCCAGGCTGCAGCCAGCAGCTGGACTTCCCGCCGCACGGACACTCCCACGGCCTGCTGGTACAGCCACAGGACTGAGAACCAGAGGCCACGGCACTCAGCGACTGCCATGAAGCCTCGAAGGCACGCCACAGGGCCCCGGGAGGGGCGGGAACGGAAGTGCCGCCTCAGGACTCCCAGTGTGCGCCGCGCCCACAGACGCCCACCAGTCGACTCCCCGGAGCCCCCACTGCGCTCAGTGTCACCTGGCAGTCCTGCTGCTATCAAAATAGCTTTTCGATACGAACCCCCAAAACCCCCCACTGTGGATGTCTGCATAGGTCGCAGCCTGCCTACAGGCAGGGGTGCGGCTGACTTCGCGGCCTCGGCCACACACCAGCGCTTCCTATGCTGCACCCACTGTGACTGGGCGCCCAGTATGGGATCCAAAGTAGAGTTTCAAAAGCGAGGAAAAGAAAAACTGCTTGTGAGCAAACCCAAGGAGCTGAGCAAGCCACGCTGGACGCTGTCAGGACATTTGAGAAACAGGACATGACGGAGAAATGCACTCTTGCTCACGTCATCCTGCCAGAGCAAGTCCGAGCCAGCTGAGCCCAGCGCGTCACCAGAGTCATTCTAGAGTTTGCAGGACCAGCCATACAGCAGAGTGAGGAAGGTGCTTGCCTTGCACAGAGCTGACCTGGTTCAGTTCCTGGCACTCCATACAGTCCCCTGAGTACTGCCAGGAGTAAATCCTGTGTGGCGTACCCCCCAAAAAGGCTAGGGCTGTGAGTGTTCAGCGGTTACAGTGCATGCCTAACGCCTGTCCAGCCTGGGTCAATTTCCGACGCTACATGGTCCTCCACTTCTAGAGGCCCTGGGCACTGCTGGAGTGGTCCACATTGGGTCCCTGTACTGGAAGCACCAAACCTGACTGGTTAGTCACCACTAGGGTCCCCAGGGCCCCCTAAACTCTGCTTCCACCGCCCCTCCCGCCCCCACACAGGACAAAGTTCTGCATGAGGAAAGGATGCTGCTCTCTGGGCAGCTCATCCACCCCGTCATCGCTGCTGGATGGGCAGAAGGGTCAACAGAAAGATGGCGGAATGCTTCCCCTGAGCGCCCGCGATTGGGAGAAGCCTCGGTTCACGCTAATGTCTAACCAAGGGAACAGGAGGAGGGGGGCCTTGGGGTGCTGAGGACTTGGAAATGGGGGTGGGGGTGGCAGAGGATACTGCAGCCCTAACAGCAGACAGTGCTGCACGTGTGGCTAGCCGGTTCAGATGGGGACACGGGCCATCACAGAGTCCTAAATTCGGGGTGCACAGGGAGAAGGGGGCAGAGGCTCATTCACTGGTGCAGGGCCTAACGAGCAGGAAGCCCCGTGATCAGCTCAACTGCAGCAAAGACTCAGCTGGGGCGGCCTTTGCTCGTCCCCAAGGCAGGTACTGCCCAAAGACCTGCACGGGTACTGGTCAAACGACAGTGCCCAGGCTCTCCGCACACCTGCCCCAGACAGGGGGCCCAGGTACTGGCCAAAGATCTAAACGGGTTCTGGTCAAACCACAGTCCTCCTCCTCCTGCCTCCCCAAAATGCAGGGGGCCTCGGTATTGGCCAAGATCTACACGGGTACTGGTCAAACAGACCCATTTGTCTAAGGACAAAGAAATGAGCAAAGGAGGGGGCTGGAGAGAGCACAATGGGTAGGGCACTTGCCTTGCAGGCAGCCGTGCTGGGTTCCATCCCCGGCACCCCATATGATCCCAAGCACTGCCAGGAGTGATTCCTGAGCACAGAACCAGGAATGAGCCCTGAGCACCGTCAAGTATGATGCAAAAACCGAGCAGGAGAAAAGGAGGCATTTTCCCAAGCTCCCCCAGTGACCTTTCTGCACCTTCAAAGTTAAGAACCAGGGATACAACGAAGGCTTCGGCGGGAATGGCTGCTGCCTGCCGACGGCGAGCCACCACTGGCATCCAGGAATGGGGAATCGTCTAGTGTGCGTGACCTCCTGCCCGGCCAACCGCTGGAGCCCACACAACAGAGCAGAAGGGGCACCACGGCTGCTGGAAGCCAGGGGTGAGACACCGTCGCTAGAAAACTTCAGCCTTTATTCTGCACTTGCCTTTTAAAGAGACACTGAAACAAACCCCAAGCCCGAGGACAAAATAATCAGAGCTGACACCCGGGCGGCAGTCCCTCATGCCTCCGAGGCTCCCGGGTTTGGCCCTGCTTGGAGGGCAGGGGGACGGCAGGAAGAAAACAGGCTAAGGCAGTCACACTGGCCCGAACTCTGGCTCAGGTGAGTCGAATATGCCCGTGCACGCCTGAGGGAAATGCCACCGTAGAGGCCCCACACCTCCGCTCCCCCCCCCCCCCGCCCCCCGGTCACTATCTCTGTGTCTTCCAGGCTTGTGTCTCTCCACTGGAGCTTTCTGTCCCCTACTCCACACCACAAAACCAACCCTACGATCCACGCTGCCCCAAGTTCCGGGATAAAGGTTCAGGACAAGAACAGGCTGATGTCATACTTTTTATCCTCGTAGTGTAGTTAGTGGGCGCCACGGGGCACATGGGGTGAGGTGCGTGTGAACGTTCCTACCACCAAACTGGCTTTCAGTTCACTCATTCACTCGGGACACGGCTCCACCATCCACGCGGAGTCTTGAGATCATGGGGGGCCGTGGTTGGCCTTGACCGTGAAGCCAGGGGCCAAGTCCTTCACCTTAATGCCAGGGGCTTCCAAAAGGCATCCGGTGTATTCTAAAAAGAAAAGAGAATCAGCTCCAAATGCTACATTTTCTTTCTTTCTTTCTTTCCCTTTTTTTTTTTTTGTTGGGGGGGGTGTAGGGGGGCTGGGGCAGGGAATAGAAAGCGTTCGTGGAAAATAGACGGAGGAAAAGGAACTCCGTGAGGCCCGAGTCTCAGTGCTGCCTTTCACTGCAAGCTGCCACCGACTCCATCTATGCTGAGGGTTATTTGGGTCCCAGCAGAGACCAGCCAGCCCGGACGTTCCTGGAGGGCCTGTGTGGGCAGCTCGTGCTCGCGTCTTGCGCTGACGGTTCAAGCAGATAAGAACAGTGAGGTGTAGGGCCAGGGGTCAGCGCGCCCCAGGAATGACTAAGCCTGACCAAGAGTCCACGTCCTTGCTGGCCTCCATTCCTGCGCACTCCTGTGTCAGGAGTTCTGCAGAAAGCATTGTTTTGTGCAGCAACTGCTGCCGAATGTTTAAATTCCAAATGAAATTTGAAAAAAAGGGGAGGGGGAGCATGGTTCTAACAAGAGTCCCCATGGTAACCAACTGTGATCTGCTAGACCCCACCGGGGTGCCAGTGGGCTCTGCGTGTCCTTTACACCCACCAGGCTGCACGGTTGACATTATACTCAAACTGCACATGTGCTGTGCAGGGTGAGGCTCACTGAAGCATCTCAGCAACAAGACTGGCACCACGAGTGCCCCTCAGCCGGTCTCTCACAGTGCCTGTTCCCAGCGCAAGAAAACTAAAAGCCATCCTCACTGACACAGGAAAACGCTGCCTATGAGTTCATGCCAAATGATGGGCTCCAAGAGCACCAGTGCGTCTGTGTGAACGCTTTTAGAACGCCTGCCATCTGCCCCAATGCCCCCACCGTCTGTCCGCCGGACAAACCTCTAAGCAGGAGCCGGCCCTACGAAGCGTCCTTGGGCGTTGGGGGCTCCTGGCCGTCGGGCTCCAGAGGAAGGACGGGCAGGATTTCCTTCTTCTTGGCCGCCAAGTACTCGTGAATGGCGCGCTCGATCTGCGGCCTGAAGATGTGGTTGAGCTTGGGGTCCACCACCTGCGAGATGATCCTGTCCACGCCGGCCTCCAGCATCCCTGACCTCGTGGGGAGAGAGCACCTTGCTCTGGTGTGTGCACGCCTCCCCCAGCCCTCCCCGTGGGCGGCAGGAGTCCAGCTCGTGCCCACCGCGTGCCCGGGAGAGTCTGAGGACAATCCACCAGGCGCGCACTAACTCTCGCAGGGAAAGTCACTCAACCAGCGGCGGCCTACCTGCCTCCCCCGCTCCCCTCTCACTCAAACCAAGGTTCTTCAGCAGGGCGGGTCCTTTAAAGGCATAATAGATACGTTGCTTTTTTTATCTTTTTTTTTTTTGCTTTTTGGGTCACACCCGGCATTGCACAAGGATTACTCCTGGCTCTGTACTCAGGAATCACTCGTGGTGGTGCTCAGGGAAGCACATGGGATGCTGGGGATCGAACCTAGGTCGGCCGTCTGCAAGGCAAATGCCCGACCCGCTGTGCTACTGCTCCAGTCCCCAGATACGTTGCTTTTTTAAAAATGGGGGGCTACTCCCAAGTCAGTGCTTGGCACGCCAGGTGGTGCTGGGGATCGGGAAGCAAGACTCCAGCCCTCGGAGCCAGCAGCTGTTCAGCTCCGTTTTTCTTCTTGTGATGAACAGAGGCCACCCCTTGTTGGTCCAGGAACTCCAACATTCAGCCCCGTGGTGTAGGCTTAACGGTTACGCACCAGGGTCACACCCAGCAGAGCATAGGGCAACCGGGCTTCAGAGCACTGGAGTGCTCGGGCCGGGCGGAGTCAGACAGAACCAGGGGCCCCACATATACTGGGCACACGCTCGACCCTTCATCTCTCCGCTCTTCCGCCCCAGTCCTTTTTTCTGGGGTGGGGGCTATTTGGTAATACCCAGCAGTGCTCAGGGATCACGTCTGGCAGGCTCAGGGGACCATATGGGGTGATGGGGACTGAGCTTGAGTCAGCTGCATGCAAGGCAAGCGACCTACCTGCTGGGACTCCCCACCCCTACCCTTTTTTTAAGCAGTACAGAAGTTAGTCAAAACTGACCAATGTCTGTGGTGATTCAATTTAAAACACAAAACTTAAAAAAAAAAAAATTTACAAAGTTTTGAAAATGTGATACATTTAAAGTCTATGGATATACATGGCATTATTCACAGCAGGTGCTTTGTGATGTTTAAATTAATCATGTATAACCTTTCAGTACCTGTATTGCAAACTATAATGCCAAAAAATGGGGGGGGGTGGGGAGAGGGAGGGGGAGGGAGAGGAAGAGGGGGAGAGAAGGGGGGGGAGGTGCCTGCCATAGAGGTGGGGGATGGGGAGGGCGAGAGAGAAACTGGGAACATTGATAGCGGGAATGTAAACTGGTGAAAGGACAGGTGTTGGAACGCTGTATGACTGAAACCCAATTATGAACAACTTTGTAACTGTGTATCTCAGAGGGATTCGATTAAAATAAAAATAAAATCCATGTAAAGTTGAAATAGCGTAAATGGTAAACTTCGTTTATATTTGTGGAGATAATTATGCTTAATTCTCTATTTGTCAAAATAGAATCTCAATATTATATTTCTCTATCACATAGCAGGCCATTTCCTAATCAGTGATACAATTTCATAATAATATTTTTAGGGCCATGATGGAATTCTGGTGAGAGATATCACCACAACACAATCAAGTACTATAAATGGACACTGAAAAGATTCGGAAATGAGCTGTTGTGGCAGAATTGATAATGCTTCTAAGTGAATATAACCAAAAATTGTGAGACAAAACCATTACAATAAAAAAAAATACTCTCTAACAAAGTTATTTTAATAACAACTATTTAAAAAAAAAATCTAACCAATGTCAGGGAAGGGGGAAATAGTACAATATCAGGGCTAGGGAGACAGATAGTACAGCAGGCAAGGCACTTACTCTGCACATGGCTGACCCAGGCTCGATCCCCGGCACCCCCATATGGGTCCCAGCGTTCTGCCAGGAGTGATCCCAGAGTGCAAGCAAGGAGTAAGCCCTGAGCACCGCCAGGTGTGGCAAAAAAAAACAAAAACAAAAAACCCTCCAGTGTACGTCATCAAACTCTTGGGATGGAGTAGTGAGGAAGAGTATGGTGACAGGAAAAGAGTTACACTGAAAGAGTTGTTTGGGGGGAAGGTCCATGCAGCGGGCAGGAAGGACAGCGGGTTCAGGCACCTGCCCTACAAGCAGCCCACCAAGGTTTTACTCAGACCCCGCCTCTGGTCCTCCGAGCCCCGCCAGCCCGCAGACTTGGGGGTAAGCCTCGAGCCCCGCCAGGCGGGGCCCCAAAGCCAAAAGAAGAACATCCAGGCAGGTTCAGGGTCAGAGTGTTCTGGAACGAACGCCACGAGGGCCCGGCGTGCTGGGCGGGGACCCACTTACTGCACCACGCTCTGCCGCAGGCCGTTGCGCAGCTGGTTTTTGTTCATGGTCGGGTTCCACTCTTGCTTGTCCAAGTGCGTGGACACGAAGTTATCCACTTTCTGCCGGAGGTTCTGGTAGGCCGGCTACCGCGACAGAAGGCGGAGGGGCGGTCAGGCGGGCGGCTGCGGGGCTCGGGCCCTCGCCCAGAACCCAGCTGGTCCAGAAACGGACTCGGGGTCCCGGCCGGGCCGGGCCCTGGAGACACTGACCTGTGGCGCCCGTCTGCCTGCTTCATTGGGTGGGGGGGCATTGCACACTGATGGGGGACCCCGGGAGGTGGGCTGGGGTGGGGCGGTGACAGCGCGGTGGCATGCGGCCGTGTGCCTTGCCCCCTGCGTGCTAGCCAGCCGGGAGGAGTGGACGGGAGAGTCCGGGGGAGCGGGCGGGAGTGGACGGGAGTGGATTGGAGGGTCGGGGGAGCGGACGGGAGTGGACAGGAGGGTCCGAGGGGAGTGGATGGGAGGAGTGAACGGAAGTGGACAGGAGGGTGGCGGGGGGAGCGGACGGGAGTGGATTGGAGGAGTGGACGGGAGCCCGGGAGGAGTGGAAGGGAGTGGACAGGAGGGTCAGGGGGAGTGGACGGGAGTGGACGGGAGAGCCCGGGAGGAGTGGAAGGGAGTGGACAGGAGGGTCGGAGGGAGTGGATGGGAGGGTCCGGGGGAGCGGACGGGAGTGGAGTGGATGGGAGATGGGAGGAGTGGACGGGAGTAGACAGGAGGGTCTGGGGGAGTGGACGGGAGAGCCCGGGAGGAGTAGAAGGGAGTGGACAGGAGGGTCGGAGGGAGTGGATGGGAGTGGATGGGAGGGTCCGAGGGGAGTGGATGAGAGGAGTGGACGAGAGTGGACAGGAGGGTCAGGGGGAGTGGAAGGGAGTGGACAGGAGAGCCCGGGAGGAGTGGAAGGGAGTGGACAGGAGGGTCAGGGGGAGTGGACGGGAGTGGACGGGAGAGCCCGGGAGGAGTGGAAGGGAGTGGACAGGAGGGTCGGAGGGAGTGGATGGGAGGGTCCGGGGGAGCGGACGGGAGTGGAGTGGATGGGAGATGGGAGGAGTGGACGGGAGTAGACAGGAGGGTCTGGGGGAGTGGACGGGAGAGCCCGGGAGGAGTAGAAGGGAGTGGACAGGAGGGTCGGAGGGAGTGGATGGGAGTGGATGGGAGGGTCCGAGGGGAGTGGATGAGAGGAGTGGACGAGAGTGGACAGGAGGGTCAGGGGGAGTGGAAGGGAGTGGACAGGAGAGCCCGGGAGGAGTGGAAGGGAGTGGACAGGAGGGTCAGGGGGAGCGGACGGGAGGGTCCGAGGGGAGTGGATGAGAGGAGTGGACGGGAGTGGACAGGAGGTTCAGGGGGAGCGGACGGGAGTGGACGGGAGAGCCCGGGAGGAGTGGAAGGGAGTGGACAGGAGGGTCAGGGGGAGCGGACGGGAGTGGATGGGAGGGTCCGGGGGGAGCGGACGGGAGTGGAGAGGATGGGAGATGGGAGGAGTGGACGGGAGTAGACAGGAGGGTCAGGGGGGAGTGGACGGGAGCGCCCGGGAGCAGTGAAAGGGAGTGGACGGGGGCGGACGGGAGGGTCCCGGGGTGGAGGGCGCGCCGGGCGCCCACCGCCGGCCGGGCCGCCCGGTTCCCGCGCGCGAGGTGCCCCCGGCCCGGGCGGGGCCGCCTCACCTTGGTGTCCACGTCGGCCAGGCAGTCGCGGCGGAAGCTGTCGAACAGGCCGCGGCTCTTGAGCTGCTCCACGATGAGGACGATGAGCTGCGGGTCCCCGGGGGGCAGCGTGGCGGGGTTCACCGCGCCGCCGCCCGCGCTGGGCCCCGCCGCGCCCGCCGCCGCGCCCGCCGCGCCCGCGCCGCCGCCGCCCACCGCGCCCGCGCCGCCGCCGTCCGCCATGGCCGCGGCCCGGGCCCGCGAGGAGCAGCAGAGGCGGCGCCCCCGCACGGACGGCGGGCCCGCGTCGCGAGGATGCCGGGAGGAGCCGGGACGGGCGGCCGGCGTGGAGGAGGCTGCGGCGGCCGGAGGCGACCGAGGCCACTGAGGCGGGGGAGACCGACCGCCCAGTCGCCGGCGCCCGGGTGACGTCACAGAGGGCCGGGGCATTGTGGGGCGGGGAGTCCTCCACGGGCGTCGCCGGCGGCCGTCGGGGGGGGGGGCTGGGCCGCCGGGACTACAACTCCCGGCAGGCACCGCGCGCCTCGCGGGCTCGCGGGGCATTGTGGGGCTTGTAGGCGCCGCTCACGGGGATGGCTGCCACCGGCCAGAACAGCCCCGGTCCCAGCAGTGCCAGAACGATCGTAAGACTCAGCTGCGGGGCTGATGCAAGGTAGAGGCTCACAGGCTCATCCCTTAGGGAGTGCTCCAGCCCCTCAGGGCTCCAGGGGCAAGGTTTCTAACGTGCACACGGCATCCTCCGTGGACGAAAAAGCGCGGTAATTGGGAAAGTGGCGCCTCCTGGAATTTTCTCTTGTTCAGTGTGTGTGTGTGGGGGGGGGGGGGGGGCAGGGCGGGGTGTTAAGGGAAGCGCACAGAATGACGAAAAGGAAAGCTCCCTAAATGATACCGTCTCTGCATTTTCTACCCCGTAGTAAGCATTGTCTATCCTGAAAGAGGCCAGAGAGTACAGTAGATAGGGCGTTGGCCTCACATCTTGCTGTGCAGTTCAATCTCTGGCAGCCCTTATGGTCATATGAGCCTTCTAGGAGTGATTCCCCAATGCAGAGCCAGGAATAGCCCTTGAGCAGCATCGGGTGTCGCTCCTCAACCAAATCAAACAAAAACCCTATCATAAAAATGACAACAGTTGGGGCTGGAGATACAGGACAGCAGGTAGGGCCTTGCATGCAGCTGACCTGGGTTAGGGCCCCTGAGAAACACCAGGAGTGATCCTTGAGCACAGAGCCAGGAGTAAGCCCTGAGCACCCCCGGGTGTAGTCCCCCACAAAACCAAAAAGGCAACAGTCATTCTTGGGTATTTGGAGTCTGCCGGATCCACCGTTCACCGTTGCCTCTTCACGCCATCTGCGAGGCAAGGATGCTCCTTGCTATTCTACAGATGCAGAAAGCGTGTGGCCTGACCGCACACAGCGAGTGATAGAGGATGTGAGTCCCAGTCTTGTCATGTTCAACTTGCTGAGCTCTAGCTGGCTCAAGCACTGGGCAAGGGGTGTTTCTAGTAGAGGCTTCAAACCAGTGTTTCATAGGCACCCACCACCAGGAGAACCCCAGGGCTGCCACTGCCAACTCCCTCGCAACCACATCCCTGCCGTTCCCATCAGTCATCGTGGTCTCCTGGTGCAGGGGATGCCAGCCTTGAATCGTGGGCTAGCCTTGGCGCTGGCAAGAGACGGACAAGATCTGGGAGGCTTTGGCAGATAGAGAACGGAACAGGTCCTCTTCGAGGCCATTTCAGCTGACCTCAAGACCCGAGAGGAAGTATGGGGCAGGGGAGACCCTTGCCTTGCATGTGGCCGACTCCAGCTTGATCCCCGCACCACACTCCAGAGCCCTGCCAGGAGACCCCTGAGTGCAGAGCCAGGAGTAAGCCCTGAGCACTGCCAGATGTGGCCCCAAAACAAAAACAGGGTGGGGGAGAAAGAGAAGGGGACGGAGTGGAGGAGAAAGGAAAGAAAGAAAGAGTAGGGCATTCGTTTAAGGCTGTTTCTGATCATTTCCAGTATGTAGTGTGCATATGTGAGTGTTTAGAGTGTAAGTGCGAACGTGTGTGATAGGGATAATGTGTGTCTCTGTGTGCACGTGTGTGTGGTGATGGAGGGTGTCACTGGAAGCATGAGGGCAGGAGATGTTGGCATCATCTGCATGACCTAACGGGTAAGTGGTGCTAGAAACGGGCAGCAAGGAGTCGTCCTTTAACATTCTCACTGTTGGTTGTGAAGAGTTGTATGGGGCTGCTGGAACTTTCTTTCGTGAAACCTGGACCTGCTATTGAGAGCAATGGGGTGTTGGGTGCAGAGTCAAGGGCAGGTATCCCCCAGCAGGTGGGAGGCTCCAGCCCTCCCAGTGGGCACCTCTCCCAGTCTGGAAGTGTAGGTCACAGCAGTAGGCGCCAGGGGGGGCCGTTGCTGCGTTAATGACGCTGGGCCTTCAGCAACTCCTCTGCGGTGTTGTCTCTAGTTGGCCTGGGCGCTGAGCTCGCAGTTCGGTGTCCCTTCTTCCAGCGGTGCCTTGGGGTCTCTTCTGGCCCTGTGCCAGTAGAGTTGCTACTGGGCATGTTGGGGGCCACAGGGTGCAGGGGATTGAGCCCAGAGTGCGGCCCGGTAAGCAGGTGCCGTAACCCCTTCGGAAGAGATTACTCTTGGTTCTCAGTGCTCAGCTTGGTTTCTGAGTGGCTCAAACAGGTGCTGGATGATTTATACACAAAGTCCACTGAAGGGCATAAAGGAAATTTTCCTTTATGACTCAGGTCATAAGGGATAATGGACAGCAACTGGACAAGAAACGAGACCCATCATTTGCCAAGCGGAATTTATAAATGCAGCCAATGGGTTTTGGGAACTTTTTTTTTTTTATCTTTTTTGGCTTTTGGGGTCATACCCAGTGATGCTCAGGGTTACTCCTGGTTCTGCACTCAAGAATCACTCCTGGCGGTGCTCGGGAGACCCTATGGGATGCCGGGAATCTAATCTGAGTTGGCCTCGTGCAAAGCAAACGCCCTCCCCGCTTTGCTATCCCTTCCGCCCACTTTTTATTTTCTCTTGCGTTAGATGGCACTGACACTTTGGGGCTGTGTGGCTTTAAGGAACTTGCAGCACCTCCCTGAGCCTCAGTTCCTCGGTACCTACAAGAGGCGGAAGCCTCATTTTGGCCTTATTCTGGTCCTTAGCCAATGCTCACTAGTGTTCCAGTCCTGAATTGCCATGTGGGTTAGGATTCAGTCATTTCTCTGACTCCTCTGCTAAGTTCTGAATTCCCGCAAGGCAGGCGTTGCCGCTGTCATTTGTCCTGGTGGGCTGGGTCCTGGGGCAGTGGCGTGCACGCTTGCAGTGAGCGTGAAGGCATGAGGCAACGTCTCGGCAGCGTGGTTGGCCTTGAGCGCTGCACAGGAAGGGTTCAGCCTCCCAAGCAGACAGATCCAAGTGCAGCCCCCGAGTCCCCCTGACTACCACGAGCCTTTACTTGGCCAGAAACCAGGAGTGGATTAACACCCTTTGGCGCCGGGTTTGGTTTCTGTTTGGGGACCAATTTGGTGATGCACAGGGCTTCTTCCTGACTCTGTGCTCAGGGGTCACTCCTGATGGGGCCGGGGCACCGTATGTGGTGCCCAGGATTGAGCCTCGTCGGCTGCGTAAGGACCATCTCATGAGCACTGTGGCTGGGTGTGGCACAAAAACAAGGCAGTAGAAATGTTTGTATGGTGCTGAACCAAACACGGCCAGTCCATCCATTTATGTCATCTGTTATGAGTGTGGTGAGGAGGCGGGTACTGGTACCCGGGGCTGTTCCTGACTGTGCTCGGGAGTGCCACCTGGTGGGCTCATACGGAGGGGATTCGAACTAGGGTAGTGGCCTCCCCTACTATCTCGCAGGCCTGACCTTCCTGGCCTTGAAGGCCTTGTCCTTCATAGGGTGCGACCCCCACCCCACTCACAAAGGACACTGTGTTTGTTCTCTCCCAGGGATGGGGCCGTTCGTCTGCGCCTGGGGTCTGGAGACGGAGCTCCACCGAACCTCAGAGAGAGGTGAGTGCTGTCAGCAGGGTGCTCCCGAGCCTGGCCTGGCCCGTTAGCAGCGGCACCCTGAGCGGCCTCAAAGCCATGCCTGTCTCCCAGTGGGCAGGCCATCCCGGAGACCCCATAGTGCTCTGCCTGCGTGCTGTGTCCGCGCGAGGCTCCGGGCCGAGGACGGGCATCCTGGATGGACAGGGCTCTCCCGTCCAAGATGGCTGCCCAGGTAGCCACCAGGTGGGGGGACACTGCAGGGCCGGCTGGGAAACGTAGTCCAGAGCATTCTGGTTGACTTTTTTTTTTTAGTTAAAAATCGGGGTTTGGATGATTACGGAAGAGTCGGCCATGAGGAGGGTGTTGTCTGATGAGTGCCTCTGCCATCCGGCCGGCTGCTGCCTCAGCGCCTTCCTGTCTCGGGGGGATTTCAGCCGCCCTGAGACTGGCTGGGGGGAGGACCGGGGCTTCGGGTCAGCTCAGGCCTGTGTGACTTCCCGTCTCGGAGGCGCGGGCTGCTCGTGGCGAGCCTCTGGCTCCGGGTGGGGGGGTGGGGGTGCACTCCTGGCTGCCAGCCCTGGGGAGTGCAGAGGCTGCCGTCGCCGTGTTGGCGCCACACGTCCCAGGTGGGCTCCCAGTACACTTGATCTGACTTGTATTTTATTGGTTTGGGGGGGGCCACACCCCACGGATCTTGGGCTCCTCCCAGCCCAGTGCTCGGGGCCTCCCACAAATGAAGTGAGTACTCCTGCCTTGCGAGTGTCACTGTGGATCAGGGCCTGCCAGGGCCCAGGCCTGGTACTTGTAGGTAGGGTACCTGAAATGGGTGCAGAGGATCCCATTTTACAGAGCAAGACTGAGGCCCAGCCAGCTGGGCTGTTCCTCGGGTCTCCTGCCCCGGCCCTCTGCACGCTGCAACCCAGCTCTGCCCTGTGCTAACCTACCTGACGTTGAGTCCTTTCACCCTGGGCCCTGCATCTGCCCACAAACCCAACCCCGCCACCCCCAGTCTCCTTAGCTGGAGGAGGGGGCTCAGCATTGCCGGAAGTCGGAGCCAGGCTTCTGGTGCCATGGTGACGGTTGCCATAGAAACGCCTGCACTCAGCACGCCTCCCGGGATCTGTGGGGTTTGCAGAGGCTGAAGCCAGTGGTGGGGGAGGGTGGGGGCAGCGCGGCCTCGTGGTTAGAGCACCTCGCCGGCCCACGCCTCAAGACTCCGGCTGCTCCCCGGCTGGTCCCCACCCTCCCCAGATACTTCGCCTCTCCTCAGCCCAGGCCACAGCTCTGGCCACTGGCGACCAAGTCGGACGCGTGCCCAGCCCTTGGGGGGCTGTCAGTCCCGGTGGGGGCCCAGCACGAATGCGAATCGTGCCCCTGGCGCCCAGTAGCCAGCAGAGCCGCCTGGTTGTGGGGGCCGGAGGACAGAGCAGCTGCGACAAGGCAGGGGCACCCTCGGGTCAGGACTGGGCCCCCCATCCTTGCTGCTCTTCCCCCTACTTCCTCTGCCAGAGCAGCACAAGGTTGCATTTGATTCTGTTGATTTTGGGGGGTTGCACCTCATGGTGCTGGAGCCCGCTCCTGAAAGTGCCCAGGGGGCCGGGCGGAGCTCTGAGCTCAGGGGTCACTCCTGCTGGGCACTTGGGGACTCTGTGCTCCACCAAGGCTGGAACCCGGGTCAGCCTTGTGCAAGGCCAGCGCCTTCCCCACTGTCCTCTGCCTCTCGGCTGCGCCCGTCCCAGCCCACAGCCGGGAGGAGGACATGCCGTTCAGAAGGCGGCAGCTGTAAGTGCTGAGGTGCCCGCGCGTGCAGAGGGAGTTCCTGGGGGCTGGTGCCTCGTTCTCGGCATGTCGGTAAGGACCCTGGGCTTACTGGCTCCCGGCCCCACTCGGCTGCGCTACACGCATTCCGACCCCGACTCTCTCCCCTTTGAAACGCGCCCAGCATCCTACGGACACATATGTGGGATTCCAGGGTCCCCCAGACGGAATCTGGGAGCAAGCAGGGACGCGGGCGTGCTGGCCGTGTGGGTGCCCAGAATGACTGGAATTCCCTCTAGCTTGTTGCAGCCCGGGAGGCTCTGGGGAAGCTGGCTGTGTGGTGAGGGTGTGACCTGGGCTGGGGGTGGAAAGGGCTCTCGACGCTTGGAATGCCAGGATCTCTGTGACCCTCAGATTAACAAAGGGCCCAGAGTATCCGGTTCGGCCTGAACGTCGGACCACTTAGCCCCAGACCCAGGAGGAGAAGATGATGCATTTGTTGCCTGCTGGGGTGCGGGGGAAGTCCCAGGATCCTGAAGCTTTACACATACACACCTTTGACTAACCTGACTCTTATGTCGGAACCTCTGTTGGGTTTTGTCGTGGGGTTGCTCCTGGCAGTACTTGGGACCATGCAGTCCTGGGCTTGGGCTCCCGCGTGGCAACTTGGCTGACAGCCTCTCCTGCCCTTGCCACCTTTCTCGTAGCTCGCTGGAATCAGATGACGTGGATGTGACATTTAACTGCCTCGGGACCGGAGAGAGGGGACGTGGTGAAGGTGCTCGCCTTAGACGTAACTGACCCCAGTTTGCTCACTGGCGCTGCGTAGGGTCCCTGAAGCACCATGGGAGTGACCCTTGGGCACGGAGCCTGGAGGTCCGCCCAGGGCACTGCTGGGGGCGCCCTCAAAACCAAGAAATAAAGAAAACGATTAGCTGTGATTGAGAGTTCCTTGGCTCGTTCTCCCGCAAACCAAGCATGGATTCCCCAGGAAACACCCGTGTCACTGGAGGATTTAGCAGTAGCGTTTTAGATTTGTCTTATTTCTCATATCTATGGTCCGAATTCCGAGGCTGGAACCTCGGCGTGAGATACCGGGCGGCTCCGGCCAGATTCCTGCCCTCGACACTCGTTCTCCTAGTGCCGGTCTGTTCAGAGCATCTCGCTCCTGTCCCTCCCTGACCCCCACTTTCCTCTGCACCAGGGGTGGGAGAAGTGATGGATGCTGGGCTGGAAAGATAGCCCCAAGGGACGGAGGGCTCGCATCTTGTGCACGTGGCCCCGGGTTCCAGGGGCTCTGCTGGCCTGCAGTACTCCCAGGCCTCAAGCACATTCTGAGCCCCTCAAGCTGCATCACCCGAGCACCGAGCCATCAGGTGGCGCGCCCCCATGAGGGCCTCAGGAAAA
Organism: Sorex fumeus; assembly: GCF_029834395.1. Lineage (NCBI taxonomy): Eukaryota > Metazoa > Chordata > Mammalia > Eulipotyphla > Soricidae > Sorex > Sorex fumeus. Next base: position 2,606,334 of record NW_026606074.1, on the reverse strand, counting down.
TGCTGTCAGGTGTTGTTTAGAGAGTAACTGGATGAGGGAATGTGGTGTTTTAAAGGGGGGGATGCTTCTGTCCCCCTTAAGCCCAGAGTAGAGGGGGGAGGAGGTCAGGGAAGAAAAGAAATCGAGGGGGAAGGAAGGAGATGAGAAGGGAAGTAAAGGGGCGCAGGGCCGGGGGTAATGGCAGTGGGTAGCTCTGTAAAAAGCGCAGACTCAGCAACTCTGAAAACACGAGATTCAAACACAGCCACCAGCTTTATAAGGTGCTGGCTAGGTAGCAGGCCGGGAGGGGCGGGAGGGAACCTGGGGACACCGGTGGGCAGATGTGGACACTGGTGGTGGCATCAGTGCTGGAATATTATATGCCCAAAACACAACTTTGTAAATCATGGTCCTTAAAACGTTTCTGAAAAATGATTTAAAAAGATGGATCTTCACTGTAGTCTGTATGCCTGACATACAGAGACAGATTTTTAGTGCCTCTGAGCATCCCACCGGAAGCCTTTCCTTCCTTTCCTGCTGAATGAGTTCCTACCTGACCCTCAGAACCAGTCAGAAGAGCCCCTCCCCAGGGAGGCTGCCTCACCCCCCGAATCTGTGGGCCTCTGCACCTCCCAGGGCTCACCTGGGGCGAGTCTTTGGATCATCCCTGGCCCAGAGCAACAGCAGCCAGCAGCTTTCCAACAGATGCTCGGGACCTGGTTCTAAAGGAGTCTAGTGCAGTACCATCAGGGCCAGGGGACGGCGCTGCGTGTAAGAATCTGGGGTTGAGGGGGCGTCTGGGGACTGGAAGGGCACCCAGGGCCCGGTGCACGCCCCATCCGTGTGACCATCCCTGCATGCTGTCATCCTTTCTGCTCCTTTGGGGTTCAGGCATCCAGTATCACCCGTGCGGAAGCTGCAGCCCAGAGGGGCCATCGATTGGGGCCATCTGATCTGCTTCCGGTCGGATCCACTCAGTCGTAAAAGCCAGTAAATGTCAGAGAGCTGTCAGGCCTGGCGACCTCTGGGGGTCGTTAAAGACTGTCTTCCAGAAGGGGCTCTGGTCTCTGTCACACAGAGTGACTGATGCCAGGGGGTGGATTCTTGGGAGAGGAGAAGCAGTGCCCCAGGGCCACGGCCTCAGCAAATGTTCCGGAGAGCAGAACCAACCTCTGCCTTGATATTTGCTCTCCACGGACCCAGAACCACAGGTTTTGAGTTTCTCGTGTGTGTGTGTGTGTGTGTGTGTGTGTGTGTGTGTGTGTGTGTGTGTGTTGCTCAGGGGTTACTTCTGGCTCTGCAGTTCTGCACTCAGGAACTCAGGACTCCTTGCGGGCTTGGGGAGCACGTGGGGTGCCGTGGATTGAACCAGGTGTCGGCACGCAAGGCAGACACCCTCCCCACTGTACTGCCACTTTGCCCCACTCTGGCTTTCTCTCCAGAGACCCATCCCCGCCAAGGAAAATGGTTGCGTTTTTCCAGCAAAGACAGGGCCATTTCCCCGTCACTTCTTGCAGAGAGGTCCAGCGTGCGCCACTTCCCATCCCCAGAGGTAAAATAATTCTCTGGCTGCTCCCGGCTCGTCTCCTCTCCACACCCCCAATCTGGCTCTGCTGTCCAGGCCCTCGGGACGCTCGGGACGAAGCGAGCAGCTCCTTCTCCCAGCGGTGCCTCAGGTCCCAGGGGGCCCAGGGTGCTGGCACGGTTTGGAGGAATGACATGCTCCTCCTTGGGGTGGCCCCCGGGGACGTCTGGGCAGAAAACATCTCACTGGTGACCTCACTCCCGGGCCCTGCACCCGCAGGGGACACTCCCCGGGGAAATCGAGCCAGGCCCTCGGCGCTGGCCTCGAGGCCAAGGTCTTCGCGTTGGTTTGCCTGCCCGCCCCGGCACTCACGGGGCAGCCTGGTGCAGGGCCCAGAGCAGGCGGCGACTCCACGTCCTCCCGGGACCCGGAGCCAGCGCTCCTTTGGGTTTTCCCTCCAGACTCCTGGAAGTGTGCTTCTCTCTCTGCTCAGCTCCACAGCTGCCCTCCGCCCGTCCGGTCACCTCGCCCTATCCCTGGAGAGTCCAGTTAGTGAGCCCCAGCCCCAGGTGGGGCTAAAACCCCAGGGCTCGGGGTCAAGGCCTTGTTCGTACTCCACATCGCGGGGGACCAGCAGAGGTCGGAAGGCAGGGTGCCGGGGACACCTGGGAATCGGAAGGGGGCAGACGATGGCAGTGGGGGGTCACGAGTGGTGCTTTGGGGTATGTGGGCTGAAACGTGGCGCCCGTGGGGCAGATGGCTGGGGTCGGGGGTAACTGGAGGGTGTGCAGGGACCAGCTCAGCGAACCTTGGGGATCAGGCCGAAGCTGTGAAGATTCGTGGCAGGTTCTAGTTCAGGCTGGAAGGTTCTGGATCTGGCTAGAAGGTCCTAGGTCAGGCTGGGATTGCTGCAGGACCTAATTGTTGAGTTGGGGCGGGGGGGGGGTGTGGATTTAAGAGCAGGGCCTGTTGGGAGGAACCGAGGCCTCCTTCGCGTGAATTGGGGTTCGGGGCGCCCTCCACTGGCTGGGTCGCCTTCCAGAGTGTTTCTGGGTGAGGGCCACGGAGACAGCAGGACAGAGCTCTGTTACCTCCACGCCCCCCCGCCACAGACATGATGAGCTGGTTGGAGGAGGATCTGTCTGTGTGTCTGTCCAGGGCACCGCAGAGCCAGGGAGACCCTGAAAGCCCCCAGAATGGTGGGCGTAGGGATGGGCTGCAGTGCTCAGGCCTCCTGAAGGGGGCAGCAGCACCCACGCCAGGCCGCGTGGAAGCTCCATTTTTCCAGAGCATCTCCCCTAGGATGTGAGACACCCTGACGTTTCCCCGTGTAGGAAACCGGTGGCTTCTATGATAAGTGGAGCGTGCCCAAGGTCCCGCCCCGCGCCCAGGACCCCAAGCCCGGTACCAGCTCTGAGGCCTGCATTCCTCCAGGACTCCCCCACCCCCAGGCCTGGACAGCCGAAGGAAGACGGGGTTGGGTGACTGTCTTCCAGCGTGGCTGCCATGAGGGTCCACGCTTCGTGCTGAGCAGGGCGTCTGTCCCCTTTGCTTGGGGAGGGGCTGCTGCAGGTGCCGGTCACCTTCCCTTCTCCCACACTAGGAGCCCCCGCCTCTCCATGTTTCCGTGCCGGCCTTCCGGAACCCAAGGCCGGCGCTGGCCTCTGGGCAGCAAAGCCCACGCACTGCCCTGATTGACAGCCCAGCGTGCTGGGGTGCCCCCCTGGCCCTGGGAAAGAAGGACCCTTGTCCCTCAGTGTGCAGGGGATACTGTCCACTCTCATGCGCCCACTCTCATCCAAAGACCCCTCCCTCCCGAGCCTGACCCCACCCGGGAGATCTGGGGCTCCCATGCCTGGCCAGTGGGGATGCACGATCCCAGGGGTCGCCCGTCAGAATCAGGGAAGGACCAAGGGCGCGTGCTGGTCCAGTTGGGCACAGGGGGCACGTGTGCAGGGGGGCAGCAGGCTTAGGCCAGGTGCGGTGGGTGCACCCCAGGAGGTGCAGGGGGCCACCCCCCCGTCGGAGGCTGGGACAGCCCTCTGGGAGGAAGAGCTGGTGGGCAGGAAGGGGGACAGGCAGGGGGCAGAGCCGGGCTATATCGGGAGGGCGGGTGGCAGTTTGTTGTTTTGTTTGTTTGTTTTTGCTTTTGGGGTCACACCCGGCGATGCACAGGGGTTCCTCCTGGCTCTGCACTCAGGAGTCACCCCTGGCGGTGCTCAGGGGACTCTATGGGTTGCTGGGAATTGAACCCTGGTTGGCTGTGTGCAAGGCAAATGCCCTCCCCGCTGTGCTATTGCTCCAGCCCCGACACGTGGCAGTTTGGACGGATGAGGCAGCAGCTGGGGGGTGTAGTCCTCCCCCACTCGGGGCCTCAGCGACCCTCACTGCGCCCCAAGGAGTATTCCAAACACATCAGCCTGAAGGTCACCTTGCCTTCCGGGGATGGGCTCAGGGTAGCCGGAGCCGTGACCCCCCTCTGGGTGGGGGCCATGCTGCTGACCAGAACCTCGAACTAGGAGGGTGTGGCCGAGACAGATCCAAAGCCCCCGAGATCGCATGACCAGGCCAGCTCTGTCCACGAACGGAAGCTGCTCTGCTTGACTTTGCTGCCACCTCCTCGCCTGTCTCGGGGCACATCAGAGACGCCCCAGTTTCCATCTCTGCACCCTGGGGCACAGCGTTGTCTTCATTCCTCTTTAAGGCCTTGGGTCCTGAGTAAGCCTCATCGGATTCAGCCACAGAGGCAGAATTTTCTCCTTGGCTCATCACCTTAGAGCCGGAATCGGCAGAGAAGTTTCCTTACCAGAGGCCTGGAGTTTCTCCTCATGAGACCCCCAAAGAAGACAGAGGCAGGAAAAAGATACTCCTCCATCTCCTGAAAGATTAATGCCCCCCTCACCTGCCGCAGCAAAGCCGCTTCTTGACCAATGTTCCAGGAGCTAAGGCAGAAAGCGTTTAGAGAAAACTGGGGGGTGGGGGGGCAGCGATGTGACTGGCCCCCGCCTTCTTATTTCCCCGTTAGGAAATTGTCCTCTTATGTGAGAGAATCAAGCAAGTCCACCAGCCAAGGGGCAGTGAGACGGTAAGAAGTCTATTTCCCAGAAACGCTCGTTCACTGGTTTGAGGGAGACGAGAGAAAAGACTTTTTTTTTTTTTTAGATGGGGCAGGCAGGAAGTGATTAGGCATCAGGGCAAGCCCCTGGCTTAGGAGTGAGACCAATTTAAAAAAAAAAAAAGTACACAGTATGAGACTAACGTCCAAATCCAGGGAAAACATGACCAGGAGGACTGGTCGATGGTTGGAAGCTGGCCACAAGAACGTCTGGGGATTGAAGGGCAGTTGGGATTAGAGAAGGGACCAGTATAACAATAATAGATGGAAATGATCATTTTGGACAGAAACTGAATGTTGAAAGTAGGTAAAAAGATATACCTGATAACCTTTCAGTGTTTCTGTTGCAAACCATAGGGCAGAGAGAGAGAGAGAGAGAGAGAGAGAGAGAGAACCTGTCATAGAGGCGGGCAGGGTAGGGGGGAAGGGAATCTGGGGACATTGGTGGTGGGAAATGAGCACTGGTGCAGGGACAGGTGTTGGAACATTGTATAACTGAAACCCAATCACGGACAACTTTGTAACTGTGTATCTCACTGTGATTAAATTTTTTAAAAATCCAATTTTAAAAAAAGCAACAGCTTCACAAGGACCCACCAGCCCACCTCTGAAAATCTGGGGTTGCCATCTTTGTCCGAGCAGCCTTGATTTAAGTGACTGGCACAATTATTCAGGAATTGTGACGGTGTGGGGTGGAACAGCTTTTGGGGTTTGGCTGGCGCTGTCCTTTGTCTTGTTGCTGGCAAGCAGTATTGAGGGGGTCCCGCACTTTTGCAGGGGGTCACCTCAGATCCGAGCTGGAAAGCTTGGCCTCCCCCGAAGCGAGAATGCCAGGGCTGCACGTCGCTCCCAGGACTGGCTGGAGAGGGCTGGGTGGGGCGGAGGCTTGTCTTGCTCTAATATGGAAATCGCATTTCTTCTCCCTGTGACCCTGCGCCAGCCTAGCTGTCATTCTGGGGCTGACGGCCTGGGCCGGTGGGCGGGCTGGCTTGGCTGAGGAGAGTGGAACAATGCAGGTGCCTCCGCGCGCCCACCCCAGACAGAGCCTCCTCGGGATGGTTTCCATGGGGCCATCACCCGGACACAGAGTGGGACACCCAAGGGACCAGAGCCTTGAAGAGCTTCGCGGTCTGTGGCCCTAGATTGCAGGGGACATCACGGGTTCCTCTCCTGACAGTCTCTCGGCCCCTTCACAGTGTGACTCAGCAGCTGTTTCCCTTAAAGTGGGGGGAGGGGAGGGCGTAGAGGGGGCCGGGAGAGGGCTCGGGGCGGGGGTGCCTGCTTGGCATGTGGGAGCCCAGGGTGCACTCTCCGATACCATGCGGTCCCCTGAGCACCACGGGGTATGGATGCCCACCCCACAAAGAGACATACAGAGATGGAATCTTTCTTTTTTTCTTTTTCTTCAGGTTTTGGGGCCCACCCAGCGGTGCTCCGGGCCTACTCCTGGCTCTGAAGTCAGGGATCACTCCCAGTGGGGTTTGGGGGACCCTATGGGATGCCAGAGATTGAGCCTGGATAGGCCGCGTGCAAGGCGAACGCTCTGCCCTCTGTACTGTCGCTCTGCCCCCTGGAATCTGTTTTTCTATTCTTTCCATCAGGCCTCTCTGATTGTCTCCTTTAGTAGAATGTTCTGGAAGTGGCCCTGTCAGATATCCAAGGCCTGGCTTCTAGAATTCTTGCAGCTTCTACCTCCGCCTTCTTGGAAGAGGGTCCCTGAGATTCCTTGTAGATTCCTTGGGTGCTCCAGGGGGAGAGAGGAGGGCCCGTGGAGAAGAACTGGGTCCACCTCACGCAGCCACTCCCCTTTCTGCTCCTCAGGCCCACCCGGTCTACAGGCTGAGTGCCTCGAGTCCCAGGCCAGCCTGCCTGCCCTCTGCGTCAGCTGCGAGAGTAGGATGGCGGCCCAGCTCTGCCTCCGCAGCTGGAACCAGGCCCCCATGCCGCTGGCTTCCCTCCTCCTACAAGCTATCAAAGAATTCCAGGGAGCAGAGACATTGGCTCCAAGGGCTGGAACACATGCCCAGCATGCTTGAGGCCCTGAGTTCGGTCCCCGGCACTGCAGGACCCCTAAGCACCCGCTATGCCGTGAGCAGGACTGGGCCGGCCCTGGCTGCTGTAGACACGGGACTCCAGCCACTGCCGCCCAAGTACTGAGCTGCACAGTCGTCAGGATGGCGAACTGTAGAGAGATAATGACGCTCGCCTGGCACGCAGGGGCCAGCTGATACAGGTACAGTCCCCAGCACCTTATAGGGTCCCCCGAGCTCCACCAGGAGTGATCCCTGAGCACAGAGCCAGGAGTATGGTCTGAGCACTGTGGGGTCTGACCCCAAACAGAAAAAGGAGAGAATCGAAGCTGTGGGGAGAGAGATTCTCCCCATGTCACTCCCCCAGAGCGGACCCCCCTCTAAGATCGTGACCCACCCTGCTGGCAAAGCAGAGGGCCGTTTAAAGGAGCCGCTCAGAACAGGCAGCCTTCCTGGGGGCAGACAGTGGGGTGTCCTTCCAGGCAGAGCTCCTGGAGCCCCCACCGCACTCGCTCTGCGCCATCAGCAGCGTGTCCTGTCTCCCCTGCCACCTGGCCCATCCATCCTCCGAGCCACAGCCGCGCGCAGGCACCCACTTCTGGCTGCAGCGGGCGACACCCAGGTTCTGCGTTGTTCACCGAGCGAGCCCAGGATCTCGGGGTAGATCAGCTTTCCTGCCTGTGCCGGGGAACGTGACCCTCCCCCCCAGCGGAATGGGAGTGACTGGGGACCTGACCGGGCCAGGGGCGGGTGGCTGGCTGGGTGCTCCTTCAGTCACAGCGGTGACCTCTGTCTCCGTCACCACTCTACTCCTCTGAGGGGCTGAGCGGCTGGAGGAGGAAGGGCCGTTCCATTAGCATTTCCCTGACATCTGACTGATGGCTTCATTCCACTTTGGTAAACAGGCCACCTCAGAGCCAAGGTGAAGGTGACCTCTGGCTCCGCCCGGCTGCACCGGATTCTCCCCGGAGACCCTGCCAAGAGCTTCCCCCGCCAGCATTCTCCTTCCCCGGCCTGCTCCGATGATGAGCGCTGACAAAAATAAATAAGGAAGCGCCGGCCCGCAGCCCTCGCCTGCAGGCCAGCCCGGCTGAGAAGGGGACTGGGGCGGGGGGGCGCCCAGGAGGACCAGGCAGGGTCGGGGGTCAGAGAAGGTCGCCCTGAATGCTTCCCTGCCCGTGCGGTGGCCCAGTGGTGACAGCAGCAGCAGGAGGAGGCTGGGCTATTAATAGGCCCGTGCACGTGGCCAGCCAGACTGCCGCAGCTCTGCCGCTCAGAGAGGATCTCCAGTGTGAAATGGCTCCGGGCTTGGGCTTTGCAAAGACAATGAAGGAGCGTGTGGAGGGAGGGAGTCTGGGTGGGTGAGAGGCAGCCTGGGCTCCCTCCCTTGCAAGAGCAATTGAATCCGGATCGTTCCGGTAGGCGCCTGCACCTGCGCCTGCCCAAACCAATGAGCTTGAGCACTGTGCCCAGGGCACCCCAGAGCCCGGTCCTCCCCGGGGAAGCGCCCCCAGAGAATCCTGCACTCTCTCCTTCCTCCCGCCAGGCCAGTCAGGCAAACAAGCTCAGCAAAGAAGGTGGCGGGGGAGGGGGAGGAGCGTTTGGGGGAGACAGTAGGGAGTGGTGGGGACTGTATGAAAGCAACCCTGGTTCTCATCACAGTGACTGTGGGCGGGGGGGGGGGGGTCCTCCAGCCCCCGATGGTCCCTGAGTTTGGAATAACAGCTCAGTGCTGCTCTCCATCCAAGGAGAAAAGATGTTTGGAATTGTGGGTGATTCGCCCCTTCCCACCCCCACCAAACACTGGGTACATCAGACCGTCAGATCACGTTTGCAGGCTTGTGGGTTCAGGGGAGATACTGTAAAACCGTAGGATCAAACCTGATGTGGGAGGAAGCTCAGGTTTAGAGGACCCTGCAAGGAAGAGGGGTGCTCACAGCTGGGGGGGTGTGGAGGGCATCTCCCCAGCACCGTTGGGGAGGGTGGGAGCCACAGCAGAGGGCCTGAGGCAGTGTGGGGAGATGGCGTGAGTGGCCTGCAAGGTGCGAGGCCGGATCCCCAAGGTGCACCGGTGCTCCTTGTGCCCCTCCACTCCAGCACCTCCGCTGCTTTTCAGAATGTTGCTCTTACTCCTGTTTTTTGGAGGGGAGGAAGGCGCATACCCAGCAGTGCTCAGAGCTTACCCCTGGCTCTGTCCTCAGGGTCTACTCCATATGGGATGCTGGGGATCGAACCCAGGTCAGCCGCGTGCAGGGCAGATGCCCTCCCTACGGTGCTCTTGCTCCGGCCCCAGTGAAGTTGTGAGGGACTGCGTCTGTTTGTTCTCGCTCTGACACAGTCTCTGCTCTGTCGGGCACACCTGACACCCTGCTAGGGAGGGCGCGTAGCCCGTTGCTGGGTGCCACTGGGCAGAGAGGCCGCAGGAAGTGCTTTGTGAGCAACTGCGGCTTAGGTTTCCTTTTGGGTCGGGCCAGAGGGCGGGAGCCACGCCTCCTGCTCTCCTCGCAACACCCCTGCAGTGGGCTCCACTCCCGGGGGCACTCTCCATCGCCCCGTCACGCCCAAGATGCCAGGCGGCGAGGGCTGTGAGCAGGACTCGGCTGTCTGGAGCCGGGCAGCTGCCTCACGTGTGACCCGCCCAGGTGGAGGTAGAGGACACGGGACACTTTCCCCAAATGCCGCTTTGTGCAGGATTCACTCTTGTTGTTTCGGGAGCACGTCCGGCAGTGCCCTGGGCTTACCCCGGGCTCTGCGCTCAGGGCTCACTCCTGGTGCTGCCTGGGGGACCATATGTGGTGCCAGGGATCGAACCCGGCTTGACCACTTGCATGGCTAGCACTGCCCGCTGTGCTATGGCTCTGGCTGTTGTGGGCTCCTGGAAGCCAACGGGTGTCGGGTGTAGGTTACCGACGTGGCAGCCAGGGCTCGCAGAAGCAGGTTGACTTGCCCAGGCCCCCCGCTGCTAAGCGGCAGAGGTGCAGCGGGCTGCCTGCCTTTTGTCTCCGGGCCCAGGGCGTGCCTGGTGGCCCCAAGAGGCCGCCCCGAGGCTGGGGCTTGTCCCTGTCCACAGGTTTCTTGTTTGCATTCACTCCGTTCCAGGTTAGCCCCAAAGGTTGCTCGGGCCTGGCTGCTCCCTTTTTTGGACAGAAAGACCCCTGTCTCCTGGATTGTAAGCCGTTCTGCCCAAACAGTGTATTAGATTGGGGGGTGGGAGGTGGAGGTCTGTGGCCAGCAGCAGCCCTGGCCCCTTGGAGCTATGAAAAACGCATACTGGCGCTCCGGGGAGGGAGCACGTCTGGCGGGGCTGGGCGGGGCACTCCAGCAATTCCTCCAGCATGCGGCCCGCAGAGTTCAGACTAAGGACTGAGGTGGGGGGGGACACTCCAGCGGTACCCCCCCAGCACGCAGCCTGCAGAGCTCAGACCACGGGGAGCAGGGCTGGCGCACAGGGCCTCTCCGTGCAGGGCGCTCTCCCTCCAGCCGCTTTGTTATGACGAGGGCCGCGATTTATCCCTGGGTGAGGCGTCTCTTTCTGAGTGCGCCCCATCCTCCTGTGTTAGGAGGACCACCCCCGTCATGAGCGTTTCTTTCTTGAGGTGAGAACGTTCCAGATCTCGTCTCTGAGCAACTCTCCGGTGGATGGACTTTGGGATGGTTGTTGAGAATGTGTGTGGGGTGGTGTGGGTCTTGAATGGTCTGTCATTGGTCCCCTGAGGCCAGCATCTCCCCAAGACCCCTGCCCCATCCCCTGGACAGACAGAGGGACCCTTCTTTGCTTCCCCCCGCTCCACATATGAGACAGAGCGTCTCCCTGTGGCCTGGTGTGTCGGGCCCTCAAGGGCTGTCTGTGTCTCCACAAAGGCCAGGACTTCCCCCTTTCTCTGGCTAAACCAGATTGCATTGTGTGAAGTGGACACACACACACACACACACACACACACGCGCGCGCGCGTGTGCGCAGTATCTGTGTGTGTGTGTGTGTGTGTGTGTGTGTGTGTACCATTGTTGTAGATTTGCTTCTTTTCCCTTTGTGGTCACGCTGGTGTGCTGCAGTCTCACTGGGGGGCTTGTGGGGCCGGGGTTGAACTCGAGGCCTCGTGCTTTCTCCATGAGCTGCTCCCTGGTCTCCACCTCATCATTATTCAGTCCCACGTGGACAGCCACTTAGATCTGTCCTGATCTTGGTGCTTGTGAACGATGCTGTCAGGAAATTGGCTGGGGTGCGGGGTAGGGACGGGGGTGCCGCTACCTTTTCGAGACCCTGTTTCCGTTTCCTTTGGACTTCTATCCAGAACTCTTAATGGCTGGATGAGCAAAAATCTTCCAGCGAGCCGACATCCAACCAAAAAAGCCTTTTGCCGAGCTAAAGAAGCCATGAGCTGAATGAAGGGGCTGTCTCGCAGAAGGGAGAATATTTGCATGCCAGAGACCGTAGTTTTCATATCGGAAGAAATTCGAAAGCTCAGGCACCTCAACGTTTTGATTCAGCTGATTCTTAGAATCAGTCTGGTACCAGTTACAGTTACACTGCATTGGTGCCCAAGAAAATGCTATCAAGGGATGAAAAGATACTGGATCTATTCTCTCTCTCTCTCTCTCTCTCTCTCTCTCTCTCTCTCTCTCCCTCTCTCTCTCCCTCCCTCCCCTTTCTCCCCACTCTCTCCCTCTCCTCCTCTCTCTCCTGTCTCTCCCCTCCCTCTCACTCTCTCTCCTTCTCTCTCCCTACTCCCCTCCATCTCTCTCCCCCTCTCCCCTTCCTCCTTTCTTCCTCTCTCCCCCATCTTCCCTACCTCCCTCTCTCTCTCTATTTCTCCTCTTTCTCTTTGCTTTTTTTTCCTTTGGTTTTGGGCCACACCTGGCATTGCTCAGAGCTTACTCCTGGCTCTGTGCTCAGGGCTCAGTCCTAGAAGGCCTTGGGAACCATATGGGACGCTGGGGCTTGAACCCCGGGTCAGTCGTGTGCAAGACAAGCACCCTCCCTGCTGTACTATCACTTCAGCCCTGGGTCTGTTACTTCTGTGATAAGAAAGAATCTTAATTTCTCTTGAAATAGAGTCTCGGGGGCCCTCAAATGTCACTGTTTTATCTGCATTAGAAAGAGAAAGACAGTAACAGGGGCAGATTAGAAAAACTCAAATTCTTCGGAGGCGAAAACAAAGATGGGGGGAGAAACGGAAAGGAAAGTGTGCTGAGCGTTTTCTGGACCATCTGTAGGAAGAAATAATAAAAGCAGCCTGAACGACCAACGGGAGAGGAACCTGGGAGATTTATGTGACAGAATTATTGGGCATGTGTCTTCCTGGTTTGGGGAGGCACCGAGGGGACGTATTTACTTTCCCCCTTGCACGCCTGTGGCTCCCCGAGAAAGCCGGCCACCCATCTCCAGCCCATCTGTCTACGCGTTGCGCGGTTAAACAGTCCAGTTGACCTAGCGGGCTTTGACTGGCCAGACTCTGTCCTCTGCCCGTGGGCGCCAGCCTCCTGCCCGGCCGCCGCCTCTCCACCAGGCACCCTCCTGCGGGCGTCGAGAACAGAGAGACCCTGTGTTCCCCCCAGGGGAGAGGGAGAAAGAGAGGGCTGTCTCTGGGGCTGGGGGCGCAGGGGAGGAGGGGGTTCTTCCTTCAAAATTGGCCCCCCGAGGAATTTTCTGTTTCCTGTGTGGTAAAGGACATTTTGTCTACCTTTCAGGCAGCTCCAGAACCCCAACCCCACCGCTCTGGGTCCCCGCCGGAGCTGGCACTCTGAACACCCAGACGTGGGGACTTCAGGACACTGAGAGGCATCAGGGCCTGGACAGGATCCTGAGTAGGGGCGGGAGAGGCTGGAGTTAGGCTGACCGAGAGCCCACCCACCCACCTTTCTGCCCCTCCCCAGGGGGCTGCGTCCGAGCTGGGTCTCTGATCCTCCTTCCCACCCCAGCCTTATCAGAGCGAGCCCCACCGAGTCCAGGGCGTTCCCGTGCGGCACCTGCCACTTCCTGTTTACAGGCTGGGCGGGAGAAGCCCCTGGGACCATCTGCTTCTGGCCCGTGCGTGTCCCTTTTCTCGTGGCTTCCTCTGAGGTCCCCGCCGTATGAGGGCAAAGGCTTTCCCTCCCTCTGCCTGGAAAAATAATCCGCTGTGAGTGTGTACTGGAACCTGCCGGCTGTGCGGCCGGAAAACGGGGCGAGTGGGGGGTGGGAGGTTGGGACGAAGGGCCCCAATCTGCTGGGCCTTATGGGGGGGGTCCCAGTCTGAGACCTCTGCCCCAGAGATCACTCATAGACAGACATAAGTGCTGGGACAGATGGGAACAATTAAAAAAAAACACGCCAGGTCAAGGACCCTCCGGAGACCCATTTCATGAATGAGGACACTGAGCTCAGAGGTGGCCAGTATCTTGCTCAGGGACACACAGCAAACGATGACTGTGAAACTGGAACCCAGGTAGCTCATGACAATTAGGAAACTGTGGGAGGGTGTATGTGGCTGCCGTCTGCAGCCCACACCCCTGGAAACCCCATCTAGACTGATGTCGTCCCCCCCCCCCCCCCCCCCCCCGCCGTGAGCTGGAGAGACCGAATCATGATTCTGCCCTTCCTGTTGAAAACTCCCCCACCCCTTCCCCTCCACCCCGCCTTGCTTGCTGGTGGATGATGCACCCTCAGTCCCTCCAGGGACCCTGGCCGTGGCCACCTGTGGGTCCAGCCGCCCTCCCCAGCAGACCTGCCCGGAAGCCCACCACAGCGGGCAGCCCCCCAGGGAGCCCATTAGCCAAGCCTCCAACAGGGCTGGGCTGGGCCTCTCCCCTGCGCCTTCCGGGCCCAGCCGCTGGGCCAGTCACCGGGTGCTGATTCGATTAGCTTGTTTAGTCATCGTGGAGCGGGAGCTGCCTCGGCGGCCGGAATGGCTGTGGAAGGGATATTATGTTAATGTCCCACCCCAGAGCTGCCGTGGGCTCTGGGTGGCGGGCGGCCGGCCCTGACCATATGGTCCCTCCCCAGCCCTCCTTTGTCATCTCGGGTAATTGAAATCCTCCGCCTCCTTCCGAGCGACGCCTCCCTCCACTGGGCTGCAGAGGGCCCGGGGCAGTGCCCTGCTAGTCCCTGTGGGAAGAAAACTGGGGGGCGGCGAGGCAGATGGGGGTGTTCACCAGAGACCCCTGACATTTCGGGGGCAGGCGTGGGCCACATCTGGCCGTGCTTAGGGGCTCCTTGCAGCTCTGCCAGAGGGTCACCCATGGCCGTGCTCAGAGACCATATGGTGGGGGGCTGGGATGGAAACAGTGGCTGTGTGCAGGGCCAGCGCCTTCCCTGGGGCTGTCTCTCCACACTCAGCCCCGACTGTTGTTTACCGCAAAATGGCACCTGATGGTTTCAGAGGAATAAAAGGTAAAGGCCCTCCCGTTGATCGTCGATTTGCTCGAGCGGGCCCAGTAACGTCTCCATTGGAGACTTTGTTGTTACTGTGTCTGGCATATCGAATACTCTCGGTAGCTTGCCGGGCTCTCCGAGAGGGGCGGAGGAATCGAACTCGGGTCGGCCATGTTGGCCGCTTGTAAGGCGAACGCCCTACCCGCTGTGCTATCGCTCCAGTAATAATAAGTCCCAGTTATTGCTATTATTATTGTTCCAGATTCTGACATCCAGTAGTTAAGTTGCAAATCAAGTCTTACTCCCATTTCAAAGATTAGGAAGCTGAGGCTTGGCAGCAAGCAGACGAGAAAGGCACGGAGACCCCAGAACCCCCAAGGACTGCCCTCTCTACAGCTGTGGCCCCAAAGCTTCAGCTTTCGGAGGGCCAGCATTTCGGGTTTTGGGGTTTTGTTGGGTTTTTGGTGTTTGAGTTCTGCCCAGCAGTGCTGAGGACTTACACCTGGCTGAGTTCAGGGACCCTGTGGGGTACCAGGGATTGACCCCAGGTAGGCCGTGTGCAAGGCCCTTTCCCTGCACTCACTCAACCCCCTGAGGTCAGCATTTGGGCACAGAGATGATAGGTGACATCTGGACAGGCGGGTCACCAAGCCGGCCTTCCTCGCACGCGTCTGCCCCAGTTCCTCAGAAGCTGTCGCGGCCAGGATCCAGGGTGGATTGGCCTGCCGCTCAGTGATGCCGCCCGCACCTCCAGGCAGCTTGGGGCCCCCCACCTCCCAAGGCCGAGCAGGGGCCGGGGCTGTGGGGTCTGCACTCCATGTCCGCGGCCCAGAGTGAGGCCCGGTTCCGCCGTCCAGCCTTGAGCCTGCTCGCCGTCCCTGGCCTCCCCTCGGCCCTCCTCTACCTGCTTTTCCAGCAGGCCTTGGCTGGGGAGCGGCCTGGTGGGGCACTGGGTCTGTCCTACTTGGTCACGTGTCTCCAGCCCAGCTTCCTGCTGTGCCAGGAGCAGAGTCCCCTGAGTCAGGACTCACTCCTGGTGGTGCTCAGGGCTGGACCCGGGTCGGCCTCTTGCAAGGCAAACGCCCTCCCCCAGCTCGTGTGTTGCTTCTCATCCATGACACACACACAGCGGCCGCCATGGAGGGGCCCCTCCCGTGATGTGCAGGTGACAGGTGCCTGGGGCTGGGCTCTGGACTGTTATGACTGTCCCCTGGGGCGGGGCCGGGGAGCAGCTTCTATAGGAAATGGGGTGCACCCGCCTGACGCCCATCCCCAGGTGGCCTAGTTAGCCGCCAGCTGGGGAGTTGCTGGTCTTGCTGGGAGATGGGATACATATGGCAAGCTGCCGAGGCACAGACAGTGTCTGCCCTGGCCCGTGTGTCACCACCACCACCGTTCCAAAGGGACCCATGCTCCTCTGGACCCTCTTCCCCAGCACCTTGTCACCCACGGGCACTGAACCCCAAAGCCCCTTTCATTCCCTGTCCAAGCCCTGATGTGTGTCCCCCAAAACCATTTTTTCTCCCATAGCTTTCATGCTCGGGGGGGAGGGGTTGTCTCTTGTAGAATCCAGGCTGAGGGGAGGGGAGGGTTGTCAGGCTGGGGTCTGCCCTCGGTGGCTGGGTGGGCGTTCAAGTGGGGACGAGCGGGGAAGCCAAGTGCAAGTCTGGACATTCCTGGACAGAGGGGGCTGAAGGCAACGCCCATCTGGCGGCCCAGGGACGTTGAGGCCCCTCGAGGCTGGGTGCTGGGCTGGGCTCTGGGCCACGTAGTTACCTTCTGAGTGCCATATTCTCGCCTGTCTAACCTGTGCTCCTCTGCGAAGCACCCTGAGCTGAGGAGAAATCTCATTTCATTTCTTCCAGACACGCAGCCTCTGGGCACCCCAAGGCAGCGGGATCCAACGCCAAGGGCGCAGTCAGCCCCGCTGGCCGTGAAGCCAAATGGCAGCGGGCAGGATCTGGCTCGGACCCGACAGCGTTGAGCCTCTCGCTCTCAGGCGGGGGTGGGGGGGCAGCAGTGCCTGGCTTGAGGGTGGGCTTGTCGCACCAGACCCGGTATGTGAAAAAAAAAAAAAAAACCAGTTTTTCTGATTACCTAGGCTGGTGGTTTTGCATCACTGATGGGGGCCAGCACAGTTGGTCCAGAGTTGTAAAATGGTTGAAAATTCCAAACTAAGGGGCTGGAGCAATAGCACAGTGGGTAGGGCATTTGCCTTGCATGTGACTGACCCAGGTTCGATTCCCAGCATCCCCTAGGGTCCCCCAAGCACTGCCAGGAGTGATTGCTGAGTGCAGAGCCAGGAGTAATCCCTGAGCATCGGCTGGGCGTGACCCAAAAAGAAAAAAAAAACCCAAACTAAGATGTAGGATGAGTCGCCGAAGGGAAGCAGATTCCAGAGAAGCATAAGCCTGGACAGGACCCTTATATTTGGACATTCCTGGGCAACCCCCTGGGGTGCTCTGGTGCCCCAGATCAAACAGCACTTTGCCCCCAGCGTTCTTTCCACGTGCCCAGCGTTTGTGGAGGCTACTGGCAGCCCGGTGATGTGCCAGGCTGTTGCCTTTGCAGCCTCAGGCCAGTGGGGAGGGCAGACCAACAGCCGTGCGTGAGGGCAGACCCAGCGGAGGGAGCGGCAGGGTGGGTGCTTGGGGAGTTCCCGTGGATCTCAGGGCTACTGGGATGCAGAGGCGTGTCCTTCTAGGAGCCAGTGGGAGGCAGGAAAGCGCTGGTGGGACCTGGCACGGGAGGGGTCGCGTGACGCCCTAAGGAGCACGCAGGGTGCCGGGAGAATCCGGAGCCCTGCCTCCCTTCTCGCCCTCGAGAGGGCTGTCCCTGACCGTCACCCACAGGAGGGGCAGAGGCCCACTCACTAGCCTCCTGACCCCCAAAGATTTGGCTTTTGTCGGCCTCTTCTATCCCTTCCCCTTTCCCTGGGCAGGGGCAAGAGGCGTGTCTGGTCCCAGGGCTGGGTCCCCACACACCACTGACCCGGCAGCCCTGGACGGGGGAGTCCATCTGCAGAGCATAAGAGCGTTTCTGCAGTTCCTCTGCCGGGGAGCACGTGGAGCTGGCAGTCCCCAGGCCTCTTCCTCCTCTTCCTCTGCATCAGGGATGCATTCTGGGAACTGCAGGGCAGAGGGATATGGCATTCCAGTTCAAAACCAAAGCAAAACCCAGGGATGCTGGTGCCGCAGGCCGTCACTTCCTTGACTGTCTGTCACCAGGAGTAACCACCTGCCAAATGCCAAAAAGAGCTGGGACAGCTCAGAGACCCACCACGGGCCGCCCTTGTGCCCTCCTTCCGCCCAGGCATGTCTAAGGAGCACTTAGTCTGACTTAGGCCAGGCTCAGGTCTGTCCCCAGCCCATGTCCCCAGCCACATTGAGTCTCTTGGCCCCAGCCCCCAAAGCTGCTGCGAGATGCGGTTAACATTCAGAGCACCACATGCCCTCTGCCTGGTGATACCCACTGTTCGTCAGTCACGTCATTCAGGAGCCTCCATCAGTGACCCCGAGGAGGGACCCATCCCCACCCCACTGTTAAGATTCCCACAGAGCCTTCATTCCAAATTATCAATGATTGCCCCATCTTCCATGCCCCCCACACACACACCTCCATGGCCCTCTTCCCCCCAGCTCCAAATTTCTACCTGAGGTCCTGGAGCCTTCACACCCCAACCCTGCCTCATCCCGAAACCGATGGGTCTCAGAATCTTAGTGTCCTCATCTGCAAAATGGGTTGAATCACCCTTGCATTTACTGCCCCCCAGCCCCTGATGGGACTGTGGACCGTGTAGTGAGCATGCTTAAAGAACTTAAGAAAAAAAAGGGGTCCTCAGCCCCTTGGAAACCCACCATCCCTGTAGAACACCCCTAGGCGAGGTCAAGAGGGCTCTAAAAACAGGCAGCCACTTCCAGGCAGTTCACCCAGCTTACCCCGACTTCCGCCCCACTGCCTGGCAAGACCAACCCGTCTCCTTACCTCCAGAGTCAGTGGTGCCCCCCGCCCCCCTTGCCCAGGGAATGGGCTTCTGGCCTCCTGCTCCCAAGACTGGTGGCCCTGGGCTCTGCTCATCACCTTGGTGCTAGGGGGACCTTACTTTAGTTCCCTTTCCCCGCCCCTCTCAGGTCCATCCTGCCCCCTTCCCCAGGGGACCCAGCAAGGTCAGGCCCGAAGTGTCCCATTAAGGACTCAGCATTAATTGCTTACTTCGCGTCTTTGCGGCCTCCAACCCGGGCCCCAGCCTAGCTGCTTGGTTGCTGGGCCCCCCTCTCTGGCCCATTCCAGCTGGGTCTAGCTCTTTTAGCTCTCGGTCACCCCACCCCAGCCCCCCGGACCCAGGCTGACCCCAGCCCTCCGCATGGGTCTTTCCAGAGCTGCCCGCCCACCCCCTGCTCTGGTCCACACTCCAGTGTGTCCAGTGTGGACAAGGCAGCCTTGGCCAGTGCCACTGCCGTCTCGCACGTTCTTCTTCCTTTACACATTTTGTGTTTTAATTTGGGTGAGGAGGCCGCCAGGTGGGGCTCAAGGGGTGATTCTCAGCCCTCAGGCCTGACGCTCGGGCCCTGAGGAGTTGGGGACCTCGACACCTCACTGCTCTTGGTGGGGGGGGGGGGGGCGGAACCCAGTTGGACGTGGTCCTGGACTCAATACCCCTTCATCAAACACCAACCTCTGCCAGACTCTTTCGGCCACAGGACTCGCTGCACTTTTCCCTGTGTATCCCAGAAGTGACGAACTGGAAACCTGTTGTGTTAACTGGGGTTCTTTGGAGAAAAAAGAGTCACATCCATGGAGAGCGGGGGAGGGACGAGCGGAGGGAGCTGGAGCCTGAAAGGGGGTAGGAGAGCGAGAGGGAGACGGTACTCGGAATTGGCCCGTGTGGGCGGGAGAGGGGTAGTACAGTGGGAAGGGGCTTGGCCTGCGCCCGGCTGACTCCCGGCACCACACAAGGTCCCCTGAGCCCCACCAGAAATGATCCCTGAGAACAGAGCTGGGCGTGGCCCAAAACAAAAAGCAAAAGAAAGAAAGAAGGATAGTTCAGCGGGTAGAGGGCATTTGGCTTGCGTGCAGCTTGCGGGAGGGAGAAAATTCAAGGGTGAAGAGGAAGTTGACGCTGCCCGTCGCCATGGCAATGCCAGCTGCCCCTGTCTGCGTGCAAAGGCAGCTGAGCGGCCGCTAGGCCCAGAGGATGGGATCTGAGCCTCGGAACAAAGCATGCGGGAATCTTCCCTGCCTCTCTCCACACCAGCCTTCCCTAGACCCGTTCTCTCCTGCTGGGAGAATCTGCTGGCTGCATGGCCGCGCTGTGCCTGGGGTGACCACCTCCCAGCCTTCAGCACCCCAACAAAGAACGGCTTCCCCTTCTGCGGAGAGCACCGTGTGCTGCAGCTCCCGGGCCCAACTCTCCTCCCATTCCTGCATGGTGCAAGGAAATGGTCTGTGGGAGCAGCGTGGGGAGGACTCTGAGGGCTGGAGCACAGGCTTTGCATGCTGCCAACCCGGTTTCGATTCCTGCCACCCCGTTTGGTCCCCCAAACCTGCCAGGAGTGATGCCTGAGTACTGAGCCAGGAGTGACCCCTAGGCATCGCCAGAGGTGACCCCAAAATGCCAACAACCACCAGAGTTCCACCAGGCCGGAGACCCTTAGCTCCACTGGGGGCTGCATCCACAGCCTGCCGGGAGAAAGCATCCCCCCCCCACCTCCACACAGGTGTCCTCCAGCCCCCGGCGACAGGAACCCCAGGGAGGGCTCCGTGACTCTCCTAAAGAGCCATCTGCAGCTCCCGAGAAGGAAGACGCATGTGCGAGAGGTTTTCTGAGGATTCTCAGAGGCAGCCTCAGATGCGTCCTGGCCCTGGGGGGCGGGGAGTTGTGTTTCCCATCGGGGTTGGGGGGTGACTCTGCTGCGGCAAAGGCAGGAACAGATCGCAGGGAGAAAGGCAAGCAGGAGGGGCCCAGCCCGCCCGCCTCCCCTGTGCCTTGGTATCCGCGTAGTATCCAGGGCTCTGCCCTGCATGGATCAGCGTGTGTGCGTATGCGTGTGTGTGTGGTGGTGGGGGTCCCCTGGGTGGCCCCTGGACCAGACTCTTTTCCACCTTGCGCTCCTCCGCCGCTCCCCGCTGCCCCCCACACGAGAACAGACCCACCTGTCCTTTCACGGTCCCCTGGCAAGCGAACAGACTTTGGGCTCACCCAGACCCGAGCTTCTCAAGGACAGAATCTGTCGTTCTGAGGTTCTTTGGGAGCATGGATTCCTCTGTACGGCCTCTGCCAGCCTTTGTTCTCCCTCTGTGGTCTGCCAGCACGTGTTTCTGCAGCCCAAGAGAGGGCAGGGTAAAGCCCCAGCCTCGCACCTGTCCGAGCCCCGAATTCCCTCGCCCATCCTCCCGTCCCGTGACCCGGGCCCCCATGTGTGTGTGTGGTCTGGAGCCAGCTAGACGCTGAGTTGGTGGCCTTGCCCGAGCCCTCTCGAGGCCCAGGAGCTGGCTGCCCCTTCTCCCCGCCAGCTGCCTCTCCTTCCAGGGCCGCTCTGTAATTAGCCGCACCCAGGCTGCCGAGACTCGCCTGTCAGCAGCCCGGCCTCTGCTTCTACACGGCCCCTTTGTTTGCAAGTGAGTCTTCATCTCCTGTGCAGGAGCGTCTTTGGGCCTGAGGGAACTTCCGCTCTTCCCTGCCCCTTAACTTGGGGCCAGTCGGGCCAAGGTCTGTGTGGCTGACTGGCTGGCTGGCTGGCTGGCTGGCTGACTGGCTGACTGGGTGGATGGATGATGTAGGCGGATGTTGCGGTGATGGGGAGAGATGAGTGGAATAGATAGGTGGGTGGATAGATGATATGGGTAGATGGATGGATGAGTGGATGGAAGAGAGATTAGATGGCTGACTGGCTGGATTGACCCATGGATGGGTGGGTAGATGGGCGAATGAGTGAATTGACGGATGGATACGTAGTGGACGGGTGCATGGATGTGTAGATGGATGGTTGGGTGGGTGGATGGATGGTTGGATGAATGGTGGGTTGATGTATGGGTGGATGTGCAGATGAGTGGATAGATGGATGGGTTGATGGGTGGATGGATGGATGACGGATGGATGGGAGTATCTGCTCAACACATTGAACTATCTCCCTCACCGCATTATGACAAAATAATCAGCAAGGGACACCCATTGGGCCTTCCGCAGGAGAGCACGTTTGCATGGTTGTATGGGTGATGGTCTGGGGAGGCAGACTCAACCCTACCCATCGGCTCTTCAGCCCTGCCTCTTCCTTCTCCCCCGGTCTGGTACCCTCCCACTTCTGCTTGCTTATGGGGTGTCCTTGGTGGCCCCACCATCTCTTGGGCTCCCGGGTCTCATCTGCCACAGAAAGCATGCAATCAGGCAGATTTACTCCCGGCTCCCCTGGAGGCTTACCATATTTCACTACATAATTTTTACATATTTTTATACCGGATTTTTTCCACTAAAGTGGGGTGTGACCATTATGCAAAGGCTTTTTTTTTTTAATTGTGCTGGGGTTAGAGATAATTTGTGCTGGAGTCTAGGCACTTTCCTTGCAAGCAGGTGGCCCGCGTTTGATTCTCAGCACCACACAGACTCACCTGAGCAGCACCGAGAGTGTCCCCTGAGCACAGAGCATGAGTAGCACCTGATACTGCTGGGCATGGCCCAGCCCTCCTCCCATTGTACTGGTGCTATTTAAAAAACAGGGTGTGCTGATGGTGCAGTGGCGGCAGTTATCAGTGAAATACGGTAAGGGAAGGGATGCTGGTGTCATCTCTTAGCAACCTGACTGGGCAGAGCAGAGTGGGTGCTTAGTGATATTCTTAGTGGCTGAGTAGCATTCTGAAACGTGTGCGCTGAGAGCCGCATGTGCTGCCACATGTTAAAAAAAAAAAAAAAGACCCAGGCCGCACCGCCTTCGCCAAAAATGAACTCAAAATGGATCACACGCCTACATGTGAAAATGCAAAGCTAGAAAGCCTCTGAAAGATACTACAACAGGCAGCCCACACGCCCGTGGGGAGACCTTTCCAGATGCAGCACCCAAGGCAGGGCTGTGCAAGAAACCACTGGCAGGCCTGCATGTACCAGGCCCTGAGTTCGGCCGAGCAGCGCCGATCCAGGGGCACCACAGTTTGAGGTCCCAGGGGACAGGACAGTACGAGTTCACGGGCACCCCACAGCTGCCCAGGCCTGGGGCAGCCCCAGTGTTTGCTCTCAAGAGGAGGATCTGCCCTGGCATCATCCAGTTGCTCGAGAGGAGAAGGGTTCTCAGCCAAGCGGCGGAGGCCGACCCTGGCGTGCGTCGTCCTGAGTAAAAGCAGTGCATGTACGGAGCTGCAGAACACACGAGGACAGACGTGTACAGGGCATTCTAGAAAGGGCCGCGTCGAGGGCAGTGAGAGGGTCAGGCCGTGCAAGGTGCGGCAGCTAAGTAGGCAGAGGCCACGGGGTCTGGTTTGGGCAGTGCTTGGTTTCCCACAGGTTCTGTACTCCTATACAGTGCCAGGGAGTTGAACTTGGGCCATCGCTGCATGTAAAGCAAGAAACTCACCTTTCATTTTGTTTCATGATTTGGGCAGGGGCGGGGAGGGTGGGGGGTTGAGGGCTCCCAAGTGCTTCTCAAGGGAGCCCAGGGGCCACTCCCTGTCATGTCAGTTCACCAACCAGAGGGATGGTTCAGACTGTCGCCTGAGGGGAAGGTGCTGCTGGGGTCGTGTAGTGTGGGGCGGCCACCAAGGCCACACTCAGCGACCACTGCCCCCCTCCCCGGGACTTCCAGGACGAAACCCGGTGATGTCCAGGAGGCTGTGTGGAACCAGGGATTGAACTGGGTCAGAGACACATTCACCCTACCCCCTGACCTCTTCCCAGCCCAGCACAGAGGATTTTTTGGGCAGTGAAGATACTGTGTGTGTTACTATAGAAGTTCTTGTCCAAAAAAAAAAAAGTGCCTTCCAGAGCCCAATAGATAGGACAGGGTTAAATCACTTGCCTTGCACTTGGCTGACCCAGGTTTGATCCCTGGCACCAGTATAGCCAGGAGTTATCCCTGAGCACAGAACAAAGAGTAAGCCCTGAGCATCGCCAGGTGTGACCCAATAACAATAACAAAACAAGACAAGACTCCTTTCAAAAGCCCACATCCTCTGGCTGGAGGAGTGAGCCGTAGAGTATTTGCCTTATGCACAGCTGACCCGGCTTCAATCCCCAACACCCAGCACCCCGATGGTCCCCCAAGCCCCACCAGGAGTGATCCCTGCGTGCAGAGCCAGGAGCCAGCCCAAAGGACAGCTGGGTGTGGCAATGCCCTCCCCCCCAAAAATCCACCTCTCTCTCTCTTCCCTCGCCCTCTCCTCCCTTCCTCCCTCTCCCTCTCTCTCCACCCTCCCTCTCTCTCTCCCTCTCTCCCTCTCTCTCCTCTCTGTCTCTTCCCCCCTTTGCCCCCCACCCCCATCCCAACAGTTTCTTAATCTGTGCCATTGGCATGTGGGCCAGGATCATTCTCGGCCCTGCATACTGTAGGCTATTGATCCGCTTCCTTGGCCTCTACCCAGAAGGCAGCAGCTGCCCCTACGTTTTGACAACTAAAAATATCTTCAGAGTCATCAGTTGTCCCTGGAGACAAACTCCCCAGCTAGCCTGAAGGCTCTTGCATTTTCAGTTACCCTTGAAAATGGTGCTCAGATTCTTTCTAAGCATGTGCGAATGGCCTTACAGAGTCCGAGATGAGAGCGTAGAATCCGCCCCCGCGCTCCTGCGTCTGGGTTCGTTTGGTTCTGGCATCGCCTCTTTCTATGTGCTGGCTCTGCTCTGCGGTTCCCTGCCCACTGCCAGCTCTGTTTGCCCTTGGAGAAACTGAAGCAGCAGGGTCCTAACTCTGCCTTAGAGTGTGTTGTCTCAATGTTGCCGGCTGGACACTTAAAGCCCGGAGATAAACCCCTCCGGGAATTGCAGCCGAGGCATAGGGTCATGCGATACAAGATACAAAATAGCAGCAATGTTACAGTGAGCTTCTATTATTTCCTTCTCACCCGCCTGGATTCAGGCTCAGCTGTGTCAAAAGAACTGAGGACCCCCACCCTGCCCTGTACCCCAAAATACAGGGGGATGCTGTTTCTCCCGAAGAAAGGGCTTGCAGCTAGCTGCAGACTCTTGCTGGCAGGCCTGGCCTGGACTCACTTTCCCAGATCGTCCCTCGATGCCCACAAGTCCTAGGGAATGTCTCAGATCCCAGCCAGGAAACCCCACTGGCTATTTGGGGGCCCCTTGGGGAGGGGGAATGGGTGGCAAGCAGCCCCCTCCTCCCCATCCTGGGTTCCTTCTGACCCACCTCCAGAAACGGGAGGGAGACATTTCAGGGTCAGGAACATTCCCTTCCTGCATCCACCATCCTCGCCAGCCTCGGCTGTGGGCCTGCCTGAAAATTGTGGGCCCCTGCACTCCCGGAAACGAGGCGATCAAATATTCATGGGCGCCAGGGGGTCGCCTCATCACGCAGGCCGCCATCTGCGCTCCCAGCTCTGCGCTGTTTTATGAGAATCATTTGCTTGGCAGCTCTGAGCTGGGTTTTCCCCTCCCTCCACACATACGGTCACACACGTGAATCCTCTCTCCCTCCCTCCCTCCCCTCCTCTCTCCCTCCCTCTCTCTCTCTCTCTCTCTCTCTCTCTCACACACACACACACACACACACACACTCAAATCCAGGATCTGGGAAGGTGTGTGTTTTGATTGGGGGCTACCCCAAGCGGTGCTTAGGGTTTCCTCCTCACTCTGTGCTCAGAGACCATTCCTGACAGTGCTCGGGAGCAGGTTGTGGCCAGCCACACACAGGCAGACAGCTTCCCTGTCCTGTCCCACATGGCTGTCAGCCACTGTCTTGTCTGGTCCGGCTTCCTCTTCCTTGACTGCTCTGGCCAGTGGGAGTGGGGGGGTGAGGATTTCGCGTGGGGGCCTCTCACTCACCCCAGGCCTTTGGGAAAAGACGGGGCATTACTGCACATTCAGGAGCCCCCAACGCACACATATCTGGTGGATGGGAGGGGGCCTGACGGGGCTCATTCTCCTGGGGGACAGCCTCTTGGGTTAGTGGCTCCGCACACACGCTCCCAGATACACCTTCAGAGCTGGAAACGCCCAGGGCTTGATTTTCTTCCTCTGCCCTTTAGATTCCTTCTCCTCTTCAGCGAGCAGGTCCCGTGCCCCACCCCTGCCCCGCGAGCCTGTCATCTCCCCAGGCTGCTCTGGCTCAGTCACCCGGGGGCCCCAGGGGACTGGCACAGATCTGGGCCAACAGAGTCACAGCGTGTTCGGCTGTGCCCTGGTTACAAAGAACACTTCTTGGTCCCCTTTCAAATGGACCTCCCTGTCCTCAATTCAGTACCACTGAGTTCTCTCTGCACGTTCTCTCTCTCTCTCTCTCTCTCTCTCTCTCTCTCTCTCTCTCTCTCTCTCTCTCTCTCTTTCCCCGTCTCCCCCCCCCCCCCCCATGTGGGTCAGTTTTCCACCTAGAAAGCGTGTGTTCCTGTTTGTCCCCCTGGGAAAGACGGAGGCACTGCCAACAGATAAGGCACGTGTCAACGGAGTAGCAAGGGGCCGAGGGCAGAGCTGATTGCCCCTGTACCCAGGGCTGGGAGTGTTTGCCGGGCACAGCTCCTGAACGCCAGGGTCTGGGTTAGAAACAGACCGTTTGGCTGAGGGCATTTCTTGCCTCCTTCACCTTATCTTGGCTGGCCCCGTCCCCGGTGAGACTGGGAGTGGACCCAGGAAGAAATGACCCCAGAGAGAGTCCTTTTAACAGGGCCCTGGGGTGGGGACAGTCACTGCAAGGACAGCCCGAGAGCCAGGACCGCAGTGGTGGGAGGGAGAAGAGGGGCCGCCTCCCGTACGGTGAAATGGGATGTTCACACAGAACGACCCGCCTGGGCCAGAGACAGAGGTGCGCAGGTCGGCCAGCCTGGACTCGATACCCGGCACCCCGTAGTGCCCCTGTGACCGAGTCCTGAGCACAGCTGGCTGTGGCCCCCAAGAAGGCCCAGCTGCCCCCCATTCTTTCTGAACTAGTCCCCCTCTCCCCTTTTGCAAAGAATTCCCTGCCTGGGGTGAGGGGGTCCCTGAGGTCCGGGCTGCTGCTGGAGGGACGCGGGGCTGGGATGTCCCCGCCTCGTCCATCCCTGTGGTCGGGGCTGTGTCCCACCTGCCTGACTCTGCTCCGTCCAAGGCTTCTCTCTGGCCAGCTGGGGCTCCCACCACCACAGCTCCCCTGGCCCTGACCTGAGTCACTGGTCATTGCCTACTCCCGGGCCAGGAGTCCCTGGGACACGGGGCCGTGTGGACGCTTCATGGCATTGTGGGATGTGCTGGTGTGGACGCAGCACCCAGTGACATGCCCAGGGGCCACCTGTGCCCGGCCGGGCCTCCTGCCCTCTGCCCCCGCCTTCCCTCAGCTCTGGGGAACTTGGCTTTGTCCCCACACGTGGCCCTAGGAGCAGAGCATGCGGCCTCCTGGGGGGCCATGGCAGTGACCCTGTTGTCCTTTTCTGTCCCTTTACAGACGTTTTCTGTCTTGCCCTAGGACCCAGTTTCTGTCCAGGGAGGGGGTGGCCGATCGCTGTCCCCCAGCCTTCTTCCTGCAGATGTGTTGGGCTGAGCCCTGGGACTCTCATCTCCAGAGCTCCCCAGCCAAGGCAGCGAGTGATGTCGGGGTGTCAGAAGGTCATGAAGGTTGGGGTAAGTGTGGGGCGCCCCCCTTCACCATCTGTGTCTGGAAAGAAGCTGCTGAACCGGAAGGATGATGGGGGCAGATGAGCAAGACCGGGCATGTGGGGCCCTGTGGCTCTAAGGGTGGGTCTGGAGCCTTGTGTGGGGGATCCCCTGGGTTTGGTCCCCAGCACCACATGCTCTGTCCGAGTAACTGAGCAGGGAGTAGCCCCTAAGCATCATTGTCTCCCCAACATCCCCCCCCCAAAAAAAATCATAGGAGGGATTTTCATTTTGGTTTTCGACCTGTAGGTTCTGGGGACGTTCAGGCCTCTGGAATGAGCTGTGCAGAGTGGGGTTTCACACGCGCTGAGCGCAGCGAGGGGCTGGGGATGACTCAGGAGGGGAAATGGGGCTTGGAGCTCCATCTCCCCTTAGACCTGATGGCTCACACTGGGGCCAGCCCATGGAATGGAGGCCTAGAACAGGGATGCAGGAGCGTGATTTCGCGAAGCCACCTGTATCACTCGGGGGATGGAGGCAGGGGCTGTTTGCGCTCTCAGAAATAGAGCCGCCCTCGCCCCCAGCCTGAGCCTGGCTCAGCCGTGAATAAGCGCGGAGCTGCTTTGCAAGGGGTGAGTCACCGCCGCCTGCCTGGCCCCTGCCTGCCTGCCAGGTGGCCACTATCTTTGGACATTTTTATTTTCCTTTGTGGGCAAGGATAATGACAGCCTCCGTGCCCTGTGGTTGGAGCCATTCTGCCTGCCGCAGACAGAAATGCAAAGAGCCTTTCCCCAGCTCTCTCTCCCTCTCTCGCTCTATTCCTCGCTCTCTCCTGCTCTCTCTCTTTTTATCTCTCCCTCTCTCTCCCTCTCTCCTCCTCCCTCCCGCTTGCTCTCCCTCTTTCTAGTGCTCTCACTCCCACTCATCTCTCCCGCTCCTTTTTTCTCTCCAGCGCTCTCTCGCCCTTCCCCCCTCTCGGAACTGGGGCGCAGTGGAGGTGGGGGCACTTGGGCAGGTGTCTGAGTGTGCAGAGGCAGGGGCGGCATGTGGAATGCCGGAACCTTTCCGGCTTTGCAGGATGCGGAACCCCGTGCCATCCATCACTGCCTGTGTGGTGGTTATGCGAAGCAGCTTAATTGGCCTCCGGCTTGTTTGAGTTTTAAACCCATAGACTGTACTGAGGCAAGAGAGAAGAAAACAGCTTTCGAGATTCAGGATGAGGCCATGGGACTTAGACAAACACGGAAGGAAAACATCTGGGGGTAGCATATGGAAAATGGTCTCGTGATAGAAAGGCATGGATGGGTGGATGAGTAGGGGGGTGGGTGGATGGATGGATGGATGGATGGATGGATGGATGATGGATGGATGGTCAGTGGCTGGCTGGATGGGTGGATAGGTGGATGAGTAGGTGGATGGATGGATGGGTCAATGGACGAGTGAATGGGTCAGTGGATGGGTGGATGAGTAAGTGGGTGGATGGATGGGTAGATGGATGAATGCATGGGTGGGTGGATGAAAATGGAAAATAGATCCGAATGATCAGTGACACAATGATGGAGATGGGTGGATGTTAGTGGAAAGAAAGCAGGAGAAACACGGGTGTTGGCATCTTCGGGATTGTGAGTTTTCAAATATGCAAGTGTTGAAGTCTCAGGTTTTGAGACACTCAGCTGGGACGGAAACCCTGTGCCAACTCATCCCAGGAGTGGCTCCGCCGCTGGCCACGGGAGTCAGCTGAGGGTGACAGGAGGGGCTGTTGATCCGATCTGTAGTTTCTGGGTTTGGAGCTGGCACTTACATATCAGAGCCCGGCTTTAAATTGTCTCCCCAGGAAGCAGGAGAACCCCTGGGGGAATTCTCTACGCCCCTCCCACACCTCACGCCCACTTTGGTGTTGGTGTTGGTTCTGCACTCAGGGGTCACCCTTGGCAGGGCTCGGGATTGAGCCCCATCAGCCACGTGCAAGGCCAGCGCCCTCCGCCGCTGTCTCTCCGGCCCTCACACCTGCCATTCTGGCCTCTCCGTCTCCTGACTGTCACTGTGCCCCAGGAGAGGAGGGAGGGAGGTGACCCACAGGGCTTGGCCCAGGGTGGTCCTACCGCTCTGTTCCCAGATCTTCACAGAGCAACTCAGCGCCCAGCAGACATCCCGGGTGTAACAGTGCGGGAGTGGCGTGGTTTGTCTCTTCCCTGTCAGGGCACTGCTCTCCTCAAAGCTGGTCTCACTGACCTTCAGCATGGGGCAAGCGGCCCCTGGCCACGCCTGCAGCCTTGGCGTGGCTCCTGCACTGAGCTGAGGTCATTTGGCTGGGATCCGCTTGTGCCACTCACCTACGTGCTTGGCTAGGACTGGTTGATGGCCATTGTTGAGACTGAGGGAAAGTGAGTTTGGGGATGGGGGAGAGCTCCCCAGGCTGGAACTCAGACTGGCACCTTTCTGCCATGGCTTTGGAAGACCTAGTAAAGAGTCGGGGCGTTGGCTTGGGATTGATAAGTCCCTTTGGTTGGCCCTTCTGTGGCTGGGGGAGCTTGGGGAAGAGCCTTTCCTGCTCTAAGCCGCGGTTCTTAACCGAGTGCTTTGCAGGGGCCAAATAAAGTGATGGATGAAACTGTTCTCAGGAGCCCACACATCCCTCAGGCCGTGCAGGCACAAGGCAGGGGCCCCTCAGGAAGATATGGGTCTCCGATTGACCCACTGATCAGGATGGGTCTCCATCACATGGGACTTGGAGCAAGCTAACGCCCTGAATTCCACATTGGTCCCTCTTCCTAGCAGACACTATCTCGAAAGCCCCATGGCCATTGCTGGCCGCCCCGAGGGCCTCCCCCAACTGAAAATGGGAGCAGCTGGTCGTTTTCACAAGACATTGGGGTGGGCCTGGGAGGTGGCACTTGCCTGCATGTGCCTGTCCCAGACTCGATCCCAAGCATGCTGACCGCCCCCAGCACTGCTGAAATGGCCCTGGCCCGGGGGGTGGGGGTGGGGTCCTGCCCGGCATGAGCAGCACTGGCCTGGCTGGCCAAGAATCATAAAGAGAAGACAGCGGGATCACGATCTGTGTTCTCGAACTTTCCTGGAGATAAGCAAGTTAAAAGACGCAGAGCCGCCCGGGGAGGTGGGCAGAGGGAGGAACATGACGTCGCCAGTGCTTTTGACTATTTCGAGTTGCAGCTTCAGCAGAGTGTTCTTGGCAGCGGCCTTGGCAAGGAGCTGGGCATTGCTTCTAGAACTCAAGGTGGCTGTTCTAGTTCCAGAGGGTGACTCAGAGCACAGCACCCTCTATCCCAGAGCCGGCCCCGGGCGCCCACCCCGACCTGGTTGTCTGGCTGCCCCTCCCATCATCTTCTGGGTGGGATTCCAGGCTAAGCCACGTGTCCTGCTTGCCCCGTGCCGTGCCACCTCTATGCCCAGAGGCAGCCCACGGACCGTGACATCCAGGGTGCTGGAGTTTCCCACAGGGGCGTTCGGCTCCCTTCAGCGTCCATCTCCTTTTCTTCTTCTTCCTCCAGCAGTAGCACTTTGGGGTGTCACTCTGTGCACACAGGAGCCCAGTCCAAGTATTTACCCTCTGCCCAGAGATGCACTTTTATCCACCTGCAAGCCCCTGCATCCATCTCTAGCCGTCCGTCCATCCGCCTCTGTCCATCCACTATCGGCCTTCCCATCTCTTCCATCTATCTGCGTGTCTTCCCACGTGCCCACCCATATGCACACGCATGCGTATCCCTGCAACCATCCATGCGTGCCCCGCATACGCGGATCTGCACGGAGCCGCAGTCTGACTTGTTCGCGAGCTCCAGGCCGCCTGGGGAGTGCCGCAGACCGGCAGCTCGCGCGCGTGGCTCCATCTGTGTGCGCCTGTGCTTTGTGGCGGATGGACATGCGCTGAAAGCGCTCGCGGGAGCCCCTGCTCTGTCTTGTCTCTGCCTTCCAAGTGCCCCCAACCCCATGCCCCATCCCTGTTTGGGCATGATCGGGAGAGGGAGACCTGGACCCAGCAGCCGGGCTCTCCCTCCTCTCTGCGCGCTGGCGTGTGAGGTGGGCCATTTTCCCAGGCTCTGTCTCCCTGGTGATGAGACCCTGCAGCTTCGCTGTGGGCAGAGGGAGGGGGGCCAGCGGGACCGGAGTGAGAAATGGTGCTTCCGCAGCCGACCTAAGAGATTGCAGTAATGAGAGAAAACCAATTTAAATGCAAATCGCCCTCCGGAGGTGTGTTGGGGGGGTGGAGAGCTGGGAAAGGCTGGGAGGGCTTGGGCCCAGGGCCACGTGTCCCTTCAGGATTCCCACAAAGCATTCGCTGCATGGCGGCAACCAAGAAGTGGGTGGCCGTGCCCGGTGGTCGTGGAGCCACGGGGCACTCCGATGGCTGAGCTGAGCTCGAGGCTGGACAGGCCCGGGAGTGGGGAGCCAGGGCTCCAGCGTAGCTGTGTCCAGTGGCATTTGGGGCAGGCTGGCTGTGAGTGGGAGGTCCACTTGTCTCGAGCTCCAGATGCACAATAGGGGCCCACAGTTGGGATGTCCTGCAGCAGCGACCCTGATCAGGACCCTATCTGAGGAATATTCTCGACCACCACCAGCCATATGAACTTGGGGGTTCCTTGGACTCTGGATCCCCCTGGCTTATGACAATCAAGGGGTTGCCTAAAATGATCTTAGGCTGGAGCCTAAGCTGGAGCGATAGCAGGGCTGGAGCGATAGCACAGCGGTAGGGCGTTTTCCTTGCACGCGGCCAACATGGCCGACCCAAGTTCGATTCCTCCGCCCCTCTCGGAGAGCCCGGCAAGCTGCCGAGAGTATCTCACCCGCACGGCAAAGCCTGGAAAGCTATCGTGACATATTCGATATGCCAAACACAGTAACAACAGAGTCTCACGATGGAGACGTTACTGGGCCTACTCGAGCAAATCGATGAACAACGGGAGGACGGTGACAGTGATCTCAGACTCTGAATCTCCTTCACCCCAGGACTCCGGCTGCCAGCAGCATAGCGTTGCACTGTGCCTAGAACAGCAACCCCCCCCTCCCCCGCCATCTTCCTGTGTGCCTGGGCCCTGCCCGCTTTCCCCCTGGCTGTCCTGCATCTGTTGTCCAGGGGGCCAAGCTCGCTCCCTTCAAGTATGGCTCAGCAAAGCTGGCAATCCCCGGCCCCTCAGGCACAGCCACTGAGCCAAGCGTCCTGCTGTGCAGAGGGCATTGGGTGCTTCCGGAGTTTTCCGTGCCAGGCATTGGTTGGGTCAGGTGTCTCCAGGACACTGCCCATGCCAACCCCTCCCACCCCGTGCCAAGGTCAGGGTAGGGTGGCTGCAGCCTGGCTTCCATTGGGCATCAGATTCCAGACAGGAGACAAAGACAGACCCAGTGGAGGGAGTGGCCGCTGCTCCCAAGGCCCCTGGAAGGCAGTGGCTGCCCCCCCTTCCCCGCCAGCAGTGTGGACCTCCCATTTGAGGCCAGCCTGACCCAAATGCCACCGGACGCCGTTATGCTGGAATCCTGGCTCCCCTCTCCCCAGCCCTGTCCAGCTGGGCCATCGAGTCCTACTTCCTGGAATTAGAGTCTTGGGAGAAAGAGCCAAGGGCAGAGTCCAGAGGCCTTTTTCTAATGGAAATCGCACCAGGCTGGCTCTTTGGCAGCTCTCCCGCAGCCCCAGGTCTGGTTCTGCAGCCTTCCCTGCGGACGCCCTTTCAGCACAGACCAACTTGACTCCCCGGAATGGGGTTTCTGATACTTGAAACCGCGCTGAGAATAGAAACTGTGTCCCCGGGACCCAGCAGGGCGAGGGTGTGGATTTCAGAGAGGCGCTCCTCTCCTTTCCATCAGAGCACGCTGCAGCCCGGAGCTTCTGCTCGCTACCCCTGCCCGGGGCTCAGGGCTGCCTCTCTTCTTGCACGGCTGGTTTCTTTGCAGCAGGACTCCTGGCCCGCGCCGCCCTCCACACGGCCGGGCAGGGAGCCCATGGAGATCGAACCCATTGCCCTTGTGGACCAGCCTTGTCGATTTGCTGGGGCCCCTGGGGCCGAGGACATAGATTTCTGGTGCTAAAAACTGCAAAATGCCAGGAAACCAGCTTGTCCAGAGAAGGGGCTGGGGAGGAGCCCAGCAGCCTGCCGGGATGCGTGGAAGCCAGGCAGAGTGACGGTGCGGCTCCGTGTGGCAGACCCCAGGCCCCAGAGGGAGGAGATAGGAAAATAGGGCTGCTGGGGTGTCGGCACCCCACACCCTGCCCGGCTCCTCCCGCAGAGGGGATCCCAGGCTTAGGAAGATGCTAGGTGGTTTTTCCTGGGGGTCGGGTGAGGCCGGGAACGTCCTGCCCAGCCGTGCGCTGCTCCTCATGGGAGCTGAGAGTCCCCCCCACCCAGGACACCCCAGTCATGGTTCTCGCCCACAGTCTCTGGGGATGGGTCTTGCTGTGGCTCCAAGGTCCTTGTGTCACACGCCGGCCGAGCCAGGCACGCCAGAAGAAGCGCCCTGTGATTCAGCTCCCTCAATTCAGAAAGGGGAAAGAACCTTCCTGAACCGCCCCTGAACATGAGGAGCAGAGAGGACGAGCCGGGCTCTCCCGAGGGTTTCCCTATAAAAGTTGCCGTTGAGGGCCAGAGTGGCAGAAAGGCTGGCAGGGCGCTTGCCTCGCATGCCGCGTGCTGGGTCTCTCCTCGGCACCTCACATGGTCCCCCGAGCCCCATCCTGGGCACGGCCCAAAAGCAAACAAATCATTGTGGAAAAGGGTCCTCCTCCCGTGAGCAGGAGAAAGTTCTAGAAGGTAAACCCGGTAAGGCGAGAAAGACACCGGATTCAGTGGGAAGAAGAAGAAAGCCCGGTTCGCGGCTAACTGCACTTCTCCTTTGGCTTTCATCGTTTAGTTGGGTCCCCAGCGGTGTGGAGAGTTCCGGGTCACTCCTGGGAGACTCAAGCAGACATGCATCTGATCGGGGGCACTGGAAAGCTCTAGAACGCTCTCACAGGTGGGACTCGGAGATCCACGGGAAGGACGGTGGCAGAGCGCCAAAGGAGCACACCGCAGGGCTGACCCACACTCTGCCCTTCCCCGTCAAGAAAATGCGGGGAAGTTTTGGGCTGATGCGGACGGGGGCTGTAGAACCTTCATTCCACAGCCCTGTCACCCCACACCCCCACACTATTGTGCCCCTTTCTGCCAGTGGGTCTTCATCCCTTCACCCCCTGAGTTTACTGGGAAAATGCTCTGAACCCCTCACAGGGCACCCCGGGAGTTTGGGGCTGGCCCGAGCGCAGCCCTGGAGCATCCCAGAACCATTGTCCTCGGTCCTGGTCCTGGTCCTGACTGCGCTCCCAGGAGGATTTGTGGCGAATCACAGGTGGGGAGTTGAGGAGAGACGAGTGAGATTCCTTGTCTCCCACTCACCTGGCAGCCTCGGTTACCCCTGTATGTGTTTGCCTTGGCCTACAGAAAGTATCACCTGGATGGGAACAGAATCCAGGCCTGACCCAAATCCAGTGGCTTTCAAAGTGCTTGGAGTAAAACCCAAACCCTCTGAAGCAATCCCCTCCCCACCCCAGACCACATCATCCGCACACTGTCTCCCTCCTTCCTCTCTTGAATGCTCGGCTCACTCAAGGCCCCTCTCTCTCTCCCCCAGAAGCACTGATCCCCCGAATGCTCTGGGCCAACAGAGTCCCAGGAAAATGTTACCTGCTCAGCCAACCCCTCCCTATCACTCACTGCCAACTCTCTCTCTCTCTCTCTCTTTCTCTCTCTCTCTCTCTTTCTCTCTCTCCTCTCTTTCTCAGCTTTTTGGGTCACACTGGTGATGCTCAAGGGTTACTGCTGGATCTACACTCAGGAATTATTCCTGGCGGTGCTCACGGAACCATATGGGATGGCGGGGATCAAACTCGGGTCGGCCACATGCAAGGCAAATGCCCTACCCTCTGTGCTATTATTCCAGCCCCCCTTACCGCCAACTCTGCCTTCTCTTTCCTTCCCGTCTTGCTCTGCTCTTGGGGATTGGATGGTTAGAGGTCCCCACTCCCAAGCCACCTTGCCTCCTGGCTCACCTTCCCCTACGTAATAAGTGGAACTTGTTCCCATCCAGAACCCCACGTCACCGCTCAATTGGTGGATAAATGAAATTCCTGGTCAGTTGGTCACTGAACAAGCCAAGGGTGAAGGGCAAGGGCCCACTCCTATGTGGTTTTGTTGTTCTTGTTTTTTGACCTTGCGCATTTATTGGGGTGCTCCCTGGCTCTCTGCATGCCTATAGTGGTGGACTTGCCACGGTGTGTGCAGGGAGTACGTTCTGAGTAGAGGCACCATGCAGTGTGTGGTTGTGGTGTTTCCATTTCCAAGGGCTGTGTGGCACTCACACGCGCCAGCTTAGGGATGTACTTCTTGCTGCGTCACTTGTACATCTATTTGTGGTGCTTATTCCTTTTTGTTGCACTTACACACATACAAAGACACATACTATGTCTCCCCAGGGGCACAGGGACATGGGCTGGGCTCTCCCAGCAGCCAGGAGCAGAGTTGCCAAAACACAAAGGGTAGATCCACCAGGAGTGTGCAGGGCACACGTGAGAGACCAGGGATTTAAACTTCACGACCACGTGCCTATGGCGGGTATGCATGCCTCCTCAATTTAAAACCAAGACTCTCGCTATTGTTCAGTTGGGGGCACATCTGATTCTCTTGTTAGTAAAACCATAACAGCCCTCCCTGTGGATATGATTTGTCATGACTCCATGACCAAAGGGACCCTCATTGTCTCCTTCCCCAGGAGACTTGAACTGAACACTGCTGGGCGAGACCAGCCCTGTCCACTTCCAGAGCAGTTTCCGTCCCTTCCAGCCACCTGTCCACCCTCCGCACCTGTGATGCGGGGATCCTGCAGCTAGGAGGCACCAGGGCTGGTCCGCTTCTGCCGAGTAGTGGGTCATGATGAAGTGTCTGCAAGCCCCGGCCTAGATGCTCAGTCAGCTGCAAGCTCCTTACTCCTGCTGACACAGCCCAGACCCAGCAGCAGCCCCTGTCCAGACCTGCCTGCTCCTGTCCCCCAGGGGCTGGTGCTTCCCACCTCGTCCCATCTTTCAGGGAGTCGCCCTCCCGGCCTAGTGACCTTCCTTTCCCACACTGAATCATTTCGACCTGCGGACCTGCCGACCTGCGACCTGCCGTCTGCTGCCGAAGGGATTCTCCCCCGGGGCGACCGCTCTCCTAGCTGGGACCTCTGAGAGACTCAGGTTGGGGTTGCCACCCACTAGTTCTGTGCCTTTGGGCAACGTAGCTAATCCTCTGAGCCTCATTTCTGCCTCTGTAAAATGGAGTATTCCCAGCAAGACAGAAAATTCGATAGTTTATTTGTTTTGGAGCCTCACCTGATAGTGCTCAGGACTTACTCCTGACTCTGCACTCAGGGATCACTCCTGGCAGGTTTAGGGCACCAACGGTGCCCAGAATCGAACTTGGGTCAGCCTCATGCAAGGAAAGCACCTACTTGCTGTCCTGTCGCTCTGACCTTGAAATTCTGAAAAGGGCTTGGCATGGGGCCCGAGACATACTCCCAGGGTTTTGGCACTTAGTCCTGCATTAGAGTGGACCCAGGTTCGATCCTGGCACTTGAGGATCTCCTGAGTGCTGACCGCCAGGGTAGCCCTGGTCACCCCCAGCACCAGTGCAGTGGACTGAACACTCAACCCCCCAAAAGTTTAAAGTGAAATGCCCCAGGACCAGAAAAGGAGCTGAGTGGGTACTTCCACTCAGTCGGTGCCTAATAGGTCCTGGGCTACAATCTTTTTTAAAAAAATTTATTTATTGAATCACTGTGAGAACAGTTACAGAGCTTCAGGTTTAAGTCTCGGTCATACAATGATCAAGCACCCATCCCTTCCCGAGTGCGTATTTTCCACCACCAAGAACCCCGAAATAACCCCCATCCCACCCCGCCCCCTGCCTGTGAGGCAGATGACTTCCACTGAAATCTCTCTCTACTTTGATTACATTCATTATTTCGACAAAAGATGCTCCATTATTATTTGGAATTTTCCCTAACTCTGGGCTACAATCTTATGCCCCAAGCCGGCACACGGAAACAGGGGCTTCAGCAGGAGCTGGTTCTATTTCCAGGGCGCGGGCAGGCCCACCGCGTGTTTCCCCTGCGCTTGTCTGAGTTTTGTTCCTCGCTGTGCTGAGTCACCCCCTTCCAACTGCTGATCATTGATTTTTAGAAATTTTTTTTAAGTCTAAGTCTGTCCCAAACATTGTGCTCGAATTTAACTGGATGTAACAGAGCTAAATCTGCCACATGTCCATGGGCCACGGTGCGAGATAACCGCGGGGAAAGTGCTTTGTCACTTATCGTGAGCAGGACACTGGATCATGCTGTCACCCGGCAGACACGTCTGCTTATCTCCCCAGGGGCACGGGGACATGGGCTGGGCTCTCAGCACCCCGTCCGCTGGCTGGTCTTTGCACAGTTCATCTGGGATTTCCCCTGCAGTATGGCAGAGAAAGGCCTCCGGCCACCGAGCCCCTCAGCAGGGCCTGTGTCCAGTGGGCCAGCATGAGCCTGGTCTAGAGCTCCTGGGGGTGGCTGGCTGAATGAGCTGCTGAAGGATGTTGCAAGGGAGGCGGGCAGGGAGGAGGAGGCCAGGGAGCACGGAGATGTTTGCACAGGTCTGTTTAACAGATTCCTGGGAGCCCCGGCCCAGGCCAGCCATGGGAAGCAGCTGCTTCTGAATGCTGTGCAGGGAAAGGGTCTTGTCCGTGTTGTCGCCAGAACCTGGCCTGGGGAAGGGGGCACACCTGGATCCCCTCAGACCGGTGCAGCTGGCTACCTTGACAGACAACGGGCATTCGGAACCCACACGCAGTGCCTGCGCTCAGCCTTCTGATGAGCTCTCTTTGGCCCCTCCAGTTTGTTTAGAACCACTTACTTGGGGGTGTCCGGCGGGGGGGGGGGGGACACTCGGCAGTGCCCAGGGCTTACACCTGATTGTGTGCGGGCATCCCCCCTAGGAGTGCTGGGCTGGGGAACGGCACCTGGTGGCTGCATGTGAAGCAAGTGTCTTACCTGCCAGAGCTTTCTCCGCCTCTCAGCATTATGTCTTCCAGTAAGCTCAGGCCCTGGCCACATGGCCCAGCCTGCATCCCCCAGCTCCCAAAGTGCCACTGAGCTTTTGTTAATGGCAGGAAGGAGCGCCCAGGGTCTGCCTTCTGTTACTCTGTCACAGGAGCCAGGGAAACTATCCGGGGTTAAGGCACCCTCGGGTGTGACCCAACCCCCATTGGCCCAGCTTGTCCTTGGGGGGGCTCCTTCTCAGGCGGCCCCCCCCCCCGTGCATATGGAGGCCCCAGTTGTCCAAGACCACCATCGTAACGGAGTTCTTAGTCTGTGGGGGAAGAAAGAGAACAGAACGGCCTTGGAGCCGAGGGCCCGGTGGTACTGGCTGCTGGAGCCCAGCCCAGGGGCAAGGGGAGGTTCTGCTTGGCCCCGGCTGGGCCATGTGACCAGCCCTTGCGGCTGGGGGACAGGACAGAGCATCCAGCTTCCACCTGGGCCAAGACGGTCATCTGAAGACTTTGCTGTCACGCCCGAGAGTGGGCTCATGGGTGAGCTGCGTCCCCTGGAAGTAGGGCATGAGCAGCAAGGCCGGATGTGGAGCCCCACGAGTGACAGGGAGCCCACACAGCTGTGGCCGCACTGAGCTGTGGCCCCTGACGTTGGTCCCTGGCCGATGGGCGTGACTCAGCTGAAAGGCAGCCCCCACTGGGGATTTTGCAACTGACCTTTCTCCTCCTCCCCGATCCTGTATGTGTCCCGCGGATTGGACCCAGCTACTTCCGGGAAATGTCACCGACCTGGACCTCTACCAGTCCTGGGGAAGAGGGAGGGTCTCTGGCTTCTCCCGGCAAATGCCACCGGGGCAAAAAACAAACCTTAACCGATGAATTTACCTTTGGGGGGGAGGGGGGTGTGAGTTGGGTTCCCTATTCCCAGCAGTCTGACCTTGACCAGGACCTTGTGAGCTTGAGTTTCATCAAGGACCGCTCCCAGGACACCAGGCTCACTTGCTTCTCCCAACTACCCCGTTTTTCCAGATGCCTAGAGTTTCCTCTTCCTGAAGCCCACCCTGCCGTGCTGGGCGTGCCTTGTGCTGTCCTTACACCTACCCTGTGTCTGTTGCTGTAACTCTGCTGTGATTCCCAGGCTTGCCTAGATCTCTGCACAGATCTGTCATTGACTGCGAATAAAAGCCATTCGTTACTCTAACGGCATGCAGGGTTTAATTCGGAAAACAGACATAGGCGAGGGCAGATCAGGAGAATATTGAGGACTTCTCCTCCATGAGCCCTTCTCCTTCGTATCTAACAGCCGCCTAAATAACCCCTGGGACACCCCCCTCAGGTCCCCTGGGAGGGGGGAATGGGCAGGTGCGAAGCAAGTGGGGCTTATCATTTTCTGCTGGATGCCAGCGTGGTCTCTTCCTCGCCTTCCAGCCTCCTTTAAATGGGTTAAAAATGTGCAGGCGTGCAGACGTGTCTCTGTCCGCTGTGGAATTATCGGCTGGCTGGCTGGCTCGTGCCCTCTGGGGATGGCCCCCTCCCGAGCTGCTGTGATTTCCCTGGTTCACACCCCAAGGGGAGGCGGGTCCCAGGCCGTGAGCGTGTTCCCGTTTGTCGACTGTTTCCTGCCAGAGCATAGTGCATGGAGGGTCTAAGCTGCCCCCCCCCCCAGTCGGCGAGGACTTGAACCCAGGTCCAGAGCCCGCACAGAGCAGGCCTTGCAGCCTGGCCCCCACCCACCCCAACTCCACCAGGTGCCATTAAGAGTGTCTGGGCCATCTGGTCGAACCTGCTTTTCCTTCCTCCCTTTTCCTCCCCAGGCTGAGGGCTCTGGAGGCGGGGATACCGGGTGGGCTGGAGGATGAGCTACCCACCCCCTGCCCCCAACACCTCTCCTGAGCCCAGGGCACAGCTCCTGGCACCCATTCAGTTGGTGCCTGCACCCCGTGGGGTGTCTCCATGAAAGCAGACCACGAGAGGCTGCCCGCCGGAGCACCCACCTGGCTGTATTCACATATCCACATCTGCCTGCCTCCGGCGGCTGACAGTCACTTCCTTCCAGAGTCTGAGTCCCGAGGAGAGCCGAGGTGGGAGGCTGTACCCATGCCTCGGCAGGGGTGAGAGTGTGATCGTGGTTCCCAGCACCACAGGCTGCAGTGGGTCCAGGAGCAGTACTGCTGGGGCCTAGTGCACGTGGCTGTGCTGACGAGGCCGGGCAAAGGGGGCGCCCCCACAGCCCTCCAGTACCCCACCTTCCAGACTCTGCCTAGCCAGTGAGGCCCCTGGGTTGAGCCTTGGCTTGTCAACAGCCGGGAGGCCCGGATGTACAGGCCCTCTGCCACCTGCAGCCGGGCTGGCCGGGTTCCTCCCGTCCCAGCCAGCTGAGCGGGTCTAACTGCCACAGGTCATTCCCCCTTGGCCTCCTCCACACCTGGACGCAGGCCCTGCCTTCACCTGGAACAACCTGCCTCCCCGCCCGCGGGCACATCCGGCTGGTCCCAGTCACATGAGCTGGGTACTGACACCCATGAGCCAGGTGCTGACACCCATCCCAGTTACTAGCCCATCCCAGCCTCAGCCTCCAGACACACCCGCCATCTAGGGTGCGGGGGCTGTGATTGTGTATCCAGCTTGGAGTCTAAAGATTCCTGGAGAGGAGAGGGAGATTGGGGGAGGTGGAGGGCGGGGGAGAAGAGAGAGGGAGGGAGGGTAAAAGAATGTCCATAGCCATCAGGGAATCTGCTGGAGAAGTCCCACCAAGATAGCCGGCCATGGTCGCCTTGGTTGACGAGCTCTCATCTGTGGCTGCCAGAGTAGGAGAGCAAATTGCATGTCCCTGTGTGTGGTGGAGCATCCTTCCCCTTGGGCAGATAGACAAACTGAGTTTCAGTCCTGAACCAGACGTGTTCTCGTCGGGCGTGCAGCTGGCCAAGCTCCCTCTGAGATTGCCCAGGAAAAACACCGAGGAACAGAAGCCATTTCTTGTCTTCAGCCATAGGTATAAAACATGGCCAAGTGGAAGAAACCCTCTTCTTTGACTCCTGGAAACCCGGTTGTGTCTACTGCCATCGTACTAGCAAATTCCAAATAAAGTTCTGCTAGTCCCTAAGCAGCATGTGTCTTGAAGCTAGCACAAGAGAAGGCAAGAAATGGATTTTGTATCCTGTGAGAGGCATCAGGGATGCCATCTTGAGTGTTCATCTGCCCACAGGTCTGTTATCTTAAGAATTTGGAATGGGCCACTCCTGGCTCTGTGGTCTGATCACTCCTGGGAGTTCTCAGGGGCCTGTTGAACTTTGGTTACCCCTTGCAAGGCAAGTGCCTCACCCATTGTACTGCCTCACCCCAAGTGACTGCTCTTGTGCCCACCATTTGGGCCCACAAAATAGAATGAATTGTGCCCATTCATTTCATTCTGGTTGTTTATGGACTCATTCGCCATGAACCAACCAGGCCAAGGGTCCTGGGATGGAGGAGGTGGGAGGGAGGGGGACAGTCAACAGATTAGCATCACAGGAGTGGTTTGGCACTGGGGCTGGTTCCCGAGGGCTGCCTTAGGATGGTGCTCAGAGCAGCTCCCACCAGGGAGGAGGGCGGCACCTCACACCCAGGACGAGGGTGAATCAGCAGAGCTGGCCCCAGGACCGGGACCGTGCTGAGTTTCACTTGGCAGGAAATTTGGGGGGCCTCCTGCTACAGGGGCACCGATGAGGCTGGGAAGGCGGTGCTGAGAGGAATCGTCCAGGCACCAAAGTGGGAAATCAGACTAGGGAGGGGGGCGGGGGATTGGTAGCGTCCTTGTCACCGAGGTGCCCTTCCTCTTTGGGAGAAGGAACCTCGTGCTGCTGTTGGACAGTGGGGGACAGTCACCTGACACTGGGATTGTGTTTTTTTTCATTGTAGTTTAGGTAGTGTGGTTTTAATAGTGTTAGGGTTTTGTTTCGTTTTTGTTGGGGGGGCCAGGCCTGGCGGTGCTCAGCGCTTACTCCTGGCTCCGCACTCAGGAATTACTTCTGGTGGGACTCGGATACTGAGGGTAAACTTGGGTCGGCAGTGCCCTGGCTGCTGTACTATCTCCGGCCCCGTAGTGTTGATTTTCAGGGTATGGGTGAACAGAGTCACTGCGCCACCCTGACCTTGCACCCATGTTCCCTTAGCGCCCCAAGTCCATCGCGTTCCTCTCCGGCAGCCCCGCCTGGTGTCTC
The DNA here is from genome assembly GCF_029834395.1 of Sorex fumeus. Taxonomy (NCBI): domain Eukaryota; kingdom Metazoa; phylum Chordata; class Mammalia; order Eulipotyphla; family Soricidae; genus Sorex; species Sorex fumeus. Next base: position 2,564,378 of record NW_026606074.1, on the reverse strand, counting down.
GGTCTTGCCCTGGAAGGCCAGGCCCTGTCCTCGTCGCCGCTGTTATTCCTGTGTTGTCTCTCTGTCTCCTGCGGAGGCGTGAGAGCATCTGGTTTGTGTCTTTCTTCCTCTGACTTATTTCACATGACACGATGCCCTCCAGTTCGTCCACACTGTGGCAGACTGCACAGCTTCACTGTCGCATGGAGCTGCGTGGTATTCCATGGTGTAGCGAGCCCACGCTGTTCCGGGAGGTTTGGGTTGCTTCCATGTCCTGCCTCGCGAGCTTAGCAGGACTGTGAAAGAGGCGTTGGAATGTCTTTTCAGATGGAGGTCTGGTTTCCTTGGGGCAGATGTCAGAAAGTGGAGTCAGGGTCCAATTGCTGCACGTAGGGTCCCTGGCTCGCCTTGCATGTGGCTGACCGGGTCCAATCCCAGTGCCCCATCGGTTCTCCTGAGCTCTGCTGGCAGTGAGCCCTGAATGCAGAGCCAGGAGTAAGCCCTGAGCACTGCTGGTATTGCCCTCCTCAACCACCACCACCAAATACAAAGTGGGATAACAGAGTCGTACGGACGAACTAGTCTTGGTGTTGTTGGTTTTTTTTTGTTGTTGTTGTTTGTTTTTTAGAAGTCTCCATTTTTTGGGGGGGGTCGCACCCAGCGGTGCTCAGGGGTTACTCTTGGCTCTGCACTCAGGAATCACTTCTGGCGGTGCTCAGGGGACCATATGGGATGCTGGGAATTGAACCCGGGTTGGCCGCGTGCAAGGCAAACGCCCTACCTGCTGTGCTATTGCTAGAAGTCTCCGTTCTTTTATGAGAGAGGCAAAGCTCACTTTTCAGGGGTGAAGGAGAGGGCCCTTCCCATGGGGACCGCCAGCCAGCACCAGACCCTGCAGACCTCAGTTTGGTGGGGGATGTGGTTCTAAGGGTCGAACTTGGGGCCTTGCGCCTGCCCCGCGCCTCCAGCCCTGCTCCACGCTGGCTGCTGGGTGGTGTGGGTACTGCCCCGAGTGCTGCTCACCTACTCTCCCTGCCTTCCGGGGCGCCAGTTGTATGCCAGGAGAAGATGAGGCAATCTGAGTATTGAAACTCTGGCACCTGTGCCAGGGGCCCAAGGCTCAGTGCTTGCCAACCACTGCCAGCCGAGGGCAGGGGTTAGAGGCAGGAGGGGGGTTCCAAGAGCCCAGGCCTGAGAGTCCAGCAGAGCTGGCTTTGCGCCTGGGCTAAGAAGAGCTCACTGCCCTTGGCCTCAGTTTCCTTTCTGTGGAAGCAGGGTAAGGACAGGGTTCAGGAAGCTCAGATGGGTTCGAGCACTGGGCAGGGCTTAGTGAGTGCAGCAAAGAATATTCCTGGTGCCTTTCTTTGGCCGTGGTCGAGCTAAGTGGTCATTACCACTCCTCCAGGTGCCGGAAGCGCACGCAAGGCAAGACCCGGTCCGATCCCAGCATCCCATCCGGTCTCTTGAGTCCCACCAGGAGTGTCCTTGAATGCAGAGCCGGGACTAAGCCCTGCGCAAAGCCAGGTGTAGCCCCTCAAAAAGAAAAAGATCATGAGACCCGACTCAGCAATAAATATAATGGCTGGAAAGACAGTACAGCCAGCCTGTCAGACACTTGCCTGGCATACAGCCGACCTGGGTTCAGTCCCCAATGCCACACGGTCCCCTGAGCACCTCCACGACTGACCCACCCGTGCCAGCAAACACAGGGCTGGGCACAGCCACTGGCCCCGCCTTTGCCCATCCAGCTGTACTGACCCATACAGATTCTCAGTCCAAGTCCTGAGACGCCCCAGTTGCTGGCTGGCTGAGCGGGAAGGTGGGGCGTGCGGTGTGGTTCCAAGTGTGCAGAGTTTCGGCTGTTAAGGTGAAGAGGGACTGGGAGTTGACTTACAGGCCGAACACGCGCTTTGCATGTGGGAGGGCTCCATCTGCTCCCCGCGGCCACAGTATTCCTCAGGACTGCCGAGAGCGACCCCACCCCCACCACGCACTGCGCAGAGTGACCCCGAGTATCACTGGGGTGTCCGCTCACAGCGGACTTTCTCCTTTCCTTCATGCTGGGTCAAGCCCGTGACAACTGACAGCATCCCCTGGTCCCCCAGCTTTCTGAGTGGGCTACTAGGGAAAGGGGCACCCCGACACGGATATTTAGGCAATGTTCAGTGTTCGTTTGTACCTCCGATGGCCCTTCCTGAGGCCCGGACACACACACACACACACACACACACACACACACACACACACACACCGCCGCCCCGTGACACCCACACAGAAGGAGTGAGTCATATGCCAGGTACTTCAAGACTCACATGGGCTACTTCTGAGTCTCATGTGCCCAGAGAGGGGAAATGGACTTGCTTCCCCAAAGCCATCGTCTCTGTGGGACTCTGGCACCCTCCTCCCTGCCGTTCAGCTCAGAGGTTTTCGAGGCTTTTGTGCGGATGAGACCAGGAGACATGTTGTGGGTCGCTGGCCAGCGAGGAGGTGGGTCAGTGCTTGCCCCCAGTCTCTTCCTCCTCCTCCCGGTGTCCCTGCTTGGCGCTGCTGGGCCCTGCACCAGGACAGAATGCCAGGCCTTGCTGAGTTACCCAGCTGGTAACCCGTGCCGGTTAAACCTGCCTTTGTCACCAGCTGGAGAACACATCTCCAGCCCCGTCCTTTTTCTCTTGGTAAATGTGTAACCTCCGATTCCTTGGTCTTCCTATTGGTGGTTGAGGTTGAAGCAGGCACAAATGGATGAGACTGGCCATAATTTTAAAAGGAGAGTCACCACTGCCCTTGAAAAAAGAACTAGAGCCACTGAAAGGGCCTTCCCTTTTAAAATGAAAATGAACAGGGCCTTCCATTTTTTTCAAATGAATACAAATTTTAAAATCTTGGACTTCGGGTCAGAGATGTAGTACAGGGGTTAATAAGGTACTTGCCTCTCACGCAGCCAACCAGGGTCCGATCTCAAACACCACCAAGAGTGATCCCTGAGCACAGAGCCATGAGTAAGCCCTGCCCTCCACTGAGGGTGAACCAAAACCCGAACCGCAACAAAACAAAAAAGCCCTGGACCTTGTTTCTTTTCATCTTATTTTCTACCTTTCCCTGGTTTAGCTTATATTATTTCCCAGTAGGACAAATAGTTTCTATTTCCAGGCACATCAAACCGTCCAAAATGCATCAGGAGCTCTGAGCTCGAAAAAAGGGGCAGGCTTCCCCGCAGGCAGTGATGAAAGGAGCCCGGGCCATTTTCCATCTTTACTTTTTTTTTTTTTTGCCTTGAGTATTTCTGAGGTTTTTTTTTTTCCCTGATGAAGGCATGCTCAAACAAAATTTAGGCAATTGAAATCTATTTAAACATTTGCATCTACCAAATTCATGCTTTCAAAACTGGGGAAAAATTACAAAGCAATATAATTATGTTATTCACTAGATAATTATAGGATTTATTAAAAATATTAATTCATCCCACCCAGGCAGAGTGGTGCTATAATGAGACACTCACTTGAAACGGGTGGTGAGTGACTTTGGGAAGCCTGTGTTCACACAGCCTGAGGGGAGAGCCCCTCCTTGTTAGTCCCTGCACTGTTGGAGCCAGTGGTCACGGCAGGCTCCCACCCCGACCCTCCCTCCATCCAGTACACACGTCCTACAGCGTGATGTGCCCCAGATATCAGCTGCACAGCTGACCCCCAAGACTGCCAGAACAAAAGTGGCAGGAATGGTGAGCACTTGAGCAGCAAAGTCCCAGGTGGGCTGTGGACCAGGTCGGGCAGGTGAAACCTGTAGACCAGGCAGAAGGACAACTCAGCTGGTCCAGGTAGGCCAGTGGGTCAGTGAGCCAGACTGGCCAGGTAGCCCATGCAGGCCAGCAGCACAGGCAGACCAGTTGGCCAGGTATGCAGGTGGACCAACAGGTATGCAGGTAGACCAGTTGGCTGGATGAGTCAGGTGGGCCAGGTCTACCCACGGGCCAGTCTTAGTTGGCAGACCCCCGAATGACTGCTATAGCACCTCTTATTCCTTCTGTTCCTGGCTCTGTCCTCGGACCCAGGTCTGCACCCAGCCATCCCTCTGGAACTGAATGTTTGTTGAGCCAACAGGTAAGCAGAAAGGTGTCAACTCCCCACCGCGGTGTGCTTCTCCCAGGATAGCCAGGCTGCTTGGACGCCAGCCACAAGGACTGGGAGCCTGGATTCCTCTCTGCGGTGGCCCTAACATTCATTGACTTTGATATTGCAGTCCCACCTTGGTGGTGCTCAGGGCTTACTGCTGGCTCTGGGCTCAGGGGTCATTGCTGGTGGGACTTGGGTACCGTGTGGGCCCAGGATCAAACCTGGGTCAGTTGCGTGTAAGGCAGGTGCCTTAAAGGCGATGTTGTCTCTCAGGCCCTGCAGCTCTCACCTGGGTCCACCCCTGCCCGGATGAGCCATGGGCCCACACGGGGTCAGATGACCCCTGCTTGAGAAACGCTGGCCTCAGGTATGGGTTTTGGAGCCAGCCTGTGTGATTTACATCTCCCCTTTCCGGCTGACTCCCTGTGCCGACTTCGTTTGTCTGTGTATCAGTTGGCCCATCTGTTAAATGGGCCCCTGTAGCCCTGGCTACCTCTGCCATTGGGTGGCTCCCAGGCCCCGGTGTGTTGAAACAGTGTCTGATTGGTCCCAGTCAGTCACATGCTCTCCTCTGATTTTCACCCCGAGGATGTGGGGCCAGCGATTGTGCCCAGAGTAGGTGCAAGGGCAGCTGGGTTGGTCACCCCAAGAAGAAAGGGGAGAGGCGGAGACATGTGTCAGCAGAGACAAACAGCAGGTGCCTCTGCCGGTCACCCCACCCTGCTGGCACTGTGACCTTGAGTAAGTGGCTCAGTGATCAGAAGACCAGCTTCCGCTTCTCAACAGGCTTCCTGGAGAAATGGGGGGAGGGGTATTTCACAATGCCTACAGGCGACCAGCCAGTAAATTTAAGCAAGGCTGTCTTCAATGGCAGTAAAGACCAGACTTGGGGGGGCGGGGGGGGGGGCGGCTGGAAGATGACTCGGGGGTTGGAGGGTAGGCTTTGCATATGCAGGAGCCCTGGGTTAGATCCCCAGCATCCATGGTCTGCCCCCCAATTCCCCCCCCCAGAAATGCAAAAATGCAGGGATTAGCTCAGAGCACTGCTACAACCCAGAGAGGGGTGGGGGGAAGATGAGGCCAGGGCTGGGGACAGGAGATTCTCCAAAGGTGGGCGTGTCCTTTCTGGGAATCAGGTCAGGTGCACAAACTCTCAGTCCCCAGGAAGTCTTGGGGGGGGCTTGGGTGGGTGGAAGGGGGCCTCCAGCCTCCTGTCTATTTAATAAACATCTCCCCAACCTCCTGGTCAGCTTTCTTCTCTCAGTAAGCAGTTATGGTCTAACCTGTTCTCCGGAGTTTTGTAAGAGGCCAAATTCCAGGCCAGGCAAGATAAACAAGGCCCCATGGCTAATGATTGGCCTGGAATGCCATTTGCTGCCGATTTCAGCGCATTTATCACCCCCCCGCCCCCCACCCAGTCTGCAGGGAGACTGTTAAAACAGGAAGAAGCCTCCAGGCTCTGCAGAATGTCTGCGAGGCACTTTCCTCTGCTCTTTTTCAAGGAAACGACATAGGACATACGAGGTACTCAATACTTGTCCTCCCAGGAATTCTCTGCCTCACCTGCTTTATAAGAAATTAATTGCCTCTTGGGCAGAGCCTTCCTTTTCCCACAACTTACACTAGATTCTCAGTACTTCCCACCTCCCAGTTGCAAAGGTGGAGAAACTGGAGCCCAGAGAGGGCCAGTGACTGGCCCCAGGACACACAGCCAGGAAACAGCCTCGGTTCTCGTGGTGCGGCCGCTCACCCCTTCCCTCTGACTGGAGACTCTGACTTGAATGTCCTCAGTGGGCAAGGGACATGAGAGGAGTCCTTGTCCCCCTGAGCAGGTGCCACTGTTCTGTCGCACTGTAGCGCTGTCCTACTGTCCTCCCGTTGTTCATGGATTTGCTCGAGCGGGCCCAGTAACGTCTCCATCATGAGACTTGTTGTTACTGTGTTTGGCATATCGAATACGTCACAGGGAGTTGCCAGGCTCTGCCGTGTGGGCGAGATACTCTCGGTAGCTTGCCGGGCTCTCCGAGAGGGGCGGAGGAATCGAACCCGGCTCAGCCAGGCCAGCGCGTGCAAGGCAAACGCCCTACCCGCTGTGCTATATCGCTCCAGCCCGCCACTGTGCTAGGAAAAGAATCTTCTCTTTACTTAGCTCAGCAATTGAGAAACCGAGTTCCTGGAAAGATCTCACACTCCCCCCCCCCCCACACACACACCCCATGTTCAAACCTCACCCCAGTCTGGAGCCAGCCCCCCGTCATTTCTTTTTCTTTCTTTCCGGAGCTCAGGGCTTACTCCTGGCTCTGCGCTCGGGTCACTCCTGGGCTGTTCGGGGACCATTAGCAGAGTTGGGGATTAAACGAGTCAGCTGAATGCAAGGCAGCAGAGGTCCCGGCCGCTGTCCTGTCCTTCCACCTCACCTCCCGCCACTTCGAAAGTGCTTTCCAGGTCGCCGGCTCTATCGGCCAAGAGCTGAGCTCAATTCCTAACCTGGCCCCTGCTTTAGGCCAACATGGGCCCTGAGCCTGCCTCAGTCTTCCCATCCGCAGATGGGGTGTGCAACATCTAAACGAGACCTCACCCCAGCAGCTCGGCTGTCCCTTCAGACTCTCCACTTCTGCCAGGAGTCGGGGCTCAGGGCAGCTTCTGATGCTTCCGGGCGCTTCACGGCCCTGCCTGGCCGTTTCTCCCTGATGAGCTCCGGCGGCAGTGAGGCTGCCCGCCTCTCCCAGCGGACTGCTTGCCGTCAGCCATTGCTAGTTGCCTGCTAGTTTCCCACTAGCACCTGGGAGCCCAGTTTGGGTGAGAATCCCCAGTTTCATGCCTGCGCGCAGGCTGGCTCTGGGGGACTGCGGGGCAGGGGCGGGCCGCGTCTGCGCCTTGGGGGGCACGGCACTGGGAGGGACCAGTCCTCTCGGCCCTCTTTCACGAACATGGAAAGTGGGGCCCCAGGACACACGGGGACGTGAGTGGGTGCTGGCTCCCGATGTGCCAACCTGCGTGGGGGGAAAGCCGGGTTCCCAGGCCCCGCTGACGGCGCCTTCACCCTCACGCCTTGCCGTGGTTCCTCGGCTAAGCCAGCTGTCCACTGTAATCCCAGCGAACCCATCCCCCACCCTGACCGTGACCACCTGGCCATCTCCAGCAACAGGCTACACCTCCAGGTGAGCCCGGAAATGCCCAGTTCCGTCAGACCTGGCCCGGCCCTGCGGGTTTAATAACACCGTGGGGGAGCAGTGCCCAGGAGTCTTTATGAGCCTGGAATGCGCTTTCCAAAGCAGGAATTAGCTGACACAGGCAGAGCGTCAGCTGGAAAAACAAGGTCTGTGTTAGGTGGCCCAGAAACAAAACCTGCTTTGGAGCCCAGAACCTTCCATTGACTCCAGGGGAGGCTTCGCCCAGACCAGCTGGGCCATGAGGCGGGAGCCCGTGCCAGCTCATGGACTTGAGTCCTGGCCTGGCTGGCATCTTATTCAGTAAGAAAGGTGACCTGTCCTCTGCCCCTTGCAGCGTGTACAGTGATAAAGAGCCTGTCCCCAAGACAGCTGGTTCCCCTTCACTCAGGCTGGATGAAAGCTCAGTGACCCACTCAGGTCAGACAGTCATTTGCCTTTGGCCAGCGATGGAGGCCACGCGGGAGCAGAGATGGACCAAGCAGGCCAGCGGGGGGGGCGCTTCACTCCCATTCGCTCTTCCTCCCCCAGCTCAGGGGGTCCTGGAGGTGGGGAGGGCGGAGGAGACTCTCTTGGGGTCCCTGAGGCATGGCTTGCCCTCTCGCTCTGCTTGGCCCCAGCTTGAGTCCTGGGTGCGTTCGGTCCCTCTCTCGGGCTGCTGCCGAGGAAACTCCGACTCCCTTGGTGGGGGCGGGAAGGGGCCAAACAGCCTGAAATAGTCACCAGGGGATAAGAAAAGATAAAGGGGGGTTTCATGGGAGTCACTAATTCCTGGTTGCCCCTGACCCAGCCAAATCTCTGTCACTCTCTTGCCTTCTTCCATCCTTGGCTTCTGGCTCAAACCCCCCTCCCAGAGCTGGGGGGCCTCCAGCTCACTTGCTCACCCCCACCCCACAATCATCTCTGCCTCACTCCAGAACTGCTGACACCTACTGGCCTTGGGGGCCCCGACATCTCGGGCGGAGAGCATCTTAAGGGCAGAGGTGCTGTCTCTTCTTTGTGTGTCTCTCAGCGTTTCCCAGGGGGAGCTATTGCTGGCGATGAGGAGGGTGGAAACTAGAATTTCTTGAAATAGCCAGAGCTGCTCAGGTTTCCAGAGCTCTCACTTGGAGCTGGGCATGCTGGGAAGCACTTGATGCAAATTAGCTTGGAGAAGTCCCCGAGTCCAAACAGATACCTGTCTCCCTTACTGTTTTCTAGATTCAGAAATGCTTCTCAGGGTCCAGGAGAAGCCTGCATGGGGTATGCCCCCAAATAAGAAGGGCAAGGGAGGGGAGAAAGAGCTTAGAAAACCCATGCAACTGGTGAGTGCTAGACAGAGAATTTTTTGTTTTGGGGGGCCATATCCAGTGGTGCTCAGGCTCCCTTCAGCTCTGCACTCAGGGATCACCCCTGGTGGGCTTGGGGGACTATGGGATGCCAGGGATCAAACCCAGGTCAGCTGCATGCAAGGCAAACGCCCTGCCCATTGTACTATCACTCTGGCCCCTAGAGGCAGCCTCTTTGATTCTGAAACGGGGCACCCCATCAATGCTTTGCATACTTGGGGGCACACCTGTCATTTGGAGACCCTGCTTTAAAATGTGGGTTCTCGGGTTGGAAAGCCAGATAGGGATTAAGGTGATTGCCTTGCATCCCCCCAACTCTGGTTCGAATCCCCAGTGCCACATTGGGTCCCCCACCACCACCACCACCAGCACCAGCACTCCTAGGGATCACTCCTGAGCACAGAATCAGTAGTAGCCCAGCATTAGCGAGGTGTGTCCTGAAATAAAACAACAATAACAGCAGTGCAGGTTTGGGCAGGGCCCTAAGAAGGAGCATTTCCAAGACATTTTCCCATGATGGGGAAGCTGCTGATCCAAACATACATTAAAGAAGGGTGGTACACCCATCTTCCTTCCTTCCTTCCTTCCTTCCTTCCTTCCTTCCTTCCTTCCTTCCTTCCTTCCTTCCCTCCCTCCTTCCTTCCTTCCTTCCTCCCTCCCTCCCTCCCTCCCGTCCTTCCTTCCTTCCTTCCTTCCTTCCTTCCTTCCTTCCTTCCTTCCCCCCTCCCTTCCTTCCTTTCCTTCCTTCTTTCCTTCCCTGCCTCCTTCCCTCCCTCCCCAGCTTGGCTCAGGGCTTACTCCTGACTCTGCTCCAGGATCACTCCAGGTGGTGCTCAGGGGGCCATAAGTGGTCGGGGGGATCAAACCTGGGTTGGCCACATGCAAGGCAAACTCCTGAACCTGCTGTACTCTCGCCAGCCCCCTTCTCCCTCCCAGTAGCTACAAACCTCTGCTCCCAATGACCCTTATTTCCCCCTGCTCCATGAACCGACAACAGGAGGTTTCGCTCACTGGTTTCCTGGAAGGAATTTCTTAAAATAGCTGCCTGGAAAGGGTTTGTGATTAGGCGTCCTGGGTTGGATTTCCAGCCACTACGTCGTCCTCGTCATCGTCTCCATCCCGAGCTCGGGCCACTCTTCACTTGAGCTGCTCCATTTGTCCATCTGCAGGATGAGGCCAAGCGCCCCCCATGTCGGAGGGAGGGTGCCAGAGGCACCGAGCTGGACATGCACCCAGAACAGGGTTCTGGAGAAGGAGCTGACGGGGCAGCCACGCGAGGAACCAGTCATTAGTCTTCGAGCCCTAATCATGATGCCTAATAGCAGCCCCCAACGGAAGGACGCCAGCGAGTGGCCTAGACCACCATCACTCCAAACTTTGACCCTTGTCATCATCCGAGTTTCCAGACTCATCCTTCTGTCCTTGGACCAATCCGGCACTTTCTGGGTCCCATGTCTGAGTCCCAGAGAACTCTCTAGAAGTGGCGTTTGCTGTCCCCAAAGCTGTTTGCCCAAATCCATTCCATCTGGGCTTCACAGACCAGGCGGGAGGCTCATGAGGGGCATTTGGCTGGGCAGGATGACGGAGGGGCCAAGCTGGCATGCTCTGGTGACTTGGGGCTCGACCTGAGTGTAGCAGGGCCAGAAATGCCTGTAAGAGTGTTGCTCGTCTGATGCACAAATTCATTTAATTTTTTAAAAAGTAGATATTGGTTTTAGGGGGTCACACCGGCGGTTCTGGGTGAGGGGGGGCTACTCCCAACTCTGTGCTTGTTCCCCTTGGTGCTCAGGGAGCCCTGTGGTGCTGGGGATGCTGCTTGCAAAGCCTGGGCTCCGGGTTTTGCCCCTCCCACACACTGGAGGAGTGACCCCCACAGTTTGCAGCCCAGGGCAGCAAAGCTCTGCGCCCATGTTCCCGGAGCAATCTTCTCTTTAGGAAGGGTAGGAGAGCGTGCACACTGGTGTGCCATGCCCACTGTCCGTGGGCTGCCACCGTTACCGTGGAAAATTCCCGGTTCAAGTCAGCCACAGAATCTTGTTGCTAGCGACTCATTAAAAGAAGCCTCTGCCTGGTGCTGACATTCTACATTGGGTCCCTGCTGAATGCAGGTGTACAAACCATGGGATTAACCGCCCGCCCGCACCCCCCCCCCCGCCCCGGTTTTTGGTTTTGTTTTTAAAGCAAAAAGAATACACTCACCTTGGCCCGACCGACTGCCTATGTTAATAACCCACGCGGTCCTGCTCAGTTAGCCAGAGAACAGGACTGCAACCATGAAATTATTTTAACAAGGTCATAAAAAAAAATCGCTGGAGTGATGTTTAGGGAGGGGGGACGCCCCCTCTTCCTAAACTAATTAAATTGGACTGTGTCCTGACATTTTTTTCTGGCTCACTCGGTCTGAATGGGTGCACAAGAGTCAGTGCTAAGCTTCCAAATGGCCAGCGTAGAGCAAAAGGAAGGGGTCACGCGCAGTTTTGGGTATCCAGCAAATTGGGTGGAAGTTAGCAGGGGATTAGCAGTGCTCTTCAGTGAAAACCACATCTTGCCCCACAGAAAAGATGGAAATAAAAGATGCAGGGGTTGAAGTTCAGCTCCAGTGTCCTGCGGACTGTCCCACCTCTGGCATGTGATGCTACGTGATATTTTATTTCATTATTCAAATCACACCCGTGCTCTGGATGGAACCATTGACCGTGGCCTGTCATTTTCTCTCCTCACCTCTGCCCCCCATGCCTCCTCCCCCCACACACGCTGATCACGTATATCTTTCCTCTCACATCTGCCTCCAGCACTTCTCTGAACATCCCTGCTGGCAGGGGGTCTGCTCTCAGCTGGGTGAGGTCTAGACTTTGCTTCATGGCTGGGAACTTTGGTTTCCGGCAAGACAGCCCTTTATTTACGCTGCAGAAGCCTTAGGGCATTGGCCAGGCTCTCGTCAAAGCCAGGATGAGAAGCTTTCACAGGCAGAACCCCCACACACACCCTCTCCCCTGCTTTCTGCACCACACATCCAGATTTCGGGCCTCTCTCTTCCTCCAAGTTGTGTCCCCAGCCCTGTGGCACGGAAAGGAGATGTTGGCTGTTGAAACATCTTCATCACAGACCGAGCAGGAAAACATGAGGTGACCCAAGGACAACATCACTCCTGGATGCCTATACAGGGTCCCGAGAACTTGCTGGGTCCTTTCCTTTGGAACAGGAAAGGATGGCAGGGACAGTAGTGCTCTCTGGATTCCAAGGAAAGGAGAGAGACTGTCCCAGTTTAAGGTGGAAACTGCATGACAAATGGGAGAGTTGCAGGTTGCACCGAGCTGTCCTTCGCAGCAGTATGCAGAGCATGCTTAGATGTGCGGACGTGGCTGCTCAGGAAGCAGTGCTCGGGAAGCAGTGCTCAGGATCTCAGCCTTCCAGTTCACCAGTGCACTGTGTATATGCGGGGTGGTGGGAGGGCGGGGGGACCTGAATGTCATGGGGAGGTGGACAATGCCCAGGCAAGTCTGAGCCTGTAGAGGCAGCGGAGAGGCGAGCCGTGGCCACGATGTCTAGTTGCTTGTTGGATGACAGACAGGATGCTCAGCACTTGAGATGATCAAGAAGCATCTCTGAGATTAAAAAAGAATTGTGGGGCTGGAGCGATAACATAGCAGGTAGGGCGTTCGCCTTGCATGCCGCCGACTCGAGTTCAATTCCCAGCATCCCCTAGGAACCCCCGAGCACCGCCAGGAGTAATTCCTGAGTGCATGAGCCAGGAGTAACTCCTGTGCATCGCTGGGTGTGACCCAAAAAGCAAAAAACTAAAATAAAAAGAATCGGAACTCGAAGCTGCCTGGGCTGACCTGTAACCGCCCGCTAGGCCCTCGCTTTGTTGACCCTTCTGAGAAGTGGAGTGGGTGCTTCTTAGGCCCTGGGGTGCATCCCGTCCCATCCCGGTCCCCTCCCTTCCCTGAAGCCCGTTACCTCGCCTTTTAGCGTGAAGCAGAGGCCGCCGCCGGGAGAGCAGTAGCGGTGCTGGCTGCTTCCATGTGGCAACCCGGAACGTGGGGGAGCTGGGCCCACGCTGAGACCGGCCTTGGGCCACTGAGGGTCCCTGGCGTAGCCCCGCACCCTATCTCCAGCTCCCCTTTGAACTCCAGGCCTCTGAAGGGCACTTGCTGGCCGGTAGGAGGACAGACCCTGAGGAAGGGGCTCTGTGGGCGCCAGAATGGGTGGTCACTAAGTTGGCATGGGCACTGCAGGCCCTGGGCCAAGCCTGCCCCACAGGCCAGCCCCTGGAGAGTGGAAAATGCTCGACCCACTGGGAGGAACAGGGAAAAGAGGCAGATGACGCTAACCCGAACCACATGGAGATGTTTGGGGGCCACACGCAGTGGTGCTCGGGGCTCACTCAGGGCTCTGTGCTCAGGACTCACTTCTGGCGGGGCTCAGAGGGACCCAGCAGGGTGCTGGGGATGGAACCCAGGACAAACTTGCTCACTGTATTATCTCTGTGGTCCCAAGTGATATTTTTCATTTAACCTCAGAATTCTCAAACACTCTCCTATTTCTTGCTTCTCGGCCTTTTGGCTGAGATCGAGTGTCCGTAGACTCTCCTGTTCTTAGCAAGTGGCCTGGGAGCAGGGGACAATTCCCCCTGCTTCTCCTGTTTGAAGTCTTGGCAGCTCCATGAGCTCCACAGAGGATGCCAGTCTCATTGAGGCGCTCCTCCCACTTAGCCCCCCACCTTGTTTGGCCTGCAGAGACCCAGCACTTTGTGACTCGAAGTGTGTTCTCAGGCCTCCCAGCCTCTGACACCCCTGCACAATCTCAGGTGCCCTCAACAGTGCTGTAGCCAAGCCGCCAGGGCCTGGCCACTCACCTTCGTCTCATTATTGCTCTTACTGTGTGAGGGGAGGGGTGTTGGGGCCACACCTGGTGGTGCTCAGCGCATCCCCGGCTCCTCTGTGCTCGTGGACGAGGGCACCCTGTGCGGTGCTGGTCGTGTGCAGGACAGATACAGCAACCCCTGGACTGCATCTGCCAACCCTCAGTTCCGAGGTTAGGAGGCGGCTGCAGATACAGATCAGATTCTCATGGTTTTCAACCTCCAGCCCACAAAAATGCCCTGCTGGTCCATGAACAACTTACTGCCGCTTCACTGGTGGTGGTTTTTAACCGCTGCTCTGCAGATCATGGACAGGCTTCGGAGCATCCAAAACGAGTGGTTTCGGCCCACCTTTAGGGGAACACCAAAGGGAGGGCCTGGTGTTAGCTCTGCAGGGAAGCACATGCCTGCTTTAAGAGAGGCCCCTGGAGGGAAAGAAAAGAAAGAGGGAAGAGGGAGGGAGGACAGGAAGGGGGAGGAAGAAGGGAGGGAGGGGAGTGTCCTGCTTCTTCGGCATCACTGCCTCACCCAAGTAGCAAGTACCCGCCTGGCCAGCTCTCCCTGCGACTCAAAACTGTGGTCCACCCGCATCTGGGGAAGGAAATGCACACTGATGGGGAGTGGGGGCAATGGCACCCAAAGGTTTGTCATGTCGCTTGTTGGACAAGTGGATTCAAATCCTGGAGGGGGAAAAGTTGCTCACTGCTTCCTGGGGTTCTGAAAAAGAAACCCGTGGAAGGAACCACATCCAGGGGAGTTAGAGTGGGTTGGAGTGGAAGCAGGCAGAGATGGTAACGAAGGGGACCAGGGGACAGAGCCCCAAAAGCTGGCAGCTGGATTTCTGTCTTGGGGGACATGAGTCCCCACAACCATGCCCACAGGGTGGGCAGGAGAGAGTGCCACTGTGTTACCATTCAGAGCTTTTTGCCTCTGCACCAGGGGGGGAGCCTGGAGGCTGGGGATGAATGAATACATCAAAGTTGATGCAGCAACCTCTGAATAAACAGCGGTATTTTCACAAAGCACACACATCATCATTTTCTTTCCTTTTCTTTTCTTTTTTAAAGGCTTTGATGATCGACATGAAGAAATTATGCCTCCCACTCCGCGTCATAAAAGGTACAGGAGGGAATTGTCAGCCTATTAGGGATAATTAGCTCCACCTTGAATCGGGGCTGCCGGAATTCAGGAAGGATTCCTCCGGTCAATCTTGCCCTAAAAAGGCGCCCAGGCACGCGTACAGGAAGGAAAATAGAAGCCAATTAATTCAAAACATTTGGTACCTGGTGGCCTCCCGAGGTTTACAGTGGAAGCGACTCAGTGACAGTGACGGAAATAGCAAATGCGTGAGGGGGGGGCGGGGGTCATGTGGCAGGGAGGAGGCCGCTGATTGGGTAAACAGGGAGCCCAGTACGGCGCCCGCTGCCCGGGACTCTGGCCTCCAAGGTCAAGGCGCTTCACTGGGGCCAGTGGGCTTGCAAGGTGCACTGAGACCAAAGGCTTTGGCTGTTGCTGGGGCAACAAACTCTCTTCCAACCTCACGTGGTTCTTCACTCGGTGTGTTCATCCCCACTGGGAGCCGAACAGCGCCCCGATACTATACAAGCCTGGTGCTAACAACCCCCCCGGGAGCCTGGTCCCCAGGCTGGAGGAGAAACAGCAAGATAGATCAAAACCGGAAGGCCGGGCTGAAATTCCAGGGCGGCCTCTGCCCCCCCCCCCCGCCCCCCCGAGGCTGGTGTCCTGCACATCGTGGACATCAGAGTTGGGAGAAATCTAGTGGAAGAATCTGGGGACTGTGGCGGGAAGAGGTTGGGGGCCTAGGGGCATAAGCTTTGGGGCAGGAGGGTCTGGGAAGGCTTCTCGGAGGGGGTTGCATTATCTGAGAACTGCATGGCAAGCGGGAGCCTGGCCTGCTTAAAGGAGAGAACAGAGAGTGGGCGCCGAGAGGTGTCTGTGACAGGGCCTGATACGGGAGCAGGGGCCGGGGGAGTAGAAGGTCAGGAAGACAAGGAGGCTCTGGTGACATGAGACAGGAGAGTGGGATGGAAGTGTGGTTCCCGTTACATTTCTCGCCCATGAACACGTCACCCTGGAGAGTGAGAAGGCCAGGCTAGGGCTGCAAGAGGCTTTTTCTTCCACTTTTCAGAACAGCGTTTTCTCTCTCCCCCTCTCTTTGTGACCAGAACACGGTCTCTGCCACACGTCACCTAGACCACAGCGCACATCCCTAGCCCCTGTGTGTGATCAGGGAGGTGTCCAGCTGGGAGTAACCAGATAAGTTTGGGGAGTCAGAGTTACCCATGGATTTTCAATTGCATGGGGTTCAGCACCCCTCGTCACCCACATTGCTTAAGGATCAACTCAGATGTATGGGGGAGGGGGTGTGGGCACACGCGGGCAAACCTGGGGACTGACCGAAGTCCTCTGGAGGGGCCAGAGCGATAGTGCACTGTGTAGGGCGCTTGCCTTGCGCACAACCTTGCGTGTAGCCAGCCCAGGTTCGGTCCCTGGCACATACGGTCCCTTGAGCCCTGCCAGGAGTGAGCCTGAACACCGCTGGGTATAGCCCACAAACCCAAACCAAACAGAACCACAAAGAGTAAGACAGATGACCCCCTGACCTCAAATCAATGTCCTGGAGGGGTTTGGATCTAGCGTTGCCCTTCCCAGGTTGGTGGCGAGGGGCACCCTCTTCTGCCTCAGTTTGCCCGAGTGGGCAGCACTAGAGACCTTCCTTCTCGATGCTCGTAAGACGGTGCCAGAGGACCCGGCAGGCTTCTAGCAGGTGTTGGAAAGCGTAAGATGCTCCCCCAGGCCCCACCCCCGCCCCATCCCGACTGTGGCAGAGCTGGAGGCCCCCGACGACAACGTGCAGGATGGCGAGTGAGGTGTCCCTCCAGCAAGGAGAGCGCCTCGTGAGTGCTCATGATGTCGAGAGGACTCCTTATCAATAAATGAGCAGGTTTCCAGGAAGCCAATCTTGCGATTGCAGTGCCCTGGCTGCAGCCGCCTGGCTGCCGGAGCTCCTGGAAGGTTCCGGGCATGGAGGGGTCGTTATCTGCCAGCTCAGTGGTGGAGGGGTCTGGTGACTGCCGCGGAGAGCGGGGGCGGGGAAGGGGCGCGCCGGCTAAAGGGGGTACTCCAGACCATTTCTCCAGAACACTCTGCTCTGTTTGTTTGGGTGGTGGTTTTGGGGCCATGCCCAGCGCTTCTCAGGGCTTCCTCCTGGCTCCAGGGATGCCCTGGCATCCAAAGCTCTACTGAGATCACTCCTGAGAGTGCCAAGCAGGCCATGGCCAAACCCGAGCCCTGCCTTGGACTGGCTCAGTCACTCGGGGCAGGTTCTTCCACCTCTCCCAGCCTCAGTGTCTCTGTCTGCAAAGTGGGCTGAGCCTTCCTGGCCCCGATGTTGGGACAGGGAGGGGCAAAAGTCCGGTGTGGACCTTGGCAGCCTCAGTGTGCCGTGCACGCAGAGCCCCTGGGTACAAGTGAGGGTCCAAAGGACCAGACGCAGGACCGACCTGAGCAGAACTGCCTGCCGTGAGGGAGAGCTAGGGTCTGAGCGAACAAGGCGTGGGCGGGACAGACAGCACGGCCTGAGTTGTCGCAAACATGCCTTCTATTCTAACGTGTTACCCCCTCTCTCCATCTTCCTCCCGCTCTCTCCCTCCCTCTCCTCTCTCCTCCCTCTCCCCCTCCCTCATCTCCCCCTCTTCCCTCCTGTTTCCCCTCCCTCAGCCCTCCTGTCTCTCTCTGAGGGGTCAGGAAGATGTTTTTCTAGGCCAGATTTGAGTCTGCCCTGGATCCTTGGTAAAATAGGGCAGAAGGTAACGAGAGGGATTGAGGTGCCGCTCCGCAATCGAGGCCACAGGTCTGGACGCAGTCGCCGCTTCCCCAGGCCGGTCCCAGGTGGCCCGAGGAACCAGCTGTCCACGTCCGCCTGAGCGTCCTGGCCCAGCCGCCTCCTCGGTGTGTGGCCAAGTGGCCTGCGGCATAAGGAGTCTGGGAGGAGCGTGTCTCGGAGCCTGAGAGACGGCGCAGGGCCCGGCGTTTTGCTTTGCATGAGGCCGACTTGGCTCCATCCCCCGCAGCACAGGGTCTCCCGCCACCCAGGCCGCCAAGAGCAGCTTCCGAGCACAGAGCAGGGAGCAGCACAGACCACCTCCAGGTGCGGGCCACCCCCACCCAAAAAAGACAAATCCCAGGCCTGTGGAACATTTGATCCAGACCGGCTAAGAGCTGTATTTTGTTTTCTTTGAGTGGCTGGGGGTGGGACGTGATGTTTGGGGTTCGTGGAAGGCAGGTGGATTTTATCGGCCAGTGAAGATCTGGGCAGCTCTCAGGCAGAATAGTAGAGGGCGGGCTGAGGCCCGTGTTTGTTTTATATTCAACAGAGGGGACTGTTGTTGGAAATATGTGTGATGTGAAGCCACAGGAAGTAAGCTGAGCACGAGACCTCCCGCTTCTGTGTGCAGTGCAGAGCCAAGGTCAGGGGCAGCTTCCCTCGGGCAGGGTCTCGTGCTCTGATGGACCTGACCTGAGGCGGGGGCGGGGACTTCGCCCATTGGACTGGGAAGAGCATAGGGAAGGCAGACGCGCAGTCCCAAGTACACTTACTATCCAGGGTTCATGCATGCAGTCAGCTCATGCGTATGAATGAGGTAACCACTCAGTGACCAATCACAAGACACCACCTAAACCAACTGAGGAAGAACACAAAGTGAGTAAAGTAGAATTTGATTCGGTCCAGGCACTGCCTCTTCCATCTCTCAGAGCTGAAGTTTCCTCTTTTGTAAAAACAGGGGTCCCTGTCTGGGGCGGAGGAGATAGCACAGGGGCTAAAGCACTTGCCTTGCACAAAGCCAGCTCAGGTTTGATCAAGCCCCAGAGGGTTCCCTAAGCGCCAGTGCAGTGCTCCCTGAGCAGGGAGGCAGAAGCAAGCCCTGAGCACCACCTGGGTGACCGCTCATAGCCGAAACTTGGAGCCCTTCACTGGGGTGGTTGCAGAGAGCAACCAGGTTGTAACTTTGTTACGTCTTCTAAGTAAATAAGTAACTTAGGCAAGAAATTGAAGTGAGTTGTAGGGATGGGAAGGTTAGGGACCCAAGTGATACAATGTTCCGAGGTGCTTTGGAGAACATCAATGCTGCTTTAACTGCAGTGGCCAGAGGAGGTTTCCTAGCAGCTCCAGAACTGAGCTGGCAGAGATCCCTGACGGTGGGACAGACAGCTAAGAGCATCAGGAGAGCTTCATTCACCCCTGAGTGAGAGCCAAGCTGGATTTCCAATGCCAGGTGAGCGAGCCTCCGCCCCGGGATACTCCTGAGTTTGCAGAGGCTGGCTGGCACGTGCTGCTCGGAAGACAAGTGATCCACAGTGCTCAGTTCGGTTGGAGCTGCGGAGACTATTGTTTCTCCACCTCTTTCCCCAGCACGGACCCCTCCCGATCTGGTTTCCTTCCTGTGGTCACCCTGTCCTACCAGATGGCTCCTTAATGTGGCTTTCTCCCTGCTTCCCTGCTGCCCCCCCCCAGCTCCTTGGAATATCCTGGGGACCCATGGGGGCTCTTTGGTCAGGGGTGTCCAGATGCCAGCCCAGGGCCAAATCCCACACCTGTCTGGGTGATCCCGGCACAGAAGAACAAAGCACCCGGTTTCCCACGGGCAGAACTTAGAGAATCCCACAGAGACCCGCTGGGGGTGGGTGCAGACCCCTTTCAGTCAGCTGCGGCCCCTGTACACAGCAGATTGGCATCCCTTAGGCTGAGAACGTCGCTCGCAGTCAGACTGGCAAGCACAGCCTCTGACGTCATCCATTTCACTGGCAGTTGGTCTGGGTAAGAAAGAAAAGAGGCCAAATCGCTATAAAAATGGTCAAAGGAGGGAGACCCCAGAGGCTGGCCAATTGAAGAACTGCAGCTGGCCGGGCAGAGGGCAGTGGCCATCACACAGGAAGTGGGGGTGGTAGGAGGCGACTCTGACTGCTCAGGTCTTGGTGTCCCCACCTGCAGGACAATGACGGATGAGGTTCCTTTGACAAGGCCCCTGTTCAGCCGGCTCCCACAGCCAGAGCCAGCTGTACAAAGCTGTGTCACGATCTTCGCCGAGACCATCTGGGGGCTGAGGGGACGGGACAAGAGCCCCAGTAAAGCCTGTCCACTCCGTGAGCTGGGTACCCTCCCCTCTCCCCAGCTGGGCCAGGGCAGGGGGTTATGGGCTCCCCCTGGTCTCTGCCAAGCAGGGCACATGTGCACTCAGGAAAGACCAAGATGATGGGGGAGGCGAGGTGGAGAGTGAGATCTGGCCTCATTCCGTATGGGGTGTGTGTGGGGGGGGGGGGGTTGCAAGACAAAAGACAATGGGTGTCCAGCCCAGTGTCACAGACACCAGGGCAGGGCTGGTTGGGGCGCTGCTGGGAGAGAAAGATCCTTGGGCCTAGCCTCTCTGGAGCCATTGTAACCTTACACTGAGATCTGAGCCTGATGGGACCAGACAGGGGCAGCCTTGGACCCCTCTTGCCTCAGTCCCAGAGACCCCACACCCTGGGTCTCACTGAACTTGGGAAGAGGTCAGCTGACCCAAGCTGGGCCAATCAGAATCTCTATGGCAGGGACACTGACTCTCTCTCTCTCTCTCTCTCTCTCTCTGTTCCCCCCCCCCCCGCCCCCAGTTGGCTACACACATCCTCCCCCTGCCATTTTTTTGTGCTCTATATATTGTAGGCCTTTTTTCTTTTTCTTTTTGGGTCACACCCGGCTGCCAAACACAGTAACAACAAGTCTCAAAATGGAGACGTTATTGGGCCCGCTTGAGCAAATCGATGAACAACGGGAGGAGAAGTGACAAGTGACATTGTAGGCACCGAGTGTATATTTCTCTCTCTCCCTGCGCTTGGTACCTGGACTCAGCTAGCTGGGCCCCGCAGGGCTGAGTGAGGTTCCCCAACCCTGGGTCTAGCCCAGCCAGATGCTGCCAGATGGAATGGAAAACGCAGGACTGGAGGTAGAGTTGAGGGGCAAGGCACTTGCTTTAAGGTCAGCCCGGCTTCAGGTGCCAGCAACACATGGTCCCCTGACCAAGCCCAGCAAGGAACAGCAAACAACACATCACCCCGGTGTTCTGGGAGCTGTGCAGAGGGAAAGGGAGGGGTACGAGGAAGCCAACCCAGAGAGAGCAAGCAGCTAGGGAGAGGCTTCTGGAGCGCCCCCGCTGCCGTGACATTCCTTACCTTTCTCCTTCGGCTGGGATTCCCAACCAGGTCCTTCCAACCCCAAACAGCAAATTTCCCCGAACCCTTTCCCAGGGGGCTTGCTAAAAATTCCTGCCATCTCTTCAAGTATTTTTAGCTGAGTGCCTAAGGGCCAGCTTGAGCCCTTCCCGCAGCTTCCAGGTCTGTTCTGTCTACGCTGACACCTTGTGCGATGCTGTTAGGCTCCCCCCTTCCCCTCCTACCCCCTAAGCTCAGGCCGCTTATTTTCCTTTCTCTACGCCTTGACCTTTGCAAAACAGAAGTTCCAACAGTGCCTGCCTTGGTGGGTTACTTTTTTTTTTTTAAGAGGAGAAAAGTGTTTTATTTGAATCATCTGAGTCCACACATTTATATTGGTGTACCTCATTATTGGGCTGGAGCGCTAGCACAGCGGTAGGGTGTTTGCGGCCGGCCTGGGTTCGATTCCTCTGCCCCTCTCAGAGAGCCCGGCAAGCTGCAGAGAGTATCTTGCCCGTGTGGCAAAGCCTGGCAAGCTCCCCGTGACGTATTTGATATGCCAAACACAGTAACAACAAGTCTCACAATGGAGACGTTACTGGGCCCGCTCGAGCAAATCAATGAGCAATGGGAAGAACAATGGGAAGACAGTGACAATACCTCATTATTATTATTATCCTTCAATTCAATAATTCAGTAAGGCCCTCCCGTTGATCATCGATTTGCTCGAGCGGGCCCAGTAACGTCTCCGTTGTGAGACTTGTTACTGTGTTTGGCATATCGAATACATCACGGGGAGCTTGCCAGGCTCTGCCGTGCGGGCGAGATCCTCTCGGTAGCTTGCCGGGCTCCCTTAACCTTTCTAAATCTTTGAACAATTAAATCTTTGATCTGGTATTCTCTGAAACTTTGCATCTCTCCACAGAATCATGAGAAGCTCCCTCTCAAGTCAGCAACTTTTTTTTTATAAATTTTTATTAGTGAGACACCATGAGGTACAGTTGTAGACTTACAAATCTTGTGCTTGGGTGGGTTGCTTTTAAGCTCCACCACGACTAGAGCACGGTCAGGGCTGGAGAAAGCTCTCCCCGTCCTCATCCCTCTGCTTGCCTCGACTGAGCAGCCTTCTCTGAAAGTACCTTGCTCTGGTCTCCTCTCCCGCCCCCTGAAGCCATCTGCTTCTCCTGGGCCGGCTCAGGGAGAGCACTCCTCACCGTGAGCTCACCAAAGGCCCCGTGGTCAAGACCTTGAAGTCGGGGTACAGCCCCAGCTTCCCCCAGCTTCGCCCCTCTTCTGCTGGGGCCTGCTGCCACCACCCCCGAACCAGCTGGCTGTTCCATCTCTGTCCCTCCACTTGCTCACAGGCCTCATTTGGGGGCCCTCGAACAATCACCTGGGGATACAGAAGGAAGAGGGGAGAGAGGAACGCCTTGGAGCTTCGGCTGCCCTCTGGGATGCCGCCGAGAGCCGGAGAGTGCCCATGGGGCCGAGCGCACACGGGTTGGCCCTGAGCACTGGGCCTGGAGTAGCCCTGGAGCACTAGCAGGCATGGCCCCCCAAAGACAAAACAAGCAAACAAAAGAGAAAATCAAACTCTGGCGTTTACACCCTGGAAGTCTGGTGAGTCATTGTCACCCGAGAAGTCCCCATGCACATCCCTCCAGATACAGCCCCTTCCTCTGGGCCTCTCAGCCCACTGACGGGGCTCAATTCCCCTCCTGGCTCCTCCAAGGAGGGAGACAGATTCCTGCCTAGGGAAGAGCCCGACAGACATCCTCTCACTTTATACCCTTTGTTTTGTCTTGTTTCGGAGGGGCTGCATTGGTGGTGTGCTATGCTCAGGATTACTCCTGGAGGGGCTCAGAGGACCATCTGGGGTGCCAGGATCGAACCGGGGTTGGCTGCGTGTAAGACAAGTGCCTTCCCCACTGTCATATCTCTCTGCCCCCCTGGCTTTGTTCTGAATATTACCCCCCCACCTGCTCCCCCACTTGCCCATCTCCAACCCGCCACCCTAGAGCTCGTCTGGGCCGCTTCCGTTCTGTGCTGCCAGGAGCTGCTTTGCATGCACAGCGAGCCCAGGCCGTGAGCACCAAGCAGGAGCGTCTGCGAGTCGCCAGGGTCCTAGGCTCTGGCACAGGCCCAGCGCTTTCTGAAGCAGCTCTGCCAGCCCGCTTCTGCCTGGGAGACTTAAGCTCCGGGGTTCTGGGCTCCAGCATCCACCTGAGTCTCCAGGTCCCCTGACTAACCGTCTCATAGGCCTTTGACAGTTGCAGAGAGGCTTGCGAATCTCCAGCAGAGGAAAATTGGCTCCCCCGATTTTCCAGTGAGGAAACTGAGGCCTAGAGAGATCAAAAGGCTTGTCCCGTATCACCCCGTGAGATTTAAAGGACCATACTGCAGTCTGTCCGCTCCGTTGAGCACGCAGCGGGGCATATTGGGTGCCCTAGCACAGGGCTGTCTGACATAAAGTGACGGGCCATCCGAGGCCCAGGCACCCCCCATCCCCCTTCTCTCTCTCTCTCTCTCTCTCTCTCTCTCTCTCTCTCTCAAGTAATGACCTAGAGGCCATCCGGGAATGAGAGCCCCATGCCCCAGTGCAGTGTTAGATACAGCCGTGCAAGGTGGGGGAGGTGGCCAGCTGGGTGCTCGGCAGCTGGGCCGGGAGAAGGGCGCAAACAGGGCTTCCTCTGCTAATAAAGGGGCCATTCTCCCTCGCACTCACAGAGCAGGCCTCAAAGGGCTCGCAGTGAAACACAGCAAGCACAGGACTCTCTCTCTCTCCCTCTCTCTCTCTCTCTCTCTCCCTCTCCTTCTCTCTTTCCCTCCCTCCCTCCCTCTCCTTCCCTCTCTCCGTCTCTCCCTCTCTCTCTCTCTTTCTTTATCTCCCTCCCTCTCTCCCTCTCCAGATGCCAAACTCAGCTAATACTTGGCGCATGTACCATTTGCCCCCGAGCTGCCGTTTTCAGAGGAAAGACAGACAGGGCCGGTGCCAGGGTTTGGGGTGGGGGGCTCGTGTCTGGAGGAGACGTCTGTCAGGACAGCTTGGGGCCTGTGTGATCAGCACACAGGCCACACACCCACCAGCTCCCCTCTGCTGCTCGGCTCTGCTCGTCTTCCATCCTGCTCTCTCCTGTCTCCTCTCTCTTTGCTGTTGAGACCTTTCAGGCCAGCTACTGCGAGGACGGGGCACACTGAAACCTGCCCACCAGGGCCTCACCGACAGGGAGGGGGGACGGGCAAGGAAAATGGCACAGGAAGTACAGCCCCCCAAAGCAGACCAGCACACAGGGACCGTAGGGGCGGCAGAATATTGTGGAGCTCCGAGTAGGTAGGGGGCCAGGAGGCATAAGTGGGGAATGTTAAAGACATTTCCCAACAGGTACTGATGGGCCAGGCCAAATGATTGTTCTAAACCATCAGAAAAGACCCCAGACCTTTACATAGAATTGGTGGTCATCAACTCATAGTGGTAAGAGGGAGAACTTCCTGGAGGAGGTGCCTCAGAAACTAAGTTCCGAGGGCATGCTGTTGGAAGCAGACTTGAACAGGCTGAGAGTCTAAGAGCAGCTGGTCCATGGGGTTCTGTGTGTGGGTGGAGGATGGTGGCCATCTCTGGGTCTCTGATCTTTTCTAGGCTCAAAGAGGTTAAGGAGATGTTTGCTGAAAGAGCAGGGGAGGTGAAAAGGAATGCAGTGGGGGGCCTTATGACAGTGGGGACTGGGAGAGGATGAGGAAGAGCCCCAGTGCAGGAAGATAGTAGCGTCGCTGCTGATGGTAAAATTCCAGGCACCGACTCTTACTCCAGCCCCCTGTCAGCGGCGGGCAGATTTCCAAGAGAAGAAGAGTTATATTTAAAACACCCAGAATGGTCCCTGGTACTTAGTAAGTGTTACATAAGTGTTGGTTATGAATAGTCCCAAATTACAGATGGGCACGGTAGAACTCCCCCCGGCAAAGCTACTAGTTTGGGCAGCCCGACAGGCAGCCCCCCTTGTCTTAGCACACATCCCAGGGGGCCTAGGGCAAGGTGGCCTGCATAGATCCTGCACTCCCAGGGGTAAACGGGGGTGGGGGGGCGGAAGCCTGGTCTGCATGGCCCTCCCCTCATCTGATGGGCAAGAGAAGCCACTGGCCAGGAGCGAGTCTGATGGTAGATGGGGCAGGACAAGCAGGAGATTGAGGTCCCCACCCCAGGAAGGACACATGTGCTGTCCATGACCCCAGTTAGGCACAGTCAGCCAGCCTCGGGTTTCAAGGTCCATCTTTGTAGAAGCCCTTATGGCTTCTAGAATCTTCTGCCTCACAAGGACCCAGCACACCCAGATCTTGTCCAAAAGCCTGGTTTGGCTTTCCCAGCTGTGGAACCACACTGAGAATCTAATCTCAATGTGCACTCCCGGCTCATGGCCGTGCCGGGTGCCCTGGCCCTGGTCTTTCTGTAAGTCACCCCTATGAGCCCCGCCAACCTAGACTCCCTAACGTAGCTGGAAGGAAGAGTGAACTTCCCTCCAGCCAGGCCAGCCCCCCACAGCCAATCACGTTTTAACAAGGCTTGAATCTTCCTGCGAGGAAGAAGGAAAAAAAAATTAAAAAAAGAGAGACAATGCCATCCTCTCTCCCAACACCTCCGACGGCTCCTTTTCCCTTCAAAAGGCACATGCGTGAGCATGTGTGAGCACCGAGGTCTTGGGCTAACATACATGGTGCGTTTGTTAAGTCTCGGACACAAGGACCTCATTCGGAGACACATTATTGCCGCCCAGCTAATCATACATTGGGATTGTTCAGGGCTAGCCCACAGACAAGCATGACCCTGTGATTATTTGAATTTGGCTATTAGGCAGAGACATTCAGGATTGGTCATGACCCTGTTTCCAGGGCTGAGGCTGGAAATAGCACCATTAGCAGCTTCGGTGCTGGCCCTGCCCAGCTGGTAGCCACCAGGCAGGACTGTGATCCCTCACCTGTCCGTGCCAGGACTCTGTCTCCTCCAGGGGCAAATCTGAAGGCCTTGCAAATAGAACTAGTGAGACCCACTTTGTTGCAAAATAGGTCTGGGGTCCTTGGGGGAAGCCATGTGAGTATTGACTTTTGTGGTCCTTACACACACACACACACACACACACACATCCTGGGACTCTCAGGAGGGACTCTGTATCCAGTGATCTGCCCTCCCTGCCCCCCATATTTGAGCAGTTCTGGCTTCTCTTCTCCCACGGTGAGTGGTCCCCCAGAGAAACACTCAGCTCCAGATTCCCTGTTAAAGGGCTTGGTTGACTGGCCCGGCCCGAGCATCTTCTGTTTCCTTCCCCCAACATTCTGGTTCCGAGGCAGGGAGGCAGGACCCAGGTTTCGGGTGTGTCAGGAGCTGGGTTAGCTCCCTACCCTGAACCTCCAACGAGCAGGTCCAGTTGGGAACCAGAATCGCCCAGCCTGGGGAACCACTCGGGCGGGGCCGGGCAGGGCCGGGCACACCCGGAACAGAGTCCGGCCACATTCTTTCTGGGCAGCGCAGTGCCAGGCTACTGAGGTCACTTCTGGGACATCCTGGTGTGGCACATTCTGCAGCCGCCCTTCTGTGACGAGGGCATTTCCTCTTCAGAGAAAATTGTTTAGGGGCCTAGAAAAATAGTACAGTGGGTAAAATGCTTACCTTGCATGTGGCGACCCGGGTTCAAACCCCACTTGGTCCCCTGAGCCTGCTAGGAATAATCCCTGAGCAAAGAATCAGGGATTATTCCCTGAGCACTGTCAGGTGCGGCCTAAAAGAACAAAATTAATTTTAAAAATTGTTTATAACTTTACGAGTTACTTTGAAATCTTGAAAAGAAATACACATGCTGGTTTGTAGGAATCTAGAAAAGGCAAAGTCTGAGAGCAGAAACACCACCCAGAAACAGCTACCCCGCATCTAGCCTTGGGGCGCCACCTTGGGCCCCTTTTTCCTGTTTGTGCTCATGGTGGTGGGAAATGAACCTGTTGCATCTGACACCCTCACGGGCGCCCATCGGCCACAAGACAAGTGGCAGGAATCGAGTCATGACTGTGTGGCCTGCTGAGTAACCACATCATCATCGAGATCCGAGTTTCTCATTTTGGGGGGTGGGGATCTCCCAGGATGTTTTCTGGATGCCCAGGGCTCCTCCAGGCCTCTCTCAGCCAATTGAGCCAGGGCCCATGGTGCTGGGGAGTCCCCAGGCCACCCTTCAGTGCTCAGGAAGTGTCCGGGGCTGTATCCGATACGCTGGAGGGGTCCTAAGTGTTTCTGGAACCAGGGGCAGGGGCGCTGCATGCAAGGCAAGAGCCTTAACCCTGCACCATCTATGGTATAGCTTAGTGTAGTGCCACTCAATGAGGGGACGTGTGGTCACTGGGAAGGGTTTCCAAACACGCAAGAAAATTCATTCAGAATCAGCCACGGAGTGACCCTGGGGTGTAGCAGGGAAGCGCTGACTTCTGTGGCATTTCTTGGGTGAATGGGGGGCTGTAAATGGCAAGGGTTTTCGGAAGTCCTGATTGGTATAACTGCCTGAGAGATTGTGTCAAGCCTGTGTTTGAAACTAGGAGGCCAGGTCAGATGACTCCCTGTGTCCCCCCACCCCACCCCCACAGATGCTCCTGGGCTGTGTGGGGGGGGGGGGGGGCTCAGAGCAGAGTTTGAACCCATTCATGTCCTTAATTCAGACTTAATACTATTCTTTGTTGGGCTAGAGAAATACTGCAGACCTACTATGGACATTTAAACCATTTCAGCTTTCTGTATAGCACATCAGGGACTTACATGCACGTGGCCCACCTGGGTTTGATCCCCAGCAGCCCATATAGTCCCCTAGACCTGCCAGGAGCGATCCCTGATACTGCAGGGGGTGCCTCCCCACCAAGTACTATTCTGTGAGCATTTTTGCACTCCTGGAAATGGTTTTTTTTGTTGTTGTTGTTCTTTTTGAGTCACACCCAGCAATGTTGGTTACTTCTGGCTCTGCACTCAGGAATTACTCCTGGCAGTGCTCAGGGGACCATATGGGATGCTGGAAATTGAACCCGGGTTGGCCGCATGCAAGGCAAACACCCTACCCACTATGCTATCGCTCCAGCCTGAAAGGCTACATGCAAGGCAAGTGCCTTAACCCTGCATCATCTCTTAAGGCTGCTAAGTTTGGTGGTTTTTGTTTGTTTGTTTTGCTTTTTAGGTCACACCCAGTGATGCTCAGGGGTTACTCCTGGCTTTGCACTCAGGAATCACTTCTGGCGGTGCTTGGGGGACCCTATGGGATGCTGGGAATCGAACCCCCATCGGCCGCGTGCAAGGCAAACTCCCTGCCCACTGTGCTATTGCTCCGGCCCCAAGGGTGCTAATTTTGAGTGATACAAACCTACTATGGACATTTAAACCATTTCAGCTTTCTGATATTTCAAATGATTCTGTGTCTTTGTTTGTCCCCCTATAATACTGCATTGAACATGTTGATATGAAAATCTTCCTGGCCCTCTGGGGCTCTTTCCCTAGGAACCTTCCCAGGAAAGTGGGAAAGGAAAGTGACCCTGGTCACCAGGGACGAACGTTGACCATCTCATTCCTCGTGGCTCAGCGGCTTCTCACTAGGAGGTACTGATTCCTCCCGAACGTTAGAGCATGCCCCTTGCTTTCATTAATCTTTAATTGAAGAAGTCATTTGCAGAATCCACTGTCCTTGGCAGTGACTTAAAAAGGAAAGGCCTGGGCCAGAGAGATAGGACAGTGCAGAGGGCGCTGGCCTTGCACGGGCCCACCCAGGTTCAGTCTCCAGCATCCCATACAGTGCCCCGGGCTCCACCACGAGTAATTTCTGAGTGCAGAGCCAGAAGTAACCTGTGAGTACCACCAGATGTGCCCCCAATTTTTTTTAAAGAAAGGAAAGGCCTGCATCTCTTTTTCACCCCTACATCCCACCTCTGATTAAGTATTGTATCGGGTCCCCCAAGCCCCACTGGGAGTGATCCTTGAGCACAAAGCTTTAGGTACCACTAGGTATGGCCTTAGGTACTAGTAAGTCTTAGGTACCACTGGGTATGGCCCACAAAAGAAAAAAAGTCTTGGGGGATGTGTCTCTCTCTCTCTCTTTCCCTTTCTCCCTCCCCCTCCCTCCCTCTCTCCCTCTCCTCTCCCTCTCCCTTTCATGAATGTTGCTGTATTGAGTGCAGAGCCAGGAGTAAGCCCTAAGCACCACTGGGTTTGGTCCCTTCTCCCCCCAACTTATTTTCATTCCAGAGAACTAGCTCAACGAGCGGAGCACATACTCTGCATATGAGAGCCCCAATTTGATCCAATCCAGCACCTCCAAAAGTGACCCCCAGGAACAGAACTGGGAGTTACCCTGAGCACTGCTGGTATTGCCTCAAAGCTAAAGCAAGCAGACAGAAGACCGTTCCCGTACCCACTCCTGAACCCAGCCACCTCTGTCTCCTGCGGCCCCGGCCAGCCCCAATCCATAGTCTGCAGTCAGCAAATGCAGGTTAAGTGACCCCTTTTTACCAGCCACAGCCTGGCAGGGCCCCAGCATGATACCCAATTCCTTTCCACATCAGCCAACCTCCAGCTCAGCTTTCCGGGTGCTCAGATGTCCCCTCGCTTTGGAAGCCCGCCCAGGAGCCCAGGCTGAATAAGGCCATCTCTGCCATATCCCCACAGCACCTTTCTATTGGCCTGACCTGCTTAATGTGTTTTAGAAATGATTCATCTCTCTCTGGCTGCAGCGGATGGTCCTGGGACCTTAGCCTTCCAAAGCCACTGCACTGGCGGGGGGGGGGGGGGGGTCCCCTGGTCAGTACTCTGTGGTGGGGAGAACTGCTGGCCAAAGGTCAACATGCACGTATGTTAGCCTATCCTAGAGGGAAACTGACAAGTGAACTTTCCTCATGAACAGAAAAAGGACATGAAGAAGCACAGAAAGACAGTCCTGCTCTAAAATCTGACACGATTGAGTCAGGTTTAATCCCCGGCACTGCATAGGGTCCCCTGAGCACGCCAGAGCCTGAGTACAGAGCCAGGAGTAAGCACAGAGCACAGCTAGGTGTGGTTCAAAACACAAAGAAAAAAGAAAGAAAAAGGATGTGAAGGAACCGGAGAGACATCACAGCCAGTAAAGCTCTTGCCTTGCATGCGACCAAGCGAGTTCAGTCCCTGACACCTGTAGGGTCACCCCTCACCTGCAGTATTTATTTCTCTCCGAAATCTTGAAATTGCTTGCACAAGTCTTTGAAAATGCATCATTGGAAATGACAAACATTCGTGAGAGAAACCGCCAGAGTCGCTAGGAGCTGACTTATTTATTGGCATAAATCTTGGTAGGATCTCAGAGAGGAAAAGAAATGGAAGGGGAGAGAAAAAGGAGAGAGAAATATATTGACTGTTAATCATCGTTGCTTCAGTGCAGCTACGGTGATGTGTGAGGTCCTTTCCATTTTCTTTGCTCTTTTCTAAGTCTTTCTGATGGCATTCATAGCAATTCATGACTGACAGGGGGAGGAAAGGAGCCAGAAAGATGTGGCACAGGGGTGAGGCCCCGGTGTTGCGTGTGTCCAGCTCTGGCTTGATCCTGGCACCAACTTTGGTTCCCTGAGCCCTGTCAGGAGGGATATCTGAGCCCAGATCCAGGAGTAAGCCAGGTATGGCTCCAAAACCAAACATACACCTCTATGTATTTCTGTGACCCCAGACCTCTGATGTGAAAGGAAAACAATGCTGATTCTCTTGAGATCTTGCTTGTCCTGTCATTTTGAAAACCATCCCCACCCACTCAGGAACATGGCCGATGTTCACACGTCGATGGTCAGGAGTGCCTGCTCACAGTCAGGCATTTTCCTCTGGCGGGGAGAAGGCCCACTCCCATGGGTCCTTCTGCTGGGTGTCCTTGCCCATCTGCCACCAGAACCCGCCTCTGGATCTGTCCTTGTTCTTCCCAAGACTGACGCATCTGCTTCCTCCAGCCTTGGGTACTTCCCTCTCCTTACTTCCACCCACTGCTCTCCTGAGCTCTCTGCACCTCACTCCTTGCTGCTTTCCCTCCTCTCCCCTGCCCTATGTGGACACCGAGTGTGTCTGGTTGCTCCTGAGTGGACTTGCTTGCTGCCTGATTCTTACGGATGACCCACATCTCTCCAGTCCAGATGAATAGCCATCACCATTGACATTTCCTAGGAATTGACTCTTATACCCAGACCATGATCCCATATAATCCTCTCAACTAATTAAGCGACCATTCCCCCCACCCCTCCATTTTCCAGATGCAGTCACTGAGGGTCCAAAAGATTTGGGAAAAAAGAAAAAGAAAAAAGGAGAAGAAGAGGAAGAAGTAGCTCCTAATGCTTCCCTCCATGTGCTCATTACATTTCTTGAGATGTTTTCCAGCAGGACCCAGAGGAAATCTCTTTTGCTTCCAGATATGAGGTATGTGCTTGTGTCATTCAATATTTCTTTCAGAAAAGCAAATGGTAGCATCTTCTTTAATGGTCTGACTTAGTGAATTTTTTCATTTACATCAGGGGTATAATATTTTTCTTTTGAGTTTATTTGGGCTAAAGCTCTTAAAAATTGAGTACATTGGGCTGGAGTGATAGCATAGTGGGTAGGACGTTTGCCTTGCACGAAGCTGACCCGGGTTCGATCCCCAGTAATCCAGATGGTCCCCCAAGCACTGCCAGGAGTAATTCCTGAGTGCAAAGCCAGGAGGAACCCCTGAGCATTGCTGGGTGTGACCCAAAAAAGCAAAAAAAAAAAAAATTTGAGTGCATTTACAAAAACAGAAACAGTGGGCCAAGAGTGTTGCAAAAACATTAGGTGGCTAAAGATACTAAAAAGATTGGAATTTAAAAGTCCTGCCTTCTAAACCAATTCTATGAATGAAAAAGAAACGCACAAGAAAAAAGAATTTTCCAGGACTGGAGCAATAGTACAGCAGGTAGGGTATTTGCTTTGCACGTGACCTACCTGGGGGTTCCATCCCCTGCGCCCCATATGTGATTCATGAGTGCAAAGCCAGTAAACCCTCAACACCAGTGGGGGTGGCCAAAAAAACAAACAAACAAAAAGAAACAGAAAAAGAGTTTTCCAATCTCTCCTGACAGTCCAAGCTGGTAGCACCTTGTTTCCAAAGTGCATCCGAGGGCCAGAGAGATGGCCCAATGGGTAGAGTGCAGGCCTTTGCCTTTATGCAAGAGGCCTGGATTCAATACCAGCACTGTATGGTCCCCGCTGAGTACTATCAGGAGTGACCACAAGCACAGGGCTGGGTTTGACCCCACAACCTAAGGACTAAAATAAAATAGTATTAAACAGTAATAAAGCTTTAAGACCCTGTTTAACTAGGACTTGCAGCCGCTTCTGAACTTCTAAGTTGGAAGCTTGTTTCTTTCTTTCCCTTCTTTCTATTTTTAGAACACAAATGGCTGAATGGATTTTTAAAAATTGCCTCTAAATAAAAAATGAGCTAGGGGCCAGGAGCTGCTCTCGGCCTCATTTCCACTCCAAGCGAATGGTGAGTTACAACACCCCTGGACATGGCAGTTTCCGACGACCTCGCTGCCAGGCTTGGAAATAACAGCAGGCCCAGAGCATGCCCAGAACACTACCTCTTTCCCTTGGTCAATTATTGATGCTTTTTGTTTTTTAATATTTTACGTGGGCTGTAGAATTAGAAGGGGGAGGCCAGATCATTTCAAGGAGCCGGGCCCTGAGGACCACATTGGCCACGTTAGATGCAGACACTTTGCTTGTCCGGAAACTGCTTATAAATCTGGTCAAATCTGCTGCTGCTCTTTGGGAAGGGGATAATTTAACTCTGTGTGTGTGTGTGTGTGTGTGTGTATGTGTGTGTGTGTGTGTGTGGTGTGTCCGCGCGCACGCATGCGCGCATGTACTTATGCATGCACAGCATCCAGTGACTTCCAGGCAATCCTGCTTCATTAAAAAGCTGTTTAACATTGAGGCTATATCAATAAAGGCTCGCTTAATGCTATCGCTCTGTTGGACCCGATGACTCACACCGAAATGAAGCTATTCCGCCGGGTAATGTGTTTTACACAAGATGGAAATGGTTTACCAAGTTTGTGAAACCACTCTCTGGGATTTACAGGGGCTGCTTTGCCGAGACAGCGACTGGAGGAGAGAAAGGGGGCCAGGGGGGCATGATTTCCCCCATCTAAACAACAGGAACAGCTGGAGCTGTTTGTAAAGATTGCCCAGAGTCAGTGGGGGAGCTACGCCTGGGGTCAGGGCTCCCGCCCCGAATGCTGGGCTGACAGTGACGATGCCCTCACCTCGGTGACATTGCTGGGCGTGGCCCTGCGGATCCTCAACCCCCGAAGCCCCCAGCAGCAGTGCACCCGCAGGCCCTAGCAGTCCGTTCTGCTTAACACTGGACTCATCGGAAATCTCGGTGAATTCAGCCTTCACACAATAAACACTCGTTCCACGCCTGCGGTGTGTGTGGCAGCATGCGGGGCTCTGATCAGCGAAAGCAACTCGTGTGTAGCATCTAAAAGAGTCAGTTAGGGAGCTGGAGACAGAGAACAGCAGGGAAAGCGCTGGCCTTGCGCACAGCTGACCTGGGTTCAATCAGGGAACCTCAGGGACATGGGGTGCCCACACGCAAAGCTTGTGCTCTCACTCTTTGAGCCATCTTTGCAGCCCCAGTCTCTTTTTTCCTTTGGCAATAAAATGTCAATTAAAAACAGTTTTGTGATGCCAGGATTTCTGTATTTACCGTACTCAATGTGTTCCGTGTGCAAAAGGGACTTTTTATTTTAAGCTCTTCTCCTCCTTCTCCTCCTCCTCCTCCTCCTCCTCCTCCTCCTCCTCCTCCTCCTCCTCCTCCTGAAGCAAGAACATTTATTTTTTCTTTTTGGGTCACACCCAGTGATGTGCAAGAATTACTCCTGGTTCTACACTCAGGAATTACTCCTGGCAGTGCTCGAGGGACCATATGGGATGCTGGGAATCGAACCCGGGTCGACTGCGTGCAAGGCAAACACCTTACCCGCTGTGCTATTGCTCCAGCCTCACAAGAACATTTTTATTGAAATTTATTTAGAAAAATGTGAGAGGGGCTGGAGAGATAGCACAGCGGGGAGGGCGTTTGCCTTGCACGCGGCTGACCTGTGTTCGATTCCCAGCATCCCATATGGTCTCCTGAGCGCCGCCAGGAGTAACTCCTGAGTGCAGAGCCAGGAGGAACTCCTGTGCATCGCCAGGTGTGACCCAAAAAGAAAAAAAAAATGTGAGGAGAGAGAAGTATGTGTTTGAGAGTGAACACAGGTTTCTCCAGAATGAAAATAAGCAAGCAAAGAAACAGAGAAGCAAGAAGAACACAGGTTTGAAGAGTGAGCTTGTTTTAGCCGTTCTTATTCCAACTTTTCTGAGCTCCACCTGATACCTTTGTGATCAGAACGCCTTGCCGGGAAGAGCAGAGGAACCTGCATTTGATAGGCTTCCATGCTTCCCTGGGGACTAACGCGTGCAACCTGGGTGCTTATAAGGTGCCTCTGCATCATTGTTCTTAAATGAGATACATTTTCTCCAAGTCTAGGGGAGCCAGAAATGTGGACATAGAAGAAAATGACCATCTTTTGTGGTATAGAGGACTTTCTGTGCGCCTTTGGTTTTTGTTTGCTTGGGGGAGAGGGGAGTTAGGGAACACATAGCTGTGCTCGAGAGATACTCCTAGTTTTGTGCTCCGGAGTCACTCCTGGCAGTGCTTGGGGGGACATACACAATGCCAGGGATGAAACCCAGGTCAGCCTCACGCGCGCACGGAAAGCACCTGTGTCCAATCTCTCTGCCACCTGGGTGTTTTTTTCCAAAGGTGCCTTGCAGATCAGCATGTGCTTTCCCACAGGGAGATGGTGTGACACGTTGCAGGGGTGGGGTCCTGCTTTGGGGACTCTGTTTTGGTCCTGGGCAGCTTGTCCTTGTGTGTAAGGAGCCCTGGGCCTCAGCCGCGCAAGGCAAAAGCTGTGGCCCTGCGCCACCTCTCCGGCCTCCCCGCCCGTCTCCTGGAATAAACTTGGGGAAAGAGGCCATTCCAGACGTAATTCCACCCTTCCCTCATCCCCTCCCTCGCCGGGGCCTGCTGTGGAATGTCATCGTCGTGCGCGTTTGCTTCTTTGAAATTTCCATCCCCCTCCTGCAGCAGAATGCTCGTTAGCGCTGCCGGTCGGACGCTGGGCGCTGGTCTCCCACCCCACTCCAGGGGTCGGTCGGAGCGACGCTGGGCGCTGGTCTCCCACCCCACTCCAGGGGTCGGTCGGAGCGACGCTGGGCGCTGGTCTTCCCACCCCACTCGAGGCCATGCCGACCCCCGACCCACCCGGGCGCGCTGCAGGGACCCTCGGCTCGGCCAGGGCGCCCCGCGCCTCCGCCTGCCCTCGGCCGGGCGCCGGCCAGGTGCCCGGGGTTGGGGCAGTGGGGGGCGTCCCCGTGCTCCTGCCGCCCCCGGGGCCGCACCCCCCAGCGCTGCCTGCCCCCCGGGCCGCACCCCCAGCGTAGCCCGCGGTGCCCGACGGCCCCGAGCGTGCGCGCCGACGCAGGGGGCGTGGCTGACCTTTCACCCCCGCGGGGCGTGGCCGCGGCCGCCTAGGTGCGCGCCGGAAGGTCGCCGCGCGGGCCCCGGGGTGCCTCTCCCCGCGCATCATCGGACCCGGCTGCCTCTCTCGGCGACCCCGAGAGATCCCTGGGAGCGGGACCCGCCCCTGCCAGCCCACGTCGACCACTGTAGCCCCCTTTGACAGCTCGGTGGAGCTGCCGGGTTGTCATGGTTACCGAGGACTCCTTTTTCCCTTTTTTTCCAGAATATTTCCTAGGCGGGCAGCCCGGAGCTGGGTAGTCAGGATTTCTGAGCCAAGGGAATGGATTTCACTTTCCCCTTCGTTGCCTGGTCTCTAACCAGCAGCTGCCCCTCTTCCTCCCAGCTTCACTCGGCCCCTGCCCACTGCCCCTGCTTGATTTAACCTTTAAAGAATCAGGCTAAGGGGCTGGAGGGATCGTACAGCGGGTAGCACGCTTGCCCTTGCGTGTGGCCCACGGGGGTTCGCTCCCTGACATCCCATATGGCCCTCCCCTCCCCCAGCCCTGCCAGAAGTGATCCTTGAACGCAGAGTTGGAAGGCCGGCCTGAGCACCACTGGGTGTGGTCCGAAAACTAAAAAAGAAGAAAAAAGATTCAGCTGTATTCTGCGGGGAGATGCTTGCATACAGGAACCCTAGGCTTGAACCCCAGCATCACATTCCACTCCCCATTGGAAGTCTTCCCTCACCCCTAAACAAAGTAATGAAAGATCAAGATGACCCTAGCAGCACCCAATTTCTAGCTTGGGAGCCCCCCCTTCCTCCTCCTCCTCCTCCTTCTCCTCCTCCTCCTCCTCCTCTTCCTCCTCCTCCTCCTCCTCCTCCCCCTCCCCCTCCCCAAGCCCAATTCTTGGCTTCATTCATGCGTGCTGCTGCTTGCTAGGCTGACACCCACATGAAGTGTTCTCTGCCTGTGTTAATAAGAAACTGACCTTTTGGCAAACCTAGGAGCTCAGCACTCCACATGCGTCTCATGTAATTTATTTAACACCCAAATGATGAAGGAAATATTCAGACTTCATCCGTAAGGAACCAGGGATGACTTGGTTCTTTACAGAGGTGATTTGGGTTGGGGGGGGGGAGGGGGTCCTAGGGGTGTGGGGCAGAGAATTCATATTCCAGCTGTTGGGTTCCAAAGAGTCACCTCTCCTCCGAGTTCTGGCTGGATTGGAGTCACATAAAACGTATTCATTCTCTAACCATGTCCTGAGTCCACTCTGCACTCTGTGTTGGGGCAACACAAAGAAATCAGACACCATCTCCACCCTCAAGAAACAAATCTACTGAGAACCCGTTATTAAAAGGGAGAAATCTACAGGAAGCCCAAGAGATTGGGGCCGTCAGGGGAAGCCAGTAGGGAGACGACAATGAGGGGGACAGGCTATGTGGCCAGATATACTCAGGGTGAGGGCTCAACAGAGTAAGGCCCCCACCCTGTGCTCAAGGAGAGTCTCAGGCAAGAGTCATGCTCCTGACACAATGAATGAGAATATGAGCCCCTAGGAAGACCCCAAAGAGGTGTTCCTGTGGAGGAAGCGATGGAGCTGAGAAGCAGGCGGAGGATGGAGGAGCTTGGAATGAAACTAGAGGAAATCCTGTTACTAAGATTTGTCTTTAAACTCTCATCTTCTCGCGGTGTCCCCTGCTATTCTCCCCTCCCCCGTTGCCATAGTCACTTCTGGATCTACTGATTTCTTTTCCCACCCCCCATTTTCTCACTTCCCACTACAAGGAAACACTTTTTCAACAGCTTCCCAG
Organism: Sorex fumeus; assembly: GCF_029834395.1. Taxonomy (NCBI): domain Eukaryota; kingdom Metazoa; phylum Chordata; class Mammalia; order Eulipotyphla; family Soricidae; genus Sorex; species Sorex fumeus. The sequence continues at coordinate 2,527,363 of NW_026606074.1, read as the reverse complement.
CGCAAAGCAAGGCTCTGAGTGGTGGTCAAAGAGGGTGGGAATGTGCCAAGGTGCACAGACATGGGGTTCTTGAGCAGCAAATATCTAACCTACAGGAGAGGTGACCTCCAAAGCAAAGGGTAAAAGTAGTGCAATCATTCCAGTTTGGAAAAGGACTGCCTGCTGTCCAGGAAACGCTTCATTGCAGTTGGTGTGCCCGTTCCTTTGGCGTTATTTGACGTTATGCACCGAGCCCGCCTGTCCTCCCCGAGCCTGCAGTTGAATGCAGATCCAGGAGATGTAAGCAACCGTTCCGTGATTGTGCTAAGCCCGCATCAGACGGACACGGGACCAGCGGCCCTTATAAGAAAGAACTCAGAAGACAAACTCGGTAGTTTCTGAACCGATTCCTCATAGTTGTTTACTGAGCTGGGGAGGGGCGGTGCCGGGTGTGTGTGTGTTGGGGGGTGGGGGGGGCATTTAAAAAGCCGAGCGAGCAAAAGGCACATGGACCGCGGAGTGGACATGGTTTGAATACCAGACTCTCCGGCTTCTAGGCAGATGAGAAAGATCTGCGCCGGGGAGGCAAACCATCGCGATTTGGAAACGTCTCTCTGGTACGGAATGGAGGGTGCCCTAGGAGAGGTGTCCGCGGGTTCAGCTCGGAGCCCACAGCAGCTGTACCTTTGTGCCAAGAGACACTGCACCAGACGCGAGCCTGGGGCAAGCTGGAGCAGTGCGGGGGCGGGGGTGGGGTGGGGACGGAAGGTGAAAGGAGAGTTCCGCGTGAGATCTACATTCAGCACAAGGACATACGCAGTTCTAGGCACTTGCACGGCCGCCGGGAAGACCCGCCTCCCTTCCAGATCCCTCTGGGGCGGAGCTCGGCCGAAGCACGTGACAGCGGAGGAACCACCTTTACTATGGGCGGCCCTCCGAGTCATCGGCGGCTTCACGGGTCGACAGACCGGCCCCCAACCCCGCGAATCGTTCCCGGCGGGCTCGAGGGATCCGTTCTTCCTGCGCCCCCCTCCTCCTCCCCCTCCCCTAAAGCGTGGTCAGGGCAGGGACGCCGCGAAGGGGTCACTTGCCCGGACTAAAGATGGCGTCCCGCTGCGCTCCGGCCGGCCGGGAGGGGCGGGTCCCAGGCGCCCGGCCTCACCCGGCGAGGCGCCGGCGGAAGGGGCGTCTCGCGAGGGCCGTGCTCGACCTTCCTGGGCGGAGACCCGGGCCGGGGGGCGTGGCCGGGCCCGGATTCCAGGAGCCGATTGGCTGGCGCGGGTGGGCGGGGTGTCCGCGGTCGCCCCCGCCCCCCTTGGAACCGGAAGTGTCTCTCGGTCTTTCCAGCTGGTTGTCATTTCACTCGGCTCGGTCCAGGGGAGAAGGACTCAGCCGCGGCTGCGGGACCCGGGCGCGGGAGGCGGTGGCGGCGGCGGCGGCAGCGGCAGCGGCGGCGGCGGCGGCGACGACAGAGGAGGAAGAGGAGGAAGGCGGCGAGAACGAGAGGAACCGGGCGGGGTCCGCAACGACGCCCGCGGGGACTGCGGGACCGGGGGAAAGCGGCGGCGGCGGCGGCGGCGGCCCAGCAACCGTGAGGAGAAACAAAAGCCTCCCAAATTAGTTTCCGAAAAGCCCAGGCGGGGCCGGGGGGCGAGAGCGGGAGCCCGGGGGAGAGAGGCCCTGCCCCTCTCGAGTAACGACACCGGCGGGGGGTGTTTCCTTTTCTCCCGTCTCCCCACCCCCCACCCTGCGGAGAATCGAACCGAGAGAACGGAACAAACCGCCCTGGGTCCCATGAGGGAGAAACACCCCGGAGCCGCCGAGAGGGGAAGAGGCCGAAAGCGCAGGACCTTCCAGGACGCCCCCGCGGTCCCCGCGCCCCCGGGCCGCCGGCTCGCCCCCGCCCGGCCGCGCTAATCCCCGCGAGCGCCGCCCCCCGCAGCCCGCAGCCCGCCGGAGGGAGACCCGGGCGTCGGCGGCCCGTTTCATGGGGGAGAGGAGGCCGGGGGGAGCCCAGCCACAGCGACCGCCGCAGGACCCGCGCCCGGAGCGCCGGGAGCAGCCCCCGAGGCCCCGCGCCGCACCCCGGGAAGGAGCAGCCGCAGGACCGGGGCCAGCCGAGCGCGCCGCAGCCGCCCGCCCACCAGTCGATGCTGATCTCGCCCGCCACCGGGACCTCTCCTGCCCCCAGATAGCCTAATATAATCTCTATCTAGATATATAATATATAATGTCCTTAAATTATTCCCGATTTTTTTAACGAAACCAAGCTGCCAAGTAAAGCACGTATTCGCTCCCGTTAGCACTAATTTTTACGCGAGCGAATCTAAACTGCTGAGGAAGACCGTATGTGATTGTTAAATTATATATAGATATATTTTTACTCTGAGCAACGCTTATTCTTCTACATCCATAGATGCTTGAGAAGCTGTGTTTTTGGTCATTCATGTGTATTTTCCTTTGGAAAGAGAAAGCGCCTATTTTACTAACCAAAGACTTGATTTTGGGGGGTCCCCTCGGTTTCGATTCCCTCCTAGAAGTAAGCCCAGTTGGATTTGTGTCAGTGTTTTAAGAGATTTTTTTGAGTGTTTTTTTTTTTCCTTTTCCCAGACCAGAATTCCAAATCAGAACTATTTTCGGGTGATAAGCTGCGATCTTTTGAGCTAGCTATAAATAAGACATTGCAAACAGACACATCGGGACAGAGGATTTTTCAAAAGGCTTGAGACATCAGGTTGGTGGTGGTGGTTGTGTTTGAGAGTGTGTTTTTTCTTTCCTTTTCCCTTCATTTTTTGCTGTTGTTTTTCCTTGAGAGCTTCTGATCCTAAAAATAATAAATGGGGGATTACGGGTTTGGAGTGCTCGTGCAAAGCAATACTGGGAATAAGTCTGCTTTTCCAGTGCGATTCCACCCCCATCTCCAGCCTCCACACCACCACCAAAATGCCACCCCCAGTCCTGCTGCTTTCATCAATAATAACACAGCTGCCAACGGCAGCAGCGCCGGCTCTGCTTGGCTCTTTCCTGCCCCGGCTACCCACAACATTCAGGATGAGATCCTGGGGTCCGACAAGGCCAAGAGTCAGCCCCCCGAGCAGCCAGACCCTTTAGAGAAGCAGCCGCTGTCGCCGAGTCCAGGTCAAGAAGCTGGCATCTTGCCCGAAACAGAGAAGGCAAAAGCCGAAGAAAATCCAGGGGACAGTTCGTCAGAAAACGGCAACGGGAAGGAGAAAATTCGGATCGAGTCGCCCGTGCTGACCGGGTTTGACTATCAAGAAGCCACGGGCCTGGGGGCTTCCACACAACCTTTGACATCCAGCGCTTCGTCCCTGACAGGCTTCAGCAACTGGTCGGCCGCCATCGCGCCTTCCTCCTCCACCATCATCAACGAAGATGCCAGTTTCTTTCACCAGGGAGGGGTCCCCGCCGCCTCGGCGAATAACGGTGCTCTGCTGTTTCAGAATTTCCCCCACCACGTCAGCCCCGGCTTCGGAGGCAGCTTCTCCCCGCAGATCGGGCCTCTGTCCCAGCACCACCCTCATCACCCCCACTTCCAGCATCATCACAGCCAGCATCAGCAGCAGAGGAGGTCCCCTGCCAGCCCCCACCCCCCACCTTTCACGCATAGAAACGCTGCTTTTAACCAGCTGCCGCATTTGGCTAATAATCTTAGCAAGCCCCCCTCGCCCTGGAGCAGCTATCAGAGCCCCTCTCCGACCCCATCTTCTTCCTGGAGCCCCGGAGGGGGCGGCTATGGTGGCTGGGGAGGGTCCCAAGGCCGGGATCACCGCCGCGGGCTGAACGGAGGCATCACGCCCCTCAACTCCATCTCACCTTTGAAGAAGAATTTTGCAAGCAATCACATTCAGCTCCAGAAGTATGCCCGCCCCAGCTCCGCCTTTGCTCCAAAATCCTGGATGGAAGAGAGTCTGAACAGGGCTGACAACATTTTTCCTTTTCCGGTAAGATAATGTTCCATTAATAGACCAAGGTGAATAACCCCGGTGGGGTGTGTGTGTGTGTGTGTGTGTGTGTGTGTGTGTGTGAGAGAGAGAGAGAGAGAGAGAGAGAGAGAGAGAGGAGGGAGTGGGGAGGATCGGGAGGAGGAAGAGAGAGCACTAATGAAGGCAGGGATTTTTTTATTGCCCCGTATTTCCTATCTTGAGCTCTTAGAAACCAGTTTATTCCCAGGTGATGTTTGGGCCAGGAAGGGAGTGTGACGTCGAGCCAAATAATTCAGATCTGGTGCATTTCTCTTGGTCATCACTCTGTAGATAACCATATGAGTTGGCATAATTATGAAGACCTGTTGGCTAGTGATGTCATAATTATGAGCTGTAACACCTTCCTTGCCTGACCCACGATTCAGGGTTTGTTCTGCTCCTACACCACCACTACCCCATTGATGTCAGCAGAAGTAGAGATAAAAATGGTGAAAATAGGTGAGCCTTTGCTGCCCATCCGTGATCTCTAGAGAACTCCAAACATGCAATTTGTCCTCCACTGGCTTGCAGTTATTCAGGGGGAAAAGGCCCTGAATAATCATTCTCTCACTGGTTGCAAGGCCCTCAGGAACCTTTCTGATCCTTGCCCAATGGGGCAATTGCTCTTAAACCCCTTGGCAAACTCTGGCATGCTTTGTGAAGGAACCTTGATGTCTTCTCCCTCCCCATGTGGTTTTCAGGCCTGCGGGTCTGTTGGTCTCAGAGGGGCTGTTTTACGTACCTTTCTGCCCTTTGTTAATTTGGCACATTCACACTTTGGGGGGAGAGGTACGAGGGGGGTGCAGATAAGGAAACTGATTCTAGAAATAGGTCCAGGTCAAGTTCACTGGGGCTTTGGTGCCCCTGGAATAATCTGACTTTGGCCCAGTGTTTGATGTGTGTGATTTCATGAGCAGCCAGTCTGGCTGAGAGAGACGGGATAAAAGGAATGTCATAGTTAATTAAACGTCAGCTGCCCTTCAATTTGGATGCTCTGAGGGCAAGATCTACTGGATATACTGACAGGTTAGGAAATGTGTGAGGATAAGAAGCTACTATTGAATGAGTCTTCTTAGAACAACACCACGGATCATTTCTGTCTTTGTGCCCATTTTACAGATGGAGTCTCAGGTACTATAACTTGCCCCAGTGCACACAGCTGACAGAAATACAAACCCTACCAGAGAAAAACCAGGATGCAGACTATCTGGTTTTCCTGATGCAGTTAGGATACAGAGTTCTTTCTGCAAGGGTGGAAACAGATTACAGAATCATTGCAGTGTCCCCCAAAACAATGGTAGGCCAGGCAGAATGGTGTGATGTAGTGAATAATTTGCCTAGCAGGAAGAGAAATTTGTTAAGAGAACCCTAGGTCTCATATAAGAATTCAATATCCTTCCCTAAGGATTCAGGTATCATGGTTAAGCAGTATCTCCAAATCCTGGGCTAACAAGTGTTAGAGCTTTTAAAGGAACTTTTTTGGCCTTGGTGTCAAAGAGCTTTGCTTTGGGGTTCTTCCATTCCATTACAGTGCTCTATAACCAGGTGAAAGGGTGTTCAAGATGTGGGTAAGCCTGAACTCTTTCTTTTTTTTTTTTTTTTTTTTTTGCTTTTTGGGTCACACCTGGCGATGCTCAGGGGTTATTCCTGGCTCTGCACTCAGGAATCACTCCTGGTGGTGCTCGGGGAACCATATGGGATGCTGGGAATCAAACCCCAGTTGGCTGTGTGCAAGGCAAACGCCCTACCCGCTGTGCTATTGCTCCAGCCCCTGAACTCCGTCTTTCAAAAGTTACTTTTGATAACCCTTTGAACATACTTCTTAAGGGGGGGGGGAAATACACACACACACACACACACACACACACGCGTATTCTAGCCCTTTTACCTGGCTGAGGGTTTGGCTCAGAATGCACATTCATTGTTACTACAAGGCAGAATGAACTTTGGTGATTTAATGGTTATTTTTCTCAGTTCGTTTACTGATTTTTTTGATGAAGGTTTGCTTGGGGAATAGTACAAAATTCAAGGAGGAAAAAAGTAAATTCTGTGTTTCATGCATATTATGTATATTTTTATGGGGCTACTGGACTGTGTCTAGCATGAAAACATCTCAGCTAGTTTAGGAAATAATAATGTTGACAAAGATTGATTCTCGGCGATATTATTAGAAACGAACTCTTCCTCTAGAATTGCTGCCCGTTCGGCCCAGAATGGCAGAGCATGAGTCGGCAGACCTGGTTCCTTAGTGGCAAAATTAGAAAGTACATTGTTGATTTCAGGCCCTACCATTTTTAGGAGTGTGTGTGTGTGTGTGTGTGTGTGTGGAGCTAGAGGGAATTGGGGGAGAAAAGCAGCACATCAGGGTGATTTGAAAGTCAGTAGAAAGAAGTGATTAACAAAACCTTGATGACAAGAAATTCCTAATTAGGTGTTGAAAAACAATTAGAAGTTAGTCCTTAGCTTAGGTGGAACTCAGCTCTTCCTGTGTGCTTTCTGATTTTTTTTAAGCAATTCCTTTTGAATTAGTCTTTTGCCCACCCCCACCCCTCCCATATACTATATGGGGTTGACACGAATAACTTGGTTAAATCTGATATTTAAAAGAGAAACTTGAAGAAACCAATTAGAGTGTGTTGGTCGGGAGCCAGGAGACCCAGTCTGTGATCATGGAGCCTTTGGGGCCTCCTGTTTCATTATACATTTTCTCACGGTGAAGGTGACATAGGTAATTCCTGATTCCCTCCCGTCCTAAAGCAGGCTCCTGTGGAATTTAAATGGCTCTTTCCTTAGGACACAATCTTTTGGAAACACTGCTAAGTTCACCTGTATGGCCTACCTAAAGCACTGTTACTTTTTAGGGAAGAAATTTTATAGATGCCGATCATTCGTTTTTAGTAAGACTTTCTTAGACATTACAGGGAATCGTGGCACTGTATCACTGATTTGACAGGACACTTACCTGGCTACATCATAATACAACCAAAAGTTAGATGGCCTTGTTATATTGGAAGGATATGATTGACCTAAAATGTAATTCATCCTGGAAAATGTTATTTTCTTTCCTTTTTTTCCTTTCTTTTTTGTTTTTGGGCCACACCTGGCAATGCTCAGTCCTTAACCTGGCTCTGCGCTCAGGGAATACTTCTGGTGAGCTCAGGGGACTATATGGGGTGCCAGGGATCAAACCTGGGTGGGCCCCATTACTGGGCAAGTGCTCTACCCACTGTAGTATCACTCTGGCCCCAGGACAATGGGACAACATTAATTTTAATTTGGAATTAATCAGAATGGTTTTTAACCTCTGTCTAGTACAGGCTTAGGTACATGTCCTGAATTAAAATCATTGATAGCAAATTTCAAAAGTGTTTTGCCACCTGATCTTAGCTTTTATTTATGTTTAAAAAACAGAAATAGAAATTCCAAATATGTGAATAAATAACTGATATGGTCAAGTGTTATGTTGGGGAGGGGGAGTTTTTGGTATCAAGATGTCTTTGCTTTCTTGTCGGGCACAGTGCTCTGGAATCACTCCTGGCAGTGTTCAGGGAACTGTGGGTGGCACCAGAAATTGAACTGGGTTCAGCTACGTGCACTTACCCTCCATACTATCTCTCTGGCCACTCGACACATAGATTCAAGGCATTTTGTTTGCTTGAAGTTTTCACTGTATGAACTCAGATTCTGTGCCTCAGATGCTGTTCCAGGCCTGACTGCATTCCTAGACACCAGAGTGACCCCTGTGCCCACGGGATTGGGAGCACAGAGCATACATTCCCTCATTCAGTTCTTCCAGCCACCCACCAAGGAGGTGGACAGATTCTAGTGGTGGTGATGGTGATGGTGATGAGTCAGCCACAAAATTGGGCTTGTAACCATTCCACCAGTGCCTCTTCACATACCACAGGTTTCCTGAGAAGGAGATCTTAGAGGCAGAGGAAAACGTGACAGTGAATACTTGATCTGTGATGACCCAAAGCCCAAATATAATCAAAGCCTTAAAAGTGAAAAAGAAGGGGCCTGAGCCATGGTCCAACAGCTTTGGCACTTGTCCTGCACACGCCCGACCTTGGTTTAATCCCTAGCACCCCAGGTGGTTCTCTGAGCCAGCCCAAAGTTATCCCCGAGAACAGAGCGAGGAGTACGCCCTGAGCACTGCTGAGCATGCCTCCCAGCCCCCACCCCCGCTCAAATAAAAGGTGAAGAATAATAGAATTGAGTGATCCACTTTAAGATATTGGCCATCTGAGGCCAGAGAGATAGCACAGTGGGTCAGAATCTTGTCTTGCCTGCAGCCAACCCAGATTATATCCCCAGCACCACATAGGGTTCCCCAAGCCCTGCCGGGAGTGACCCCTGAACACCACTGAGTGTGCCCCCCGAAATATTGAATAGAATTTATATATTAAGATAACATAATTATTATATTACTATAACAATATATTGGTCTGTTCTGTATTAAGGAAGGGCATGAATAATCTTCCAGCTGATATATCTTTCTAGTACCTTCTGTCTATATTGCGAGACTGGTGCTTATGCGTGTAGGTTGTTTGCCTTCCTATGGAGAATTTCTCATCCCTCAGTTGGTCGTTGTCATTGTTTCCACTTGCAAATGAGAAAACCAGGGCCATGGTCAGGTGACTGGTTTGCTTTGACCCTTATATTTTGGTTGGGGAGTAGGAGGGCAGCCTCCCGTGTTGCCAAGCACATCCTGGAATCCCAGTGTCTAAACCAAATAATAGACTGGGGCCCCTGCCAATCATCATATTTGAATAGAGCACTTCCTTGGAGGGGTGCCTGCCGCTTCTGACCTTATAAGAGAGAGGAGGCTTGGCAGAGCCCCAAGCCCCAGCCCCCACTCCCGTTAGCTAAGAACCAGGAAGTAGGAGGGAAAAGGAAGGGGAACAAAATCTTTGTTTCCCAGATAGATCCCCCAGTGATCAGCAGGTTCGGGCCTGGCTCATGTGTTCAACGGCGTCACCCTGGATTCCCTGGCTACCTTAACCAGGTGGAGAGACCATGGCCCTTGAAAGGACTCTCCTGAATACCAATCCATTGCTTGCTGGCCGCATCTCTAGTTTGTAAACCAACTGACTCAGGGACTTAGCTGCAGGAGGTGTAGTGAGTTAGTCAAAGGTCTAAGGTTTCTTACCACAGTCACCCTGCCCTGAGGCGTTGCTGCAGAGGAGCCACTTTTCTTGACTTTGTATATAGGGAGGGTGGAAAAGACCTTCCACAATCTCGGAGCTATCTGCCTTATGCTCACAGTGAGTGGCCCTATTGCCAAGTGTTGGGCACACATGCCTACTTCACCCCCATTTTCTCCTCTAAACCTAGCTTTGATAGCTTTTTCTGGGGAATTGAAGACTTGGTGGTTTTTTTTTTTTCCAGTTTTCTTCCGTACAGCCTGGGAATATGATCACCACATTGTGCCAAGATCTTTCTGGAAAAACCTGTTTAATGCAGGCTTTATGAATGTGGCAGTTGCTGACCGCCACGGCAAAGACTCTTTTGGAGAGTCATCCTTCTTGGCCCCCGAGAGAAGGAAGTGGAAGGGTAGTCTGAACATTGACCCAAGCCTGGTCCCATCTGTCTGTCTAAATTGATTTCCCTTAGGATATTTCCCTTGTTATAAGGAAGAGAAGCTCCAAGAGCAAGTCTCATTTTGTTTAACCCTATAATTTAATGCTCAACCTCAGTCCCTTTACAGCTCAGGGCTCAGGGATCGTTGCTTCTCTTAGGCCCCGGAGCCTGCAATATGAACATTTGTGTTGATTTTGCCTGACCAGACGCATTTGATTTTATGCTTACTTGCTCCAGTGAAATTGTTCCTGAAGACCCAGCATCTCATACATTCCCCGAGCTCCCTCGGAGTGATCCCAGAGTGAGAGCCAGAATAAGCAAGCCCTGAGCACTGCCAGGTGTGCCCCAAAACAAAACCAAAAAACTAGCTTTTTTTCAGTTTTTTTTTTGGGCTTTGCATTTGGGGCCCACACCTGACAGTGGGAACTGTGAGAGTGGGTGGGGGGTGGTAGTGGAGAGAAGGGTTGCTGGCTTGCCAGGAATTGAACCCGGATTGGTTACATGCAAGGCAAGCGCCCTACGTGCTGTACTATCTCTCCGGCCCCTCTTCTTTTTTGACTTTAACTTCCACATTGCTTCTCATCCTGTTTTATATTACTGAAACAGCAGGTGTTCCACTTTCGAGTTTTCAGAAAATTCTTAGCAGCCAGAAAGAGCCAAATTTGAATCGGTTTCTGAAGGTGAAACTTGAAAGACAGTTGATGAGGCCAAAAATAGAGCAGTGTGATGGCTGGGCTCTGGATTCAAACAGACCTGAATCTGTCTCTGCACTCTTAATTAGCCAGATGACCTTGAACCGATTCTTCCTCAAGGTGATCACAGTGGAGGGACTACTGTGGGCTGCCACAAGTGTGGTCCTGTAGGGAGCATAGCCTTCTTAATTAAAACTGTGACTCTCTGATACGGAGTAAAATTATGGAATTAAGAAAAAGCAAGGCTGGGGGCCGGAGCGATAGCATAGCGGGTAGGGTGTTTGCCTTGCACGCAGCCAACCTGGGTTCGATCCCCGGCATCCCATATGGCCCCCCAAGCACCACCAGGAGTAATTCCTGAGTGCAGAGCCAGGAATAACACCTGAGCATCGCTGGGTGTGACCCAAAAAGAAAAAAAAAAAAAGGCTGGCATGAGCACTTGGAACAATTTTCAACAGTCCCCTATATCCTCATCTTAATACAGACTGTTCTCAGGGGTGACTTCAAGTTAGCTTAGTGCAGCCTCGGATTGAGAAAGTACTGAGCAGAATAGCCAAGCTTCCTGAAAAGTGAAGCCGACTTTAGCTTCCATTCACATTATTGCGGTCTTTCAGGATTTTGACTACTAATTTGGGAGGGTCTGGTTGGAATTTTTTAAATTTTTGAACCATTCCTGTCAGTGCCCAGGTGGCCACTCCTAGCAGTGCTCAGGGATCAAACCCGAGTCCTGCATGTGAAGTCCATGTTCCAGCCCTTTGAGCTACTTCCCCAGCCCCTAGTTTTCCTCTATTTAATTTTTATTTGTTGGGGGTGAGAGCACGCCCGACTGCATTCAGGGCTGACTCCTGGTGCTGCACTCAGTGGTCACCCCTGGTGGGGTCTCAGGGAACCATATGGGGTACCAGGGATTGAAACAAGGCAAGCACCTTACCAGCTGTACTATCCATGTCCAGGATTTTCGTCTTTTTTTTCAATAGCACTTGGGATCTGGGGCTCCAGCATGCAAAACATGTGATCCAGTCCTTTGAACCATCTCCCTGGCCCAAGTTTCAGACTTGCTTTGGCCATGGTGCCTGAGAGAGAAGGGGCAGAGGGAATAATTGTTCAGTGGTCCATACCTCATCTCATTTCTCCTCATCCCACTTTGGATTGGCGGGTGGGCCACACCTGGCTGTGTTCAGGGGTTATTCCCGGCAGTGTTCCAGAGACCCTGTGCAGTGCCTGGGATTGAACTGGGGCTGACCATTTGCAGTACAAGGCTCAGGCCTGAATGTTCCTTCTGGGCCGTCCTCCCCACATCCTCCCGTCCCCACTCCCGTTCTGCTGATGGAATCAGTGTTTCAAGATGCTGTGGGGTTGAGTTCGAGTGGCTAGCCAGTGGTGATTGTGATTGAAAAGCGGCGTGAGAAGAGGTTGTGAGGTGAGTGGGGACAAATAGTCAACAAGAAGGCGACATCTATTGATCCAGGGACTGACTAATCAAGTCCAGAATGCCAGTGTTTGCGTTTTCAGTACAATTAAGTGGGGATGGGGACAGCCCACCCCTTTGGTGGCCATCCAGCTCCGCACAGGTGAGGCTGATTTTGGGAAGGAGGACAAAAAGACATTTTTTTCCCAAGCTTTCTGGAGAGATCTGATTCATCCATTGACAAGAAAACAAATAGAGTTATTGATGTAATGGACGTGGGGAAATGGAACCTGATGAGAAAGAGATGGGGGGTTGGGGGGAGCGCTTGCCTTGTATAGGCTGACCCAGGTTCCACCCCCAGCACCCTCATATTATCCCCCAAGCCTCACCGGATGACAGAGCCAGAAGCATCTTGGGTATGGCCTGAAAACCAAACTACAATTTTTTTTTTAAAAAAGAGAATAACCAGGAGATGCTCCCAAGTCTGCTTTTGGCCAGCATGCTTGCCTAGACCTCTGACACCTCTCATCCAGCAGTCGTGATGACACGTTCCATGCCCTGGAAGGTGCTCATAGATCGACAGTCTCGGGCACCCTGGGCTCTCTTCACTGGACCACTCTTCTGAGAGTCTCTTCTGAATGTAACTTATGGCTAACGAGTTAACTTTTCAGAGCTATGTTGGCCTCAGATGGGGATAAGAATCATTGACCTTTTACATGATGGTTGTGGCAACAAACGTACGTAAGTCACACGCGGTTCGTAACTCATGTAAGAGGTGCCATGCAGAGCCAGGAGGAAGCTGTTAGTCCCTTGAGTAAATGGGATGATGTCAGCAGACCAACTGTACTCTTCAATATGCCCCGTCATGGTATAGTGGATGGAACCCTCACTGTCCATCGGAGGGGATCGCTGTGACAGCTTGTCAATTTCCTATATAATGTCAGCGTGCTGGGGGACGGAAATGGGTGGGGACCCACTTGAAAAGGGAATCTTATGTTGCTGACTCTGTAGTCCACTTTGGCCATCTGTGGACTGCAACATTATTTAATCCAAGCAGAACATTTCCATGTTGGCAAATTTCAGAAGAAAACTCTTGAGTTTTCTTTCTAACCTTAGATTAGTTATGGTTCTGCTGGTCTTCTCAGAGTTCCTATTCATTTGACCACTGACACTGGCATAAACTTTCTTTTCAAATCCAGATTTCATCAGGAAAAGTTTGAGGCAGGAAGAAGGTTGAGTAGCCTGATGCAGATAAAGAGCACTTGGAAAAGAACCATCATAGTAGTGGCCTCTTTTGAGGGGGAAGATGAGCCCAGGGAGGAGCCGGCTCTTCCCAATGTGCTTTCATTCGGTGAATTGTATTTTCTTCTTGTCACCAATCTAGAGATACTGACTAGGATGAAAGCAATTCCAAAAGGACGAGAACCATCAGAGGTTGGTTGTGATAGTAGATGTGTTTGACTTGAACTTGGTCACGTCTTCTGAATTCTGTATTGCTGAGCTTTGTTTAGGATGTGGAAGACAAATCTCTTCCTCTCTAAGGAAACTTTAGATGGTGTAAAGCTGGACTTCATACTGGCAGCCAACCATCTTGCATCTGTCTACCAGTCACCTTCAAGTAGCAAATGAATTTAACTTGTTGAATGAAAATGTTTAAATCAGTGGTCCTTAAAGTGTGGCTCTTGGCTTTTCTTGGAAGCTTTAGAAACTGGAATTCTTGGACCCTACCCAGACCTGCTCAGTAAGGCTCATTGGAGGTCAACTCAGAAATCTCTATTTTGACAGGGCCTGCATATGACTTGCTGAATTCTTAAGTCGGAGAATGAAGGGCTTTTGTTTGGTTGGTTCGCTTTGGTTTTCTAGGCCACACCTGGAGCTGCTCAGGGCTTACTCCTGGCTGTGGGCTCAGGGGACCATTTGGGGTGCCAGGGATCGAACCTGGGTCAGCAGCATGCAATGCAAGTGTCCTACCCCTGTACTGTCACTCCAGTCCAAAGAATTACAGACTTAGATTTATTATCTATCATTTATCTTCAGCATGTCACAAACGATGATTTTGGTTGCAGTATGGTGGCAGTCCAGTGATGGGTAGTGTCAGACCCGTAGGGTATCATGGGGCTGGAGTGATAGCGGGTAAAGCGTTTGCCTTGCACCCAGCCGATCCCAGTTTGATTCTCAGTATCCTATATGGTCCCCCCGAGCACCGCCAGGAGTAATTCCTGAGTGCATGAGCCTGGAGTAACCCCTGTGCATTGCTGGGTGTGACCCAAAAAGCAAAAAAAAATAAAAGAAAAAAGAAAAAGAAAAGCTGTATCATCAGTTCAAGACTGGTGAATTTTTTTCTTATTTTACCAAGATTTTTAGGATTATCCTGGTGTGGAATAAAAATCCAGGTCCTGCCCTTTGCTTTCCAATAGAAAAAAAGGTTGGTATTTTTCAGAAGGTGCTAGATTTTCATCTGCCTCGTATGCCTTTAGCATTGCCCTGTGAGGGAGACAGGACAGGAGGCTAAAACGAAGCAGAAGGAACCTGCAGCTCTATATGATGGATACAAGGAGACCGCAGAACTGACGAGGCCAAACGTGGCCTTTGTATGGGCTTTGCTGAGTCTTCAAGAGAGCAGCTTGCTCTTGTCTCTTCATGATTATCACGCATACACATTCCACATTTTTGCACGAGTGGGGGGCACACCAGCTAAGCTCAGCGCTTGCTCCTGGCTCTGTGCTCAGAGATCACTTCTGGCAGTGCTCAGGGGACCCTCCGTGGTGCGGGGACTCAAACCAGGGCCAGCTCCCTTCCTTCCTGTCCTATGTTCTCGGCCTTTTCCGCATCCATATTCTGGGCTCAGCAACCCGGCTCCGCGTTCTGTCTCTTCCTGTTAGGGGTCAGTTACGCTTGGCCAGTTTGTCAAGGAGGAATGGATTGCTTCCTGCTTCCAGGCAGCCTGTGCTGGGGCACTGAGCACTGTCGATTCCGATGTACCTGTGGGTTGTTGTAGGCCTTTCCGTCGCTGGCCCATTGCTGCTTTGAAGGGATGATTGGGGGTGAGTCCTCCCACCGAACTAAGCACCAGCCTGTCTGTACAGTACAGGGAAATTGGCTTTTTTTCTTCATGTTTCTCTCAAGAGTGGGGCTGATAGCAAGCTTTGAGGCTAATTGAGAATGTCAGTCAAGTACCTGAGTTGCTGAGGCCCTTCTGTTGCCCAGTAAAGGGGCAGTGGTCCTCGGCAGAGCTGGCCATGGTGGTCGGGAAGCTAACACCAACTCAAGTGCTTTGACCTTCAGACCAAAGCCAGGTCATCCCCGTCAACGAACTCTTTTCTTTTCTTTCATTTGGGGCCCCTCCTGGCAGTTCTCAGCCGACCACGACCACGCCAGTGACTGAATACTTGACGCCGTGCTGTCAGGAAATTACTTGAGGCTCCCCGGGGTGCTGGGGACAACTGGCTGTGCCGGGACTCATACTGGGGTTGGCTCCTCGATGAACCATTGAAAACAGGCTCTCAGTTGAAAACACTGTGCTGATCTTCTAAAGATGCCGAGGGCTCATTTCTTATTGATCTGTCCAGTGACCCTCTGTTTTGCGTGGGGGCAGATTTTGACTTGTCTGCATTCACCTGTTTGGTCTCTGATCTTCGTGAAAGCTGTCAGGCTTGGAAGTGCACAGAGTGCATGAGCATGCTGGAAGTCCGATCACGTGGGGTTGGCCTTCTCGGGTCGGGGAGAGAGAGGTCAGTGCACGTGCCCACGTTCACGTGACGTGGCCGACATGGGGCTTCCTCATACCTCCTTCTCGACCCACTGAGTGACGCTGCTGTTTCCATAACCGCATCAGCTCAGGCGGGACTGCCCTAACCTGCTGCCCGTTCCTAACTTCAGTGACTTCCTGGAACAGTGGTCGGCAGGTTCTGATGCTTGGCCCGTCACTGATCCAGAGCGC
This sequence comes from Sorex fumeus, assembly GCF_029834395.1. Classification (NCBI taxonomy): domain Eukaryota; kingdom Metazoa; phylum Chordata; class Mammalia; order Eulipotyphla; family Soricidae; genus Sorex; species Sorex fumeus. The sequence continues at coordinate 2,511,778 of NW_026606074.1, read as the reverse complement.
CGCCTCACGTGATGAAATCAGGTCTCAGCTCCCAAGACCGGGTCTCTCCCTGCTCCGACTCTCCGGACATGAAATGCTTCACATGGATAGAAAGGGCGGCGAGTGAACAAACAAGAGGAACCAACTTGGGCCACCCTGAGAAGCAAATGTTTACTTAACCCCCAAATAGGTGTCTTTTAGACCCTGAATTTCTAAAACCTCGAGAAGCCTTTTGCTCCTAAAAGCCAGAAAGAAACCAACCAGAGGGAAAGTTCTGCTGGCATAACAGGATGCAGAGGCGGTATATTTTTTGAATTCTACAAAGCGGTACTAAAATGTTAACATTCCATCTCGCATTTGCTTTTAATGTACTCCACCCCCTAGAAGTCAGTGCTTGCTCTTTTAGGATAAACCTTTCTGTGTACCAGGTGGCAGCAGCATACTTTGGGGGGGCGAGTGAGGGGGAATTCATGGGGCAACTTTGCTAACTCCGACACCACATTTAGCAACTTCGAAGCACAAGGAAGCCTCACTCGAAACCAAAAGCCAAATGTGTCTTGCTCTGTTATCTTCTGCACTTAGGGGTGCTTGTCAGAATGTCAGTTCTGAGAAAATCACATGGTTGTTTCCAGCTTGACTTCTAGAAGAAAGAATTGTGAGCTGAGATGTGCTCACGCATGGCCCCTGAGTTATTTTGGCAACAGCAAGCCAGAGCTCTGTGGCAGGAAAGGGGAGTTTTTCAAACCAGCCTGGAGGAGAGGAAGGAGGAAAGAAGTAGCTTTGGAGATAGTTACTGTTGCCTTTATTTCTATGGCCTAAGTTTGTTTGGTACCCGAGGGAGGGGACTCCTGGTGCTTGCTCTTCCCAGGGCTGGGGCTATGTTGGTCAGTGTATGCATGAAGCCCTGGGCCTGCCCACACCAAGGTTTTGAGTGAAAAGGTGGTGAACGTACAGTGGGAGAGAAGGCTTCATAATCTTGCTGGTGAAGGCCTCTGGAAGCCTCTTTCCCCTGCTCTTCTTGCAGGGGTCTCCCAGCGGGCAGCATTGGTGGGTTCCATGTGACCGTATCCTTCCAGAGCACAGTGTTCAAAAGTTTCCAGGACCTTATCCACTCACCCAGCTAAACTCTGATTTATGTTCTCTTGGCTGTTCGCAGTTGGTTCACTGGCAGGTTGAAGATGGCTCACCCCACTGTTTTTTATTAGATTTCCTTTATTTTATTTTATTTTTAATTTTTGTTAGTGAAACACCATGAGGTACAGTTGTAGACTTACAAATTTTTGTGCTTGGGTTTCAGTTATACAATGATCAAGTACCCATCCCTCCACCAGTGCCCATTTTCCACCACCACGTCACCCCACTTCTAAAGCACGTTTTCATGATTCTGGGGTTCAATCCAGTGCCGAATTTCCCATGACCCTTCTTCCCTGGAGATTCTTAGAATAGCCGGACTTGGCGAGTAAGGTGGATAAGCATCTCGGTATCAGCCCTGCAAGAAGCCTGAAGGGCTCCCCTGACTTCCCCCTCTGCACCACGTGGCCCCCGAGCACCCATGCGGGGTGCCCTCGCCCCTGGAACCTGAGGACTGAAGTGTCTGGCCCACATAGCTGGTCTTTGTGTCGCTGGGAGTGACCCCAGAGTCCCCTCTGAGCACTACTTTGGGAGAAGTCCCTTCTCCCCACCAAAATTTGAAGTTTCGTGTTGTTTTTTATGTTTTTTCATCTCCTTCTAATTTAGATCAGTATCTTCTTATCCTTTGTTTACAGAAATAATGCCTAGAATTTTTGGGGACAGGGAGGACAGGGAGCGACATGTGTCAGCAGTTTTGTCTTGCTTCTTTTCCTCAGAGGTTAGAGTAAAGGGTCATAGAGGAGCTCTGCCCCCCATTATCCCAAATGGATTTTTATGTTGGGGAAGGTGAGTCTACCAGAAGAGTGAGTGTGTGTGTGTGTGTGTGTGTGTCTATGTGTGTGTGTATGTATATAGTATCTGTTTTATTTATTTTTGTTTGTTTGTTTTTGTTTTGGGGTCCACACCCAGTTGTGCTCAGGGCTTACTCTTGGATCTGAGCTCAGAGATCACTCCTGGAAGGACTCAAGGGACTTTATGGGGTGCCAGGAATCGAATCTGGGTTGACAACATGCAAGCAAGTGCCCTACCCTACTGTGCTATCTCTCCAGCCCTGTATCTTGCCTATTTCCTATATGGGGATCTAAGTTTTAAGCGTGAATTTTTAGAGAAGATCGGTCATTAACCTTCAAGGACAGCCATAGCGATAGAGACATGGATAAACCAATTCTATTTTTATTTCATTTTTCTTTTTTTAAAGAAAAAACAAAAACAGGCAAGAGTGTAATTTCCCTTGGCCCAATTTCCTGATGGTATTTGTTTTGGAATGCCTTATCACTTAGTGGTCCTCTAGACATCTGGCGACTGGAGACCATGCGTGGCTTACAGAAACTGGACCTGTGCCTCGCTGGTACATTGTAGCACCAGTAGCACGTGGAAATGCTGGTTTATTGATCATTGCTGGAATGTGTTAGGGAACCGTTGCCTTCTTACTGCCTCTGAAATGGCAGTGAAAGATTTTCCGATTTCATTTTTTTTTCTTTTTGGGTCACACCTGGCGATGCACAGGGGTTACTCCTGGCTCTGCACTCGGGGGTTACTCCTGGCGGTGCTCAGGGGACCATATGCGATGCTGGGAATCAAACCCGGGTCGTCCGTGTGCAAGGCAAATGCCCTACCCACTGTGCTATCTCTTCAGCCCCCCCGATTTAAATTTTATACTTGCTCAGGGTTCTTCCCCTTCCCCCTCCTCCTCACCCTGTTCCAAGGATGGAACCCAGCACCTCCAAGTACAAGGCAAGCGAGTGCTCTGCCGCTAGGCCACCTCCCTGCCTAAGATTCTTAACAATATAGAAGTTAGTTTTGTTTCTACTTTGTTAACTGCTTATTATTATTGGGGGAAGGCACACCTGTAGTGCTCAGGGATTACTCCGGGCAGTGCTCAGGGGACCCTAGGCAAGGACCCCTCAGCTGCGTGCAAGGCAAAATGCCTTAATTACTGTCCTATCTCTCTAGCCCCATGTCTTTGCTTTATTTTAAAATAGTGCTTTTACGGAAATTGCTGTTTAAGTCAAAACTGATTTTTGGTAAGTATTAAAATGTAGTGCTTCTGTGTCCTACCTAGAGAGGAAGAACCATCCCCTCTTCTTTGGTCTGTGGCCTAAGGAACAGAGCGAAATTGTCCTTAATGGTGGTCTGTGGCACTTTGTCTTGACAGGATCGCCCCAGGACGTTTGACATGCACTCGCTGGAGAGCTCACTCATCGACATCATGAGGGCGGAGAATGACTCCATTAAAGGTACTTTGGAAATTTCCCAACTTGATTTTAGTAGAAGACCGAAATGTGGTATTAGCTCTGTACACTGATGAGTGCATTGCATCACTTTATTAGCTTGCTTGCGGTTCTTTCAGACGTTTTTTCTAGGAAGTTTAAGGCACCTATCATGTCCCCCAGGTCCCGCGGGTTGCTCTTGGGAGGAAGAGGTCCTTGTCGTTGCCCTGTCTGTGGGTTATTTTTATCAAGGTCTTGGTGGATTGCTTTTTTCTCACCCAGTGGCAGCAAAGAGCTGCAGAAGCACTTTAGCCTTTCCCTAGAGTCTGGAACCCATTTCCTTGACGACACCCCCAGACTCCTAAGCTTGAGCCACAGACGAGTGTCAATCCTGACCTTCTTCCTAGAGGCTGTCTATTGCTCCAATATTCCTGGGACCCTCAAGTATACCCTTTGCCCAATGTAAAAATCGTTCACTATGGGAGCTGGAGAGATAGTTCAGTTGGTAGGGTTCTTGCCTTGCATGTGGCTGGCCCGGGTTCAATTTCAGGCACCACGTATGGTCCCCACAAGCCCTGCCAGGAGTGATCCTTGAGCAGTAAGTCCTGAGTAATACTGGTTGTGGCCTCCAAACAAATCTTTTACTATGGGAGAGAGTTGCTGATTATTTGAGAGGAATGAATATTGGCCCTTCCCATTGGGCCAATATTGGTGGTTGGTGGTCTCTCCAACCCCTACACCTAGAGATGGGGCCTGATTGCTTCAAAACGGAATAGATTCAAACCACATGCAATGCATGGACATCTGATTTCAGCCTTCAGGAGGTGAGGCGGACAGAGGGAAAGCCAGATTCAGGAAGTGGTATTATTCTGTTCTTTGCATCAGAGGAGAGAACTCTGAAAATGCATGCACCTTTTTTTCTTGCCTGGAGTGAAGGGAAGAAAAAGGCATGGGTCTAAGCCAGGAAGTGGAAGTCAGGGGAACAGCTGAGTAGAGATCCAGCACCGTGTGGAGAAGTGCCTGGGTGTCGGGCAGCCTGCGCCAATCCACCACTTCATGTTAGTGCTTGAGTACTTTCAGTCTGGGAGAGAAAAACACTCTAGTATGCAATTTGCTTCATTTCATTAGAAAGCCAAATTAGACCGCCAAATTTGTGCACGCACAGAAGCAATCTGTAGATTGTCAAAACACTATAGTGTTCTTCAGATATTAATTAGCTACACCGTGAGTCAGAACGTCATATTTTTGCTCAGAATATTGTAAAATTTGAGTCTCTTCTGCTTTACATTGTTCTAGAATGTACCTTAGCTTCCTTTTGTTAGTTTGGTTTTGGGGTACTACACCCAACAGTGCTCAGGGCTTACTCCTGGCTTTATGCTCAGGGGAACACTCCTGGCAGGGTTGGGGGGTCCCCTATGGGGCTGGGGATTGAACCTGAGTCAATCATGTGCAAAGCAAGTGCCCTGCCTGCTGTACTATCTCTTGGGCCCATGCCTTCCACTTTTAAAGGGGGGCAGAATGCAGCATCAGACGCCCCAAGCCCCCCACTGAGTTCAAAAACTCATTTGAATGGAAGCAATAGTGGTTTCATTTAGGAAAGCACAGTTATTCAAGGGCGAGGGCCCAGAGAAATAGTACAGTATGGAAGGCATTTCTCTTGCACATGGCCGTCCCCAGTTCCATCTGTGGTACTACATAGAGTCCCCTGAGCCCTGCCAGGAGATTCCTGAGCACAGAGCCAGCAGTAAATCCTGAGACCACTGGGTGTGGCCCAAATACCACCCTCTGGCCCCCCCAAAATGAGCTAACGTGTTGTGTATCCTCCTGGTGGCCAGGAAGGCCCCTGCCTTTGTAGTCAGTATGTGCATCCCAGAGATTTGACAAGCTTCACTTGCTTGTTGCATTCACTTAGTGAGAATTTATCTTCAGAGTTGCATATCTTCCCCCAAAGCTCTGAATTTCATTCCTGATGCTGGAAGGGGCTTCCTTGCTTTTTAAAAACACTTGCCATCTTTCTCATTTCTTTTTTGCTTTATCTGCACATGAAATGGGGGACTGCCCCCACATTTTTGGTAGAAGTAGAGATGTGTTGGATGTATTTGCATGCCTGCAAAGAGCCCATCTGCGCCTCTTTCCTTTGTTGCTAAGCGAAGGAATTTATAATCGGCTCTAGAAGAAAATCACGAAGCTCAATTGAAAGCCTAGTCCAGAAAGCCGGTTTCCGGAATCTGATCCAAGGTCGTGTATGTCAGTATTGGGAGATGATTTCTTTATTTCTTGGTCTTTGCAGTAGGGGGGCCGTAAGTCCGTCTGTGTGGCTTATAAAGGAATGCAGCACATGCTCACCAGGAAAACTCGCGTTTTCCTTCACCACACGATGAGCTCCACTGGCCCAAGTATTCCCATGGCGGCCCTGGAGTTGTGGATTTTGAAAGGCAGGTGTTGGAGATGGACCAGTGTTGGAGAGAGCGCTCAGCGTGTGGCCTGAGAGTGCCTGGAGCCGTCTGAAAGAGGAGGAAATTTCCCTGGCTTTCGATTAGTAACTGAACTGAGTTTGGGAGTCAAGAGAATTGAAAGAAAAAGAAAAAAGAGGCACTCCTACTCAGACAAGTCCGTCCTTGAATTGAAATATTTCAGGGGACAGGAAAGAGAGGAGGGCAGGGAGGCCTTTGCCTTGTGAGCGGCCCGCCCGGGTTTGATCCCTGGCGCCCCATCTGGCCTCCTGAGCCTGCCTGGAGGGAGTCCCTGAGCACAGAGCCAGGAGCACAGTTGCGTGTGGCTCCTCACTTCCCACCCCCAATAGTTTATTTTATTTTATTTATTTTTATGCTTTTTGGGTCACACCCAGTGATGCTCAGGAGTTACTCCTGGCTCTGCACTCAGGAATTACTCCTGGCAGTGCTCAGTGCTTGGGGGACCATATGGGATGCCGGGAATTGAACTCAGGCCAGCCACGTGCAAGGCAAATGTCCTACCTGTTGTTTATTTAAATACTGGTTGGGGAACATTTTTTGGTCCCCTACTAGACCCCTGATCCCAGCACCCATAGCATCTCTCAAGCTGCACTAGGAGGGTTCCCTGAGCAGAGCCAGTGTGGCCCCCAAACAGAATAAAACATAGGCCAGTGCCTCCTGTCTCAGCGACCTCAGGCCCTTGGAAGAAGAATCAGGACACCCTTGACCTGGAGGCAGCAGCTGGGCTAAGTCCCTGCCGGCCTGGGCTGCTTTTCTGCTGCTTTGTTTGGGTCATAGCAAATTCTCCAAGCCGCAGAGCAGAAGGGAGAGCTGAGATGCCCCAGTCTCAGCTGGGCTCACATGCAGAGGCCTCCTGGCTAGTGGAGGAAAGACAGGAACAAAGCTTCGCAATTAAATTCAGGCTCCCCGCCCCCCCCCCCCCCCCCCCCCCGCTGGGTGTCGATGGGACCTCTTCATTGATGAGGGGCTTTCTCTGTCTTCCCTCTCTCTTTGCCCATCCTAGTGTGTGGAACACCCCAGAGTAGACTTTTCCTTTTTCTGGGTTTGTCTGAGCGGTGGATGGGGCTTGTGTGGAGGTGAGTTCTTTTGTGAGGAAGCAGAGCCCCCGCCTGGGATCGGGAGTTTTCTCTGGGTCCCCAGCACAAACCACGGTGTGGCTTTAAATGCCATGACTTGTACTTTTCTAGGCTTGGGGGTGCTGTTGTTCAAGGTTCTTCCCAGCTCCCTCATTCCTCCTTGCTTTATTTATTTATTTATTTATTTATTTGGAAGCAGAGTAGAGGACAGGGAAGTATTTCCAAGAACCAGGTGTGACTGGTGTGAACCCTGATGTTCCTGATGTGGATTGAAGACTCTGGCATCCCAGACTCCTTCCTATTTGGGGCTCCCTGGCCCAGGGCCAGACCCTTCTCTGGCCAATGTGTTGATATAAAATGGCCTGGTAAGTGGAGATGGGATCTTAATCTTCCTCTTGCCATGCCTCCCCTCACCTCAACCCCACCTTGATTTTTTATTTGTTCTGGAACAATCCGCCAAGAGCACTTGTTACAAAGAGGGGACTTCTCTTAGGCCATGGCTGGTAGCGGGCCTCCTGTTAAGTCTGAACCAGCACAGGGAATCTTCCTCCAAAATCTGACAAACTGGAGGAGTTAAGAATTTGGCTAGAACTTGGATTAACCTGGTGGAGTGAAGAGAGCTGGGGAGGTGGGGTCACTCCCTTCCTAGGACTCCTGAAGGTTAGGGGCATTCTGCGGATTCTTTGCCTGCATTAGCATTTTCTCTTAACCACCGTTACCGTTTCTAGCATTCATGTGTGTTGCTGTTGTGATTCGTTTTGTCGGACACCCTTTGGCGGCAGGGTTTGCTAAAGGAAGAAACTCTATATGACAGTTATTTTATGGATTTCTCTTCCGTGCCTGGCATCAAACCCGGGCCTGTATCTATGGGGTGTGTCCCCCCCACCCCCCGAGCTACTCCCCTGGTCCTTCTGCCTGACACTGTGACAGTAGTCAGGTGCCTCTGAAAGGTTGCATGTTTTCACTTGAAGTGACGTAATGAATACAGGTTGGGTGCTGCGTGGAGCACAGAGGTAGAGACTTTGGTTGGCATGTGTGAGACCTTGGATTTGATTCCTGGTACTACAAAAATAAATAAATAAATAAATAATGAAATGAACTGAAAAATAAGAAGATCTCAAATGAATCCTGGCCTTGTGAATACCCATTGGTGGGCACTCTTGGTGCCAGCCCACAGGCATAAAGATGTTGAAAACCACTGGCCTTACTCCAGTGGGCTTGTGACCGCCATTCTGCAAACTGATGTCTGTCCCAGCCCCACATGTTCAAAGGTTGGGTGCTGCGGCTTTGTGAGTGTCCGCTATTTTTCTGGGTTTTTCCTTTTCCTCTCATATGATCACCTTCCACAGAGAGGCGGCTAGCCTTCAGCTACGACAATAGCTCTTTGTGCTAATATCTGCATGATGAAAGCCCCTTTGATGGTGGGTTAATACAATCGGGAGCTTCCTGGGAAGCGCTTCCGGCCCGCCTTGGTCCCGTGATGTCATCCTGGAATGTTTTCCGCTGGCTCCACAGAGGTGCCACCACCTGATTTGCGGCTATCGAATAAGCCTCTAAGACATTCTTGGTGTGTGGTCGAACTGCAGGGCAGCTGGAATAAGTCACAGGGCGCCAGAACATGATTCCTTTTCTTTTTTCTTTCTGAGTGGGTTGTGGTTTGGGGCCGTACCTGAGAGCTCTGGTGGCTACTCCTAGATCCGTGCTCGGGGATCAAACCTGGTTTCTGGTGTCGACCATGTGTAAAGTGAGCACCTTAACCCCCGTGCTCCCACCTCCCAAAATACGAGCGAGGGCTGCTTGATATGCATACAACTGGCCCGGGTTCAAATCCCAGCACTGCATAGGATCCCTCTGAGCACTACCAGGTGTGATTCCCAAGCCATTAAGAAACCCTGAGCACCACTGGCTCTGACCCAACCCCAATCCCCCCCCCCACAAAAAACAAAAACAGAAACAAGCCACAAAATCCCACCTTCTCTCTAGTATGCTAGACCTCTGTGACAAAGTAGATGTTCTACAGGCCAGGGACTGAGCAGCGTCTGAGGGCCCCGTGAGTTTGGGTGTGGCTGTGTATAATACTGAGTGACTGGTAGACTCAGACTACCCCAGAGGCCAAAGAGAGGCAGTAGAGAGAGGTTTCTTTTTAAGAGTGCATTTTTTGAGAGACGGGAAATATTAAGGTTAGGAAGCAGTGCTTGTTCTTGTGGTTATGTTTCTGCACTCAGTTCCTGGTTTCTGGTGTCATCACGGCAGACTGGTGAGGCCAGTAGGATAGACTGTGCCAGTTAGTTGACAGATGTGTCCTTTATAGGCACATGATTATCTTCCCAAAGCATGTGTCTGCTGATATCACTCAGAGACACTTAAAGGGGCCGGAACACCAGGCAGGTGGGGGCCCTGCCTGCGGTGGGCCTTGATTTGAGACTCAGGACCACAGAGGGTCTGTGAGCATTGCCAGGGCATTTCTGGGTGTGTTGCAACCTCACCCCTAGCCCCAAAAGACACTTAAAGGTGTCGTCAAACACTTCTGCTAATGTTTTATGGGTTTTTTCAATTGTCACTAGTGTGGAGGTGGAGGGCTTCAGTTGTTATTAGGGTCTAGCACCTCACTGAGAGAGTTCTATAGCCTCTGTGAAAGAATCCCATCCAAGTAGGTCTGAATTAGGGCCACACAGCAGGGAAGGTGCTTGCTTTGCATGCAGCTGACCCAGGCCAGAGCCCGGGCACCCCATATGGTTTCTGAGCTCCACCTAGAGGGATCCCTTGCAGAGCACCAAGAGTAAATTCTGAGCACTGCCCCCCCCAATATATATAAATACTACATATGTATACATACCATATATATGTAGCATTGTAGCACCGTCGTCCCATTGTTCATCGATTTGCTCAAGCAGGCACCAGTAACATCTCCATTGTGAGACTTGTTGTTACTGTTTTTGTCATATCGAATATGCCACGGGGAGCTTGCCAGGCTCTGCCGTGAGGGTGGGGTATTCTTGGTAGCTTGCTGGGCTCTCTGAGAGGGACAGAGGAATCATGTATATGTTTGTATGTCTAAATAACTGTTAGACATTCTGAAGCCTCGGTCTCGAGAACTGTTCTGTTCGGCCTTAACCCACCATCGTGGGAATGTTCCTCATTGCCAAACAAGGATCCTGCCACAGAGTAACTTAATGGAGGACAGCGGGTGAGGAAGCGGGCCCAGAGGAGTGAGGGGCTGCGACCCCACCTTGGCTCTGCGCCCAGGGATTACTCCTGGGCTCAGGGGACCATACAGGGTGCTAGGGATCGAGCCGGGGCTCGCCTCATGCAAAGAAAATGCTCTGCCCACTGTGCTGTCCCTCTCACCACAGCTTTTTTATTTCCTTTTCCATCACTGGACATTCGGGCTCATTCTCTCTTGGCCGTTGTACACTGTGATGCGGTAAACCGAGGTGCCATGTGCCGTTCGGAGTTCAGGTCTTCATTGTCTTTGGCTAACTACCCTGCGTGGAACGGCCGGGCAAGTGGCAGTTCTATTTTGAATTGTTTGCGGAACCTGCATCCTGTTTTCCTCGTGGCCGCGCCAAGAGAGAGGAGGTTCTCCACGTCCCGCCACCTTGTGCTGGGGCTTATGTTTTGGACAGTGAACCTTTGTGAGGTGCCACATTTGCAGTTCTATGGCCGTTAGCGAGGGCAAACATCTAGGCCTGTTCTCTGTTGGATCACCCATGTGTCTTCCTGGGGAAAACCCCGACTTCTGCCCATTTTGAACGATGGTTGGGGGTTGGCTTTTCTTTTTTGGCTGAGGATACGTGTTCCTGATAGTGTTTAGCGAGTAGCCCCCACGGCCCCCTTTCTCGGTGCTCGATTGCCAAATATTTTCTCCCTCAGCAGGTTCACCTTCTCCTTTTGGTGCCGGTTTCCTTCTCTCTGTTGAACCTCGCCCCTCCACCACCCAGTTTTCACAACTTGGTCCCTTCCGTCTGCCACCAGTGCTTTGCTCCTCGGAATGGGGTTCAAAAGAAGGACAGCGGCTGTTCAGGGGCTGCCCAGCACCAAGCCCCGGCACCGCTCCAGGGGGCATGTTCTCATCCTATGGAGAGGAGCCGGCCCTGGGTGGGAGCATCTGACATTTCAGCTTCCACGTGGCTTCCGGTTGCACACCCCACCATAACTAGGGCCCCTGAGGGAGATCGAAGGACACACCAGACCCCGCTCTCCTGGACATTCTGAAGTGCATGTGCGCAGGCTAGTCTTTGGGAAGAGGCACTTTCTTCTCTTTCTCTTACTCGCCCTCCCGAGCCTGAGCTCCACACTCTGCATTCCAGTAACTTTGATGTGAGCTCCACACCCAACTTTTCCAGCACAGAAAGTGACACTCCAGGCTGGGCCAGGCCAAGGGGAGAGAGCGCAGGGAGTCGGGGTGCAGACTCTCCGTGGCCCCCCCAGCACCACATGTCCGTGAAGCACCTGGCAGCAGGGCCCAAACAACTTAACACCGTCGGGCCCCTGCAGGGAACTGCCCACCAGGAGTCACTGTTCCCCGATCTCTAAAATAAAGTGACATTCACTGCCAGGGGTGACCCCTGAGCACCACAGGTGTGGTTCCCTCCAAAAAGAATTAATATTAAGGGCTACTGTTTTCCATGTCTGGGACCACACGTGGGAATTGAAGCCAAGCCTGTTGGCCTTGTGCCCCAGAACCTCCCGAAACTGGCCACTGCCTTTGAACAGCCTTTTATGATTTCGCCTTGAAGGTGGACAAATCCAAGTCTCGGTGTCTATTGCGTATCCAGTGTGGAGAAATCAGCACTGGGGTTCCTTGATCCTGAACAAAAGGTGAAATCAGATCCCCGATGAAATCCCAGTGAAGGTTCAATGAAGTCCTCTGAATCAAGAGGAGATGATGGCAGTTTGGGGGCACGCAGCCCAATAGAACTGGTGACTTTGCTGATTGATTGGGGGAGGGCATCCAGGGTTTAGTCTTTGACTGGGTGGTTTGGGTTTTGTTGGTCCCAGATATTAAACCAGATATTAAACATGTGTGAGCACTCTTCAGTGAGCTGCATTCTGGGCCGTGGGCCTTTTTGTTTTATCTTTGTTTTGTTGTTGTTGCTCTGTTTTGTGTTGGGGTTTGGGCCCCCTGCCCCTAGCCAGTGGTGCTCAGGGGGTGACTCCCGGTTGTGCTTGGGGGACCATGCTATGCTGGGGGCTGATCTTGGATCGGACACATGCATGGCACGCACCGTAAGCCCTGTTGTGTCTCTCTGGCCTCGGTAGCTAGTTTCCAGAGGGCCTCTGCATTCTCTCCAGTTTTCCATTGTTCACAAACAACTGAGCTTGCTCACGACTTCACCTTGGTCTTCATTTTTGGGGCTCAAGTCAACTTCTCCAAATCCTCTTGACCTAGGGGTGAGTTTTACAAATGAAGCCTTGGGTAATTTGGCCCTTGGTTTAGGGAGCACATACAGTGGTACTTGGGGGCTGCTCCTGGCTCAGTGCTTGGACTGAGGTATTGGGGATGGAACCCACCCTGAGCTGGTTGTGCTCTCTGTGCTCCCCCAATCCCACTAATTCTTTTTTTTTCTTTTTGAATCACACCTGGCGATGCTCAGGGGTTATTCCTGGCTCTGCACTCAGGAATCACTCCTCGCAGGCTTGGGGGACCATATGGGACGGCCGGGATCAAACCTGGGTTGGCCACATGCAAGGCAAATGCCCTTCCCTCTGTAATATCACTCCACCCCCCTCCCCCAGCTAATTCTTGATGTTCACTCTCTTTAAAAGTGTGTCTGTTGACATAGTAGAGTGGGCAGGGCACTGACCTTGTACATGACTGACCTGGGTTTGATCTCCAGCATCCAGATGCTTCCCCAAACCCCTCCAGGAGTGATTGATCCTTCAGTGCAAGGCCAGGACTAAGCCCTGGGACATGGCATTTTTCTGGATTTCTTAAACTGTGTCTAGTACTTTGTGGTATATTTTCCCACTTTTGTTATTATCTTAAAAAAAAAAAAAGGAAGACACTTGTTGGGTTGACAACTCTGCCTAGTTTTTGAAAGCTTTAAAAAAATCACCCTTATTCACTGGCATCATAACATCCTCTTAAGGCAAGTTATCTTGTTGGTCTATCTAAATGTAGCATCAGAGTCAGAAGGCCCCTGGCCGGGATAAAAATAGCCTTCCTGCTTGCCGGCCTGTTGTTAGATTTACTGGCAGTAGGAAATCTTTTGAATTCCTTAATTGGGTCAGTGCTTTGCTGGTTTCTCTCTAGACATTTCCCTCTGCCTGAGATTCTTAGAGGCTTTTTAGGTTGCACAGCTTTGCACCTGCCTTGCGTTAGAGTCGAAGCGCCCCTTCCCTTCCTGCGACCTCCCGCCATCTGCAGGAACAGGCCGTGGATGGTGCTTCTCTCCCGGCTGAGCACTCGTTTCTCTGGCTTCTCACAATCTGGTGCTCTGAGCTCAGAGCTCAATCTGGGGGGCAGGCTGGGGGGAGGGAGGATTAGGGGGATGTGATCCAGGAGCGGTTTCTCTGCGAAAGGAAGCTCTCTCCTGGTTTTAGCAAAAGCAAACCCTTGACGTAGAAATTTTCCAAGTTTTCGTGTCCTAAAATGCCCCTGGCGGCTTTGCTGGTGGGGTTGCTCTGAAACTGTTTCTCTTCTTGCCCTCACAAGATGATATCCCCCGTTGTAACCAAGACAGTTCACAAACTCCTGTTCCTTTGAAGCAGAAAAATCCCCAGATGGCCACTCTCTTCTCTTGGGTTCCAGTTTGGGTCTTACTTGGCTACAAGCAACTCTTCCTCTTTTGTTTTCTCTCTCACAGTGGAAAATGGTTGACTGTTACCAGCTTAGGGAGGGGCAGAGATATCAACGCAGGGCGGGAGGGATGGTACAGGGGCTAATGCACCTGCTTTGCACATGGCAGAGCCCGGTTTGATCCCTGGCACCCGAGAGGACCCACCGAGCGCTGACAGGAGTGATCCCTGAGCACAGAGCCATGAGTAAGCCCTGAACACTGCAGGGGTGGCCCCAAAATTAAAACAACAAAAACAAGTTTTAAAAGAAAGGAATTAATTAATATGAATTGAACACCTTGTCTGTACTGGGAGGCTTTTCCGGAACGGTGGGGAAATGCTCACAGGGCTTTCTCGAGCTGGGAAGGACGCTTGGGTCAGTACTTTTTGGGGATGCTGACTCTTCATCCAGGCCCCTTGGAGTTCCAAGGCAGACCTGACCGTGGGGTTGGCTCATTCACTGAGACTCTCTCTGCTCCCAGCTCTGGGGAGGTAGCCCCTCCCTCTCCCCTGCCCCCAGCGTGCCCTCCAAGAACATATTTAGAAGAATCCAGAAGTGGGCCATTCAGACAGTCCAGTACATGTAACTGGTGTTGGCTGGAGTTTCCAGGTTATTGAAAGCAGAGAGCAAGGTGCTTGGGGCAGAAGGAGGCCTCCCGCAAAGGCTTCCTTGGGTAGGAGGGTGGTGGGCAGAGAGGGCGGGACCCAGACCTCACAGCTCACGGCCCGAATGCTGAATGCTTGGAATGAAGGGCAACATGTGGACTGAGAACCCAGAGAGAGGGAAAACAAGGGCATGAATTCAAGTATTTTGTAAGCCACTGAAAGCGAGATCCCAGAGAGGGGGGCTGTTTAGCCTGGACTCTGTGTGTGTTTCATTTCAATGGCCCCTTAGGGGTGGGGAGAGATGGCCGCACTTGGGTTGAGTCAGCCCGGCCAGTTCCTCCTTTGTGATCTGCGTGGAGATGCCTTTCCCGGGAGCAGGTTGTTCCTGCAGCACTCAGGGCTGGAGTGAAGTGACTGCTTTTGGGCTTAGGGAGTTGCTGCAGGCCCACAGGATTGATGGGTTGAACGTAGCAATCTTCTGGTCATCAGAGGATCGCACACACTGAACACGTTTCTGTTCGCTCCTGTGGCTCTGTGTTCAGCAGTCATAAAAGTACAAAATTGTTATTGAAAATCTGAACGGCTGATACAGAGCTGGAGCCTGTCCACGGAGGACCGAGGTCTCCACAGCGCCACCTTGCTGCCAGGCGCGGGCGGTGTGGGTGCAAGCAGCAGGTCAGGAGGACTAGCTGGGGGGAGCCTGTCCTGAAACCCACCAGCTCTGGCGCACACAAGAGCTTTGACTGATTCAGACCCTGGCGCGGAGATCGGAGGAGCCCTCAAAGAGGTCAGCAGTGGCAGTGACAATGTCTCTGAATATACCCACGGGTGATGTGTCTGCCTCTCCGATTCGCCTTAGCGATGGAACCAAGCCCAGTCGCTCTGGGAATTGTTCCCGGCGTTCACTGGCAGCATCTTGAGAGATAGTAAGGAGGTTAACGTGCCCTGCATGCTGCCGACCTAGGTTTGATCCCTGGCACCACAGAGAGTTCCCTAAGCCCTGAGCACAGAACCAGGTGTAAGGCCTGAGCACTGCCAGGTGTGACCCCCAAACAAACAAGAAAACAGTTATGACAATGTGATACAATCAAACAATTTTAAATTGTATTTGTTTATTCACATCGCACAGTGCTTAGGGGCTACTGTGCTCAGGAGTGACCTCTGATGATACTTTGGGACCAGGTGGTGCCAGGGAACGAACCAGAGTTGCCTCATGCCCGGCAAGTGCCTCAACTTCGTTCCTGTGTCTCCCCCTCCCAGGAGAGGGCACCTGTGGCTCAGAACGGCCTTGCGGGACTCTCTCTCCTCAAGATCACTCCTCAAGTGACACCAACTCCCCAGCGTTGCTGGTGGCCTGACTCTGAAAGAGAGAAGGTCAGAGCATGGAATCAAATTGCCCAGCAAGCACTGGAGATTTTTTTAGTGTTTGTGTTGGAAGTGACAGCATTTATTGTATCATTTCCTGCTGACCCATCAGTCCCAAGAATATCAGGGCTCTGCTTTAGAAAATCACTTTGCTCGAGCTTGCAAGTCAACCAGGCGTACCCTGCTACCGTGCTGGAAGCGTTCCTTCCAGTCTCTCCTCTTCTCCTTTCAGCTCATTGGCTAAGGAGGTGACTCTGGTCAGTGTGAGAAAAGAAGACAGTGACACACACTGTCCTTTGGAGCACCTCCTCCCACAGCCATTCCGTCGGGTGGGTGAATTTTGGTTTTGGCCAGTGCAGACGCCGGGCACAGAATGCAGCGCTGGGCGGGAGTTTTTGCAGGCCTGTCGAGCTGGGTAGTACTTCTGCCGAGTCACACTCTATCAGCCGCCTATATTTGGGGAGGTTGAGTCACATCACCAAATATAGCCTGTGCCTTCTGCGTGACTCCAGAAGGCAGCCGAGCCGCCTCTGCACTCATTCAGATGCACTTAAGACGAGGTGGCGCCCGGCTTCAGGCCTTTCTGTAGGGCAGGAGCCCCTCAGAGTTTGACCAGAGCTCCCCAAGAGGTCAGCTGCCTGGAATTCCCAGGCCCTCCTTTCCCTGGAGGGACGCCCAATCCTAGCCTCTGTTTACGACTATGAATGATCAAAACCCCAAACAGCCCAGGTCCCCCCAGCCCCCTTACAGTTTTATTTAGTGATATTTGTTATTTTTATTTGACTTTACTTTGTCCATTTGTGAAATGCTAAATGTTCTTGGTGTTTTCATTTGGTTCGTTTTTGGTTTGGGGGGCACGCCCTGCCGTGGTGGGGGTGGTATTTCTGGCTCTGTGCTCGGGGTCACGCCTAGCAGTGCTTTGGTGGGGGGCACGTGTGACTATAGGGGTCGCTGATGCAAGGCAGATGCATAGGATTATCTTGCTGGCCCCTAAATGTTACCTAAGTCAGTGGAATAATCTCATGAACGTTTAGCCCTGAGCTTCGCAGGGAACTCTAGGCCCCTAAGCTCTCATTCCAGAGGGTGTATTATGTCAAAGAGACAAGAGCTAGAATGATTATACAAGGTGGCTCAAAGTTGGGGGAGGGAAGGTCCTTTTGGGAAAAGATGCCCTTAAACAAAGCGACTCTGAGAAAGAGCATACACACACCAAGAAAAAGATTTGGAAAAGATTTCTACGTGCCAAAGAAGCCAGGGCAGCTGTTGGCGATAGGAGAGGAGAAGGGCTTGTCAGGACGCTAAGCATGGGCTTGGGAAAATGCAGAAATGCTGTCAAGGGGGCTGGAGTCATAGTCCAGCAGGGAGGGCGCTTGCCTTGCATGCAGCTAACCCAGGATCGATCTCCGCATCCCATATGGTCCCCCCAGCACTGCCAGGAGCAGATCCTGAGCACAGAACCAGGAGTAACCCCTACCATCACCCGGTGGGCCCCCAAACCCAAAGACATGTGGTAGAAATGGGCATCCACACCGCTGGGGAGTACTCCCGGAGAGGAAAGGGGGAGCACAAGGAGATTTGGGCAAGACCAGAAGACCGGACTGGCCCAGGCTCTTCTAGAACCGAGCTCTCAGATTTCCAGAAAGAACGAATGTGTCATTCGTAACCAAGTCATGAGCGGGTGACTTCTTATGTTTCAAAAATAGTATTTAAGGATGAATAGGGAGAAATTAGGGAAGAAGCTCTTGAAAAGTTTCTTTTTTGCTTTCTTTTAAGTTTGGTGTGTTAAGTGTCACTGCTGCTATTTTTTTTTTAAAGGAAGAAAAACCTTTATCAAGAGTCTCACAAAGTGCTGACAGGGGTCTTTGCTTTTCAGACGCCACATTCACTCCAGCCCAGCAGAAATCCTATCCTAAGACTAGGTTGAAAAAGGAAAATCCAGTATCCCATTTTGGAGCTCAGTTGTGAACTTGGTCAGTGATGCTTCAGCTGAAGGACAGACTTTCTGCATGTGGGGGAGCAGAGAATGTGTCCAGAGCTGATGCGTAGGTTGCAGGGGGCAGTCACTTCAGGTTGCTCTGAGGCAAACTTCTGAGAACTGAATTAAAGGACATTTTGTTCTGAACAAGTTGAAATTTTCTTCTTATCTTTCTTTCTCTCCCCCAAACCCTCCCCACACCCCCGTAAATGGTGCCTAAAAGGTGAGTTTCTGATAAGGTGAACCTGATTTATTAAACTGGACCAGCAAGTTTGGTCATTTGTTTCTTGGATTTCTCACTGTTCATTGTCCTTCCTTGTCACTAACTGGGAGGGCACAGTCATTTACGTGAGACAGCTCTGGTTTCAGTCACAGCATTAGCCCTGAAAACCTTCTTCGCGATAACAAAACATTGCCTTGTAACTCCTATGAATAGAGTGGAGTGTTTTGGTTTCTGTGTTGACTTTTGGCATCTTTTTCCCCCTTAAGCAAATAGTTTATGGCATATAAAAACATCTAAATATGTTCGGTTTGTTTTGAGGTTTTACAGCGACAAAATGTTTACCTATGTCCCATCACAGATTATCACCTGCAACTTTGAATTAAGTGCTCCAGAAGCTGCCTGCCCGCTGCTTAGACATGGCTCATTCCAGCAGGAGTCCCTAGTCAAGTCTTCGCTTTTCATTTGGGAGGTGGTGAGGGTGTGGTTTTGGCCATACCCAGTAGTGCTCAGGAGCCACTCCTGGCTCAGGGGACCAGTCAGTCCTGGCTCAGTGGTGCCTGGGATTAAACCAGGATTGGCTGTGTGTCATGAAAGCGCCTAACTCCTGTGCTAGGTCCCTGGCCGAGTCTTGGCTTTAGAAAAAAATGTTCTGACAGATTCTGTCATCCGGGTTTGTTTCAGACAACTCAAATAGAATTTGCTGGATCTGCATACTTGGCTTGGTCATTTACCAATAAATAATAAAAGCAGTTTCTTTTTTGCAAAAGTTGGAAATACCCAACATTAATTTTTGCCTCCTCGTTTCCCCATCCCCCTGCCTCCTTCCCCTTTCTAGAGAAGACCGACTTGTAATAATACTTAAGTTGTTTTTAAAATCTTTGTATTTGGGTTTTAAATTATAGGAAAGGGCTGGAGCGATAGCACAGCGGGTAAGGCGTCAGCCTTGCACGCGGCCAATCCGGGTTTGATTTCCCGCACCCCATATGGTCCCTCAAGCACCGCCAGGAGTGATTCCTGAGTGCAGAGCCAGGAGGAACCCCTGAGAATCGCTGGGTGTGACCCAAAAAGAAAAAAAATATTTTTTAAATAATAGGAAATACATTACATTCAGATTATGTGTTTCTGTTTGACTCCAAGTTTTATTTTATTTTATATATTTTTTGCTTCTTGGGTCACACCCAGCGATGCACAGAGGTTCCTCCTGGCTCTGCACTCGGAAATCACCCCTGGCAGTGCTCAGGGGACCATATGGGATGCTGGGAATTGAACTCGGGTTGGCCGCATGCAAGGCAAACGCCCTACCCGCTGTGCTATTGCTCCAGCCCCTTGACTCCAAGTTTTAGCTGTGGTTTCATTCATGTTTACCAACACCAGGAGGTTGTATGCAGTCCACTCCAGTTTGACCCCTGACACTGCATGGTCTCCCCCAAACTTTATCTGGAGTGGCCCTCTGAGCCCAGGACCAGGAGTAACCACCGAGCACTGCCAGGTGTGGGCCCAATAATACACAAACCAAACAAACAAACAAAAAAAAGGTACCAGAAGGAGAGAATGTGTGGCTTTTTCTGTGGAGACTCTTTGAACTCAGTAGGATTTTGAGTGATTACAAGGGTGCTAGTCCCACTGTTGGCGCTGGCCCCCACTTGGCCAAATTGGCATGGCATCTTGGGAGTCTTGCCACAGCCTGAGCCACTTCTTCATGGTCTTAGAGCGTGAGCAGAGGTCCAGCTGTGTCCATTTAGGCTCTGCTTCTGAGTGGACTCTTGTCACTGAGTCTACTCTAATGCCCATATCCTGATGTAACGCACCCTAGATGCTGGTCACTCGTCCCCCTGGAGTTCCCCTTGCCTTTCCTTAGGTGAGCGCATCTCACGGGGAGTCACAGGCCAGCCCAAAGTGTTGCCACCACAATCAGATTCCCCGCAGCAGAGACACTTGGTGCTCTGGCTCTGAATTCTGTAGAAGAATTCTGTAGAAGAATAGCACTGTGTGCAGAGAGAGAACACGGGGGCAGGTGCTTATGTTGCACAGAGACAACTAGAGTCGGTCCCCCGAGCACAGAGCCAGGAGTCAGCCCCAAGCACTGCTGGATATGCCCCTCCCAAGGGAAAAGAAAAATACTGTTGCTCTCATTGCTCTAACTTCTAAGAAACCACACCAGAAAATAAAACCCACTGCATGTGGAGAGCACTGTCCCCCGGAGGGGGCAGGGGGCGAGGTCGCTCTGACCAGGTGCTGTTAGAACAAGGAACCCAAGAACACTTCTGGGGGTGGGGGTGGGAACGGGGCACAAGTGAGGAGCTGGAGTCCATGGCCGTTTCCCTGCCCGCTTCCAATCTGGCCCTTCTCAAGTGCTCTTGAATCTGCTGCTGGATGGGTCTCCTGCCTCAGGTTGGTGGCACCAGCTGAGGCTAGCCCACTACTTAGTCATTGAAATCAAAGTGATTGCATCAGCTCTGTTATTGAATACTTTTAAATCTTCTCTGGAAAACTAATGAACTGAGTAACGGCCTTCTTTTGCCTTCAGGTCGTCTAAACTATTCATACCCAGGATCCGATAGCTCTCTGCTTATTAATGGTAAGTGATCATTGATTTATCCCAGCAAAGCCTATAGCCTCACAAGTTAGTACCAGGGGAGGACGAAAAAGTTCGTTAGGTTTAGCATGGAGAAGTTCTGACTCATGTGAATTCAGTCATCATTCCAAGTCGTGGTTGGCCTGTCAGTGATTTTTTTTTACTGCTAATGGTGATTGCTACAGATTGGGGCAGTAACTTTTTTCAACTGCGAGGTCCTGTCTTGAAATCAGTGACACAGAAGAAATGAGACAACCCCCCCCCTCGGGTTCCCTGAAAAATGACTGGATCTTAACCTTAGCTTCTGTTTTATGACCTTTGAAATGTCAACATCAAAACCATTTCTACAGTGTTGGAGAAAGTGTTCCCTGGCAAGAGTGCAAGGTAATAAGAGGTTTAAAAACTAGACAGAAAGGAGCCTGAGACCACAGCATGTGGCTTTTTGCAGACGACAAGGTCACTCCGTGCTAAGGAGAACAAGAAAGGGAGGTTTCAGTCACTGCTTGCCTCAAGCACCTTCAGGAACTTCTCTTGGCCTCTTGGAAATGTGGCCACTGAGTTCTCTTTCTCCGGGCTTCTGCAGAAGCACACTTGATCTGACAGGGAAGGCAGCAGCATCTGTGCACAGGACTTAAAGGGGCAGAGGGTGGCTTTTGGAGAAGTGCAGTTGCAATACTGTCCTTGGAAGCCATCTGGAGGGGGCTGGAGCGACGGCACGGTGGGTAGGGCACTTGCCTCGCATACTGCTGAGCCAAGGAGGAAGCCTTGAGCACTGCCAAGTGTTGCCCCCACACTCACCCCCAAAAGTCACTGGGTGAAGAGCAGCGGTCTGGCTAAGTTCTCTGCTTATGACCCCGTGCGTGGGATAGCCGGTTTGTGTCTTCCTAATATGACCACGCTTTCCATTTGCCCAAATTAACTCATTTTTAAACGCTTTTTTCCAAGCCCCATCAACAAAACAAAACAAAAACCAACACCCTCCTCCTCTAACTCTTTACCAATCAAGTACTGTAAATAGGGATTTAAAAATTATTTTGGGGGTTGCTGGGATCTCTCCTTTTGGATCATATTTGAAATGAGCAGTTTGTGGAATTTAGGTGGGTTTCTGGGAAGCCAGACAGATTCTCTGTGGTAGATGAGAGTTCCTGGGTTCCTCACATCCTCGGGAAACTACACAGTTAATTGAAAACCTACCCTGGACCTAAATAGGACAGGGGTAAGGCGCTTGTCTGGCACGCAGCCGAGCCTGGTTTGTTCCTGGCACTGCAGAGATCCCCTGAGCACAGAAGCCAGGACTGATCCCTGAGCACAGAACCAGAACTTCCTAGTTCTGAGCACCACCAGCTGGGGCCTGCTGTCTCCCTACCCTGTAACAAAAATTCAAATTTTATGGAATTCAAGTCTCTCTATGCTGTAGCGGCCAGAAATAGTGGCCACAGCCGAGCCCAGAAGTGCTGGCGGCTCAGGCCGGGCAGCAGAAGGCAGCGCTGTGATCTGCGCGCTTTCCCTGTGGGCCGGGTTCGGGTTCAGGCTGGGAGCAGAGTGCCTGGAACTGCGGGTGATCTTGGGCAACGCCGTCAGCTCTTCCTTGCCCCAGTTTCTTCAGGCTGTTGCTAAATGCGGTCGGTTGCCCCTGGCGTCACATCCCCCGTGTGAAGATGAGAAGCTGCTGCCTGTGTCTCGGAAGCCACACTCCACTCGTCTTTGGAAATGTCTCTTATTACGAGATCGCCTCATCTCCACCCCCATTAGAAGGCTTTGTTTTATGAATAAATTATCTCTTTTTATTAACTTGGGGGGTTTCCAAGCAGTGCTCAGGAGGCTCTGGCCAGTGAGTCTCAGCCGGCAGAGCTTGGGGATCATCGCAGGGGCCAGGCGTTGTCAGTGGGGTACGGCTGGCAGGGCCCGCATGGTGCTGGGATGGCATGCATCCTTGCTGCTCTCTCTCTAGCTCCTCCCTTGCCCAAGAACCGGTTTCTTCTTTTTTTTTTTCCTTTTTCTTTTTGGGTCACACCCGGCAATGCACAGGGGTTACTCCTATCTCTGCACTCAGGAATTACTCCTGGCGGTGCTCAGGGGACCATATGGGATGCTGGGATTCGAACTTGGGTTGGCTGCGGGCAAGGCAAATGCCCTACCCGCTGTGCTATCGCTCCAGTCCCCCTAATAGCCGTTTTCATTGCTAGAGTTAAGGCAGCATTTGACAGTATTAATGCGTATGATCTTGATATACAAAGTTGCCACCCCTCACCCACCACCATATATAAATGTTTTCTTTTTCTTTCTTTAACAATTTTTTTTACAAAGGCACCGTCATTTACAAAATTTGTCGTAGTTGAGTTTTAGGTGTGCAGAGTTCCGCACCAGCGCTCCCACAGTGTCAGCCTCCCTCCCCGGCCCGGTCTCCCTCCTACACCCCAGCCTGGCTCCTTCCCATCCTCACCCCTAGGGGTGGCGGTTGTAGTCTGGCTCCCCTGCTTACAGCGCTGTTGGCTCTGGGGTTGGATATATCCGTGTACCAAATCTCCGTACGGGCGTTGTTCCGGGCCCTGATCACAGCCCTGTAACTTCTGGTCCACTTCTTAAATCTCCCCTCGGTTCCTTTCCTTCCTCGTCCTCCTTCCTCTGCTCTTGGGCAGCCGGTGTTCTATGCATCCCCGCTTAAATGCCTTACACTGTTCTCATCCTGGTTTTCTGTGTATCACAGAGGACTGAGATCAGCCTGTGTTTGTCCTGTGCTTTGTTCTTCTGTCTTGTATTTTGGGCCATTCCTGATTGTGCTTAGGGCTTACTCCTGGCTCTGTGCTCATGGATCACTCTTGATGGGGCTCAGGAGACTTTTGTGATGCCACGGGTAGAGCTAGGGTCAGTAGTGTACAAGGCAGATGCCCTTGGATCCCTGGCATGCCTTATGGTCCCCCAAGCACCCCCAAGAGTAATTCCTGAGTGGAGAGCCGAGAGTAACCCCCGGGCATCACCAAACACAAATAAATTAAAAATATATTTTATTATATAAATAGTAAAAGCTGCAATGAAAATTCAACCCATTGTATCCATTATTCAGTATCTGCTCTTCAGGAACTCTGCGGAGCCACTCTTTGTCTGCCCAGGCTTTAAAAGCCTCAAGAAAGATGATCAGGCAGGGTCTCTGCTTTCCGCCGACTCTTAGCTCTCAGAGCCTTTTCTCACACGCCTGTCAGTTGAAAGCTGTTTCTTGTGGGAATACAAATCTGGAAGAGCTCTCTGCATGCTCTTTCTCCCTGAGCATTTGAATTTCCACTCGGATTTTCATTAGCTGGTTTTTGAAATTGGCAAGTCATTTCCAATCTTTGGGGAAAGAAGTGGGGTTCCCATCTCAATAACTGAATGACCCAGCCTCGGAGCAGTCTCCCGCCTCAGCAGTTTGACGGAATCAGGCTGGAATCTGCATGTTCCGAGATAAAGGGGTTTTACTATCCGCACATCAGCAGATCCAGTCAGGCCTTTCTCTGGGGACCGTGCTCAGTCATCAGTTTTCATAGAATGCATGACCTTCAGACACCACTCATGACTTTTAAAAGACATGGCCAGCATAATTCAGCCTCTGCTGAGACTGTGGACCTGTGTGTTCTAAGCAATTCCTTTCTTACTGTGTTATTAGCTGTAAAGATTTTTTGGGGGGAATGGGGGTAGGCAACCTGAAGTTGGGGGTTGGGAAGGTTTAGTTGAAAGGTATAAAACTAAACTTTCAAATCGAAATCTTAGAGGCTATGTTAGTTGGCTCCTTCTGCCATAACAAGCATTTCAGATTGGCTTAAACCAAAAATTGTTGTCTAGCCTCAGAGGCTGGAAGCCTCCAAGGTCTCTGTTGTTGGGCTGTAGACGGCGTCTTTCTGCATTCTCTGTGGCTTTCCCTCCATGTATGTCTGTCCTCATCTCTTCTCGTATGGACCCTGGTCATTTTAGATTCAGGCCATACCACTGATCTCATTTAACCTTACTGATCCCCTTTTTAAGACCCTGTTTCCAAAGACAGTGACTTTTGGGGTTCCTGGGAGTTGAGACTGAAGCATCTGCCCCTTGAGGCGGGGACATAGTGCTCCTCATGACCTGCCTTTCTCTCATTCATCTTACGGAGTGGGGTTGAGTTAGAGAATATCTCTCCCCTAACCCTTTATTTTTATTTATTCTTTTTCTTTCTTTTTGGGTCATACCCGGTGATGCTCCTGGCGGTGCTCAGGGGACCATATGGGATGCTGGGAATCGAACCCAGGTCGGCCGCATGCAAGGCAAATGCCTTACTTGCTGTGCTATCACTCCAGCCCCCTCCCCTGGTCCTTTAGAAGTAGCCAGAAACCTACTCTGCTTCACAGTGAACTCAACAAAAGAATCCTCTTCTGACGCCCCCACCCCCATACCTCCTCAGGCTACCCTGTTTTGCTCTGAGCAGGTCCGAATTTAAAGCACTTCCTCTTATCCACCAGGAAACTCACCTGCCTAAGGAAGTGCCCCTGAGATGTTGCCGCCGCCACCTCTGCAGAAAGGGTCTGGGAGGGGTCCTGAGCTTTCCGAGTCCTTCAGATCCGCAGCTTCAGAAATTGAAGATGATGCCAGGGAGAGTCCTAGACCAGCAGCAAAATATGTTAGGTTTTAAAAGGCTTTCATGCTTGTAACAGATGCCTTGCTGTGATTTATTAGGTTTTGGTGCCGGGGGTTAGGAGCACACCTGGTGATACTCAGGACCAACCACTGACTCTGAGCTCAGGGAATTACTCCAGGTGGGGTTTATTGGGAGACCCTGTGCAATGCCAGTTAGCTGCATGCCACGCAAGCACCCTACCTGCTGGATTATTTCTCCAGCACCATTTCCTGCTTCTGGAAGTATCAGCTACAATACTTGCTTATTTTTGAGGAGATTAGGAGGAAAAGAGAACTTTTAAAGATGAGCAGAAAACATGTCTTAATTGTCATTCTTAAAAATAAAAGGAAGATTATGCAAAAGCAAAGGTGACAGAAATCTGTTAAAAGAGTGGGCATGGGGTGCAAATTGCTACAATACTGGCATGATCATGGTGAAAGAACATGGTGTTTATAGAAAAGACACTATGAAAATGTCCTGTGACTCTGCATTGCTCTCCAGTTGACTAGTCTGAGAGTCCTACTGAAAGCTGAAGGTAGTTGTTGAAGGCCAGCCTAAGATCTAGACACATAAATTGACTTTCGAGGAGGCGATACCATTGAACATCTGTCACCTACACAGATACATATTTTGTCCGTTTTATGTTTTGGGCCACACCCAGCGGCTACTCTTGGCTCTGTGCTCAGAGGTCACTCCCAACAGTGGTCGCGGGACTGTACCAGGGATCAATCCCAGGCCTCCCGCGTGCAAACTGTAGCTGTCTCCTTTGTCTGATTCACTAACTCTCTGACCCCAATCCTTGTGTTACTCTCATCAACCCTCCATATTCATCAGTAAGCTGAGTGTGGAGGAGATCCAGAAATTAGAATGGCATGTCTTCTGTCTTTATTCTCTCATATCTCATATCTTCATTCTCTCTTAGCAACATTCTTTGATGTACTAGCAAGCTATATGAAACCCAAGTCAATGTGACCTAGGAAATTCTAGCTATTGAACATACCTAAGATAATTTTGCGACATTCAATTTAGGTGTGTTGGATTAAACATTTGAAAGTGTTTTGTTTTTTTTTTTGGCATCTTTACAGGTTGTATGCCTTGTTCTTTTGGATTTTTTTTGGGGGGGGGAGGGTTCTACTCACTTTTTCCTTTTCCTGATTAATTCCTTTAGCTTCCACTTCTGATTTCTATTTCCTTCCTTCCTTCCTTCCTTCCTTCCTTCCATCCTTCCTTCCTCCCTTCCTCTTTCCTAGCTAGTTTCATCTTTTCAGCTGATTTACTGATTTGACGAATCCCCCCAAAGACCTTTGGTTTGGGCCTGCTTGAAAAGCAGCTGCTCAGTAACGTCTTTTCATCGGAGTCCTGGCCCCTTGCTTTCCAAAGAGGGTTTTAATCTGCCTTCTGCACATCAAGGAATAAGTGACAGACAAGAGACCTTGAGGTTGGCCAACTGGTCTGGCCCAGACCCCTTCCCTCCTTCCCACCTAAAATCTAGCAATATTTTACCTTATGACCCAGCGTCCTATTCTTAATTGAATTGATTAGCTGCTGTCATGCAGGAAATACTGTTCTTCTTTAATATAGTGGGCTCAGAGCGATAATACAGAGCTTCAGGCACTTGCTTTGGACACTGTGGTCATGGGTTCAAACCCAGGCATCATATATGGTCCCCTGGGCAATGCCAGGAGTGACCCTAGAAACCAGAGCCAGGAGTAATTCCTAAGTAATGCCAGGTATGGCCTAAATACCCTTTTGTAAGAAAATTAATTTTTTTCCAATTTTTTAGAAAATACCAAGAAGAAATCCCAAAATGACTCATCAATAAATTTGGTAGCACATTATACCCAGTCATGAATTTAATAGCACAGAGTGAATAAAGCAAGACGTGAAATCCTTCTTTCTACATCTCAGTTCCTCTGTCCTGAGATTCTGTGGTTGTTGGTAGAATAAAACTTGATACACATTTCCACAAATCTATTTATGTCTTAATCAAACTGGCACAGGAAGGGAAACTTGGTACACACGGGCTCCTCGTACAAGCCTCATCTTCGGACCCTTTGGATCATGGCACAGGCATTTGCTTCACTCTTCTTTTCTCGTGCTTTTTTGTTTATTAATTTTTCAGTTTGGGGTCCACACTTGGCTGTGCTCAGAGCTCCCTCCTAGCTCTGCACAAGGAGCGGGGACAAAAATTCGTAGCCATAATACTCCCAGCTCACGAGACTGTTCTGGAAGCATGTGTTCATTCTCAGATGAAACGCTGAGGCCTTCAGAAGTCAAACTGTGAGACGAAATAAGAGTAAACGCCTAGGGGTCAAAGAGAGGGCAGCTTGACCCCCAGCACCACAGAAGCTCCCTGAGCACAGCCAGGTGTGCCCCCCTCCACCCCTGCCCCAATCTGTAAGAAAAAGAAGTCAGTACACACACATACGCTATTCTTTTGGTCTCTGTTGGCAGTAAGAAGATTTTTATCCGATAAGAACCATCGAAATCCCTCCACTGTGGCGGTCTTGCCGTGTGCACTGGGTAGGTTGGGGAGAGCCGAGCAGTTTCTCTCGGCAGACTTCTACAGAAGTGCTCTAAACTGGAGATTTCTTTCAACACAGTTAGAGTCTTTTTTTTTTTTTAACCACTTGTCACTTCCCAGCTTGTTTGAGAAACATCAAATAATATGCCAGCCTTGAACATGGTGAGATCTGGAAATCTGACACCTTCCTCAGAAAAGTGGTGAAGGGGCTGTGCTACGAGCATTTCATCCGGATCCGATGGTGCCAAGTATACTTTGAAAAAACTGAGGAAAGGGAGCTGACTAGTGTCTCTCAAACATAGCGCGAGGGGCCCTTTGACCAGTCTGTGACTATCTGGATTGTGATTTCACAGGCAAGTTCAGATGTCCTTTCCCCATATGTCCTATGTCAACGTACAAACAGCATTGTCTTGAGAAAGAGAAGGCAGGCCCAGAGATGGTAGTGCAGGGGTTAAGGCACTTGCCTCGCATGCGGCTAACCTGCTTCAGTCCCCAGCGCCGCATATGGTCCCCAGAGCACTGCCAGGGCTCACTCCTGAGCACAGGGCAGGAATAGCCCCTAAGCACTGTGTTAATTTTATAAAGTTTGTAAAAGCTTCCTCTTTGCAATGATCTTTCTACTTAAAAATCCAAGCAGCAACCACCCATCAAATTCTTCTTAAGACTGACAGAACAGGGATTTAAAATATTTCGTTTGTCACCCAACGACTTTGTCTTAAAGGCAAATAGAGGAATAGAATGTTCTTAAACAGGCATCTGCTTTGGTGCCATCATTTGTCTTCCTGACATCTGTCAGATTGCCCAAGTGAGCCAAGCACCTCATGGCCCCCCAGCCTACAACATACCAAGTGTATTTTATGTGCTTTTCATCCATTTGCTTAAGTGCTCTGGCAAAAACCCTGGTATTTGGCAGTGATAGGACTGGGGTTTGGAAAATGAACACATGGCACTTCTGAGTTGTACCTTAGACTTGACTCAGCAGTTAAGGAAAGGGCTAAGCACTGTGTCTCGTGATGTCTTAAAGGGTTGCTCCCTTCAACTGGAAATCCCATCCCAACCCCCAGGTCACACCTCATCTCCACTCAAGCTCCTCCTTGTTCTGGAGCAGTGGTTCTGGGCACATGTCCTGAGCATGGCAGCAGCCCTTTGGGGTATGCCAGGCCATCACAGTCCTCTCATCCTCCTTAAGGTCCAGCTGATACCACCCGTCTCCCTGATCCCTCCTGCCAACCTTGTCCCCTGCCTCTTCTGTTCCTGTTGTACCACCAGGCCAGGAGGCCTGTCCTGCGGTCATTCCCTGCTGTGGCCCTGTGGCATCCAAGACCACATACCCTCTCACCCAGTGCCTGGTGGCAGCAGGCCTTACAGAAACCTCTGTTGACTGGAATGGAGGTATTAGGACAAGCCGGGCTTGGGAAAGCTCATTGGTTTTAGGGGAGGCCTTTTTTATGAATATCCTTGAGGTAGAGTTTACATTGGCATTTCTTATGTCTTTATCTCTTTTATTATCTGATAGACCTTCCTTCTCTTCTTGGTCTGGAACATATTTGGTGATACAGTGCCAAACGTTTGGCATGAGGAACATGATAGAAGGTTTAATGAGAAACCTTTGGCTAAAAAGGAAGTTTGTGAATTTTCTACAGATTTCATTTGTATGGTTTTCTTTATTAGGGATTAACTGAGAAATAATATAGAAGTTTTCTACCCCAAAGTGTGAAAAATTGAACTGTAACAATTGTACCACTGACTGAATTGCTGGTTACCTGTGTGTTCTGCATGGGAAGAAGGCCAGTACTGTAGGAACCGGTTTAGATCACGAATAACATCTGCACAATGCTCAGCCTTGGGTGGCCAAGCAGAAAGTTTCCCTGACAACACTTAAAGCTCAGAACTGCTTCCCAAGAACTTTGAAAAGAGAGACAGACAGAAAGAAAAGTATGCATCCAGTAGACCTCTCACTATTCAAATTTCTTGTTTTGGGAGACATGGTGATGATCTAGCCAAACTCTGTCCATTTCAATGGAGCGGTTCAATGAAGACACAGTTGATTCTTTTGATGATGTTTGAAAGGTTGTTTGTTTGTTTTTTCTCATTTGACATGCAGCAAGGACATATGGGCGCAGGAGAGGTAACACTATTGTTTCTAACTTTTGAATGTCTCCCTTGTATTTGGAGCGGAACTGCGTGTTCAGTAGCCTCGGCTGTGGGTAGCGGGGTGGGGGAAGGAAACCGTCTCTCCCGTCCCTACCTTGTGTTCGAGTCAACTGTAGGAACTCCACACCCTTGAGTTCTGGAGACATTTGCAGAGTTGGATTTGAATTCAAAGAATTTTCCTCTTGAAGACTGACTTCCCTCTCCCCTCAGTCTTCCCCCTTTCTGAAAGGAATCGCTTCAGAGAAACAAATTTTTTTTAAATCCTTAAAAAAAGAAAACAGAATCTGACTGATCTATAAGCACCTGATTATACTGGAGATTCAATTTTACCTGGATATCATATGTCTATTTTTTTGTGGGGCTGAGGAAGCCACACCTATAGAGCAGTGCTTGGAGGGGCCGTGCAGGGCCAGGGATTAAACCCAGGGCCTCGCACATGCAAGGCACATTCTCTGCCACGGGAAACACATTTAGTACAATTGGGTTTTCAATGAAAGCGACTAAAGAAATGACTGCTCAGAAATTAGAGAATTTTCAAGACTCATTTTACTGACATGCCTGGAATATCTTATTTTTATTGCCTAGAATTTTTTTCTTTCTGTAAGGTCGTTTCTTACTTTTAAAACATAGGTGATCTTTAAAGACCGTGCAGGAACTTACCTCCAGTTTTATAGTGTGTATGTCACCCCCTCCTGCCCTCTTCCCCCTGCCCCATTATGTAATTCTTCAGAGCTGTGATATTCTGGGAGAAATTCCGAACTGATCAGTTCAGCTAGAGATTCTCCGCTCGCCAAAGTTTCATAAGGAGAGTGGAAAGGAGGCCAACAGGACTGTATGAGTCCAGTCAGCTCCTGGGTCACAGTTGAGGGAGAACCCTCACAATCCCCCTATGTGGAATGTTCTAGAAGCAGCTTGAAAAGTGACAAACCAGGGCCCTGGGAGATTGTGCAGTGGCTTGTGACTCTGTGTTCTTCTGATTTAAACCTGCCTGTTTTGCACCAGGGGGTTCTGGGGAGACTCTGCACCACCTGGCCCCGCAGTCTCCCTGCGTATTCTCACAGGGGTAGTGCTCCGGCTGCAACCCCACAGGCCCGTGGTGGGATCAGATCGGGCCAGCACAGCTGCGAGAGGCGCAGCTCCGAGGCAGTCCAGCATGCCTTTGACAGAAAAACAGAACCAGTTCACTGTCACGTTGGCTGCCAGCCTTCAGTGGATTTTGAGGCTCATTTTAGGGAAATGACAGTGAGGGCCGGCACCTTTGCACATGCACATGGACTTGGGAGGCATCCGCAAGTCTTGGAGGAGAATCTTGCAGGCCGTCTTTGGGGGAAAATTGGGTGATTCAAGGGACATGGCATCTAATCACCGAGTGCAATGCTGAGCATTCGCGCTGGGGCTCTGCCGCGGCCACCAGCCGCCAGTTTGCTCTCCTGCCACCGCGCTAAAGTTTCAGGTTCCCACTGGGGATCTCTCGTAACCGTGGCCTTTTCACTTCAACCCTACTGGGACTCTGGGGCAATGGGAATCCGATGCACAACTGAGGATCTTATTGGCACTGAGTGAAAAAAGGAAGAGTAGCGGCGTTGATGCGGCTGCCCTTGTGTCTTGTGAGAGACGCTCAGGCGCCCGGCACATTTCCTGTTAGCGTGTGTCCCTGCTTTCTGTTCCAGGTCAGTCATCCCTGTTCCCAATGGAAGATGGATTCTTGGACGACGGCCGTGGGGATCAACCGCTTCACAGTGGCTTGGGGTCACCTCACTGCTTCACTCACCAGAACGGAGAAAGAGTGGAGCGCTATTCCCGCAAGGTGTTTGTGGGTGGCTTACCTCCCGACATCGATGAAGGTAGGTCAGAAGGAGCCGCCCGCTCCACAGCGGCACCCGGCAGCGGCCTCGGTGCTCAGAGGTTTTCCACTCCAGCCTTTCCCTGGCGATCCCTGCGCCCGTTCTGCCCTCCTGCCAGGTCGGATCAGGTCCCAGCAGGAACTGGGGAGCAGAACTTTTAAGAGCTGGAAGGGAAATGAAAGAGGGAAGGGCACTGGGGGAAATGTACCAAATCTTCCGTTCTGGCTGGAGCGGGGGTGAACTGGGTTTGGTCTGGGCCTGAGCCCGGTTTGGTTTTTTCCCCACCACTTTGTTTGAGTGTCTCTAAATGGCTGTTGTTCATGGTTAGAATGTCCAAAGTCTCTGAATGAGAACTTGGGAGTTAGGTCACTTGGTGGTATGTTTTTGCTCTCCACTGTTGACATGCTTTCTCAAAGCCAGGCAGTCCAGTCCGCTTGTTTATAATCGTAGCCAAGAGAGAAAGTCCCTGCTTACAAAGTATGTGTGTGTTTGTGCATGTGGCAGGGAGGCAGATTGAAAACTGCCAATGTACAAGCAACGCAGTGCAGAGCGAGTATGGCTCAGAGAGTTGCAGCAGGCCCCAACTGAGCAGTGGGGAGTCTGAGATTAGTGCGGCAGGAAGATCATCATGGTGGAAGTGGCATTTGCACGAGAACCGAATAATGAGCCAGTCGTGCAAAAGCCGAGGGGCTTGTCAGCCTCCCTTCATCTGCGAGTCTAACTGACCCTCATAAGAGCAAACAAGCAAGCAAGCAAGCAAGCAAACAAACAAAAACGCAAAGGAATGGACCGTGGACAGCTGTTTACCCCGGTTTCTTTTGTTCCTTTCTTCTGTCTCGGGGTTTCTCCACGGAAATGAAGACACTGCCATTCGTGGGACAGCGGGAAAAAAAATCTCTGGTGATAAGGTTTCATCATTTCATATGGGCACAGGGATCTCCAGGCATTCTTCTTTCAATCTGTCCTTTGGAAGATCAAGATCAAAGTGGTTCAAAAGAGCAACTAAACACAGGCTGGGTGGGTGGGTTGGGCAAAGGTCCAAGGGAGGCCCTCGGAAATTTCGGACAGGCTAAGTCAGTTCCGGGCCGCACTAGCCTTTGGTCTCAGGTATGAAGCTCTCTCACCTTTGGCCCTGCTCTTCATTCGCCTTAGAATCGTAGGATCAGGGCTTCTTTCATCAATGCTTTTGTACAGCCAGAGGGTCTCGCTCTTATCCTGAAATAGAGGGCCACGGACTCACTTGATGAAAGAAGTGATGAAAATGGGGTGGGACTAATGGCATTTGTGAGTGTGATTTGGCCTTACCTCTCAGAGCAAAACTGGAAGCTCAGTCAGTAGCATTGAGGGGGACAGGCCTCCCATTCCAACAGATTTCTGAGGAATAGTGGGAGCTGCAGAATGGGGCTCTGAAAGTGGTGGAAATGATGGGGCAGATCAAGCCAGGAGTGGATCATTTCCTGCCTACTGAAAATCCGTGCTGGAATTGCTAACCCAAAGAGACCCAGTAAGTTGGTGAGAACTTTGGAGAGTCCAGGCAACTGTCGGCCTGAAGCCTCAGCACTGCTGATGGCTACCTCACTGCCCCTGTCCCTCAGCTCCATGTGCCTACCTCCTGGGTCTAGATGTTCCTCGGGGCATTTATTTTCCTGTCGTGGCTCCCCAGTGTCCAAAGAGATAACTGGCATCCTTTGAATGTGTGATAAGATATGATCAAGTCTCTCTCCCTACCTCTACGGCCTATGTTCTTGCCCGCACAGGCCCAGAGAGACTCTCCGGATAGGTAGATGGGAGGAAGGATGTACGGGCACCTGGATGGTTTAATGGGCCAGTGGGCAGATTATTCATGCGTATAAACTGATGGAAGGAGGAGAGAAAGAGAGAAGGATAAAAGGGAAGGCAAATGTGGGAAGTATTCAGTGGAAAATCTAATTCTTCATGTAATTCTAATAGTTCTAATTGCGTTTTTAAATTTCATTCCCCAAAAGATCATAGAAGTATTAAAATCTCCCTCCACCTTTTTTTGTTTTGTTTTGTTCTTTAGATGAGATCACAGCTAGCTTTCGTCGCTTTGGCCCTTTGATAGTGGATTGGCCCCATAAAGCAGAGAGCAAATCCTACTTCCCTCCTAAAGGTAATTCTCCCTACGATCCAGCACATGGGGCCCATGGCACCCTTCCTTCATTTCATGTCCCGCCTTCATGTGAACATTTGCCCTGGCTGCAAGATTTTCTGTCCCAAATGTATCTTCCCGTGTGCATCTTTAAACTGTCTACCCCCCCCCCCAACCCCATCATTTCCATTCAGACTGGAATTTCACTCCACCCCCAGCCTGAATTGCTCTCCCAGTCTGATCACTCTGAGCAGGAGCATTATCTAATTAAAAGAGAACCCCCTGCACACACCCCCTCCCCCGGTTTCTTTTTCCAGGCTACGCATTCCTGCTATTTCAAGATGAAAGTTCCGTCCAGGCTCTGATCGATGCGTGCATTGAGGAAGATGGCAAACTCTACCTGTGTGTGTCCAGCCCCACCATCAAAGATAAGCCTGTAAGTGTGCTGTGGCTGCCAGCGTTTCAGTCTGGTCCCCATTTGAAACCGAGACCTGTTGGTGTGGCTCGTAAGTGCCTTATTTGTAGGTAGAAAGAGGCAGTTAGCTTCAGCGTCGTGTTCCGGTTCCTCTTGTGGTTATTCACTGTGTTTGTGCACAATTATTCTGGCACTGAATTTGGTTTGAAGGCCACGACCGGCAGTGCTCAGTGCTTCCTTGTGGCTCAGGGGTCATTTCTGGCAGGGCTCGGGGGACCCTATACCGTCTAGTAATCAAACTGAGGTCGGCCATATGCCAGGGATCATGTGGGGATACCTGGAGGGATGGGGGTGGCACTCTCAGGGGGCTCAGCTCTGATCACAACCGGGTGTGACTCAAACACAAAAGCAAATAAATACTCCCCATCTCCCAATTTTAATTCAGGGCTGGAGTAATGGAACAGGAGGGAAGCACTTGCCCTGCATGAGGCTGGTGACTCTGGATTAATCCCTAGCACCACTTACCATCCCCCAAGCACTGCCAGGGTGAGCACCACCAGGTGTGGCCTCAAAACAAGAACAAGAACAAGTAAACTGTAGGTCTCGTCGGTTAAGGGATACATTCCATGATTTGGCACTTCCTGGCAATGCAATGGAACTTCCCACTTGGTCCAGTTTCCTCTAAATGAAATGATGACTTGGGATCCACTATGCTAAAGTCTTTCCTAGTTTTATAGTGTTGTTGCTTTGGAATGATGGGGGTGATGGCTTGGAGAACTGCAGTATGGTCCCTTAAAAGTGCCTTTTCTGTCTGCGCCCACGTAGGTGCAGATTCGGCCGTGGAACCTGAGCGACAGTGATTTTGTGATGGACGGTTCCCAGCCTCTTGACCCCCGGAAAACTATATTTGTTGGCGGTGTGCCTCGACCCTTGCGAGCTGGTATGACCAAGCAACCCCAAATTCCTTTTTGTCCTGGACTAGAAAAAATGTCTTATAAAGGGTTTTCTGGGTGAAATGTGGGGAGCTGATGTCCGAGGGTGAGACTTCTCAGATGGAAATGTGTGGGCTTGAATTCCCACGATCAGTTCCCATTCACTGCAGACAGCAGTATTGTCCGGTTAGGTGCTTCTCATGTGCCCAGTGGAGGAGTGAGTTAGCTCGAGCGGTTTGGAGGGCCAAGGAAATAACCAACGCAGAGCTTTAGGTAACAGCCGTCACCTGCTCAGCTTCCCTTCCTAAGGGAAGGCTTCGGGTTTCATTCTTGCGTCCTCATATGCTCCCCAGAGTATCCCCTACAATGCAGTCAGACCCCCCTCCCCACCAGGGCCTCTAGATTAGAGCGGTACTTAGAGAAGAAATTGCATCCCCCACTTTAAGTAATCTGAGCCTGAGAATACAAGTGAGTTAAAGAACAGAAAGTGAACAAGCATGCCATTGGGCGCATACTCTGGAGAAGACCGTCCATTCATTACTTGGTGTTTTTATCTGGAAAACTGGTGAATAGCCAGACTCTGGGGAGACCTAACAGCTTTGCATGGTGACAGGCCAGAGGATGCCCACAGAGCCTGCCAGTCCATTGACGAGTGTAGTCACAGTATCATTTCATAGGATGCAGTGCGTTGCTAGTGGGTAACTATGGTCAGAACATGACTCTGGAGCAGAAGCACCAGAGTTCCCCTCAGGACGGTCCCTTCATCTCTCACCTCAGGCCGAGTGAACTGCTTTACCACATCTCAGTTCACCCAGGAAATTGCTCCAGGAAAAGACCTCCAGTCTTCTTCCTATATAAAGCTTCAAAGGGAACATTTGGGGACTGAGAAGATTTTCCAGGGATCAAGGCACTTATCTTGCATGCAGCCAACCCCAATTGAATCCCTGGCATCCCATGTAGTTCCCCCAAGCACCACCAGGGGTCACTCCTGAGCACAGAGCCAGAAATAGCCACTGAGCACTGTGGAGTATAGCCCAAAACCCCAAAGAAATATAAGAAAAATTTAAAGCTCAGAATTTATTCCTTCCCAACTGATGAGTCTCTTCTCCATCCCCTTCTACTTTCCAGTAAGCCTTTCTACTTCCAAAAACAAAAGCAAAAAAAGAAAACTCTAAAGATCACCGAGAACATACATAAACACTCAGCAGCACCCATGCCTATCACTAATAAAAGATTAGAAATAAACCCAGCAGACACCTGACTGCAAGAGGTTTGCCTTTTAATTACATCGACAGTGACATAGTCCCAAGCCCCAGATGAACTCCATTTTCACGAGGCCCTTGGTGGGCCCAAAGGAATAATTCTGACTCCGGCGGCCTACTTGTCCCTTCCCCCTTTCAGTGGAGCTGGCCATGATAATGGATCGGCTGTACGGAGGCGTGTGCTATGCTGGGATCGACACCGACCCCGAGCTCAAGTACCCGAAAGGAGCCGGGCGAGTTGCCTTCTCGAACCAACAGAGCTACATAGCTGCTATCAGCGCCCGCTTTGTCCAGCTGCAGCATGGAGAGATAGATAAACGGGTAAGTCCTGGACGTCATTCTGGAACATTCTGGAACGGCCCTTCCAAGTTTGTCGTTGGCAAGACTGAAATGGGGGCGATTTTATAGACAGTCAGCCGACAGTTTGGCCTGTAGGACCAATAAAACACATGGTCTCTCAGCCATCTTGGGTCTGCTGTCCCGGATTGAGTATCTCACTAGAACACTTCACTGTACTTAAGCCGATTTGATCTGCCCTCAGCTGTCACCTCTCTCCATTCATTTAGTTACTCTTCCCCACATCCAGTGGCACAGCAGACATGCAGACACGGAGCCCCTGAGTGTTTCTGACCCTTTGTTCTCCTCCTCCCGGAACGTCCTGAATTCCTCAGCTATCCCCATTTTCAGTCCCCTAGGTAACAGATGAGTGAGTCAGTTCACTTGAAGGGGTGCAAATCTTAGACACGTTTCACTCTTCATCAGTAAGAGAAATCTAGTATGCTCTATTCTAAGGCTAGAGAAGACCCGCCTCAGGGCTTTTGCCTGGTTGACACTCACGACTTTGTTCCAGTGGTATTAGCAGTATAGTTGAGGAAGGTCAGGTTTGATTAGCAGAGGATGGGGGCAAGATCATTGGCAGGGACGGTCTCATGCCACCTTGATGTGTGATTAGCACCCAAGAGTGTCTGTAGGCTGGTTTCCCAGGCCTCTTCACGCATGTACTTCAGTTGGCAATTTCGCATTTGATATTCAGGTTTCATGGGGCCAGAGAGATAGTACAGTGGTTAGGGTTCTTGCCTCGTACACAGCCGATCCAGGTTCAGTCCCTGGCACCCTGTAGGGTTTCCTGAGCCCTGCTAGGAGTGATCCCTGAGTGCAGAGCCAGGAGCACGCAAAAGCACTCGGAAGGCTGGTGCTGTGGTGCAGCCTGCTCTTCCTGTCCCCTTGAGTCCCGTCCCCTTGTTCTCAGCTAACGTAGCTCAGGGCCACTTGTAAAAATGTGCAGCTCTTCTACCTGGTGAATTCACTGGTTGTTTGGAATGTTCCAGAGCTCCTGTGGCAGGTTGGTCTGTGGGACTCAGGACTGGGACCTGTGGTTGCAAATTCACCTCGGACTCTGACTCCAGCAGACACAAAGCCCATGTTGAGAGTGGGACTCCAACAGCCTCCCCCTGCCCATTAGCACCCCAGATGTGCGCAGTACCATGGAAACCAGGAGTATTCTCCCTCTGCCCGAAGACCCTCTTCAGCTCTTCATTTTGTGTAAATTCTGATTCCACTGAGGACTAAAATCCAGCCTCAGCTGTTCAGATGGGGGTCAGGTTTCGGAAAACCCTCTTGGGGGCCGGGGGTGCTTCATCTCAGAATATTCTAGGTTAAACCATGGGCTTATCACCTGGTCCCACTTCCAGAGGAATCCTTTTGCCCTTTGAAACAGGCTTTACAAAACAAAAATAAAAAGGGGGTGGGCTGGGGAAGGAGGGGTGGGAACATGTAGCAAGTTCTTCAAAGAGGGATTGTCTTTCTGTCAGTCCAAGAATTACTGCCTCGGACTGGAAAAGTAGGTAAGGAACTTGCCTTGCATGTGGCCACCCCAGATCCAACTCCTGGCACCTGGTAGGGCCCCCTAACACTGCTGGGTGTGGCCCCCCTTCTCTTCCCTGGAGCAGATGCATCCCCCCTTTGAGTTGACCCCCCCACCCCCCCCCACCCCCCGTGGAGAGGAAATGGATTCTTCACAGAGAAGTCAAGTCCCTTCTCTTCTCTTGCGCTTTTAGGTGGAAGTTAAGCCATATGTCCTGGACGACCAGCTGTGTGATGAGTGTCAGGGGGCCCGCTGCGGAGGGAAGTTCGCTCCGTTTTTCTGTGCTAATGTCACCTGCCTCCAGTATTACTGCGAATATTGCTGGGCCGCCATTCATTCGCGGGCAGGCAGGGAGTTTCACAAGCCCCTGGTGAAGGAAGGAGGCGACCGTCCTCGGCATATTTCCTTCCGCTGGAACTAACCGAAGGAGAACCGTAGCGCTCCTTTTCAGGCCTCCCCGATCGGCGCCCTCTTCTGTTCATGCTCACCCTCCTTCCTCGCCCGCGCCAATGCTGGCATGCCCTCTCGGTAACTGTTCGTGACTTACCAATAGTATAATGCAACGAATGGCCTATAATAGAGGTGTTTGTAGATTCTCACGTCCCCGAAACCAATAGGTAGGAACTCCCTTTCCACAGGGCCGTCATGTTGCACCGAAGTTGGTTTCTCTGGTTTTGCTGGAGACTAAGAGGAACCCAACTTCCAGCAACAGTTTTGCAGAGGAGAGACAGAGAGAGAGAACTATTAAAAAAGAAATGAGACGATAGAGTATTTTGGGTTTTTTAATTAAATTATTGTTAATAATATAACATAGAAGAATACTTTTATTAAAATAGCCTTGCACCAAGAACACTATCATCTATCCTGACAACCCCTCCCTCCCAAGGAACTGCTTTTGCTTTTTTTCCCTTCTTTTCTGTTCCTTCATCATCTTTCTGGCCTCTCTCTTAGCCCCCCACCCCCCTGTATTCTTTTCACGGCAGTGGAGGAAGTTAACAATTATTAACAGGAAAGCGCATATTAAAGCCAACACAAATGCATGAGCCAGACTGAAGCAACATTCTAAGGACTCTGAGGGGTTTTTTTTGAGGCTGAATAGTGTTCCTTCTAGCCTCCAAGTTACCTCCGAAAAGGAAAGACTAAATAGGAACATAAGCAGAGCTGGGTTTATTTTCTCTTTAAACCATGTTGGAAATGTAGAATGTAAAAAAATAAAATAAAGAGGGGGGTGAATTTACTACTGAATGGGGGGGACAGTTACTGTAGTATACTGATTCCTATTGAAACTTACTCATTGGGCCGTAGCCCCAAGAAAACCTACCAAAGCTAGAATTCACGCCAGCTGGTGGGAAAACAAGCATTTCCTCTCCCGAAGAACAAATGCAGAGATTTTTATTTTCGGTGTGCTCTAGGAACTCTGTAGCCGAACTTACTTAATAACACTCATCCTCTGACAGCCTTTGCTCTCCATTTTGACGTTATAAAGGAAAAGAAAACCGAGCTAGAGATACCTCAAAGATAAATCACTTTCGATTTTGTTCGCAAAAAAGAAAAAAAAAGAGACAAAAACAAAGAAAGAAATAAACAAACAAACAAACAAAAAACCCCATCACCAACGAAAAAATCCGAGCTACCAATTGGCTGCTGATTGGCTTACTTTTTTCTGATTTCCAGTCACTTTGGGGAATCCTGTAATTTAGTTGTAACATAGCAAATGAAAAAAAAAAAGCTTAAAAAAAAGTTAAGTAGTTGCAAAGTGTTTTGCACCGTTGATCTAAGTAACTGTGTAAATCTGTGCAAAGGTACGTATGTTTATCTTACTCTTCCTATAAAATAAAAGAACATTACAGTTTCAGAACTTAGCATGGGACATAGACAGTGTTTGAAGTGCCAACTTCACCAAGTAATGCATGCTTTATTATAAATAAAATTCTAGCTTGGAAAGGCGTTATTATGTGTTGAACAGTATGCTTCAGGGGTGAATTTAAAAATAGTCTCTTGAAGCCCGGTAATGGAAAATAACCATTCTTTTCGTTGACATTCTCTTACTCAAATGCCCTATCCACCAGGAAAAGGATTATTAGCGGTGTGCAAAACGTCACAAAAAAAAA
The DNA here is from genome assembly GCF_029834395.1 of Sorex fumeus. NCBI lineage: Eukaryota > Metazoa > Chordata > Mammalia > Eulipotyphla > Soricidae > Sorex > Sorex fumeus. The sequence goes on along the minus strand of NW_026606074.1, from coordinate 2,471,550 downwards.
ATCCACACACACACAACAAAGAAAACTCCAGTGGCACTCTTGCTAGGTGTACCACCTACCCGTACCATCTGGGAGCCCTGCAAGCCAAAGATGCCCCAGCACCACTAGGAACCACCCGGCCAACACCCTCCCCCAGCTGATCTCGCTCTTGGCAGAGCGGGCCTTTCCCGAACTCCGTCCCGGTTCCGTTCCATTCCAAAGGTCAAAATGGAGACATCTGCTGTCGAACCATCCAGCCTAGCAAGGGAGCTGCTTTTCTTTTTTCTTTTCTGTGAATCGCTGCAAATCCTGAAAGTTCGTCCTAGGGGGCTGGGCAGCGGGGAGGGGCGCAGTTTGCTCTGTGTAGCTGGTCAGGAATTTCTTTCTTCTCTCCTGCTGAGTTCCGTCCTTCTCACTGGAGTGCTCATTTGCCTCTTTCTTATTCTTTGCAATGCTTGTAGGTGGCTTGGGGTATGCTATTGTGCTGGGCCTACGCAGTGAACAGGTGTGTGGAGTTAACCAGAAATAACACTGAGAACTAGCTTTGAATAATCATTTCTCCCTTTGTACATGACCTGCTGAATTTCGGTACAGTGTTTTTGTAGCTAACTTATTTTGTCATGCACATAATGTATATTTGTTATGCACTACTTTTGTATATCTTGTTTTTCCAACAGTGAACATTTTTAGGCACACTTTTCACTGACGGGATATCTCTTTATGCAATACCTCAATTTTTCATATTGCAAAGAGTAGCTTTTTGTACTTTTATTACTGAGAGATCTTCATATACTTCATTTTTTAATATAAATAATTTTAATAAATTTTATTTTCTTATATTCTGCTTTTTATACATTTCAGTGCTCTGCGTACATTTTAAATTCTGGATGCCGTGCACTGCCAATGCTATTTTAGAATCTGCAGAGAAGAGAAAGCATGTTGCTTCAAACATTCTTCCCCAGCACCACTCTCGGTGTCCCTAGCATTTAAAAAAATAGTCTTATGTGAAGTCACAAATTAATGAGGAAAAACAGATTCGCATGAAAATGACAGGCAACACTGTACTTCCTAAAACAAACGAATGAAAACAAAACACACACACACAAAAGAAAACCAAGGGAAAAAAATGAAATGCATAATAAGCCTAGGGTAGAAATTTAAAAGAACAAAATTGTCTACAGCTTCTTACTAGGTTTTTAAAATGATTCATAATGCAGACATTTTTGGTGAATGTTTAGCCATTTTTAATATTAATAAATTGATGTTAAGTGTTTGATTCCGAGATGTCTGCCCTTTTAAATTATATAGAAAGAAAAAAAATAGCCTGCCGTGGGACAGGTGTGTGATGTTAGTATGCATGACTAATGTAAGAATTGTTATTCTCCTAATATTTACTCGTGATTGTGTGGCAAGCGTGTTTACAGATTCTTTGATTACACTTCAATTTACAGGGCATAAACAATTATTATCTATTACTCTGAACTTTGATTGATTACATGTCCTTCAGATTACATGGGATCGTCATTGGAAGTTACCATGTAACTCCCAACACAATCAACATGTAATTCGTTTACAGATTTTAGGGTATCACTTCAATTCCCCAAGCATGTGGTTCGAGCACACTAGCATGGCACTAGCCATGTACTTACAATGTAGTTACAGAGTAATTACATGGTTATTTTTGCAATGTAAAATAAAGTGTTTCTGATTATTTTCTATGTAAAAGAGCCCTTTCCTCTTCCTCCCTTCTGCCCCCCTTCACCCGACCCCCCCGCCCGCTTTGGTATAATATATATACTTCTCCATACACAGAGCTCTGCAGAATGCAAAATAAAACTTGCAGTGAATGAATTTCGCATTTTATGAGAGTGCTGTTGGAAAGACTTGATTGATAATTCACCCCTTTTGTTTCGAAGAGTTGAATCTTCTGTTCAAAGGTGATTTAAAACTTGAATGTGATGAATTGTGGCGAGTTAACTTCAAGTTATGTGCAATACTTATTTCAAACTTTTGAAAGATCTTTGCAGTGTGATTCTTTGTTTTTAATTGCAGACATTTAAAAAATGTCATTTTCTACTGTTAAGAGTAATCCTCTTTCTTGTTGGTGTTTCTAAAGAAAAGAATCAGAAATCAATCTTTCTACTAATGTAAATTTGAGATTATTTTTAAAAATGGAATAAAAGAGGTTTTGGTCATTTGCTTTATTTTATTATCTTATTTTAAAGCTACTGTGATTGATAGCATTGTAAGAATTGGGACAATATTGTATTCAACTGTTTTATTTTTTATATTTTTAAAATTTAAAGTATAATTAGTTTTTATAATTTTCATCAGATTTTTGTTATATTTTTTGGAAGTGAAACTTTTAGCCAGTGGGTGTCTAGTTTTTACTAATCCCTAATGTTTTATTTTCCCCCCCAGTGTATTGCTCATATTATCAGAAGGAAAAGTTATTTAAGTTTGTCAGTTAATTGTACTACTTGGCTGAATTTCCATATAGTTTTTACTGTGTATGGGGAGGTTGTAGTATTTATTATAGCATTTTAAATAAGGGTAATTCATTTTTTATTAAAGTCATTTTCACCTTAAGTTCCTATTTTTGTATGTTCTACTCTTAAGTTATATAACACAGTTCCTTTTTTAAAAGAGTTCATTTGTTGAAGTGCTAGTGGAAAATTAATGTTATTAAATAGTTTGCAAATGACTATTTATACCAGTATGCATATAATTTTTAAATATTTGTAATGTGAGATGTTGAATGAATAAAACTTTTAACTCCGCTCTCTCTTAATGGACTCATTTCTCGTCCCCCTAAGTTGATTTCCACCATGGCGAATGTGGCATGTCACAAATATTAGGGCCCAGAGAGATCGTGTGGGATAGTAAGGCATTTACCTTACATGCAGCCAACCTGGGTTCGATCCCTGGCCCCACAGACAGCCTCCCAAACACCAGCAGGAGTAAGCCCTGAGCATTGCCAGGTGTGGCTCAAAAACCGGACAGAGCTGGGTGTGACAGCGGGAGAGCGCTTGCCTCGCTCACAGCCAACCCAGATTTGATCTCCGCCGCCCCGTATGGTCCCTCAGGCACCTCCAGGAATAATTCCAGAGTGCAGGGCCAGTTGGAATCCCTGACCACAGCCAGGTGTCACCCCAAAACTAAAAAACAAACACCAGACAAAATGAAGACCACAGCAGAGTCGATTGGGCCCAGGCTCTGGGGGCTGAGGCAGGGAGTGGGGGATGCTGCCTGCGAAGCACTGTCCAGCTTTCTTAGAATTCCTATCATTTCCGTTCTTCAAGAACACGCCTTTGCATCCCCGTCCAAGCACCCCCTCCCCCCGATGCTCTGAGAATAGGAACACAAGCTTCGATTCAACGCGAAGAATTTAGAAAATGATTATTTGGGGCCCACTAGAAGCTCTTATCAAGCAGCCCCGTGCAGGGGCTCTTCTCAGAGGACATTCTGTTTGGGCAGGCGCGCCTGAGTCTTGGGGAGCTATTTTTAAGTTTGTATCTCTTCTCCACTTGAATGGAGTGTCAGTGTGGGCTGGCGGGGGACAGTGCCTTCTTGTGATTCAGTGCAGGTAGCTGCAGTGAATACGGCCCAGTTTGTCTCGAGGAAGTGAAAAATGAACAGCAGCGCCTAAAAGCCAGGCGTGCTCAAGCCACCAGCATAATCTGATGAAGTGTCCATGAAAAACTGCCTTTGGCTACGTGGTGGGAGGGGGGAGCCAGCGCACAAACAAATGCCAAGAGCTAAGCCGGCAGCAGTGCTGGCTTTATCCTGCTCCGTGGAGTTCTATTTCAGTACGCAGGGCCTTGACACCCTGGAAATGTCACTGTGATCAAGCAAATGTCACCCTTTCAAAGATTTTATTTCCCCACCCTTCTCTCACCCCCATCCAGTTCCAGTGAAAAGAAGAAAAGATCCCAACATGCCGAGGGGTGACCCTCCCATCACCCACTAAAGGTAACAGAACACTGAAACTTGTTCTGAAGTCAGAGCGACAGGGAGAGAGGATGATGCTGAGGAGCAGTGAAGCTTCACAGAAAGTCTTAGGGGCCGGGGACCAACAGACACCCAAGACACATTGTCAGTCAAGCATCATCACATGAGTGCGCCATGAAAGGATATCCAGCTGGGGCCGGAGCGATAGTACAGTGGGGAGGGCATTTGCCTTGCACGCGGCCGGCCCGGGTTCAATCCGCAGTATCCCATATGGTGCCCCAAGCATCGCCAGGAGTAATTCCTGAGTACAGAGCCAGGAGTAACCCCTGAACATCGCTGGGTGTGAACCAAAAAACAAAACAAAATAAGGATATCTAGCTGGAAGGGTGGACTGAGGAAGGAAGGAGGGGAAGAAAGAAAAGGAGAGGAAGGAAGGAGGAAGGGAGGGAGGGAGGGAGGAGGGAGGATAGGTGGCTGGAATGAGTGGCTAAGTGGATGGAACTGAGTGGGTGCATGGTTGGATGGAATGATGAGTGGGTGGATGAGTGAACTGATAGATTCATCTGAGACTAAAGCAAAACCTCACCAAGGAGACGGGAGGTTAATTGAGCAACACATTTGCTATAGAATTCAAACCTCTTCTCATGCCCCTCATCTAAGACACTGCACCATCTCTTTTGATCTTACAAAAATAGTTCTGAAATCCAAGGAGTGTGGGGAGAAGCTTGCTACCTGGTACATCTGTGAATTTTAAAACAGTACTTGAATATTTTTGCTTCTGGCTGAGATGTCAGCATTAAAAGGGATTTCTGCAAGAAATTTATATGCTTAGTTCTGCGTGTGCCTATGTGAGCACACTTGCATATGTGTATATTTTTGGGGAGAAATAGAAGATGCATTTGCCATTTTTAGAGCAACATAGCTGTGCAGTGCTCAGCTTCAATTGTTGCAGCAGTCTGAACAGCTGTTCCGAACAGATGTGATGCTTCGGCGCCTGCAAGCACCCACTTAGAATGCTTGCACATGCTTTTGCAGCAACAGCTCCTTCTGAGGGAGACATTAAGGCCATAGTCATAGGACCATCATCAGCAATTTCCTTTTTTCCTTGCTAGCAGAAGTGTTCGAAGCTGACAAAGACCAACTCATACATTCTAAAATGGGAAGGATGCCACTGGGTGCTCAAATTGTCCCTGAGGGTATCCTCAAACCCAGAACAGTCCTTTCCAGGGGAGCTCAGAGGCAGGAAGGGGATTCGGAGCGAGAGGGAATAGGAAGGAAGGACAGGACAGGACAGAGAAGGGAAATGATTCATCAAAGGCAGGTTGGTGTCAAGAGGCCAGTTACACCTTTCTCACACACATCCCAGCTCCCTGGCTCCCACTTATTCATTCTGGGGGCGCTTGGAAGCAATGCTTGGTGCTGGGGATGGAACCCAGGGCTCATTCACGCAAAGCTGCACCCCAGAACTTGGAGCTCTCTCAGAGCCTTTTTGATGTTCTAAGGCTCTTCCTCTTTAAGGAACAAAGCAGCAGAAGGAAAGGCCTGGGGGGCTGGGAGAGCTGGAAACTAGACAGGGCTTTGACTGCCTCTGAGGAAAAGAGGCTTCCAGTTCCCCCTTTAGCTCTGGGGGAGCACCCTCACCTTTCCAGCTCTCCACTGAGGGCCAGTGTCCCGCCTTTATCAGGGGGGTCCACCCTTCAGCGGTACTCAAGGTCCCTTCTGGTGGCGTTGGGGATCCAAGCCAGGGCTGAGCAGTGCCCAGCCCACTGAAACGTCACCCGGTGCCTTGTGCACGGCCTCCCTCTTCTCACCTCGAATTTTCCTTCGAATTAAGTGTCCTTCAATAAAATCATTCTACTTAAAATTAAGATTTCCGGGACTGGAGCGAAAGCACGCGGCCAACCCGGGTTCGATTCCCAGCATCCCATATGGTCCCCCCGCCCCCAAGCACCGCCAGGAGTAATTCCTGAGTGCAGAGCCAGGTGCAATGCTGGGTGTGATCCAAAAAGCAAAAAAAGGAAAAAAAATTAAGATTTCCCCTCTTCTGCTTAAATTAAAAAAAAAAAAAAACCCTGCCTGACGTTAAGGTCCCGATGACCTGGCGGCGGCGGGGCCGGGGGCTGCAGGCGGGGGCCAGCGGGAAGGCGGCTCATCCGGGGGCCGCGACTGCCACCTGCCGGCCGCCGGCGCCCGCGCAGCTCGCTCGCTCCGGCCGCGCGCCGCGGGGTTCCGCGGGGACCGAGGGCCGCCCCCTGCGCGGGCGTCGCCACCCACGTGGCGCTGAGCAGGGACCCAGCCCGCCTCTGGGAGCCGCCCCCGGGTGCTGCTGGGTGACGGACACCTGCCCCCGGCGCGGGCCGCCGGCAGGGCCAGAGAGCCGCACCTCGTCCCGCAGAGAGCGGCCCCCCCCCCCCGGCTTCCTCCCGCTCCCCGCGGGCCGGGGCTGCCTTTCCTCGGCCCCGCCCCGGGGGTGGAGCTTACACCAGGCCCCGCCCCTCCGGCCAAATTTGCCCTCGGCCCCGCCCCCTCCGTCGCGCCGCCCGCCGCGGTTCGGGCGTCGCCGGGGCGCCCGCGCTCCCACGCATGCGCACACAGCCGGCTCCGGCGCGCTCTCGCGGCCCGTCGCCGCCGCGGCTCCGTCCCCTCAGTGCCCGTCGTGCGGGGCGAGCGTGGCGATGGCGGCGCAGGAACGCCCCGCGCCGCGCTTCGTCTACGTGACGCGCTTCGGCTCGCACCGGTGCGGCGGCGTGTTGCGGCTGGGCCGCCGGCGGGGCGCGGCCGCCGAGGAGCCGCGGGGAGCGGCGGCGGCCGCGCGGCCTCCCGACCCCCGGGCCCCTCAGCCGTCGGCCACAGGTGGCGCCAGGGGCTCGCCGCCCGCCTTCCCGCCCCCGCTCTGCGACCCCGGCTCGGGAGGTCCGTGGGTCCCGCCCCCCTCGCCCCTGGCGGCCCTGGGCCGGGCGGGGGCGGGAGCTCAGTCCTGGCGTTCGCTTCCGGGGCGCCCCGGAAGGGCCTCTGAGGTCAGATGAAGGTCAAGGCGCCTGGGTTCCCGGCCTGAATCTCACCACAAAGGATGCCCCCCACTCCCCCCCGGAGTTCCCCCTTCCCCGAACAAGTCGGGGCTTTGGTGTGCTTGGGGGTCTTCTTCCCGGGATTCGTCAGCATTTCTGAGCTGGCGGCTTTCAAATGGAGCGCCGCCTTTGCGCCCAGAGGCAGGACAGGGCCCGGGAGATTGTGCAGGGGCTCAGGCGTCTCGCTTGCAGGTCGTGGACTCCCCTGCACCGCCCAGAAATTGTCCCTGAGCACTGAGCTGGGGGTGACCCCCGAAACCAACCAACCAAAATCCAGGATGTCTGGGAGCCGGGAGATCGATCGTGCAGCGCTGAGGTTGCATGTCTCTAGCATGTGCCGTGCCCAGGGGCACCGCGTGGCTCCCCAAGCAGTGCCAGGTGCCGCCCTGGAGAGAGGGTCCCAGCACCAAGGAGGTGTCCGAACAACTTAATCCTTGGCACCGCAAGGCCCAGCTGCACCCATCATACTGCCAAGCATTGAACCTCTCACGGGGTTAGCAGAAAATCCCGGAGCAACACTCAGGGTGCCTGCTCGCCCCCACAACGAAGAAAATAAGACAAATTGCCTTTCCATTGGTTCTCGTTCGGGGTGTTGTAGATGCCAAATGTTTGTCTGTAGTTAGAGCTTCTCTGTGAGTGGGTGTCCTCAAAGCTGGTGGTTCTAAATGAGCACAAACTAGCTTTGTTTGTTTGGTTTTTGGGTCACACCCCGCGAGGCACAGGGGTGACTCCTGGCTCATACACTCAGGAGTTACTCCTAGCGGTGCTTGCGGACCGTATGGGTTGCTGGGAATTGAACCTGGGTCAACCACATGCGAGGCAAACGCCCTACCTGCTGTGCTATTGCTGCAGCCCTGCATTAGCTTTTTCAGTGCCAACTTACTTAGGATTCGTTGACGTGTTCTTTTGAGACTTGACAAAGTTATATGCCTGGCCAGTACCCCTGTCTCCCCATTAAGACTCCTGCATCCCTTTGGTGGGCCCATTCATCTGTCTGGGCTTTTATTCAATTAATTTTTGTTTTGTTTTTGAGCCACACGCAGCTGTGCTCAAGGCATACTCCTGACTCTGTGCTCAGGGATCAGTCCTGGCAGTACTCAGCAGACCATGTACAGTGCTGGGGACAGAACTGGGGTTTGGTGTGGAAGGCAAGTGCTTTAGCCCCTAGACTGTCCTCCCTGTAGGACCAGATTCGTGATACTTGTTTAAGTCAATTGTTCAGGTTGCTGGGTTTAATATTATTTATACTTTGGTTTATTTTGGGCTTGGGGACCATACCCAGGACCACATGGTACCTTAAATCTAATTTGAGTCTCCTGTTTGCAAAGCATATAGTCAGCCCTTTGGGCTATTTTCCCAGCCCCGTTGAGTAGTGACTTTCAAATTGAAAAAGGTAAGAGGCTTCCTAGACCCTTCTAGATTTTTTACCTCTAGTTGTTTTTCTTTTTTTAAATTTTTGGGTCACACCCGGCATTGCGCAGGGGTTACTCCTGGCTCTGCACTCAGGAATTAGTCCTGGCAGTGCTCAGGGGACCATATGGGATGCGGGAATCGAACCTGGGTCAGCCGCGTGTAAGGCAAACGCCCTACCCACTGTGCTATCGCTCCAACCCCATCTCTAGTTATTTTTAACACATTACCCACAGCATTATATAAGCTAATTGGTAAATTGGCATTTAATGATCAAATATGTATCAACAAGCATAAAACTCCCCAAAGAGCTCTGGGGGCAATTTATAATGGTCTCCATTTTAGGACAGTTATCCTTTAAATTATGTATTGCCCTTGATATTCTACCTTCACAGTCCTTTCTTTCTTTTAAATTTAGGCTTAACCCAGGAGAATTTATCTAAAAAGTTTGATTTCCCCATACCTTTGAGTGAAGCTTCCAAAAAAATGAAGAAAAAGAAAAAGGTATATTATTATAAAGTCATGAGAAGTATTTGAGTTTCAAATGGACCTTTTGAATGTGTGAAGATACTCAACACAGTAAAATAGTTTTATCTTTTGAAAAACATATTGAAATGAGAAAATACAACTGAGTAGCGATGGAACTGGTTTGGGAATAATTACTGAGACATTTTCCTTCTAGTATGTGAGGGTATAAAACTCATTTAAATCAAAATTTTTAAAGCATGAAGATGAATGTGCCATAGAAAATAAACTCTGATAGTGTAATGCATGAAAGAAAAATGTGTGTTTCATAGAAAAGAATAATGGGTGAATAATGGTGTCAGGTGGCTCTCTTATTGTTTTGTTTTGGGCAGGGGCCACACCTGCTGGTACTCAGGCCTTACTCCTGACTCTGTGCTCAGTCCTGGACAGTGCTTAGAAGAGGTGTTGGGGATTTAATTCTGGTTGGCCACATGCAAGACAAGTGCCTCACTTATTAATTCTCTAGCCTGTATTGCTCTTTTAAACTAACAAATAGATAGGCCACTTCCAATGGTCCAGCACAGTGCCTGGCTGGATGTCCAGCCCCGCAAAACCCCTGAGAGGAACCCTGGTGATGCCCAGAACCAGCAGCAGCAGCTAAAGAGCTAAACCCAGAGATGCAAATTTAATTTCTAGCAGGAAAACTACCAAGGACCATCAGTGACTGTGAACCATCTTCACCTCTAGGTGTTCAGATGTCACGGTGAACTGGAGTGGTTTCATTAGACTTGAGATTGATCACTCTGCTCATCTTGAATTCCACTTCAGTGTAAAGATGGGTAACAATGCCACGTTAGAATGATATTGTTTCTCAGCCTTGAGCTTATTCTCTTTATACTGCACGTATAGGATAAAATAGCATTCAAGGCAACTATTGTTCACTGCACGTATGCTTAGAGGGAGCCACTAATCTTCTCACTGTGATAGGAAATACTTCTTGCCAGACTACTTTTCTCTTGGGTGAGTAGAAAGGAACAATAGCTCATTTAGTTATGACTACTGTTCTCCAGCTATTGGGGCCAAAGTGCTTTCCCTGTGTTTTTCATTCATTGTAATCATCCAGTGTTCGAACTTATTCCTAGAGGACATAAAACACTTGCCCAGTGTCATGCAGCTGGTAAGTGGCAATGCCAGAATTTAAGCCTAGATTGACCTGTCTGATTCCGTATTCCTCATTTTTATTTTGTAAGGGTAGAGACTCCCAAGCAGTGCTCGGGGGCCCAGGCACTACTCCTGGCAATTTTTGGCCAGATGGGCCAGAAGTTGATTGTTAAGGCTATAGTGTGCTTCAGTCCTGTAGAACCAGGGGTCACAACCACAACCAGCTATGCTTAGGAGGCCACATGTTTGTGGGGGATCAAACCCAGAAGTGCCTTAACCCTGGCACTTGCTAAGGCATACACCTTAACTGTTATACACTCTCTCAACCCCAGTTGTCATTCTTTATGTTCTGGTATATTGAGATTCTAGTAATTTTGCTTTGCTATATTCTAGGAGAAATGTTTAATTATTCGCTAGAATAAAATCCATTAAAAAAACCAAATCATTGCCCACCAGCTGGAAATAGAACCTCACTGTTGTTATTACCTTTTTGAACAGAATTGGATATGTTGGAGCCATTTAGGTAGGACTTTATTGAAATTGCTTTTGAAAGAAAATTTCATCCAGAACAGTGCATTTAATTACTATATAAAAAAAGAAATGCTAGGAAGTCGGGGTTAAAAAAAGGTCAGAGAATTCAGTGATTGTGGGAAAACAATTACATTTAAGTTTTATACCTCTAAGTACTAATATTGATTTATAACAATAATATCAATGGACAGCAAGTGGAGTCCAGTGGCAACTGGTTGCCTCCATCAAGATGTTTTCCTGCTTCGCTGCTCACTGTCCCTTCATTTGCTTATCTTTTTAAGGATTCGGCATGGACCAGTGTACACAAAGTCATTTCCAGAATGCTTAAAGAAAATGAAAAGTATAGACTCAGGCTAAAGTGTCAACAATCATCTACTGAAAGTAAGTTAACACTTTTATTTACTTATTTTTATTTACTACTTTTGGAGTTTTTTAACCGCATCCAATGGTATTGAGGGCTTACTGATGATTTTGTGGTCAGGAGTCTCTCCTGGCAGTGCTTGGAGGACCATAGACCATGCCAGGGATTGAATTGGGGTCGGGCATTTGCAAGGCAAGTTCCTAAATCCCTGTAATATCTCTTTGGCCTTGTCTGTACTCTCTCTGTGGCCTTGTTTTGGGGTTTGGGGCAACATATGGCAGCATTGGGGCTACTCCCAGCTCTGTGGTCAGGGATCACAGGATACAGGATATCGAAAGTGGGCCTTTTGCATACAAAACATGCTTTCAGCCTTTTGAATCCTCCCACCTCGTCACCCCACCACACGTTGGGGGAGGGGTGCTTACTCCGGACTTGGTGTTCAGAGAACTCTCCTGGTGGTGCTTAGTGGACCAGATGTGGTGCTGGGCATCAAACAGGGTTGGCCGCATGCAAGGCAAACACGTTATCCCCTATACTGTCTCTCGGGCCCCAAAGTGCTGGTTTCTGGTTGTTTTGTTGGCTTGTTTGCTCCTATCCAGCTATGCTCAAGGCTTACTCCTGGCTCTGTGCTTAGAGATCACCCCTGGCGGGGTTTGTGGGACCATATGCGGTGCCAGGGATTGAGCCAGGGTCAGCCTGTACAAGGCAAGTGCCTCCCCCCGCTTTATTATAGTGAACAAGGGCTGCTCTCATGATTTAGTCACTATTGGGTCCCCTTAGACCAGTGGATGTGCTCGCTCACCTTTTCCATACACGGTGGCATAAGTAAGGCGGCCATCTCTGCCCTTTTCAGCGTGATGTAAAGTACAGAACCCTTGAAAGTGGTAGTTAGGGAAAGAACCTGGTGAAGTGGTGGGCAGGAAGAGAGTGACTGGAGTTGTCTTGCAGGAGGCATTGAGCATGTTCACAGAGTGAAGTCAACATGCCCTCTTCATTCTTGATTCCCATTAGGAATGAATACAAATTCATTCTTAAATGCAACTTGAATACAAATTACAAATGTGCCCATTTTGCTGAAGAACAATACCTGAGCTCCAGTCAGAAATTAGGTAGTCTTGTCACTTCCTGTCCATGGGTGCAATTTAATTCATTCCACAAGACTCGCCTTTGAGTCATGGCCTTGATGTCATGATTTCGTTACTGGAAAACAACTCAGAAATCAAACTGTGATCTAAAGCTGTGTCAGTACTGAGTTGGGATGGTGGCAAGAGAAGACTCAGAATGAATTTAATCATTAAAAGTATTGGCAGTCCTAGATTCTCAAAGTTTCAGAGATTTACATAACAAGCAAGGGCTTGTTATAGTTCAGTGGGCTGAGCACATGCTTTACATGTGAGTGGCTTAGGGTTCAATCCCTGGCACCACATAGTTTTCTGAGAACTCTTGGGAGCAACCCTTGAGCACAGGAGTTGCCTCTGGGCCCTGCAGCGTGTAGCCTCCAAACCCACAAAAAATCACGTAGCAAATCATACCATATGATTTGAGAGATCATATTTTTTCCTTCACATGCCCCTCTTAACATACATGCTTACTGCAGGTTCATAGGTTTGATGATAGACTCTATTTTGCAAGTTAGTAAACCCACAGAATGAAATTTTTTGAAGAATATTTTCATAAGCTAATAATTAGAACAGAATACCATCTAAGCAACATAACACAGGATACTCATTACTGTTCACGTAATAATGTATTAATAATAGCATAAGTTGTTTGCAATAAACCTGTGTTTGAATGAGTGATATTTGAATTATCTCTTCTTACTCAATTAAAGATAATGAGAGGCTGGAGAGATTTCTCAGCGGGCTAAGTGCATGCAAGGCCCTATTTCATTTCCCAGCACTGCATGGTCCCTACTGCATAAGCATCACTAGAACCAGCCCCCCAGCACAGACCCAGGAATAGAGCCTGTGAGCACTGCTAAAGGTGCTTCCCACAAACACCAAAATTCAGAAGTTAAAACCCCCACATTCAGAAGGTATAGAGGAAGTGTGAGTGGTAGATCTCTATGCAAGAACTTGGACATTGTTTCTTTTCAGAGTGTTAATCCAAATCCATGAATTTTAAGAAACATGCTCCCTTACATCTGATTTTACCCTGACCAGAGCGTTAAATTTGCCATGTCCTCTTATGTCTCAGCAAGAAACCACCTACTAGGTATATCTTGCCAGAGTTGCTTAAAACAACTTAAAATAATATGCTGGTTTTCCAGAAATACCTCTCTTAAACAAAAGATGTTCTTATGATTCATTATTTGGTTGCATAACTTTCAACCAGAATTTAAAAAACCTAATAATTTCATTTAAAAAATACATATAATTTCATTTCTCCATATTTTCGGAGGGGGAAACCAGACCTGGCAATGTTTAGGGGTTACTCCTGGCTCTGCATCCAGGAATTACTCCTGGAGGTGCTTGGGGGACCATACAGAATCCTCGGGAATAAACCCAGGTTGCCCCCTTTTAAGGCACACGCCTTGCCTGCTGTACTATCACTTCAGCCTCTCTTCATATTTTTTGGGGGGATTGTTTGTTTTTTTGTTTTGGGGGCCACACCTGTCACTGCTTAGGGATTACTCCTGGCTGTGTACTCAGGGAACACTCCTGGTGGGCTCAAGGAACCATATGGGATGCCGTGGATTGAATCCAGGTCAGTTGCTTGTAAGGCAAGCACCCTACCTGCTGTACAATCTCTCTAGCTCCATCCTTCATTAAATTTTTGATAATGGGAAAAACCCTAAGAAAAACCCACTTTAATAATTTTCCTTACATTTTCTATCCCTAAACTCTAGTGGTACAAAATAAATCATCATCTTCTGCTAAGGATCCATGGAGATTCAGTTATGAAAGGCTGGCTTCTCCCTGCCTTTCTTCCTCTTTCCATCCTGCCTTCCCCCACCTTTGCTGTCTACCCACTGCTAGTTTCAGCTGTGTTTCCTTTCTTCCTTTCTTCACCCAGTGTTCGGCATGTGTAGTCAGTGGTTTACACATCGATTAAATATAAGACTTTCACTCAAGAGCTGGGGGTGGGGGTTGTAGTGATAATACAGCAGGTAGCGCATTTTCCTTGCATGTGGCCAACCCAGGTTCGATCCTTGGCATCCCATATGGTCCCTCTGAGCACTGCCAGGAGTAGTTTCTGAGTGCAGAGCCAGGACTAACCCCTGAGCATCACTGGGTGTGTCCAAAAAAGCTAAATAAATAAACAAACAAACATTTTTTAAAAAGGAGCTAGGAATGAAGGTCAGAAGAAAGAGCACTTTCCTCACATGTGTGATGCCCAGATTTCATCCCGGGTGTCACACACACACACATGCACATGTACACGTACAAACAAACAGTCCTTCCTTTGGGCCTTCACAATTATTTCAGAATGACCCTTTCCATGGTTTATATATTTTTCTTTCATTCTGACCTTTGCTCTTAAGTTTAGTTCTTGGGAAAAAAATGAATGCTTTCTACTTTTTCCTTTTTCTGATACTGCTTTCTGAATGTCCTGGAAGCAACTCACAGTCTCAAGTCAGTATTGACCCAGCTTTAGGTCACAGTTATCTATTCTGTCTGATCACCTGACTCTATTTGTGACTTTTTTGTTTCGTTTTGTATTTTGTGCTTTGGGGACCACTCAAGGATTACTCCTGGCTCTGTGCTCAGGGTTCATTCCTTTGGGGACAGATGTGGTGCTAGAGATTGAACTGGGGTTAGCCATATGAAAGATAAGTGCCTTAACCCCAGTGCTAGCTCTCCAGCTCTTGTATTTTTTTCTTTTTTTGGGTCACACCCAGCGATACTCAGGGGTTACTCCTGGCTCTGCACTCAGGAATTACTACTGGTGGTGCTCAGGGGACCATAAGGGATGCCGGGAATTGAACCCAGGTCAGCTGTGTGCAAGGCAAATGCCCTATTCCCTTTACTATCACTCCAGCCCTGAGCCCTTGTATTTTTTTTTGTTTCTTTTGCTCCCACTTACAACAGATGTTAGAAATAATTTTTGGCCTTCTTTTCTCTTTATTTGCTTTAGGTAATGTTCCCATTTTTATAGCTTTAATTTCTCTTTCTGGAGCTTCTTTGAAATGTCACATGTTCTAAACTGAACCTATCATTCCTCCTCTCACCCCTTTTATGTTGTAATTTTGCCCCTCTTTAAAAAAAATCACATGGTTACATTAAATTTTTTTCCACTAAAAAACATTTTATTTATTTTTTTTCCAGATTTACACATTTTTGTGCTTGGGTTTCAATTATACAATGATCAAACACCCATCCCTCCACCAATACGCATTTCCCAACACCACGGATCCTAACATTAAATTTTTAAGAAAAGATTGTGGCTCGTCGGGTTGGGTTTAGAAAATAATAGAAAAAAGTAAGGTGGAAAGGAAAAGTGGAGTTTTTGAAGTGGGAATGTTGGGGAGAGAAGGCAGGTTTTACACTTTAATAGAGCACCTTCATTGAGGCTAAGAAATTAGTGTTTAGGGATGGGCAGTGGGTCCCGACTACCTTATTTGTGGTAGTTGTAGTGAAGAAAAGTATCAAAATAGGTGAAGGGACCTGAGTGATAGTACAGCAGGGAGGGTGCTTGCCTTTCATACAGCCAAACCAGGTTTGATTCCTGGTACCCTATATGGTCCCTGGAACACTGCCAGGAGTAATTCCTGAGTGCAGAGCCAGGAGGAACCCCTGAGCACTGCCAGCTATGGCCCAGACAAAAGCAACCTCCTCCAAAAACCAAAACAAAACAGAAAAGTATATGAGGTGTGTTCGAAGAGACTACCTTGAGTGAATAGGTCAAGACTTTTTAATCAGTTTAGATAGTGAAAAATATGGAGTATTCTCTTAAGTTTCCTTTTTTCCAAGGGCCAGAGCCATAGTATAATGCAAGTAAAGAGCTTGCCTTGCCACATGGATTGGATCTCCAGCATCCTGTTTGGTCTTGCAAGCCCTGTGAGGGGTTAGTGCAGAGCCAGAGCTAGCCTTGAACTTAGCTAGCGTTGCTCCCCAGCCCCACAAAAACTTTTCTTTTCTAAAAGTTACATAAATAATGCAGACACATCCAAATTATTCTTTGCCCAAGGTCACTAATTTTTTTTAAACATTTTTCCACCTTTCTTTTATCATTCTCCTCTGTTCGCATGTGTGAAGAATCATCCCCTTATTTCTGCTTGTACATTCAAGAACAAGGATCTTTTATGTACTCATATTGTTGTTATCAAGTACAGGAAACTTAAAATTGGCCTAAAGCATACATGTTAGTTGTTTCAGTCAAGTACCTGGGGGTTGGGGAGGAGATTGGGACCCCTGCCAGCAGTACTCAGGAGATACTCCTGACTCTGCTGAGGAGTTAACTCCTGGTAGTGCTCAAACCAGGAACAGCTGCATGCAAGGCCAGCAACTCAACCCCGATACACTATCTCTGGCCACTTAGGTGATATATCTAATTGTGATCTCTCTTTTTCCCAGTTTTTTTGGGGGCATACCCAGCTATGTGTGCTCAGGGTTTACTCATGACTGTGTGCTCAGGGATCACTTCTGGCAGGGCTGGGCGACC
Organism: Sorex fumeus; assembly: GCF_029834395.1. NCBI lineage: Eukaryota > Metazoa > Chordata > Mammalia > Eulipotyphla > Soricidae > Sorex > Sorex fumeus. The sequence continues at coordinate 2,455,020 of NW_026606074.1, read as the reverse complement.
ATCTGCAGTGCTGGGGATCAAAGCTGGATTGGCTGCATGTAAGGCAAGCACCCTGCCCGCTGTACTGTCTGAATGGGCCCTGTTTAATCTGACTTAATCTCTAATACCTTTTCAGGCTTGAATTTTCACCATGTTGATTTTTTGTTGTTGATATTTTTTAAAAGAATACAGCTCACTTGTTTTTCTGACTATTCCATTGGACTTGTTGATACCTTTTCATGATTTGATTCACATTTTGCGTTTGTTGCTTTAGAACTTCGTGTAAGGAACATTTTCTTCTCAAAGTATCGCCTCTGGCATCAGTGATCTTCATTATTTCTCACTGATGATGTTAAGTTGGCTCACTGGTTACGTGGCTGCCCATTTCTCTGCTATATATAGTGGCTGTTTTCCTATTGTAATTAATACATGTTGTCTGGAAAGATAACCAGAGACTGATGATGCCTTTATGCGCCATCAGCACAGAATGCTGTAAAGCACAGATCGATCAGAGCGGCAGTTGGAAAGAATCTGGAGGAGCAGTCTGGCACAGAGGCAGGCCAGGAGGTTAAAGGGAAGGTCTGGGGATTGTCATCACTGGCAGGGTAGCAGGTGGAATTCCCTTACACGAGCAGGATGGAGGGGTGGGGAGGAGATAGAGAATTAACTACATAGAGAAGAAAAGACCCTGAATGAAGAAATAAAAAATTCAGGAAGTTGGGAGAAAGAGCTGACTGGGTGAAAGGTTGAGCAGTTGTTTGGTAGGATTTTCACCCGAGGGCCTCAGGCAGGCTGGCCATTGGAATGTGGCATCACTGGTATCAAGACTATACAAAGACCGCCCCCCACCCCCCGTGGTTCCAGCAGGAGAGGTGGAGGGGATGCTGCCCGTGCAGAGAGATAGGGACAGACTAACAGCAGAGTACAATGCCGCAGCGCCAGATAGGAGTTCCAGGCTTAGCCAGGAGAGAGAGGACAAATGGAACATGCAGGAGATCAGGGGTGCACAGGAGAGCAATGACCTTGTTCACTGAGAACATTAGGGACACCAAGTAGGTTTGGAAATAGACCAAAGAAAAGATTTTCAGAGAGCACCTCGAAGAAAAGCAGAAGTGCCAAGTGACAACAGTGTCCTTGTTTGCAAGTATATGAAAGGCCTGTGTATGATACAGCATTTCTGGGACATGATTCTCATAGGTGGGACTGTTAAGGTCACCCAAGGTGTTGGCAGGAGTTGGAGGGGAGAAGAAAAATAGGATCAACATAGTAAGTCCATTAGATGTGTGTTACTGTCAAGTGGAGAGAGCAAAAGTCATAGTAAGAACTGGGCTGGAGAGGTAGTCCAGAGGGTGAAGCATTTACCTTGCATGCAGCCAAACTTGGTTCAATTCCTGGCACTCCATGGGGCCCCCCAAACCCAGGAGTGACCCCTGAGCACAGAGCAAGGAGTAAGTCCAGAGAACTACTGGGTGTGGCCCTAAACACACCCTCCCCCCAAAAGTCATAAGAACCAAAAATTCAGGGTGAGGTTGTTGCTGGGCAGTCTTAGAAATGTCAACAATGTTCAGTGAGTACTGATAGTGCCATCTTCTATTAACACCTTTTAATTTTGTCACATTTTATTTAGGAGTGAACCCTGTGGATCTGTTGACCAAAGAAGATTGTGAAGAGTTTAAAGATGGAACTTTAAATTGAATCATAACCTCTTTGTTTGGGTGGTTTGTTGGAATTAGAATTTCAGTAATTGGATAGAATGACATATTAGGGCACAAAATTAATAGTATTTTGGGGTCAGAGCAGTGCTGGGGATCGAATCCAGGTTGACCACATGCAGGCAAGTGCCCTATCCATTGTACTATCTCCAACCCCTAAAATTTTTTTCTTCTAGCATTTCCACTACATTCTCATGGTTTCCATTTCTTTGATGAAATTCCACATCTAACCTTGCATTTTTTCAACCTTTTCCACCAGAAGCTTTATTCTGTAAATCAAAGTTATTTTCAATTCCTCCTGTTCATTTCCAACATCAGCATCGCATGAATCTTTCTTTTGGTTACAGTAAGTTGACTCCTGGGCTTGTTTCCTTGTATGTCTCTTGACCTGAAGGGGTATGTTTAAGCTACACCAGATGGTGTTCAGAGCAGGAGAAAATGCTCCTTCTGTTTGTGGTTGCTGCAGATTCGTCCTCCACACTGATTCACAGTCAGCTTTATTAAATAGGGATGAATGATTCCTGGGAACTTGATCAGTATTTGGCATTCACCCCAGGTAGGCAGGTGCTGGCATCCGGTCTCACCTCAGAGGTACTTGTTTTTCCTTAGATTTAAAATTAGTGGTTTGCATTGGGACCTTGCTTGGCATTCTGACAACTCAAGAAAAATGATGATTTTGCAGATATTCAACTCTTTTTTTCTGTTTGTATGAAAGTCAGACTCTTTCCAGTTGAGTACAGCCAAAGCTAACTCCAGAAATTTAGCCCATCAAACCTTGGTGGGTGATCATTAATTTCCTCTGGATGTGAAGTTCCAGCCACAATCTCTTTTTTCTGTCAAACATGGATTCAAGGATGCAAGTTGGGTTCATCACTTATTATTGGCTCATGACCTTGATTAGAGTGTGTTGGATTTTTACTTAGTTACTTTTCACAATACAGTAAGCAACCATGATCATACCCTCCCCCTGCCCACAACAATATGAGTCAGCCCGAGGACAAGTGTCATGCCCCCTGTGCCGCCACCGTGGCTCCCTTGTTCTACTTTATCAGCAGCAGTGCTCAACCTCAAGGAAAGGAGAATAAAAATCACGGTGAACTATAGTTCCTCAATACACAATCAAAAATACCCCACAGCGAGTCCTTGTACTGTCAGAAGCTCTCTGCTCCAGAAGAGGACGAGCCCATTAAAACATTACATTGTCTGTCTTAAGTAGACACGTTTGTTAAACAGAACAAGAAAGCTAGAAGCAAAAATTAATAATAGATATTTACAGTCCACTGATCCACGCAGAGGAGCTTGGGCCTGTAAAAGGAATTTTCCACATGGTCTTCCACATGCTCAGTGAACTTAAATTCAACTATTGATTTTTATCGTTATTGGCTTACTAAACTTACTTACTAAACTAAGAAAATGATTTATGTCTTCTATTGGTTTAAAAGTAAATATATTTTGGGGGAGGTAGACAAAAAAAGTATTGATTAAAAAAAGTACTCATAAAACCATTTGTATAAAATTCCTCTAATAATTTTATTTTAATCTGTATGTTTTCACATGGTAGAGACCTCACTGTCTGTACCACTTTGATTTTTCTTTTGTATTTTGGAAATTCTTTGTGCAAAATAAATACATAATAAAAATGTGTGAGTGGAGAGTGGAAGCATGAGTGAGAGAATAAGGAATGTGAAAGAAGAAAACATTGAAAAGAAAATAAATACCTGCTGGTCAACTTTGTGATCCTCCTTTAAACAGGAAAGCCTTGAGTCTTTGGTTTGTTTTCGTTTTTGAACCACACTTGGACATGCTCAGGGCTTACTCCTAGCTCTGTACTTGAGGATCACTCCTGGTGGAACGTGGGAAACTCTGTGCAGTGTTAGGTATTGAACCCAGGATGACCAAATGCAAGGCAAGCACCTTACCCCCTGTACTGTCTCTCTGGCCCCTGTGACATTATTGTTACTGACCGCCTAATATTTCATCTTATGGGATAAACCCAGTTTTTACCTTCTGCCTGCTGCTGGTAGATATTTAATTTGCAAGGATTCAATCGATCTCTATTTTCACTAAGCCACAACTATACAGCAATCATGTCAATTTTAGGACAAGAGGTATTAAGGACACGTATAATTAATAAGGTCACATTCCTCCCCACTGCTTGTTCTTCAGTTTTGTAATTCAATACCAAGGGTTTGTCATTGTCCAATGTTGTCTCTTCCCTTGTTCCGTCTGTTTCCCACAGATAAGAGAGATCATCTAGATTTGTTCTTCTGCCTCTGATTTATTTCACTTAACATGAAGCCCTTCAGTTCCACCCACAATGCAGCAGACTTGCATGATTTCATCTTTCCTTACGCTGCATAGTATTCCAATGTGTGTACAATGCCAAGAATTTTATTGGGCAGAGACTGCTTGGATGTTCATGTGATTTCTGCCTAGATGGGCAAGAGAACAATCAGAGTTGTTAGGGGGGAGTGATCTGAGAGAGATTCAGGGAGGAGAATGGTCCAGACTTGATGTCCTGATGTAGATGAGAGGAAAGAGAAACGAACTGCCCTCCATTTTCTGGCGGAATAGGGGGGAACGATGGAGCAGATCAATGAGAGAAGCAATGTAGAGGGGAGAGTGGGGCAGGGGACAGGGGTGCAGTAGAGGGGAGAGGCTTGATGTGGGGAGGGGTTTTTGTTCTCCCCACAGAGACTGCACTCACTGGAGACTGAACTCACCATCTAGGCCAGGAGGCCTTTTGTGCCTGGAGGTGGGTGAGCCGGTCCTCAGATGGGAAGACAGTTGCAAGGGTTGTCTCTTAGAAACATCCATTTTGAAGCCACGTTAAAAAAAAAAGAGAAAAACTTTCTCACAGTGCCTTTACTCTGATCGGTTTATGTTGTCATAAAGGCCTCCCCAGACCTTAATTGGAAGGTTCTTTGTAAGCATCCTCCTTGGACTAGGTTGTTGTCAGTTTCCTTCCCTCACCCCAAACCCCTGCAAATTTTCCCCTTTATTTAGAGAATCTCCCTCTTTATTTCTAGCCAATCACAGGAGACATTTTGACTGCCTTCTCTGCCATTTGCCTTTCCGGCTCTCTCTTGTCCTTTAAATCAGAAGTCAGCAAAGTCCCTTCCTTTTTTTTTATTATAAGAAGAAAGAGAATCTCATGCTTTTCATAGCTTTCTGACTGTTATTTGAAATTTAAATATAGAGCTCCTAGCAATAGTATGAGCATAGCTTTCTTTTTATGCTTGCCTCTGGGAGATTCTGCGAACAGATTTCTAAAAAGCTTATATTCCTATCACGCCATTAACTTTTGAATAACAGTCTTAAACCGGCAACTTAACAAAATTTATAACGAGACAGTTAGAGAGCTTTTATCATCCCTTTCATTGGAGAGACTTCTATACAGGGAGACAAAACACTGAATGCTAAGGACGTAATGAAAACTGATCACAGGCGTGTTATAGAGCCTTTGAAATTTATGGTTGTGAAATAATTGCTTTCAGATAAAGCAGCATTGGAGCACTTTGAAAAAAGACTCACATCATATTCACTTTTCTCCCATTTCCAGTTCTCACAAGAGTGTCTTAGGAAATGGAACAGAAACTGCATTGGTGAAAATAAGGACAGGGGTTGACACCTGACAGATATGGGGGCAAATGAGACAGGGAGGTGAGAAGCGTCTGCTGATGACCTCATTTCATACGGGTGCTCGTCAAAAGATTTTGTTCTGTGCTTGCTTGTTCTGGGGGCCACGACCCACAGGGTGCAGGGATCACGCCTGGTGGACTTGGGGGACCATATGGGATTTGGCATATAGAAGGCAAATGCCTTACCCCTTATAGTATCTCTCTTGCACTGTCTTCGGGGTGGGGGCACACTGACTGTGCTCAGGGCTTGCTCTGGGCTCTGTGCTCAAAAATCTATCCTGTTGGAGCTCGGAGGAACATATGTGGTGCTGAGGATTAAGCCGAGGCCAGCTGTGTGCAAGTCAAGCTCCTTCAATGCTCCTTAAAATCTCTTCAACCCTTGTTTCATTCTTGATTCTGGGAGCTGAAGATGAATTGAATTTTTTTTCTTTTTGGGGTCACACCTGGTGATGCACAGGTGTTACTCCTGGCTCTGCACTCAGGAGTTACTCCTGGCGGTGCTCAGGGGACCGTATGGGACGCTGGGAATCGAACCTGGGTTGGCCGCGTGCAAGGCAAACACCCTACCCGCTGTGCTGTCTCTCCAGCCCCCGAATTGAATTATCTTTTTGACATGTTCTAAATGAACCACAGACACATTTGAAGACATTCTGTGCACCTTTCAAATGGTTAAGGTGGGGGGCAGTACAGCAGAGAAGGTGCTCGCCTTGCATGCCAAGAACCCAGGCTTGATCCCCAGCACCCTAAGTCTGCCAGGAGTGATTCTGGAGTGCATAGTCTGGACTAAGTCCTGAGCACTGTAGAATGTGGCCCTACCAAACCAAAAATAAATAAAGGGGGAAGTTGATACATAAAACAAAGAAATAGCAAGGAACCAAAATAATTATGATACATATCAGATAAGCATTATCTTGTAAGAGCTGAGCCAAATTTCCATTTTGAAAGATTTTCCATAATGACCAATTTGAAAAATAAAGCCCTTATTGTGAAGAATTTCTAGGGTTTTTTTCTAGTGAAATTTTATTTAAAAATTAAATCATTATGGGGACCAGAGAGATAGTACAATGTGTCGGACCCTTGCTTTACACATGGCTGACCCGGGTTCAATCTCCGATACCCGCTCTCATCCCCTGAGCACCACCAGGAGTATTCCTATGTGCAGAGCCCTGAACATTGCTGGGAGTGACCCCAAAACCTAAATAAAAATAAATTATTATGTGTTTTTGCTTTTTGTTTAAAAATAATGCTTTTTAAAAAAAACAATGTTTTTTGTTTAAAAACAAAAAAAAAACCAAAAACACATAATAATTTAATTTATTTCTATTTAGGTTTTGGGACTGTAGCGATAGCACAGCAAGTAGGGTATTGAACGTGGCCGTGGCCTTGCACGTGGCCTTGCACGTGGCCGACTCAGGTTCGGTTCTTTTGACCCTCTCGGAGAGCCCAGCAAGCTACCGAGAGTATCATGTCTGCACAGCAGAGCCTAGCAAGCTACCCGTGGTGTATTCGGTATGCCAAAAACAGTAACAACAAGTCTCACAATGGAGATGTTACTGGTGCCTGCTTGAGCAAATCGATGAATGGGAGGACAGACAGACAGTTTGAGCCACACCCAGAGGTGATTTGAGTCACACCCAGAGGTGATTTGAGACTTTTATTCCTGGTGCTGAGCCCAGGGATTACTCCTGGCAGGGTTTGGGATACCCTACCACAGTGCTGGAGATTGAAGCTGGGTCAACCGCATGCAAAACAAGCACCTTTCCCCCATTTATCTCTCCTAAAGCCCTAGTACAAAAGGTTGGGAAGCAAGTGCCATTGCTGAAAGAAAGGTTTGCATCCCCTGCCCCCACCCTAAAATGAGGAACTCAAAGCACTAAGCACTAACTAGGACTAACTGACCACTATACATCTATAAAAGTACAGTTTGCAAGATCGAAGGTTATCCATATGCACCAAATAACATACCTTTCATGTGAGTCTAATGAAAAAATAAATAGCAGCAACTATGTTTCTTTTCCTGACAGACCAAGCAAATGAAAGATCAGTGAGGGGGGCTGGAGCAATAGCACAGCAGGTGGGACGTTTGCCCTGCACGCGGCCGACCCAGGTTCAATTCCCAGCATCCCATATGGTCCCCCCGAGCACTGCCAGGAGTAATTCCTGAGTTCATGAGCCAGGAGTAACTCCTGTGCATTGCCAGGTGTCACCCAGAGGAAAAAAAAAAAGGACCAGTCAGTGAAGGTACAGATATTGAAATCATTTAATAGACTTGATATTTTAAGAGCTAGATATAAAATTTGCATTTATTTAGATTATAATTTTGTTTCCCTTTATACTCAGAGAATTGTAACAGAAATGGCTCATACGTTAGGCCACAAAAAAAGATGAATACATTTTCTCCAAGCAGAAGTAGACAGAAAACACTGTCGGAATATATGCAACTTCTAATCAAACTAGAAACTGATCTCTAAAGATATAAATTAACCACAGTGAAAACCAAGCATCTAGAAATTATAATTATTTTCCTGAACAACTCATTGAATCAAGACCCACATTTTGATCATAAAATATTTGAAAAAATGATCATGAAGAAACAGGAGGACTCAAGGCAATTTAAAATGGTAGCATTAATTCCTTTCATTAGCAAACAGGAAGGAGGCAAATCAGTAATCTAGGTATTTGTCCCAGGAAGTTCAGAAGAGGAAAATGAGATAATCTAAAGGAGATCAGGAAAAACATATTTAAAATATCTTTATTAAGGACCTATGGAGACAGCTCAAAGGGCTAGCTAGGGCTTATGCTTGAGGTCAGACCCGGGCATTTCACCTCACCCTGGCACCGGGGTACTGTAGGTCCAGATGTCAGGAAGAGCATCACCAAGTGACTTCCATACCTTTGAGCACTGCCTGGGAGGGGACCCCCCCCACACACACATATAAATTGATCAATGAGAAAACTAAAAACAAAACTGATTAAGAGCTGGTTCTAAAAATGCTTATCTAATGATTGAATTAGAGTAAAATGTTTATAGGGGCTGGAGAGGTAGTGCCGTGGGCAGGGCACTTGCCTTGCATACAGCCGACCTGGGTTCAATCCCTGCATTCCAGATGGTTACTTGCACCCCGCCAGAAGTGATCCCTAAGCACAGAGCCAGGAGTAAGCCCTGAGCACCACCAGGTGTGACCCAGAAAACAAACAAAAAGTGGGGGGAAGGGAATATTTGTTTACACATCCAGGTGCTGTTCTAAGCCCTGTGACTGTCTTCTCTCCCCTGGTCCTTTGGAACTCCCTGCGCTGTGTGTACTAATACTAATAGTCTTCTCAGAGTATGAGGGTCTGTTTTACGTGACCAGTTCCCCTCCCCTTCCCGCTGTTTCTGTCGTAATGCCAGGGCTCAACATACTTGTGTGAGCCTTGCATGCAGCAGACCTGGGTTCAATCCCCCGAATCCCATATGGTCCTCCAAGCCCCTCCAGGAATGTTTCTTAAGTGTAAATCCAGGAGTAAGCCCTGAGCACTGCCAGATATGGCCCCCCAAACAAAACAAGGTTGGGTTTCCTTAAGTCCTGGCTTTCTTCATCTTCACGGTCACTGTGCCCGGGCGGTGTGAGTCCTGCATCCAAGCTAAAGAAGTGGAGGTTTGGCGAGGGCGGGCCCGAGACCCAGAGTTTCCCCTAGCGCTTGGCCAGCTCCAATTTCAGACTCTCGGCCAGATGTCCTATGAAGTCATGGCCCGTAGAGATTCTGGTGGCTAAGAGTCAGGGCCCCCCTTCCAGTGTCCGGCGCTCCAGCAGTGCTGTGAATTTTCCTGGTGATGGTGACAGTGTGAGAACAGTCGTGCGCATCTCCACCAGGCCCTCCTCCCCTGTAATGGCAGCCGCACTCCTGCGAACCCAACATTGTGGCTCCTGATAGAATTCAGTTTTCAGGAACCAGAATGGTAGGACAGCGGGTGGGGTGCTCGCCTTGCACTTAGCTGACCCAGGTTCAATCCCTGGCACGCCGTAGGGTCCCTGAGGCCCCACTAAGAGTGACGCCTTAGCACAGTGCGAGGGGCAGTTCCTGAGCACACTGGGTGTGCTTGTGTGTGCGTGAGAGAGAGGACAGAGGAAGAGAGAGAGAGAGAGAGAGAGAGAGAGAGAGAGAGAGAGAGAGACTAGCTTGCAAATGAGCACCATAGTTTGTGTCCTGCTGCTCAGAGACCATGAAGTGCTGGTGGGGATTGAACCGTGTGCTCCAGCCGTTTGAGCCGTCTCCTTGGTCCCTAGCATGGGAACTGCCTTCGGTTCTTTATCCCAGGCCCCAGCAACCCAGGGCCGGTGCTGACTATTGTTTGAAAATATTGTTCCGGAACATCTCCAGAGGTGGCCCCTCCAAATGAGCACGCCCACTTCTGCCGTTAAAAAATATTTTTTCCTAAAGGTTTAAAAGATTGATTAATTGGGGGGGGGGGTGTCGCACAGAATCCCTCCCCCTTTTTGGAAACCCTTTTGTCCCAGGCTGTGGTTGTGGCCATGCATGACGAACAGCAGGTGGTGCCCGACGACAGATGGTGTGGGAGCCCGCGCCTCGGTGGGAGGGGGCGCGAGCGAGCAGGCGGCAGCGCCGGGAGCTCTTCCCCATCCCTCGCTCTCTCGCTCGCTCGCGCCTCGCTCTCAGAAGCTCCCGGTCCAGACTCACGCCGGGCGCTGTCCTTTCAGCACCACGAGCTCAGCTGCGGAGGGCAGACTCCTGGCTGGCCGCCTCCTGTAGGGAATCGCCTTGGATCTGCTCTGACCCCCCAGAGTGCGACGCAGTAAGTAGCATTCGCTCGGCCATCACCGCTCCCCAATATGCCCCCACCTTGCGCACCCCTCCCCCACCCCAACTGCTCTGTTGGGTCTAAGACAACATCCCCTCAGTAGAACTGACAGAGAAATTCAGTGGTGCGGGCCTTTGGGGGTGGGGGTGCGGAACCGAGCCCTCTTTGACTTCTGTGGGAACTGGAGGGGCATAAGGGGGGGTGCCGTGCTTATTGAGTTGGCAGTCTTGCAGCATGGGGGTGGCCAACTTTCCGTGGAACCCAAGAGAGCGAGGCATTTGCTAGGTGCCCAGGATATCAGATTTGATCTTGAGGCAATGGGGACGGTGGGGCGGATAGGAAAATGGGATTGGAAGCAGCCCTTTTTGTTCGAGGAAATGGTTTTGCCGATGCCATCCCGATGTCAGAGAAGAGGCACCCCGACACTGAGACACTGCGCGCGTTTATTGTATTTCAGGGAGGGCGCAAAGGGGGGAAATAAGCCCCATATAAAAGATAGCACCCGAGGTGGGCAGGTGAAATGTTCCCTCCTGCAGGGCAATCCTGAGTAATAGGATTTCATTATCAAAAACTGCACTACGAATCAGCTTTTTCACTGAGATATGTGTCTACATGGGCTCTGGGGTCTTGGATATTTGTGTGTGTGTGTGTGTGTGTGTGTCTGTGTGTGTGTGTCTGTGTGTGTGTGTGTGTGGCTTTGCTTTCAGTTTTTCAAATATGAGGTCTGTTGAACCCTCTGGGCAGGTGGCATATTTTGATGGTGAAAGAAGTTTTCCTGGATAATGAGAATTGTGTCAGGAAATCTAGCGGAAGATCACTGACGGGTCTCTGAACTGGAAGGCGCCGGAGCGGAGCTGTTGAGGACAGCGCTATTTTGGCTGTTTTCTCTGCCGTCAGCCTTCTCTCCCTGCTTCCCCTCCTCCTGTAACTCGAACCCCCCTGCTTGCCCTAGGTCCGGGAAGAAAGGTGGAAGGATGGTGAAGCTCAACGGTACCCCCAGTGAGAAGGGAGCCAAGCCACCTTCGGTCGAGGATGGTTTCCAGACTGTTCCTCTCATCACCCCTTTGGAGGTGAATCACTTACAGCTGCCTGCTCCGGAAAAGGTAAAGCAGATTGCTCTTCTCCATCTCGGGACCCCCTCACCTCGGGAAATAAAGCAGCCTCAGAGCACCCCCTTCCCAGAGCGGCTCATCCCTCCTCAGCCGACTCAGTCCCTTTTCTTCCAGAATGTACTTATTCCTTCCAGAGACTCGACCTCTCTGGTGCTATTTCAGATGTATGGTAAGTGTCTGCTCTTTGTTCGGCTTCATTTTTTGTCTCCACCTCTGTGGAGATGGCAGAGGAAAGGAACGTCTCCCTTGGAAAGTTGAACCGTAGGCTAATCAGCTGGGAGAGCCCACCGGGGGAAAAGGTGGGGTGGGACAGGTGTCTCCCAAATTGACAGGTGGTGGTTGGAAGACAGAATTGGCTGCAACCCAGCAAACCTTTACTTTGCCCCTGCTAAGGTTCTATCCCTGTGCTCAAAGTTGGTGGTAAAATGACTACAGAATCACTGGACACTCTCCAGTTGAACATTTGCATGGGCTGGAGGGTGGATGGGGAAGCATCTAAATTTCCTGGGTGGGGTGGGGCCTGGGAGAAGAGAGCATCTGCATTTGGCTTTGAAAGGTGAGTCAGTTCCTTCCAGAGAGGCCGGGGAGGCCATGGCAGGAAGAGAGAGGACAGGCCTGTGCAGGACGTGGAGGGCTCTGGGTGAGTGGCATGGCTGGAGGGAGTGTCTTTGGGGAAGGCGTGGCTGGAAGCCGGTGGCTGGCTGATGGCACATCTCCTGACATGGGAGTAACCCACGGAGAGTGGAGGAGGGCATTTCAGGGGGGCCAAGACCCGGGGGGTGCTTATCACACAGCCCCAGGTAGGAGAAGCTTCATTGTCTGGGGCCCACCCAGGAGGGCTTGGCAGTTTTCACGTCTGAGCTTTTGTATGCCTGGGAAGAAAAAGATTGGGAGGCACAGGATGAGACCCCCTGGCTTTGGAGCAAACAATGGACCAGTCCATCGGTTTGCTTTGGCTCCTTGGCATCTCCAGGAGGGCATTGTGTGCCTTAAGCAGTGGGAGCTGTAGCCAGTGAGCAGAAGAGGTGGCCAAGTCAGAGAAGGGACCTGGCGGATGGGTGGACAGTGTTACTCCATAGGAGGTGGTGCCCAAAGTGGGGGGGGGGGGTGGAAATCAAGACTCCTCTTGCCATCCTGAGAAATGGAGCAGGCCTTGAAAAAGAATGATGGAACAGGTGATTGGTGCCAAAGATACAGAAGGCACCGGTGTTCACTGGGTAGCTGCTATTTGTCTGAAAAGTGCTTCTCAGGGCTGGGCTGCTGGAATCACCCAGGGCGCTTTTGAAAAACAAAGCCCCCCAAAAAATCCCACTCTCTGGGCCACACCCTACACCAATGAGAGCAGTACCTGGGGGTGAGATCCAGGTGTCTGCCCACGTACCTTCCAGGTATGGGCTGTGTTGGGAATCTCTGGGCAGCATGTACTACACCCCAGAGAATCGGGACCGTGTGCTCATCTGGAGGAAGAAAGATAAAGGGTCAGAAAATGGTGGTGCACTGTCCAAACTCACATTGTTCAAGTTAGAGGAGATGCTGGCATCGGAAACTTGAGGTTGTGGCAATTGAGGTGAAGACTGGGAGTTGCTCTTCTAGTTTGGGAAAGATGCAGGAAATGTCTTTATTCTTTAGCCATTGACTTTAGTCATGATCATCTGCATGTGCCTGAGAGGTGGAAAACACATACAAATGCACACAGACACGCAAGCAAGCACTCGTGCGCGCGCGCGCACACACACACACACACACACACACACACACACACACACCCCTCAGGCCATCTTTCCCGACTCCCTTGGAGGGCCCACCTGCCTCCAAGAGCTTTGTGCTGTCCGTAAGAGAGGAGACCAACCCCATAACCACTGGCCAACCAGTCCAGAGGTGCCAAAGAGCTGCCCTCAGAGCTCACAGGACAAATATGCCGGGATCTACAGCACAGAAATAGAAAGCACTGTGCCCTGAAAAATACCAGACCCCACAGATGCACCCACAGGCACATGGTGAACACGCCTCAGAGGTTCCCAGTGAGGTGGTGACTGCTCCTCAGGGAAGGTGGGCATGCAGTCCAAACAGGCACAGTGATCAGAATGCAGTTAGCTGTGGCCGGCTGTGTGCGGGGCATAAGGTCACCTGGAAGAGAACAGCAATGTTGTTTTCAGGGGCTTCCTAAAGAGCCCAGAGCTGTTGGGAGCCATAGACCGCACACCCATGCTCTCTGCTCATCCTTTCTTGAGCTTCTATTTGTCGACATCATGTCGGGTTAGAAGCCTGTGTGTATTCTCACAGTGTTCTCCATGCCGCACCTTCGCCATTTTCTCTCCCCAGTTCAGTAGTTCATAGACGCTCTAGAAGGGAGTTGTTACCTTCATCCAACTTCTAAAGCTTGTGCAACTCACTGATAGAGTCATGCTCCAGCATTAGTGAGCAGCCAGGCTCTCGAACCCAGACCCTCCCTCCTCAGCGAGCAGAGGGGCCCTGCAGGCTTGGAGCTCCGTGGAGATAGTTTCCAGTGGAGGCCTCTGGTTCTTACAGAGAAAGCCCCCCAGAATGCCCGGAGCATTGAGGTTGATGAACTTCACCTTAGAGTTTTCCACACCTGGGTGTTTCACGTTGCTTTGTCAAGGTAACTTAAAGTACTGCCATTCACCATTTCTACCCGGAGGACCCCTCCCCTTCTCTGGTTATGAGTCTGATAACCAGAACTCATCCTAAGCTCGTCTCATGTGGTGGCTCTCCCAAACACCTGACCTTCCCGGTAAACACTGCTCTGGCCATACTGATCATATCTATCTCCTTACCCACTCATTCACTCTGCCACCTGCCCGCCCACCCGTCCATCTACAAGTCTACCCACCCTTTGTTCATCCATCTGTCTCTTTGTCACCCCCCACCCATTCACCTGCCTGTCTGTCCATCTCTCACCCATCACCCACCCATTCTCCGTTCATCCATCCTTTATCCAATCTTTCATCCCTCATTCATCCTGCCAGTCATCCACCTGCTCACCCACCCATCCATCTGCACGTATACCTACCCATATTTTCAGCCATCCGTCTCTTCCTCTACCCATTCCACCATCCCTTCACTCACCCTCCCCCATTCACCTACATATCTGTCCCTCCCTCGTGCATCCACTCATTCATTCTTCCATTCTTCCATCCTTCATCCAACCTTTTATCCATCCATTCATCCTACTACTCATCCATCTGCCCATCATCCATCTGCCCATCATCCATCTACTACACACTCAATCATCTATCCACCCACCCTCCCCCTTTAACAACCTGTCTGTCTGTTAATCCTCCATCCATCCATCCATCCATCCATTCATCCATCCTTCCATCCTTCCATTTCTCCATCTGCCCACCCATGCACCACCACCCCACCACTTACCCACGCATTCTTTGTTCACCCACCTGTGTTGAATACCCTCCATGTGACATGCTCCGTGTGGGGCTCCGCACCTACAGCCACGTGAGTCAGGCACAGCTGCTGCTTCCTGAAGCCTTCCTGGTGGGGCCGAGGAACTCACACAAACCTTCGCACAGCCGGAAGTATACAGACGCGCGCTGCGAGAAGGGCTCGGAAGGGATGCACACGGTGTGGGGGGCAGGAGAGGAACAGACATCGGGGGCCCTGATTCTGAGGGACACCTGGAGAGGGGGCTGGGGTGGGACTGGGGGGCAGGTGGAGCTGCCGGGGACAGGCCTGGAAGAAGCTGGAGGAGCCAAGGCGCGGGGCCTGCCGAGTGGTGGGCCAGAGGGGCTGGGGAGATGATTCTGAGGATACCGCTTCAGGTGTTTCCTGAAGGGGGTCACAGCAGACAGTCACAGGGCCCCGTTTCTGTAGAAAGAGCCGCTGGGGGGGCCTCCAGGATGAGGCCTTGCGGCGCTTTTGGTCTGCCTCTCACCTCCCAACCCGCTGTCCCTGAAGTGCCAAGCTTGTTCCCCCGAGCCAAGGCGATAGTTTCCCGCAGCCCAGCAGACAGGTGAGAAGGCAGGCGGGGCAGGGGCTGGGGCGGACAGATCAGCCAGGAGGCCTCCGCCTTCTGGTTGACACGGTGGCAGTGGTGGTGGGGGACCCAGGACAGGGACAGTGGGGTGTGGAGGTAGCTGGTTTTGGGTGGGTGCCATCCAGGGAGATGTGCCCTCCTAGTCACCTTGAGGCCTGGCTCGCCCTGGTCTCGGAGCCTTGGCAAAGGGGAATTCTGGGCGAAACGCCCCCCTTCTCCCTCGCTTTTCCTCATTGCCTGCTCTACAGGTGGGGGAACAGGACTGAGCTCTGAATATTCAGAGGCTTTCTCTTGATCAGAGGATGAGCTTTGAGAGGCCGGGACCCATTTCCACGTCAGCTGAGGAGGTGGCACCAAGGGCTGAAGCTCAGGCCTTGCGGGAGCCCTGGGTTCCGTCCCCAGAACTGTGCCAGAAATAGCACCCCCCACCCCAGCACTGCCAGGTGTGGCCCAGACCCCTCCCACCAAAATCACGTTCCACCCAACCCCAGGAGACAGGCCTCAGTGCCTGGGTTTAATCTGAGTGACCCCACAAGTGCAGACATTCCCCGCGCGCGTGGCATCCCCCTGAACTGTGCTCCTCCCTGGGGTGCAGATACAGGCTTGTGAGGTGGCATGAAGTCCTGGGCACCCCCACTCTGCCCCGAGAAAGCAATGCGGCTGAGATCTGCCCAGGGCCACAGCTAGGCACAGCCTCGCCTCGACAAAGCTTCAGGTGATTTGCCAGCTTGGCCAGGCAGCCGCCCCGCGCTGGGCAAATAGTCCCTTTCCTGTTACTAAATCTTCACAGGCCCCGGGGGAACGTGGCTCCACTGCCTTTGCTGGGCACCCCTCATTAGTGCTCAGGTGGACCACATGCAGGCAGAGGCAGGAGAGCAGGTCCAGCTCCACTCAGCTCTAGTTCCTGTGTGACTTTTTAGAGTGGCTTAACCTTGCTGGTGTTGGGTGTTTTTCCTAGCAGTCAAACAAGCCTACTCACCACTGGGCAGAGCTCCCCAGCTTCCATGGGTCATCCAAATAGTTCCCCTGAAGTGAACATTGGGGAGAAACAAGTGAGGTTTCCAGGGCAGTGGTTCAGGCACCAGGCAGGGTGATCTGAGCCAAGGAGACCCCTCTCCTGCCACCGAGATCTAAGTGCCTTCCTGGGCTTTCTCCTAACTTGGCAATGACAGGGGACTCTGTGCTCCTCTGGGAGCCCTAGGCGCTGAACCCCCACCCTTCCCCAGGGCACACAGCAGGCAGGCTTCAGGAGGGTGGCAGCAGAACCCACTTGTTTTTCTCCTTCAGTGGCAGGTTCTCCATCACTCCAGATGTGGCCTGACCAAGCCATTTCAGGAGGGAGACATCACAAACGATTCTTGCTCCTTCAGAACACATGGAGTCCAGGGACTCAGATAGCCAGAGTGCGTGCTTTGTGTGGGGTGGCCTGTGCTCACTCCCAGATGGTCCCCCAAGCAGAGTTGAGAGGAGCCCCTGAGTACCACCCTGTGTGTCCCTCACACAGGCAAACGGATATGATTTAAAAGAAAAACCTTACTTTCTCCCGTCTCTGGTTGGTGGAAAGCAGTGTGATTGGGCCGGAGCCACAGTCACACGCTGGCCTCACACACGGCTGAGCCAGGTTCGATCCCTGGTACCATATATGGTCCCCTGAGCACCACCGGGTGTGGTCCAAAAACCTGAATAATAGTAACAACAAGAACAATAATGTGACCTTGCCCGGTGTTGCAAACCCTGGGGAGAGCAGGCCCCCCCCCCCCCCCGCCCTCTCTCAGGAGATCTTTTTTTGCCATGCATTTTCAGAGCTTGTATTGACATGACTGAAACCTTTGGACCGTATTCGTCCTGGGAGCAGTGCGATTCCTACTAGCAGGAAGTTATCCTGGGGGGTCTGTCTTTTTCCGAACATGCTGGGACCTATGGATAAAAGTATAGCAAGAGAAGCAGGGCCCCGCTACAGCGTTCGACGAGCTCGGGCTGCTTATGTAATCCCTGGCGCCCAGCTGTGGCCTGCCGAGGAGATCCTGGAGAAGCAGAGACCGGCTAGGCGCCTGTGGCACAGGCATCGCTCAGTTCTAACCGGCCAGCAGGAGCCCGGATGCAAGGCTCCATGGCAACCAGTGTGTCTGCTGGGCCTTGCTCCTTTCGTATGAGAAAGACACTCGGAGATGAGGAAATGTCGGGGACCTAGGTGCGGGGGGCGTGGAGGATGGCATTTGGAGACTTCTGTTGTATGCTTGACATGTTTTTTTGGTTGGGTTTTTTTAATGGTGGTTGTTACCACAAGCCTTTGCTGGTCTATAGAACAAAACAAACACACAAAAATCATTCCCAGAGAGATCACTCAAATGGTTCGGCCCAGGCCTGGCAGGTAAGAGATCCAAGTTTGATCCTTGTACACTTCCTGGTCTCCACCAGTACCTGAGCACTGCCCAGTCTGACCACTGGACCGTCAGACCCATGTTGCAGGGCTAAACATTGTCCACCCACTCCCATCCCTCACCTCCTGTCCCCCTGAACCCTTAGAAATAAAATTCAGTTTTACTTATAACATTAAATACTGGTGGAGGAAAACTGACTGGTAGCAGAATTGGTGCTGGGACGTTGGCCCATATGAGCCCCTGAGTACCACCAGGAGTGATTCCTAAGTGCAGAGTCAGGAGGAAGCCCTGAGTACTGCTGCGTGTGCCCGCCCCCCCCCCAAAAATAAATAAAAATAAGAAAAATAAAGGATAAAAAGATTTTGACACTGTTTCAGGCACATCATATGGGGGTTCTCCCCACTTTTCCTCTTCCTCCTCCTCTTCCTCCTCCTCCTTGTTTTTTCCTTGAGAAGGGCATACCCAGAAGTTCTCAGAGGCTACCCCAAGTCTCTGTGCTTGGGGATCACTCCTGTTAGTACTCAGGGGACCATGCAGTGCTGGAATCAAACCCGGACCTTCTGCGTGCAAGGCCAGTGCTCAGCCCGTGGCGTGCTCTGGCTCCCCGCAGACCTGCAGCCTTTTCTCCCTAATCCTCAGGCTGAGGGGACAGCCCACATCTTGTGTTCACCCAGTAAGCCCAGGGGCTTTGCTTTGTTTGGGGTCACACCTGCTGTGCACAGTGCCTACTCCTGGCTCTGGGCTCAGGGGTCGTTCCTAGGGAGTCTCGGGGGACACAAGGGGTGCCAGGATCAAACTCAGGTCAGCTGCCTGCAAGGCAAGTCCTTTGCCCAGTGCACTATCTCTGTCTCCAGACCAGTGGACTCTAATCGATCATTGCAGTCTATCCCGGGGCCTTTCCGTGTGGGAATCTCTTCATTATTGATAAATCTGGGAAGTTGTTATTTGGAGCCACCAGAGATTATCCGGCCCTGCTAGCGAAGGCAGGGGGTGGGGTGGGATAGGGAATCGAGAGGGGCAAGGGCGTCCTTTGGGGTGAGTCATTCGTCCCAGGTTCCCAGTGCCAGTTGAGCCCAGCTCTGCACTTCCTGTGAGCCACAAGAAGGCTCTGATGGAGGCGTGTGAGAGAAACACAGCAGTGCTCGGGCCGACTCCTGGCTCTATGCAGTGCCAGGGATCGAACCCAGTTGGAAGTATGCAAGACAAATGCCTTGCCCACTGTTCCATCTCTCGTCTGGAAGAGTGTGTCATACACAGTGGTACTCAGCTTACTCCTGATGGGTTCAGGGGACCCCATGGAGTGTTGGAGAGCGAGCCTGGGTCTACCGCATGCAAGGCAAGCGCCTTCCTTCCCCGCTGGACCCCTTCTCCAGTCTGGGAGGTTTAGTTTTGTTTTGAGGCCATGCCTAACAGTAGTTGGCCACTACTCCTGGCTCTGTGCTCGGGGCTCACTCCTGGAGATGCTTGGGGGGGTGTGGCTGGGGCAGTCAGCTGTAGTTTCTGGGGATCAACTGGAACTAGCCACATGCAAGGCAAGCGGCTCACCCACCGTACTCTTCCCCCAGCCTGAAAACACAGTTTCTTCGCCACCACTGCCTTTGTCAAGGCTGGTGCTGCCCACCCCCGCTTGAATAACAAGAAAAGCAGGAAGAGCTTTCCCTCTGTCTCCACCTTTCCCACCCCCCAGATTCTTACTCAGGGTGCTGCTTTGCCCCACACCCCCACCCTGCCACCGCCTCCCCGCCTCCCCGGTGGCAGAGAATAGAACCTTTCTTGGCAGTGTATTCACATTTTTCTCTCTGCTTCTGCAAGCTGATTCTTCCAACATAGGATTAGGTCGCAATTGGCTACCGTTTCTCATTTCACTTTCTACTGCAAAAATAAAAGTGGGGAACTGTTACTATGTCTCCTTTTGTAGAAGGGGTGGGCATCAGAACACTCCGTGAAGCTCCCAAGTAAAAGAGCTGGTTGGGTTTAGGATCTTGGAGGGCGATACCCCCACTTCTCCCTGTGGCGCCCAACTGGCAGGCCGGCCTTCCCCCAGTTCCTTCGTCTCAGTTAGTTTTCAGGCGGTTTCGGGGAACCCCTGTCCTCTACCTGTCTTAGCGCCTGCCCGTGCCCTCTGCCAACCTCATGGATGCCCCTGCGGGCCCATTTGCAGGTGTTTACTGACCCGCACATGGTCCCCCTCCCCCTCCAAAGCGCTTTCCCCTGGGTTTGGGGGGAGTCCAGAACAGAACAGAGGTGGCGAGGCCAGTAGAACACCTTCTGGTGAGGGACGCAGCCCTGCAGAGGGGATTGGGGGAGGGCTGCTGTGGCCATCATGGAGGAGATGGGAGCTGGGAGAGGAAATGAGGGGAAGGCTGGGTGTGGGGCGTTCTCATGTGGCACGAGGCACGGTGGGGACACAGCGGCTCTTTGAGCTGGGATTTGTCAGGAAGACCATGGAGAGGCTGGGGTGATCCAGGGCTTGGGTGGACAGAGGCAACCCCAGTCTGAGACAAACACTGTCCAGTGATCCGAGTGGCAGTGAATGGCCACAGGGACCCCAAGACCCGCCACTAACCCTCACATGCTGATCTGGGAGCTGGAAGGGAACTTGGATCCCCAGAGGAAACCCACGCAGACATGGCATGCTGGGCCCCATGTCCACACCACACAATCTGGGGGCCCCAGCTGAGAACGGTTTGGTTTGGCTTGTGTTTATTTGGGGGCCACACTCAGCAGTGCTTTGGGAATGCTCTCAGCTCCGTGCTCAGTGCTGGGGATCAAACCGGTGCTCCTGTATATGCTCCAGCCTATGAATATCTCCCTGGTGTCTAGGAGCCAACCAGGGTGGAAGTTCAGAACACGGGCCTAAGGATACCGGAAGCCCCAGTATTCTCTCGGCCTCCCCAGACAGTGCTCTGGGGGGGTCCAGGTGGTACCAGGACTTAAAACCAGCCTAACCGTTGTCCTGGGAATGATTTTCCCCCGTCCCCAATGCCGTGTTGGCACCACATTGAATCAAGGACATCAGTGGAGGAGGTTCTGCCGTACAGATGTGTGACGTGGGGAAGGCTGAATGCCAGTTCGTGAGTGTAGAAAAAGGAGCAGACCTGCGGTGCTCTGTGCCCCCTTGTAGCCTGGCACTCAGCCTGGCGACCGTCAAACATGCCTGGACACCACGAGCTGTAAAATGCTTGCCGCATTCCTTGACCTCGGGAGAATGTGGCAAGGCAGCACTTGGCCAAAGAAAGCCCCTGCCTAGGGCGGAGCTCGGGGATTTGCCCTCTCACGCACATGCGTGGGCGGGCACTCCGTGGCTGTGTCACGTGGAGAAACGTGGAATGCCTGCGTCCTTGCTTTGGCCCTGCGCTCTGTGCCGCAGCCGTGGGCTTCCCTTGGCTCCTTTGTCTGTTCACCCGTCAGAACCCTTCCTCCTTTCCCCCAGACAAGGTCAGGAGCCCGGGAACAGCCTTATTCGGGTTGACTAGGCAGAACCCCGGCTGAGACATGCCGGTGAGACCAGTTTCACAGCCACCTGAACATCTATGCAGGAAATCGGGAGGACTCACTGGTGACTGACGGAATGGTGGGTGCCTGGGCTGCGAACTCACTCCAACCCTACGCAGTTCCGCGAGCGGGTTTGGTCAGTGAGAGCACTGAGCCACAGAGGGCTCAGAGACGGAGCTGGCATTTGAACCAGCCCTCGCACTCAGATTCCTTACAGGATGGACCATACCACTATGTGCCCCACAGCTGAGAACAACCCCACAGACGCTGTGCCACCCTCACGTGTGAGAATTGTCTTCATTTTATTTTATATACATCATTTTATTGCACATTATCAAATACAGTCGTACTTATTATGTAATATGTAGTGTATATTAATTGCTACAACATTCCACTATATAACAATATAAAATATTTTGTTTTATAAATATAAAAATAGTTTCATTTTTATTCACACCAAGTATGAGTTTTTTTTTAAATTTCCTAGGGCAAAGAGGCTACTCTGTAATAGGAAGGAGAAAATGAAGAGACTGGACCATTCCCCTCTCCCAGATCCCTCCCCTCCCCGGCCCCCTGCCCTCTTTGGCTGCAGTTTCCCTCTGGGAGAAGCTGCGCTTTCTTTCTGGCTGTTCGCAGGAGCAGATTGCAGGAAGGGAAAGGAGCTGTGAGAGCAGGCTTCATGTCTGCAAGTGGGTTCTCCATATGTGTGTGGGAACATGTTCTCGAGGGGTGGGACCCAGAGCCTTCCTGCGGAGCATGCGCAAGAGGGGATGCACGTGGGTCTCATCTTCCCTCACGCATGTCCCCTTCCTCCCTCCCCTCCTCTGCAAACTGCACGCAGCAAGGGTGGTTCTCAGTTCTCACAGACCTGTCAGAAGCTTCTCGAGGAAAACATACCCTGACTGACGTCTTTAGCAAAACACAGTGGGGGTTTTCAGTGAGAATTCTGTCCATGCTAAGCTCCAAAAGGTGCAGGGGGGTCCCCGGGACAGTTTCTCCCTCTGAGCTGTGGCCAGGGCCAAGTGATTCGGCATCTCTCAACTCATTTCCCTGGAGAGGAGAAGGGCACGGTGCTGGGGTGTCACGAAGGTGTCTGAAGCACTTGCTCCATCTGGAGCCTCAGCGCAGTACCCATTAGCCCTCCAGAAAGCCCTTTCACGTGGGGTTCAGATCACAGTCCGTATTTTGCAGGCAGGCGCCCCCCTCTCCCTAGATCTCAGGTAGTTTCTGGATTCCCATGACACAAGAGACTCGGTGATAGTTATTGACGATCTGTCAGGCTTATTTTCCTCCTCCCACGCTGCCTACACAGTAGGCTGGCACACTATATATGTCTTGGCAGGCTCACGGCGTAGCTTGGTGTGATGCGAACAGCCTCTGCAGAGGCTTTAGGCTTTGGGAAAGAGAAGACCCTGCAGCAGGCCCCACAGCCCCTGTTGCTCTGCTCGCAGCAAGGCCCTCTGTGGGTTGGAAGGCCAAGTATTTGCAAAGAGGCTGGGGGAAGTGCACCACATTGCTCAGCACAGGAGACAGTCGTGGTCTCTGCCAGTGATGACATTTCAGCCACTCCAAACCTCCTGACAAAACCGTCTTTGCCTTCCGTGTGAAAATCCCCGGTGGGATCATGCGGGTTATCATTCTCAGCCCATCCCAGGAATAGGAAGTCAGTGTTTGCAGACAGTGCAGATGGTTCCTACCTGGCCATGAAAGCCATGTGGAGGGGCCGGGGCAATGGTCAGGCACCTGCCTTGCATGTGGCCAACCCAGGTCCTATCCTCCGTATCCACTCTGAGTGCAGAGCCAGGAGTAAGCCCTAAGCACCACCAGGGGTGGCCCCCAAACAACACAACAACAAAAACAGACACCTGGAAATGGGTGACCCAAATAAGCCCTTGGGTTGTATCTGTGGGGCCAAAGAACTATTCCAGGTCGTTTCAGACACTTCTGTTTCCTGGTAGCGTTTGAAAGGGCTGGATCTTGATTTTCTAATCTCTTGACCAACGTTTTCCCAAAGTGCTCATTGTCAGCCCCCATCCCCAGGGCTGCTGGAATGTTCTAGGGGACAGTTATAACCTCAAGTACCATTGGGGGAATCAAAGGGGCTGTTTTACTTTGTTTGCTTAAAGAAAGGTTGCTAAGAGATTTTTTTTCCTGAAAGGGGGATGATCGGTCTGCTCTCAGTGATGTATAATAAGATGTATAATGAGAGGGAGGGAGAGAGGGAGGGAGGGAGGGAGGGACGGAGGGAGGTCTCCTGTGCGCTGACACTGGTTGAACATTTCAGGTGATTGTGAAGACAAGGACGGAATATCAACCTGAGCAGAAGAACAAAGGGAGGTTCCGGGTGCCGAAAATCGCCGAATTTACGGTCAGTTTCTTGACGGTGTGAGAGAGTAAAGGTGAGGCTGGCCTCGGCCAGCGGCGCCCCCGGTGCCGGGTGGCAGGTGCCACTGGCAAGTGGAAAAGAACAGCAGCTATTTTTAGTGGATTTCTCGAGGCCACACTGTCTGGGTCACCAAATCTAATGGAATCACAGAGCCGGCCTCTTGGGGACTGCTGACACTCTCCTCTGGCCCCAAAGGCTGGGGGAATGTCGCCACTGAGAAATGTCACCAGGCCAGGGAGAAGCACAAAGGCCCAGGCATGCAGGTGACCTGGTATGATCTCTGGTACCTCTGGCCTCTCAGGCACCCCAGGGAGAGCCAGAGTGGTCCCCACGCCCCTGGAAAGGTCCTCCCTGCAACCGGACCCGAGGGGCAACCACCTCTCCTGGCCAGGGAGGGGCTCAGCAGTGGGCTAGACACAAGACGCCCTGGGCTCAGTCCCCAGCAATTCAACTCACGCCAAAAGAGAACCGCATCTCCTGTCTTCCTCCTCCATCCCCTTCTTGCCCCTCTCCTTCAACCGCCCCACCAGGAAAGGGGCGGGAAGTGCAGGCGTGATTTTTTTCCTTTGCGGGAAGAGCAGGTGATGGTGGTTGCAAGAAGAAAGGGCTAGAATAGCTGACTTCTTGGGACTTCACTGCCTGTGGCATTCTGTTTCCAGCTGGAAGGGTCCTAAGGAGCATGGAAAGCTCTGGGTCTCGGGGAAGAGTGGCATGACGGAGGTAGACGGGGGCTCAGGGGGGATAAGGATGGAATGAGGCACTGAAAAGGGAAGTGGGGTTGAGTCCAGTCACTTGGGACTTTTCTGCTAGGAGAGAGAGCTGGTGCAAAGGCCCTGCAGCAAGCCTCCAGCTCTGCCCAGGAAGAAGGAAAGGAGGGGCGCAGCCCAGCCGAGTGAGCAGAGGGTTGCCCTCAGGGCTTCCTCCTGTCCCTGTGCTCAGGAATCACTTCTGGAGAGGCTTGGGGGATGACATGCAAGTCAAGCACCCTCCTACCCACTGTGCAATCTCTTTAGTCCAAACATATTTTTAAAAACGGTATGTTTCCTTACTTTGGATGGAACGCTTTTCATTTTATTTAACTGACTGTTGGGGAGGGGCGGGTATACCTGATGGTGCTCAGGAGCGATCTCCAGCAATGTGCAGGGTCCCCGTGAGGTGCCCGGGATGGAAGCGGGGTCGGCCGCGTGCAAGGGCAGGGCCCCACCCAGCCCCTGTTGCTCGAGCTTTTCCTGGCTAATTGCAGGGGGCACGGAGGGAAACGCTGATACCTTTGGCTCTGGACAGGCTGAGGTCTTCTTCCAGCCTAAACCCATGGGTTTTTTCTAGTACTTTTAAGATTTTTTGGGGAGGTGGGTTTAAATTAACCCATCTGAAATTTCCCAGAATAAGGGGGTAATAAGGTAGAGGGCGATGTTCGTGTTAAGGACAGTTTGCTCACTGGTGTATGATCTTCCGTCAGCCCTTTTTCTCGCTGGCTTGGGAGGCCCCTCTTTCAGACACAGCCTTCCCAGGTTTCTTCAATTCATTATTTTCTGACTGGGGCGTGAACCTGGCCGTGCTGTGGGTCACTCTCCAGTGGCGCGTGGGGGTCCGTGCGGTGCCCGCAGCACCTGCACTCTTTTTTTTTCCTTTTTTTTTTTTTTTATTAGAGGGCTGGAGCGACAGCACAGCGGGTAGGGCGTTCGCCTTACACGCGGCCAACATGGCCGACCCGAGTTCGGTTCCTCCGCCCCTCTCGGAGAGCCCGGCAAGCTACCGAGAGTATTCGATATGCCAGACACAGTAACAACAAAGTCTCCAATGGAGACGTTACTGGGCCCGCTCGAGCAAATCGACGATCAACGGGAGGGCCTTTACCTTACCTTACCTTTTATTAGAGGGCTGGAGCGATAGCACAGCGGTAGGGCATTCGCCTTATAAGCGGCCAACATGGCCGACCCGAGTTTGATTCCTCCGCCCCTCTCGGAGAGCCCGGCAAGCTACCGAGAGTATCTCGCCTGCATGGCAGAGCCTGGCAAGCTCCCCGTGACGTATTCGATATGCCAAACATGGTAACAACAAAGTCTCCAATGGAGACGTTACTGGGCCCGCTCAAGCAAATCGACGAACAATGGGAGGGCCTTTACCTTTACCTTTACCTTAGTGAAACACCATGAGGTACAGTTGTAGATTTACAATTTTTTTGTGCTTGGGTTTCAATTATACAGTGATCAGATACCCATCCCTCCACCAGTGCCCATTTTCCACCACCATGGATAATATCCCCCCCACCCCCATCCCCCCATCTCCCCCTGCCTCTGTGGCAGGGCAATCCCCTGTGTTCTCTCTCTCCTTTTGGGTGTTGTGGTCTGCAAAAGAGACTTTGAGTGGCAAACATGTTCAGTCCATAGTCTACTTTCAACATGCATCTCCCCTCCTGGGAGGATCCTCCAAACACCCTTTATTTGGTGCTCCCTTCTCTATCTGAACTGCCCTTTCCTCTAGGATACCCGGCTGGCCTCTAAGTTATGGAGTAATCCTCCTGGTGCTGATCTCAGCTATTCTTGGGTATTAATCTCATACTTTGTTACTTTATATCCCCCAGATGAATGCAATCTTTCTATGTCTATCCCTCTCTTTCTGACTCATTTCGCTTAGCATGATACTTTCCATGATACTTGTACCACTTGTATGTAAATTTCATGACTTCATCTTTTCTAAGAGCTACATAGTACTCCATTGTGTAGATGTACCAAAGTTTCTTTAACCAGTCTTCTGTTCTTGGGCACTCAGGTTTTTTTCCAGATTCTGGCTATTGTAAAGAGTGCTTCAATGAACAAACAAGTGCAGATGTCACTTCGACTATACATTTTTGCCTCTCTGGGATATATTCCCAGGAGTGGTATTTCTGGGTCAAATGGGAGTTCAATTTCTAATTTTTTGAGAATCGTCCATACTGTTTTCCAGAAGGGCTGAACCAGTCGACATTCCCACCAACAGTGAAGGAGTGTCCCTTTCTCGCCACATCCGCGCCAGCATCGGTTGCTTTTGTTCTTTTGAATGTCGGCCAGTCTCTGAGGTGTGAGATGGTATCTCATTGTGGTTTTGATCTGCATCTCCCTGATGATTAATGATGTAGAGCATTTTCTCATGTGCTTTTTTGCCATTCGGATTTCTTCTTTGAGAAAGTTTCTGTTCATTTCATTGCCCCATTTTTGGATGGGGTTGGATGTTTTCTTCTTGTGGAGTTTAACCAGTATCTTGTATATCCTGGATATCAACCCCTTGTCAGATGTGTATTCGGCAAATATCCTTTCCCATTCTGTAGACTGTCTTTGTATTTTGGTCACTATTTCTTTGGTGCTCGAGCGGGCCCAGTAACGTCTCCATTGGAGACTTTGTTGTTACTGTGTCTGGCATACGGAATACTCTCGGTAGCTTGCCGGGCTCTCCGAGAGGGGCGGAGGAATCGAACTCGGGTTGGCCATGTTGGCCGCTTGTAAGGCGAACGCCCTACCGCTGTGCTATTTCTTTGGAGGTGCAGAAGCTTCTTAGTTTAAGATAGTCCTATTTATCTATCTCTGTTTTCACTTGCTCGGCCAGTGAGCGCCTGCACTCTTGCCCCTGAGCCATCCCCTGGCTCCTCCCCCACAGTCTTGTTTCACTCCTGCACTCTTCATGCACCGTCTGGTGATCGCTGGGTGTGGAAACGCCATGTTACCTGGACGGCCAGTGTGGGAATACGTCAGAAACGCATCCTCAGGCCCACGCCAGCCCGCCAACCCTCTCTCAACAACTCCAACCCATTCCTGGTGACTGGATTTTCCAGATAAATACTGATATTCTTTTCTTAAGTTTTCCCCAAACTTCTACTCCTCTTCCATTTGGATTACATAAATTCAGAGACTAATTTGAAGGAAAGTTCCCTCTTTCCATCTTGTCTCCCTGGAAACAGGGTTGAACTTTGCATCTGCCAATGTCTTCTTTCAATGCTCTCTGTTGAGTTTCTAAAAAATGAACTCTGCAGTTCTTATTCAATTTACTTCAAAAGATCTAACTGACTATTTTGGGGGTTGAGGCTACCAAAGGGACCTTTTCTTTCATTACTTTTTTGTTGCAATGGTGATTATTTGTACTTAATAAAAATGCTTTTGAATTCTCTCCATCTGTTTGCCACCAGGCACCCAACTTCCCTTATCTGATAAAGTTTAACAAAAATTGATCCCTTTGGACTTCAGTATATATGATCATAGTGCCGGCCCATAATGTTAACCATGCTTTCCTTGTTGAACAGTTGCTTTTCTTGTGTCGGTTTCTCTTTCTGGTTTCAGGCTCCTGATGTCACTTTCCTGCCTAATTGCATTGGCGAGTGCTTTGAGAGCTGTGCTTTCCTTGCATCTCATACTCCCCTGAAGACAGCTAAGCACCCAGAAACCTTGTCCCCTGCAGGAAGGATTCTGTGGTTTGACACTACCCTGTTGGTGTCAAAAATACAGAGCCAGGAGACCTGCCTGTCTATACCTTCAAGTGCCACTCCACATGGGGTTCTTCAGGCCTGGCCATCTCCCTGAATGCCGCTTGCTAAATGACATTTCTACTTCATGTGCTCCTTTTGTAACTTTCACTTTACTAATATTACGTTTCTGGGTGTGTCTATATTGTCTGGGTTGGGTATAATGTCACATTTATATTGAGTTTTGTAAAAGGAACATGCATTTTCTTTTTTCCTTTGGTGGGGGTGACCAAACCCGGCAGTGCTCAGGGCTCACTCCCTGAGGAGCTCAGGGGACCCTCTGTGGTTCTGGGGAGCAAACCCAGATCAGCTGTGTGCAAGGCAGGTGCCCTCCCCGCTGTACTATCTCACTGCCTGCCTCCATGCTTTTTCTTTCTCTATCTTCTAGGAAGTTTGGAGAGTAGATAAATACAGGGTTTTGGATCCAGTCTCCTTGTTTACTGTCATTGGCAAGGTAGGTAGTTTTCAATAGGTAGGGAAGAATAGATGAGCAGAGAGAGCCATCTGTGAAAGCCACCCTGTGAAAGGTTTTGAGGCCACACAGTAAAATACTTGCTTATCCCATTCTTCACGGCAGTGGCCTTCGGCTGCTTTTTCCAAGGTGGCCCCAGTCTGTCACAGATTAATAGAGGAGCTCCCATGTCCCAGGGTGAATGCAGGGGTAGCCATCGCGGATGTCCCCAGGATGTTGTTGTTGACCTGTGTCTCCAACTCCATCCATGAGCATCTGCTTCCAAAGTGCCACCATTTGTCCTTGAGTCTTCCTAGAGTCTGGCTTTGCCTGTAGCCATCACCTTGGGTCACACTGTCCCATTCCTGCATCTGGGTTCAGCATCTCCTCAGCGCAGCCCACAGGGATGGGGCACCCACTCACTCCGTGTCTGACGCTGGTCCTATGGTCTCTAGAGCAACTGCCCACATCTGGTGATACTAGAGGCGCTGCTGTATTTCACTGAGTAACAACCCCATTGTCATCATACCCTATGATCTTAGTAATACCAGCGCCAAAAAGTGGTACTCAGAGTTTATCTTTGGTCTGCACTGAGGGGTCACTCCTGGCAGACTCAGGGGACCCTGTGGGGTGCTGGGGATGGAACCTGGCCTTGCTCCCTTAACCCCTGTAACTGTTTCTTCAGCTCCACAGGTTGTTTTAAGCTTCACATACGGGTCTCACACACTTTTGGGCAAAAAAAAAAAAAAGAAAAAAAAGGAACGAAATTGGCAGTTCCGGTAAGAGCTCAACCTAGGTAGTACCCAGTAAATCTGTAAATCTGGTCTGTTCTTCTCAGCCAACAGCTCAGCAGCAGAGACCCCTAGCTCATGGAATGCTGGCTGCTTCAGGTCTGAAATCTCACCCCCTCTAGTTCCATCTCCAGCCAAATTTCCAAAGTGGTGTGTGTGTGTGTGTGTGTGTGTGTGTGTGTGTGTGTGTGTGCGTGCACAGTTCAGAGACTGTAGGTTATTCTCAGCAGTGTTCAGGAAACCTTGAGGCGGCTGCTGCAGCTGCCCTTTCTGCCTGGAGCACCCCTCCCCTCGCCATCCTTTCCAGGCAGGCGCCAGCCCTTCCCTCAAGCCTCCCCCTGCATTCCCCAGTACCGTTTTCCTCTCCCCTACTTGGGGAAGCCTCCCCTCCACTGGGGTCTGTGTCACACCCACATCCCGAGCTTCTGGGCTTAGCCTGCTCCCCCCAGAGTCTCTGATCAGGAATGATGCGTCTTGGGGTTCCCTGGCTTCAAGAGGAATGAGCTTTTCCTACCTTCCAGTTCTCCAGGGAACCCGGGGGAAATTGTCCTTTAAAATACGCCAAGAAAATCAATTGCCTTTCTGGCCCGTGGGAGCCAGTGGGGAAAGCGTGACAGGATGGCGCCCCTGTCAGGCCACAGCCCTCTTCTGGGGCTCCCTTTATTTCCAAGCGGATTGCAAACGGGGGCCCCAGCTGGGCTCCCTCAACTGTCCAGCCACCTGCCCCTCATGAGGCCGGACGCCTGCTCTGCCCCGCTGGAGGCTGCCTTTGATGCCTTGTGAGCAGCCGAGCAGCCTTCGGACCTCGCAGAGAAATGCCACACACCGCCTTCGAGAAGGGGGCGGGGCAGGGCTCCAGACAGGCATGGAAGGGGACCTGGGAGCAGGTGCTTCGGGGTCCCAGATGGCCTTCCCAGCTGCCCTGTGACGGGGGCATCTTGTAACCACTTCCTCTGGGGAGAGAGCCAGGGAAGAGCTTTGTCCCAGCGCCCCCCCCCCCCGCCCCCCACCGCCATGTTCCGCAGAGCCGCCTGCACCTGCGTTTGTCTTTCTCCTCCGAGTCTGGACTTGGAACGCCAGAAGGAGCCCAGTTCTCTAATTTTGGGGGGAGGGGCACAGCAGCTAGTGCCTGGGGTCCCTCGGCGCATGGTTAGGGCCACGTGGGGCTATAGTCCCTTCTCAGGGCTCAGGGCTCAATACACATGTTGCATTTCCTTGAGAATAGATTGGCTTCTAAATGCCCAGGGCAGCCCCTCGCACCCCAGATCCAAGTTGAACAGTGGCCCCAGCCCTTCCCATCAACCTGCTGCAGGAAACCAGAGATGTATCTCCTACACCAGCTGCACCCCGTCTCCCCAGTGATGATGCCAGTAACAAATTAAATTGGAGAATGAGTTATCGCAGTGGAACATTCCCACTTAAAGCCTGCTTTTTCTCTTTCAAGGGCCCTGCAAATATTAATGAACTCCTGGCTCCCATCAGGATCGCAATGAGACACACGCACACACACACATGCCCGTGCACATGCACACACACACAAACACATGTACACACACGCACACACATGCACACCACTGCATCTGTCTCTGGTGTGAAAGAGGTGCTTGAATTATTGCTTATATACAAGTTTGAGGCTCTTCTCTAATGCACTTTACTACTTCACAGGATTCCTGGGGAGACCCTAGAGAATGGGCGTCCCTTTAAGGATCTGGGGAGGGGCCTCCACTGGGCGTGAAGGCCATTGAGGGAAGAGAAGAACCTTTGGCTCGCCACCAAGCATCCAGGCCCAGTTGCAGCCCTGGCAGAGGCAGCAGAAGGGGTCGGTCTCTGGGCTGCCTTCCTGGGGAGGGAGCTTCAGGTTTTCTTTTGGGGGGTTTGAATTGGGAGCCACACCCAGCGGTGCTCAGGGGTCACTCCTCTCTGCTCAGGGATCACAGGCCTGGGCTGCGGCTTTCACCCCTGGCGTTATGCAGTGAGGAAAGAAGGGGAAAGAAATCAGCTGGTCTGTCCGCTTGGGCCTCACGAAGGAACCCCCCAGTTCTGGGAATGGTGAAGTGCTCCCCACGCCCAGGGTCCCAGGGCAAGGCTGGCCGGTGCTGCCAACTTTCTCCTTCAACCTCTTTCCTCTGCAAGCCCCCCACCCCACCCTGCTGGGCAGTGTCTGGGGGTTGGGGGGCTGGAAAGATAGAAGTGAGGCTTCAGCTCCTTCCTTCTGTGTTAGCAGGTGGGGTGCCATTGTGGGCTTGGCGGGGATCATTTCTTCTTTGTAGCTGGAAAGGGACGTCCTTGGGGGGCTGGCGGGTGCAGTCCTCGGCCCCTCTGCTGGCCACACGCTGGCACTGGGAGGAGAGGATTTCAAATTTTCCAAGCCCATTTGGCTGACCTGATTCTTTTTTTTTTCTTTTATCAAGTCTTCTGCCAAGAAAGGGGATTGAGGAATGAAAGTAGCTCAATAGAATGAGCTATCTGGGCTGCGGAGACGCTGCGTCTCCATGGAGACGGGTGCTGGCAGGTGGTTTGGGAGAGAACTCAGCAAAAGCTTTCAGAGGGCGAGCCACTTGCCCAGGCCCCACCCCGCGCCAGTAAGTGTCCGGCTGGTCATCCCACTAGACAGCTGGATCCTGAATGGTCCTGTCCAGCTCAGGGTTGCGGGCAAGGGGATCCCGGGGGCCAGGCTGCCCAGGGTCATGGTGTGCCAGGTCTCTCTCTCTCCACTCGAGCCCACTCTGCTCGGCGGCTTTGGCGCTGAGCTGGAAGCTTCATTCTGTCTCGGACGGGAAAGGTGGACGCCTGCCCTGGGAGCCACACCCTTCACTGGAAGGGCGGCTTTATGGGAGCCCCAGGAGGCTGGTGCTCAGGAGGAACCTGTTCCCTGGCCTGGGAACAGGGTCTCAGATCTGCGTCCTGGCCTGGCAGGAGAGGGGTGGGGGGGGGGTGCCTCCCGGCCCCTGGGTCCCATGTCTGCTGTGACGGATCTTTATTAGAATCACTTTCCAGGGTAAGTTCTGCTTCCTGGCACTGTGGCCAGTCAGTGTTGGTCGGAGGCTGCAGACTCGTTCATACTGGGCGGCAGTGGCCCGAGAGCTGCAGTCTCCCCCCAGACTCTCCTTCCCGGACCCCAGGACCTCGTCCGAGTCATGCTATGCCCTCGGGGATGCAGCTGCCAAGAAGGGACAGGGCCCCGCATGCTTCTTAGAGCGCCGCTGCTGCTGGCCCTGAGTGTCATGGGTGTCTCCTGGACTGGCCACAACAAGGTCCCATAGCTAAGGCTCCTCCCTCATAAGCATGAAGCTTGGAGTTCAACCTCTGGTGCCCCCACATGCTGAGCACATTACTGGTAGCCCAGCCGTCAGGGGGCCCACCACTGTGAGGGGCCCTCCATGCCTCCCCGCAGTGAGTGCTGCAGCTGACGGGAAATAGGTTTGAGCACTGTGGCCAGGAGCATGGCTCAGGAGGCGCTGGTGCACCTGGCGTGTCCCAGGCACGAGCAGCTCTAACGGAGTGTAAGCCCCAGCAGGCCTCACGACGGAGCGTGTCAGCACCGCCGCCTGACGAAGGGAAATGAGGGAGGAAAGGGGGAGACGCGTGGAAGGGGCGTGGGACCAGAGCAGTAACAGCAGGAAAGGCGTTTGCCT
Organism: Sorex fumeus; assembly: GCF_029834395.1. Taxonomy (NCBI): domain Eukaryota; kingdom Metazoa; phylum Chordata; class Mammalia; order Eulipotyphla; family Soricidae; genus Sorex; species Sorex fumeus. The sequence continues at coordinate 2,422,135 of NW_026606074.1, read as the reverse complement.
TGTACGCAGCTGACACAGGCTCAATCCCTGGCACCTCACAGGGTCCCCCGAGCCCCACCAGGAGTGATCCATGAGCACAGAGTCAGAAGTCAGCCCTGAGCATCACTGGGTTTGCCCCCCCCCCCAAACGAAACCCTGACTTTTCTTTTGGCCTAGTAACTGCAAAATATGGGGGGAAAGCAGGTGGAGCTGATTTGGGGTGGGCCTAAGGCGTGTGTGGCTGTGGTTGGTTCAGCGAGTTCCTGGGTGATAGTGGAGGGGGAATGGAGGGAACCACATGGAAGTGGTGCTTCACGAGCACCCCCAGAGTTAACAGGACGCAGGAGAAGAGGGCAGCCCCAGAGGGGCTCAGAAGATGCCTCCCAGAGCCTCAGGAACATGGGGGAAACTGAGGCCCAAGGACGGCAGGGCCATGCTCAGGACCACACTCCACCTGAGGGACCGCCGAGCTCCCGGGCTCCCTCTGCACTCTGGCCGCCGTGCCAGGATGGAAGGGCCTGGAGGGCTGCAGTGGGGCGTGGGGGGCGCGGGGGCTCTGACTCAGGGTTTGCTCTCCTCCAGGTCACCATCCTCGTCAGCCTGGCGCTGGCCTTCCTTGCCTGCATCGTGTTCTTGGTGGTTTATAAAGCCTTCACCTACGACCACAGCTGCCCAGAGGGCTTTGTCTACAAGGTAAGGAAGGGGTGGGATTCAGTCCTCCTTGGGGTCCAGGTTTGGTGTTGGGGGGCGGATGGTCCCTCCTACGGACGGTGGAAAATGTGATGTGTTGGGTCAGAGAGCAAGGACAGCAGGTCAGGAGTCGGCCCCGAGCACAGAGCCGGGAGTGAACCCTGAGCATAGAGCCAGGAGTCATCCCTGAGCACAGAGCAGGAGTCAGCCCTGAGCACGGAGCCAGGAGTCAGCCCCGAGCACAGAGCCGGGAGTAAGAGCTGAGCACCACCAGGTGTGGCCCAAAAACCAAGATCTAAAAAAAAAAAATGTATCCAGGGCTCCAGTGAGATAGGGTGGGGGTGAGGGCATTGCCTTGCTCACGGCTGACCAGGCTCAACCCCCAGAGCCACACGGGTTCCCCCCAGCGACCCCAGAGCTGATCCCTGAGGTGCGAATAAGCCCCGAGCGCGGCCAGGCTGGCCCCCAAAGGAAAGCAGGCAGTTTCTTGGGGCGTGAATGCTGCTCGCGGGTGGGGTGGGCCGGCGGGTGCAGGGGTGGTGCGAGCTCCCCTCACCCCGTGCCCTGCTGCTTCCCAGCACAAGCGCTGCATCCCGGCCTCCCTGGACGCCTACTACTCGGCGCAGGACCCCAGCTCCCGGAGCCGCTTCTACACGGTCATCAGCCACTACAGCGTGGCCAAGCAGAGCACCGCGCGGGCCATCGGGCCCTGGCTCTCGGCCGCCGCCGTCATCCACGAGCCCAAGCCGCCCAAGACCCAGGGCCACTAGAGGCCATCCTGGTAGTGGGGGGCGGGGGAGGCGGCGGAGAGGGGCCCCCCACGCCGGCCGCCAAACTCCAGTGACAGGCCGGCACTGCCCCCCGGGGGTGCAGGCAGTTGGGGGCGGGCGGGCGGGCGGGAGGCGGGGCGGGCGCGACCCACGTGCACTGGAGTTGTCAGAACCCCTCTTTTTTTTCCCCTTTTGGTCCCCAAGTCGGGCGCGTGTACAAAGGCATGTTTCCCGTTGATTGTTCCCACATAAAATAATCTCACCACGCCGCTGCTCCACCTTCCTTAGGTACTGGAAAGAGGAGGAGCCCCCCAAACCTGAGTCCCCAGCCCCCGCCCCCACAGACCCCGCTGAGGGGACCCTGGCTGCCCGGGAGGAGGGGAAAGGACAGTCTGTGGGCCACAGGGGGGTTGTGTGGGTGCAGGGGCTGGTCAGACCCCCTCAGACAGGCCAGCAGGGGCCTGGGGGCCAGGGGCCACCCGAGGGGTGCATGGTCTCCAGAGGAAGGCCCCGCTGTGGGCATTGGCATGACCTGGCCTATAGGTGGGCGGCAGAGCAGGCTCCCAGGACCCGGGGCTTCCCCCAGGTGTGACTGATCCTCGATCAGCAGAGATGAGTGTGAGGTGGAAGGACAGACTGTCAGACTTTCTCCGTCTTTTATTCTTGCGTTTCTAGGGTGTCCCCCAGCCCCATGCGAGACTGTCCATATGCAGGTGCCGGGCAAGGGGAGACAGGAAAGGAAAAGGGGGGCCGCAGGGAGAAGGCAGAACAGGCAGGCACCCCCACGCCCCCGAGTGCCAGAGAACAGACCCTTCTCTGCCCCAGCTCCTAGCTCAGCTCGTAGAAGCCCTTGCTGCCTGCACCCACCCACCTCCCTGAGGGTCACTCGGTGGCTCAGGCAAATGGAGGGGCCCCCACGTGTCCACACACAGAGCATTGGTGGCTTGCTGTTACCCCAGCTGTCGGACGCTCTCCTCACCTGCTTCTCGCCCTTCCTGGCCAGCAGTCACCTGTAAATCCATTGGGCTTCCAAGGCAGAACAGCAAACCGTCTGTCCGTCCATCCGTCCATCCCCTTCCCCGCTCCCCACCCCCACTCCGCCCCGTCCACCCCCCCCCCCCCAACTGCCGAGCGCTTTCGAATTCTGTGGTTGTAACTTTCGTCAGTAGGTAGCTGAGACTGAGTCTCTCTCGGTGTGATTCTTGAACTTCTCGGGCAGGGCACCAATAAAGATAGACGTGTCTGAGAGCCTGGCTTGCTCGTCCGCCTGGGGCCGGCTGGGGGTGCCAATATTGGGGGAGTGGGGCGGGGTGGGGGTGAGATGGGGGAGTCTGCGTGTGTCCTCTTCAGCTAGGGCTGGAATTGGGAGGTGAGGGTCCTCCTCCTCGGGGCTCCGCCACTCCCAGGGCCCGGGAATGACACGGGGGCCAGAAATGCATTCGGGGGATTGACCCCTGAAATCAGTGGGGGCCGAAAGGTAGACTGAGAGCACCACAAGGCGATGGTGGTGGGGTCAGGCCAGCAGCGTGGGGGGGTGATGAGCCACGAACCCCTCTCCCGCTCATGCAAGGCTTCTGTGAGCTGTGGCCAGTGGCAGCGCCCTTGACCCCATGGACAGGTGGAAAGACTGCCCTGTGAAGGCACCCCTCCTCAGCCTGTACGACCCCCCACTGTTCTTTGAAATCCAGCCCAACCCCTCTTGGCCTGGAGATGGCTCCTGGGCACATGTGAAGACAAGGAGCCCTTAGACAACCCCCTCCGGGCCCCCCAGTGCCCAGCCCCTCCTTCCGAGTCCTGCCGGGTGGGGAACACTACCCCCACTCTCTCCCTAGCCGCGGCAGAACCAGGCTCCTCCCAGGGGTGTGGGGTGGGGGACAGCCCGTCCAGAAGGGGCTTTGGCCCGGGACCACTGCCCTGGCTTTGGTTTCTCTTTCGGGTCCCACCTGGTGGTAGCAGTGCTCAGGGAGTCCTGTGGTGCCGGGGATGGATGGTCCTACGTGCCACCCCCAGCCCTTTGAGCCAGCTCCTAGGGTGTGTGGTGCTGCTGGCTGTCAGGGCAGGGCAGGAAGTGATCCTCGAACAGCGCCTGTGGGGGTCCAGCTCCCCACCACCACCACCACAGGCTCCTTCTGACAGTTACTTTATTCACTAGCCCTGAGCCTCTCAGCCCCCTTGCTGGAGGCAGACAAAGCCCATGGCTGTCCCCCCCCAAGTGTGCTTGACACTCCCCAGAGCTGTTTCCCTTCTCCAGAGCTCCCCGTTCAGGCCATGGGGTGCAGAGATGGAGAGAGTTAAGGAGCCCCTGGGAAAGAGGTCATGAGGAGTGAACCCCAACACCCCTTCAGATGAGCACAGATGAGCAGACGTTTAGGGAGATGAGCATTTTTCTGGAAGATTCCTTTCTCACGTCTCTGATGGGTTCTAATCTGAAGCGGAAATCGGGTAAGAAAAGAAATAAACCCCAGTATGCGCGCGCACACACACACACACACACACACACACACACACACACACATTATTTTTCTCTCCCCCTAGAAGCATATGAGGTACCATCTCTTTCAAGGAGAGAAGAAAGACGCTCATAGCCCATGGAGGGAAGAGGGTTGGTTTCCATGGCAACGGCGATGTGAGTCCCCATAGATCCAGCTCAGCAGCGGGGGTGTTTCTCCAACTCTGCCCTTTTGTCAGAAATGATTTGTTTCTGAGAGCCCAGCCCCAGGCCTTCCACGCAGGCCGCCCCCTTTCCGGACACTCTCCCTCACTCTCTCCTTCATCCCTCTTGTCTTCTGCCATGCCTGCTCTGCCTCCTTCCCAGAGATCAGTGTCTGCAGGAGGCAGGCTGAGAGCTGACGTCATTCGTGTGCATTGAAATTCAGTTTCCCTCCTGAAGGTTTCTGCCTGGCCCCCCTCAGCCTGCACAGCAGAATCAGCTGCTCGGGCCTTACTCCCGGCTCTGTGCTCAGGGAGCACTCCTGGTGTTGCTCAGGAGACCCTTGCGGTGCTCTGTGGGGATCTGGTATTTGTCTCCCTTGGGCCGATTTCGCTTACCTGCACCTCCTCTAACTCTACCCACGGGGTTTGGAGAGGCAAGTTGCCATGCGCAGGATGCCAGAGTGTGTCCAGACCCCACCTTTATCCTCTCACCTGCCATCGAACTGGGGGAGGTGCATTTGGTGGTGCTCGGGGACTCCTGATTGTATTCAGGGATCACTCTTGGCGGTGCTCAGGGGACCATATGAGGTGCCAGGGATCGAACCAGGGTGGGCAACATGAAAGGTAAGTGCGTCACTGGCCGTGCTCCCTTCCCAACCCTCCCCACCCTGACAACAGGCCAGGCCCTGCCGTGGCATTATTAAGCGTGCAGACCCCTTTCCAAGGTGCCTGAGTTCTTGGAATGGATGGGCCGCCATTCTAGGTCATCTTCCCCTCCCCCACTGCTGCCAGTCGCCAGGTAACCTTGCCGCCCCTTCCTGGAGTTGTTTGGTTTGGGCACCATACCTAGCAGTGCTCGGGGCTTACGCCTTGGCTCTGCTCAGGGATCGCTCTTGGCGGGCTTGGGGGGACCCTGTGGGTGCTGCGGATGGAAGGCATCTGCCCACTGTAGCTAGCAGCTTCCAGCCCCCAACCCTTCCACTTGCGAGCCCAGGGACCCCCTCCGCCATCCTTCTCACTGGAGTCAGTGGACTTTGTCAGTCCCACCGGGTCTCCTCATGGCCCTGCGTTCAGCTCTGGCCTTCCCGCCTGCCCCGCTCACATCTCCCACGCCCACCTGCAGACGGAGGATGTGAAGAGAAACGGATTTTCCTCAAGCCCAAAAGGGAACCCTTGGGTAGGAGGCTGTGTGGGACCGTGCAGAAGGGGGAACTTGGGGGTCTCAGAGAAAGGGGGTCCAGAGCACCAGAGAGGGAAAAAGGCAATGGTGTGTTCAGGAGGAAGAGCACCCAGGGGCAAGGGTGCGACTTTGTCCCTAAGACATGCCGAAGCCTCCCCCCACCCCCAGGTTTCCCCAGGCCTGCAGGGCCTGGCAGGGGGTCAAGGGGGACTCAGTGAAGTGGGGGCAGGGAGGGCGGTCCTCACGCTCTGACGCTGGCGAGTGGCCTTCCAGGAAGAGGCCAGGGCCTGGCTCCCCCTTTCTGGTTTGTGGGTCTCCCTAGTTCCCTTTCCTTCACCTCCTCCGCCCCCCGCCCCCACACACACACTCACTCCCCGCAGCTGGAAGCAAACATTTGATTGGGAGAACGCTCCGGCTCTCTCTGTGGGTGATTTATTCCCTCCACCCAAATCCTGGAACTAATTAAAAAACGGAGACAAAACAGCACTGGAAGGGCTCAGGAGAGAGGATGAACGGGTTGTCGGGTGTGCGGCCGTGAGTCTGTGTCTCCGTGAAATCACCGGGGGTGTTGCAGTCTCTCGAAGGTGGGGCTTCGTGCTGTGGGCTGGGGGGGGAGGAGGGGGCACAGAGCCACTTCAGGGGAGGGGAAGCAACTGTGAGCGAGTGACCCCCATGGTCCCAGAGGCCCTGATGGGTGCACAGTGAGTCATACCATTGGCACACTGGGCTCTAAATGAATGCATGATTGGCATAGGCTTAGCTCTGAGTTTCCTGTAGCAGCAGGAGGCATGGAGGGAGGGGCTTGGGCTCCTCGGGGAAGAGGGAGCTAAAGTTGGGGGCTGAGATCCTCCCGAGAGAGATCTGGGTCTGCCTGATCCCAGCCCAGAGCAAGGCCCTCTCTCCACCAAACCTCTGAGTCGTCCAATGGGGCCTCTGTTGTGATGGCTCGGAGCAGCCTGGCTCAGCGGGGAAACAGCTGCTGATGCGGTTGCTAAGCAACAAGCCCTGCACCAATCCCCGGCCACCTCGGGCCCCTCCTTCCATCCAGAGCTGCTGACTTGGTGGTGGGTAAAGGGGTTGGCAAGAAAAGAGCTGCGAGAGTAAGGGGGAAGGGGCCTCCAAGTCCAAGGATGAGTGGGCTGACGTGTGTGCGAGGGGGCCAGAACCACAGCTGCCGTGGATCAAGGGGCATGTGCTGGGCCGCGCCGAGCTCGGGGGAATTTTTACCACCGATACAGGTGTTGTGAAGCTCAGGATTGGGGGGAGGGAAAGCAGCTTCTGCAGTTTCACCAACATTTTCTGGGCTGGGGACAGAACCTGGCTCTGCAGGGCGAGTTCCTGACCCCCTTTATTATCTCTCCAGCCCCCAAACCCGGGATTCTCAGCTCCTCTCCTCGGTCCTGTGTGAAACTATAAGTGTAAAGATCCACACTCCAAATTCCCGGTCCGATTTGAAAGGAAAAGTCCTGGGGGAAGTGGGGAGACGCCTGTGGTGCAGAAATGAGCAGGAACTAGGGAATGGGCCCGACGGGGTACATTTGAGTCTCTGTTGAGATTTCTAACTGCCAAGAGGAAACTGGCTCAGTAGCACCTTTGGGCATCCTCACTGCCTGCTTCCCGGGGAGGGGCGTGGGCCACACCTGTGGCGTTCAGGGACTGCTCCTAGGTTCAGGGAACCGTGGGATGCCGGGGGTTGAATCTGGGCACCCACAGGCAAAGACTATGCTCAGTTTTGAGCCGTCCTGAGAGAAAGAATAGAGGAAGAATCTCTCCTTCCTAGAGCTGACTAGAGCCCCAGATCTGTGGGCACATGGCCATTTCGTAGATGTTCTGAGCAACTGAGAACTCTCAGCTTGCCACAACATCCAGAATCTTCTTTCTAGCATCCAGGTCGTGTCAAAAGGAATTCATCATCTCCTGTCTCTGTAAAATGCCTTGCAGGTCTCTATGACATATACAAGAATGCGGCCAGGAGGTTGATTGGCGGCAGTTCAGTGGGAAATTTTATATATATACGCGTGTGTATAAATTTTATATATATCTTCTAGTTTGGGGGCCACCCGGCTGTGCTCAGGGCTGCTTCTGGCTCTGCACTCAGTAATTACTCCTGGATGTGCTCGGGGGGACCCTATGGGGTGCTGGAGATCAAACCTCGGCTGGTCGCCTGCAAGACAAATGCCCCACCCGCTGCCCTGTACCTCTCCAGCCCCAGAAAAATGTTTTTAATAGGAGAAAAACCCACAAACATAGTACTTGTGCTTTTTTCCTTTTTGCAGTGGTGGGGGGAGGCAGTCCTAGATTGGAGCTTCCCATCCCGAGGGCCCCCAGCCGCAGTGGGGACCTCTCACCCCACCCCATGAGGCTGTACCTGATGTTTTTCTAGCCCTCACCTTGATTCTGAAGTGTCTTTGCTACGCAGTGGCACTGAGTGTAAATGTGGTAAATATTGACTTCCTGGCAGACCTCTGGCCAATGATGAGGTTTAACACGGGGCAGCCAGAGGCTTTGGGCAATTATTTGGGAACCAAATGAGCCCAGGAAGTAACCTGCTGCCCACACTGACCAGGCCCCGGGGCCAGGGACTGGGTTGGAACTACTGGAATTTTCCTCTTGTTATTTTTCAAAAAACATTTCCCCCTGGCAAGTAGGTTTCTCTCCCTGGAGCTAACTGGTATTTAAAGCTGACACCTTGATTATTAACTTCATCAGAACGTGGCTGCCTGTGTGGGTGGTGAAGCCCCTGAGAGGAGAAAGGAAGCCAGAGCTGGGAGGAGGTGGGGGAGGGGCAGAAGAGACCCAGTCACCGCCCCCAGCCCATCTGTGCACACTCTGGCCTGTGCTCTGGAACCCCGGGGCCTTCGCAGTGACCCCCCGAGCCGTGCGTGGGAAAGCCTAGGTCACTTCCCCCCAGAGAGTGATTCAGGCGACAGGATGACATCAGAGGCCCCCGGGGCAGAATTTCCCACCCTGTTTTGGTCTGGGGACCACACCAGGCAGCACTCAGGGGTCTCTGCTGGTGGCCTTCGGGGTCCATATGGGGTGCCGGCATGGAACCTGGGTCAGCTGTGTGCGAGGCCAGCGCCTTACCCCCTATATGACCTCTGAGGCCCCTGAATTCTTGTGTGGGTTGTGCCCAGGGTCGCAAAACATGGCAGGTTCGGGGTGGGGTGGACTCAGGCCACAGAATCGACGGCCTGCCTCCTGCACATCTTTGGTAGCAGAGAAATGGTTCCCTTCGCTTCCCTCCAGAAGACGAGGCTCCTGCCGTGTTGCCCCCGAAGGCCCCGATGGAGGGGCGTAATTACAATATTGCACACGTAGCATTTCCAGTGCTGTTAAGCCTGACACCATAAGCAATGAGCCCACCTCTCTGGAAAGCGCCGATAATTAGGTTTTTCTAATTACAGGCCTCTCTCTTTTTTTGCTTGCAGCAATAGAAAGGAGGGGGAAAAATAGTTTTCTTAGGTGGGAGAGAAAGAGTCCCTCACCATTTGTGAGAAATGACTCTTTTTCATTGAACCAGGGAAAATGCAAAATGTGAGAAGTGGCAGGAAGGTGGGGGCAGGTGTGGGGGTTTAAGGGTGATGGCTGGGGTCTGGGCAAGTGTTAGGAATGGCCAGTGGCTTTGCAGGTAGAAGGCGGGGGGCGGAGGGGTTGCTTTGTATTTCTTTTGACTTTTAAAGACTGTCACTAAAATGAAAAAAAAAATGGCTTAGGCTAGGGCTTAACTTGAGATTGGATTTCACTGCACACTGCAGAGGCGGCGTTTGACTATATCCTGACTCGAGGTGTGCTGGGCTCTCCACCCGTCTCCCCAAGTCCCCACTCCTGCTCTCTCTCTGGGCAGTGGACGGATTTGCATGTGGGAGCACCGGCCCTCACCCGTGGATGTCCAGGGTCAGCCTCCCAGCTCTGTTCCTGCTCGGGGCCTGCCGGTGAATGAACCCAATTGCAGAAGCTCCGTTTCTTCCTGTGTCCAGGAGCTCGTGCCTGTCACAGCACAATCCCAGCAAAGCTCAAGAGATGAACAGCCAAATGGGAGCTCAATTTCTAATTTTTTGAGAATCGTCCATACTGTTTTCCAAAAGGGCTGAACCAGTCGGCATTCCCACCAGCAGTGGAGGAGGGTCCCTTTCTCACCACATCCACGCCAACACCGGTTGCTTTTGTTCTTTTGCATGTGGGCCAGTCTCTGTGGTGTGAGATGATATCTCATTGTTGTTTTGATCTGCATCCCCCTGATGATTAATGACGTGGAGCATTTTCTCATGTGCCTTTTGGCCATTCGAATTTCTTCTTTGAGAAAGTTTCTGTTCATTTCGTCGCCCCATTTTTTTGATGGGGTTGGATGTTTTCTTCTTGTGGAGTTCAACCAGTACCTTGTATATCCTTGATACCAACCCCTTGTCAGATGTGTATTCGGCGAATATCCTTTCCCATTCTGTAGACTGTCTTTGAATTTTGGTCACTGTTTCTTTTGAGGTGCAGAAGCTTCTTAGTTTAAGATAGTCCCATTTGTCTATCTCTGTTTTCACTTGCTTGGCCAGTGGCGTGACATCTTTGAAGATACCATTAGCTTCAATGTCATGCCACAGAGGCAGGGTGGGATGGGGGGATGAGGGGTGGGAGGGATACTGGGATTAGTGGTGGTGGAGAATGGGCACTGGTGGAGGGATGAGTATAACTGAAACCCAAGCGCAAAAATTTATAAGTCTACAACTGTACCTCATGGTGTTTCACTAATAAATATATATATATGAGAGAGAGAGAGAGAGAGAGAGAGAGAGAGAGAAGAACAGCCCTTCCAGGTTGCTCAGCATCAGGCCACGGTTTAGGCTGCTCTCAGGAAGCAGAAGCAAAAGCTACTGAGGGGAGGGAGGGGGACAGAGAGGTATGACAGCAGGCAGGGCGCTTGCCTCACACACAGCTGGCCCCAGTCCCACCCTGGAGGATCCCCTGAGCCCCTTCAGGAGTGATCCCTAAGTACAGAGGTAGAAGTTAGCCCTGAGCACTGGTGGGAGGGCAAGAGGGATGGAGGAAGGAGGGTGGGACTGAGGGAGGAAGAAAGGAAGAAGGAAGGAAGGAAGGAAGGAGAGAAGGAAGGGAGGAGGGAGGGAGGGAGGGAGGCAGGCAGGGAGGGAGGCAGGGAGGCAATGTGTAGAGGGGTTTTGTGGTTGTGCTCTCCACATCACCATATATACATGAAACCTTTCCGTGTCTTTCCTGCTGTTGCAGTGACTCTATTTGGGACCTGCAATTATCGAAACAATCATGGGTTCAGGGGCTTGGTTCTAAAAGGAAAGGATGAGAGAGTGAGCGCTCAGTCTCAGGTGACTGCAGGATCCTGACGAGCCCCACTTCCTTGATGAGAAGACTGAGACCCAGCAGGCAGCTTTCATTCCAGCCTCTCCCCAGGCCTGTGTCTCTTCTCCCGACACCTCCCTGTCAGCTTCCAAGCTGCCGGCCTCCGGAGGCCACACTCCAGCCTCTCGGGACAGCATGTCAGTGCCTGTCAGCCCCACCTGGGGACTGCTGGGCGTGACCTGTGACAGAGCCCTCCCTGGCCGCACGGCTGCCGGGAAAGCTGGGTCCACTGTGGCGTTCTTTCCTCCCAAACACCCATTCGGGGGTGGGGTGAAGCCCAGCCCCAGGGAAGAATCTCGCTGAGCAGCGAGGCTTAGTGGGAAATTAGAAATTCTCCTTGAGTTTGGTGGTGGAAAGGAGATATAGAAAATCTTTAGTCTGATGAATCCTCCGGCAGCGGGGGGACGTTGATGAGTGGCACTCACGAGAAAACGCAAATCCCGTGACTGTGCTCAGGACGGCTGGTACAGAGCCCTGGCTTGTCCTTGGCGGTGGGGAGGCAGGGATGCCAGAATCCAGGAATCAGAAACCTGAGCTCTTTTTTTGAAAAAGAGAAAAAAGCCAAGGCCTGCAAGAGAAGGTGGTTCCAGCATGACTGAAAACTCGAGGGGAGAAGAAAGGAATCTTGCTTACTAAGAATGTTCCAGAATGTTCCAGACCCTCTGGGACCTAGCTCGTGGGGGAAGGGCAGAGCAACCAGGAGCTATTATGTTTTTCCCTCCCGAACAAGTATTGCTGGGTACATAAAAACAAGGACTGCACGAATATACTTTCAAGGGACTGTGATTGCATTCATCTGGAAGAATACACATGAAAATGAGAATCTCTTTCTAACTCCTCCCTGTGCCAGTTCCAGTTCCTCCTCGGAAAGTAGCCGCTGGAACGTTTCCCACCGTCTTCACGAAGGTTTCCTGTGTATTTGCATCCCGATCGGCCCTTGTGTTTCTGATTTCAGCAATGGAATCGGACAGGCCAGAGAGACAGCACCGCAGTTAGGACACTTGCCTCGCACTGGGCCAGTCCAGGTGTGATCCTCAACAACACTTAGGGTCCTGGATCCCACCGTTGACTTTATTTGGGGGGGCGCACATGGGGCAGTGCTCAGGGCGGGCTCCTGGCTCAGCTCAGGGATCAAAGCCGGCCAGGCCACATGCCAGATAAGCGCCCTGCCTGCCGTGCGGTTGCTCTGGCCCTGTGTTTTGTTGTGGTTTGGTTTTTGGCCACACCAGGCAGTGCTCAGGGGCTGGACCTAACTCTGTGGTCAGGGATCACTTCTGGCAGTGCTGGAGGAATCGTATGTGGTGGCAGGGATGGAACCATCAGGATGAGCACAGGCAAAGCGAGCACCTGAACTTCTGGACCATCTCTCCAGCTGTTGATGTTGTGGCCCAGTACCTCTAAGGGACCTTCAGTATCAAGTTCAGATTCATAGATTAACCTTCATTAAAACTCTTGCTTCTGCTATGATGGGGATGACATGGGATGAGATTATGTGGGGGGAATTGACATGTTTATTTATGATTTGTCTTTGTAGTAGGATTACAACACAGGTCCGCATTGTTCAAGAGGTCTTGTTGGTTCATTTCACAAGGTTTGGTAGTCATATAGATCGTCCACAATCCTTGTAGTTTATTCTGAGAAACTGTTTGTTTTTTGGTATCAATGGAAATTTGAGTTCCATTTTATCACAGAGAGTTTTGTGGTATAGAAAATTATGGGTTTATTTTTTTGTATTTTTTTGTTTTTTTTTTTTTGCTTTTTGGGTCACACCCAGCAACGCTCAGGGGTTACTCCTGGCTCATGCACTCAGGAATTGCTCCTGGCAGTACTTGGGAGACCATATGGGATGCTGGGAATCGAACCCAGGTCAGACGCGTGCAAGGCAAATGCCCTACCTGCTGTGCAATTGCTCCAGCCCCAGAAAATTATGTTTTAAATGCGGAGACTTAATGCTGACCTCTCTTGATGGATGCATGTGTTAGATGACAGGTGTCATGTCTTATGGAGATAATGAGTCACAGAGGGGCAGGGCACTTGCCTTTCATGCACTGCCTGCTCTGACCCCACCACTGCAGAGGGTCCCCAAAGCGCCACTGGGAGTGACCGCTGGCCTGGGACCTGATTCCAGGAGTACCCTGAAGTCCCTTCCTGTTTCCTGGGGCCCCCTGCCAGGGGCCACTTGGCTTGGATATCAGACAGGGGGGCGCTATGCCAGCTTTCCAGAACCATCAGAGCCAAGCCCAAGCCCACACCCCTCCCCCGTTTCCTAGGCCTGTCGCTGGGAAAACGCTGCCTTCGCCCACAGTCCAGGCTGCTCCTGACAAGTCCCGCTGGCTCCTTCTCACATCAATGTTAAAACAAGAGCCTTTGTTTTCCGACCCCTGACGGCACCAGGCTCTTCCCTATCCTGTTAGCTTTAGCGTTCCTTCCTCCCTCTCCTTTAGAAAAACCTTAGAGTCCAGGCGATAAGAATGGCGAAGAAGGCGAAAACACACACACACACACACACACACACACACACACACGCGCGCACACACACACACACACACACACACACACACACCACTGCTCTCTTAGGCTGCCTGACACTTCTGTTTGCCGCCTCCCCCAGGAAGCCTAATGACATTCCCGAAGGCGGTAGAGGAGAGCTGGTGGTTGCCATGGGAACCGGGCATCAGCTCCAGAGCCAGCCCAGAGCCCTTGAAAGCTGCTGGGATTTATTGCGGTGGCTCTGGAAGCAGAGTGGCTGTAAGGTGTGTGTGAGTGTATGTGTGTGTGCATGTGTGTGTGCGTGAGTGTGTGAGTGTATGTGTGTGTGCATGTGTGTGTGCATGTGTGTGTGTGTCAGTGTGTGTCAGTGTGTGTGAATGTGTGTGCATGTGTGTCTGTGTGAGCATGTATGTGTGTGACTGTGCATGTGTGTCTGTGTATGTCTGTGTGAGCATGTATGTGTGTGTCTCTGTGTGTGCATGTGTGACTGTGCATGTGTGTGTCTGTGTAACTGTGTGTATGAGCGTGCATAGGTCACCCATGGAGCCAACTGCTAACATCAGAGCCTGTGTGACGGTTACCCCCAGCCCAGTGAGACAGAGGCCCCATGTCAGCGGATTACAGTGCAGCCCTTCCTTTCTGCCACAGCGCTGTTATTTCCGAGACTTTAAATCATGAGAAGGAAATTGCTCCTTGGTGCGGGTGGAACGAAGCATTAGGAGTATTTAGAAGTGGGGTGGAGAGATAGTACTGGGGATTAAGTTGCTGGCTTTGCAGGCAGCCAACCATCACTCTATCCCCAGCACCACATAGGGTCCCCCAAGCTCCTCCAGGAGTGATCCCTGAGCACTCTCAGGTCTGGCCCAAACCCCAAGCCCCTATGTATTTAGAGGGGACTCCGGGCAGTGACTGGTCTCTCCTCCCCAGGGGTTCTCAGCCGTGACGGGCACTGAGGTGCTCTTTCTGTCACTATCCTGAGGGTTCGGGGAACTCCTAGCCCCTAAGCCTTCTCCCCCTTTTTCCTACCTATGGCACCAGTAGCCCCCCTCAGTCTCTCAAGCCATAACCAACACTTGACAGACCCTTGGTGGGTCAGAACCAGCCACCCCCCAGCACCTGGAGCGCTCCCGGCCTCACCCGGGCAAAGATGGTTCCAGAAGTTTCTGGTCACTGCCTTGCTATGGAATGGGGGTGGGGGGTTGCAGATCTCAGTCAGGGCTGTGGGTCTCCTCGGCTGCAGGCTGTTAAGAACCCCACCAACCCTCTAGCACCCCAAGATACCACACCAGTCTTGGAGCTCTGAACAGCGCCATCTGCTCCCCCCAAGGCACTTGGACCCCAAGTCCAATTATCCAGTGAATTCCCAAGGGGGGTCTCTGCAACACCCACATCCTGCCTGTCTGACTTGTTAATAACCACCACCCACTGAGAGATTATTTTAATCATCATTAAACCTCAGGACAATGGCTTATTTTCAGATTTAAAAAAAAAAGACAAACTGATAATGAAT